>NC_057800.1:219013080-219682012 GCF_018294505.1 Triticum aestivum | reverse complement strand
CCTCTCCTTTGTTTTATTTTTCTTTTCTTAATTTATTTTCTCTTCTGTTTTATTTCATTTTAAAATATTCAGGCACTTTATAAAAATGTGTGCACCCCACCATAATTAACCTTGTAATTTTTGACAACCCCCGAACATTTTAGTTTGATTTTTTGAAAAACTTTTATTGCCATCATAATTTTGAATTGAATTTCGAAACCGTTTTGATTTAACCCGAGATTAAGTATAGTGACAGAGGTGACGTGGCATCATTAGTGGGGATTACTGTAGCTTAATTACACGGGCGTTACATGGCCCCACCCAGTGGACCCCCGGGACCCTTCCGGTGGTCCCGATACAATATCGATGACCCCGAAACTTGTCCCGATGGCCGAAACAGGACTTCCCATATATAAATCTTTACCTCTGGACCATTCCAGAACTCCTCGTGATGTCCGGGATCTCATTCGGGACTCCGAACAACATTCGGGTTACTACATATACATATCCCTACAACCCTAGCGTCACCGAACCTTAAGTGTGTAGACCCTACGGGTTCGGGAGACATGCAGACATGACCGAGACGACTCTCCGGTCAATAACCAACAGCGGGATCTGGATACCCATGTTGGCTCCCACATACTCCACGATGATCTCATCGGATGAACGATGATGTCGAGGATTCAAGCAACCCCGTATGCAATTCCCTTTGTCAATCGGTATGTTACTTGCCCGAGAGTCGATCGTCGGTATCCCAATACCTCGTTCAATCTCGTTACCGGCAAGTCACTTTACTCGTACCGTAATGCATGATCCAGTGACCAGACACTTGGTCACTTTGAGCTCATTATGATGATGCATTACCGAGTGGGCCCAGTGATACCTCTCCGTCTCACGGAGTGACAAATCCCAGTCTTGATCCGTGTCAACCCAACAGACACTTTCGGAGATACCTGTAGTGCACCTTTATAGTCACCCAGTTACGTTGTGACGTTTGGTACACCCAAAGCACTCCTACGGTATCCGGGAGTTACACGATCTCATGGTCAAAGGAAAAGATACTTGACATTGGAAAACTCTAGCAAACGAACTATACGATCTTGTGCTATGTTTAGGATTGGGTCTTGTCCATCACATCATTCTCCTAATGATGTGATCCCGTTATCAATGACATCCAATGTCCATAGTCAGGAAACCATGACTATCTGTTGATCAACGAGCTAGTCAACTAGAGGCTTACTAGGGACATGTTGGTGTCTATTATTCACACGTGTATTACGATTTCCGGATAATACAGTTATAGCATGAATAAAGACAATTATCATGAACAAAGAAATATAATAATAATACTTTTATTATTGCCTCTAGGGCATATTTCCAACAGTCTCCCACTTGCACTAGAGTCAATAATCTAGTTACATTGTTATGAATCGAACACCCATGGAATTCTGGTGTTGCTCATGTTTTGCCCTAGGGAGAGGTTTAGTCAACGGATCTGCTACATTCAGGTCCGTATGTACTTTACAAATCTCTATGTCTCCATCTTGAACATTTTCACGAATGGAGTTGAAGCGACGCTTGATGTGCCTTGTCTTCTTGTGAAACCTGGGCTCCTTGGCAAGTGCAATAGCTCCAGTGTTGTCACAGAAGAGTTTGATTGGCCCCGACGCATTGGGTATGACTCCTAGGTCGGTGATGAACTCCTTCACCCATATTGCTTCATGTGCTGCCTCCGAGGCTGCCATGTACTCCGCTTCACATGTAGATCCCGCCACGACGCTCTGCTTGCAGCTGCACCAGCTCACTGCTCCACCATTCAACATATACACGTATCCGGTTTGTGACTTAGAGTCATCCAGATCTGTGTCGAAGCTAGCGTCGACGTAACCCTTTACGACGAGCTCTTCGTCACCTCCATAAACGAGAAACATGTCCTTTGTCCTTTTCAGGTACTTCAGGATATTCTTGACCGCTGTCCAGTGTTCCTTGCCGGGATTACTTTGGTACCTTCCTACCAAACTTACGGCAAGGTTTACATCAGGTCTGGTACACAGCATGGCATACATAATAGATCCTATGGCTGAAGCATAGGGGATGACACTCATCTCTTCTTTATCTTTTGCCGTGGTCGGGCATTGAGCCGAGCTCAATCTCACACCTTGCAAAACAGGCAAGAACCCTTTCTTGGACTGATCCATTTTGAACTTCTTCAAAATCTTATCAAGGTATGTGCTTTGTGAAAGACCTATGAGGCGTCTCGATCTATCCCTATAGATCTTGATGCCTAATATATAAGCAGCTTCTCCAAGGTCCTTCATTGAAAAACTCTTATTCAAGTAGGCCTTAATGCTGTCCAAAAGTTCTATATCATTTCCCATCAAAAGTATGTCATCTACATATAATATGAGAAATGCTACGGAGCTCCCACTCACTTTCTTGTAAACGCAGGCTTCTCCATAAGTCTGCATAAACCCAAACGCTTTGATCATCTCATCAAAGCGAATGTTCCAACTCCGAGATGCTTGCACCAGCCCATAAATCGAGCGTTGGAGCTTGCACACCTTGTCAGCATTCTTAGGATCGACAAAACCTTCCGGCTGCATCATATACAATTCTTCCTTAAGGAAACCATTAAGGAATGCCGTTTTGACGTCCATTTGCCATATCTCATAATCATAGAATGCGGCAATTGCTAACATGATTCGGACGGACTTCAGCTTCGCTACCGGTGAGAAAGTCTCATCGTAGTCAACCCCTTGAACTTGTCGATAACCCTTAGCGACAAGCCGAGCTTTATAGATGGTCACATTACCATCCGCGTCTGTCTTCTTCTTAAAGATCCATTTATTTTCTATGGCTCGCCGTTCAACGGGCAAGTCAGTCAAAGTCCATACTTCGTTTTCATACATGGATCCTATCTCGGATTTCATGGCTTCTAGCCATTTGTCGGAATCCGGGCCCGCCATCGCTTCTTCATAGTTCGAAGGTTCACCGTTGTCTAACAACATGATTTCCAAGACAGGGTTGCCGTACCACTCTGGTGCGGAACGTGTCCTTGTGGACCTTCGAATTTCAGTAGGAGCTTGATCAGAAGTATCTTGATCATCATCAATAACTTCCTCTCTAGTCGGTGCAGGCACCTCAGGAACATTTTCTTGAGTTGCGCCATTTTCCGGTTCAAGAGGTAATACTTCATCAAGCTCTACTTTCCTCCCACTTACTTCTTTCGAGAGAAACTCTTTCTCTAGAAAGGACCCATTCTTGGCAACAAAGATCTTGCCTTCGGATCTGAGGTAGAAGATATACCCAATAGTTTCTTTAGGGTATCCTATGAAGACGCATTTTTCCGATTTGGGTTCGAGCTTTTCAGGTTGAAGTTTCCTGACATAAGCATCGCATCCCCAAACTTTCAGAAACGACAGCTTAGGTTTCTTCCCAAACCATAATTCAAACGGTGTCGTCTCAACGGATTTCGACGGTGCCCTATTTAAAGTGAATGCGGCAGTCTCTAAAGCATAGCCCCAAAAGGATAGTGGTAAATCGGCAAGAGACATCATAGATCGCACCATATCTAATAGAGTGCGATTACGACGTTCGGACACACCATTACGCTGAGGTGTTCCAGGCGGCGTGAGTTGTGAAACTATTCCACATTTTCTTAAGTGTGTACCAAACTCGTGACTCAAGTATTCTCCTCCACGATCTGATCGCAGGAACTTGATTTTCCTGTCACGTTGATTTTCAACCTCACTCTGAAATTCCTTGAACTTTTCAAAGGTCTCAGACTTGTGTTTCATTAAGTAGACATACCCATATCTACTCAAGTCATCAGTGAGGGTGAGAACATAACGATAGCCACCGCGAGCCTCAACACTCATTGGACCGCACACATCAGTATGTATGATTTCCAATAAGTTGGTTGCTCGCTCCATTGTTCCTGAGAACGGAGTCTTGGTCATTTTACCCATGAGGCATGGTTCGCACGTGTCAAATGATTCATAATCAAGAGACTCTAAAAGTCCATCAGCATGGAGCTTCTTCATGCGTTTGACACCTATGTGACCAAGGCGGCAGTGCCACAAGTATGTGGGACTATCATTATCAATCTTACATCTTTTGGTACTTACACTATGAATATGTGTAGCATTACGCTCGAGATTCATAAAGAATAAACCATTCACCATCGGAGCATGACCATAAAACATATCTCTCATATAAATAGAACAACCATTATTCTCGGATTTAAATGAGTAGCCATCTCGAATTAAACGAGATCCTGATACAATGTTCATGCTCAAACTTGGCACTAAATAACAACTATTGAGGTTCAAAACTAATCCCGTAGGTAAATGTAGAGGCAGCGTGCCGACGGCGATCACATCGACCTTGGAACCATTCCCGACGCGCATCGTCACCTCGTCCTTCGCCAGTCTCCGTTTATTCCACAGCTCCTGCTGTGAGTTACAAATATGAGCAACGGCACCGGTATCAAATACCCAGGAGTTACTACGATTACTGGTAAGGTACACATCAATTACATGTATACCAAATATACCTTTGGTGTTGCCGGCCTTCTTGTCCGCTAAGTATTTGGGGCAGTTCCGTTTCCAGTGACCCTTCCCTTTGCAATAAAAGCACTCCGTCTCAGGCTTGGGTCGATTCTTTGACTTCTTCCTGGCAGCTTGCTTGCCGGGCGCGGCAACTTCCTTGCCGTCCTTCTTGAAGTTCTTTTTACCCTTGCCCTTCTTGAACTTAGTGGTTTTATTGACCATCAACACTTGATGTTCCTTCTTGACTTCTACCTCTGCTGATTTCAGCATAGCAAATACTTCAGGAATGGTCTTTTCCATCCCCTGCATATTGAAGTCCATCACAAAGCTCTTGTAGCTTGGTGGAAGCGACTGGAGGATTCTGTCAATGACCGCATCATCCGGGATATTAACTCCCAGCTGAGTCAAGTGGTTATGTAACCCAGACATAGTGAGTATGTGCTCACTGACAGAACTATTTTCCTCCATCTTACAGCTGAAGAATTTGTCGGAGACTTCATATCTCTCGATCCGGGCATGAGCTTGAAAAACCATTTTCAGCTCTTCGAACATCTCATATGCTCCATGTCTCTCAAAACGCTTTTGGAGCCCCGGCTATAGGCTGTAAAGCATGCCGCACTGAATGAGGGAGTAGTCATCAGCACGTGTCTGCCAAGCGTTCATAACGTCTTGGTTCTGTGGGATGGGTGGATCACCTAGCGGTGCTTGTAGGACATAATCTTTCTTGGCAGCTATGAGGATGATCCTCAGGTTCCGGACCTAGTCCGTATAGTTGCTGCCATCGTCTTTCAGCTTGGTTTTCTCTAGGAACGCGTTGAAGTTGAGGACTACGTTGGCCATTTGATCTACAAGACATATTGTAAAGATTTTAGACTAAGTTCATGATAATTAAGTTCATCTAATCAAATTATAATGAACTCCCACTTAGATAGACATCCCTCTTCTAGTCATCTAAGTATAACATGATCCGAGTTAGCTAGGCCATGTCCGATCATCACATGAGACGGACTAGTCAACGTCAGTGAACATCTTCATGTTGATCGTATCTTCTATACGACTCATGCTCGACCTTTCGGTCTTCTGTGTTCCGAGGCCATGTCTATGCACATGCTAGGATCGTCAAGTCAACCCTAAGTGTTTTGCATGTGTAAAACTGTCTTACACCCGTTGTATGTGAACATAAGGATCTATCACACCCGATCATCACGTGGTGCTTCGAAACGACGAACTTTAGCAACGGTGCACAGTTAGGGGGGAACACTTCTTGAAATTGTTGTAAGGGATCATCTTATTTACTACCGTCGTTCTAAGCAAACAAGATGCAAAACATGATAAACATCACATGTAATCAAATAATAATAGTGACATGATATGGCCAATATCACATAGCTCCTTTGATCTCCATCTTGGGGCTCCATGATCATCTTGTCACCGGCATGACACCATGATCTCCATCATCATGATCTCCATCATTGTGTCTCCATGAAGTTGCTCGCCAACTATTACTTCTACTACTATGGCTAACGCGTTTAGCAATAAAGTAAAGTAATTTACATGGCGTTTCTCAATGACACGCAGGTCATACAAAAAATATAGACAACTCCTATGGCTCCTGCCGGTTGTCATACTCATCGACATGCAAGTCGTGATTCCTATTACAATAGCATGAACATCTCATACATCACATATAGATCATTCATCATTCATCACAACTTTGGCCATATCATATCACAAAGCACTTGCTGCAAAAACAAGTTAGACGTCCTCTAATTGTTGTTGCAAGTTTTACGTGGCTGAAGTAGGGTTCTAGCAAGAACGTTTTCTTACCTACGTGAAAGCCACAACGTGATTTGTCAACTTCTATTTACCCTTCATAAGGACCCTTTTCATCGAATCCGCTCCAACTAAAGTAGGAGAGACAGACACCCGCCAGCCACCTTATGCAACTTGTGCATGTTAGTCGGTGGAACCGGTCTCACGTAAGCGTACATGTAAGGTTGGTCCGGGCCGCTTCATCCCACAATACCGTTGAAGCAAGATAAGACTAGTAGCGGCAAGAAAGTTGACAACATCTACGCCCACAACAAATTGTGTTCTACTCGCGCAAGAAGAACTACGCATAGACCTAGCTCATGATGCCACTGTTGGGGAACGTTGCAGAAAACAAAAATTTCCTACGGTTTCACCAAGATCCATCTATGAGTTCATCTAGCAACGAGTGATTAGATGCATCTACGTACCTTGTAGATCGCAAGCGGAAGCGTTCAAAGAACGGGGATGAGGTAGTCGAACACGACGTGATCCAAATCACCGGAGATCCTAGCACCGAATGGACGGCACCTCCGCGTTCAACACACGTATGGAATAGCCATGTCTCCTCCTTCTTGATCCAGCAAGGGGGGAGGAGAGGTTGAGGGAGATGGCACCAACAGCAGCACGACGGCATGGTGATGATGGAGCTGCAGTACTCCGGCAGGGCTTCGCCAAGCACTATGGAGGAGGAGGAGGTGTTGGAGAGGGAGAAGGAGGCAACCAAAGGCATGGGTGAAAAGCCCTCCTTCCCCCACTATATATAGGAGGGCCTAGGGGGGGCACCGTCCCTAGGAGATCCAATCTCCTAGGGTGGGGCGGCGGCCAAGGGAGGTTTCCCTCCCCCCCAAGGCACCTAGGAGGTGCCTTCCCCTCCTAGGACTCTTCCCCTTTGAAACCCTAGGCGCATGGGCCTCTTGGGGCTGGTGCCCTTGGCCCATGTAGGCCAAGGCGCACCCCTACAGCCCATGTGCCCCCCCGGGATGGGTGGCCCCACCCGGTGGACCCCCGGGACCCTTCCGGTGGTCCCGGTACAATACCGATGACCCCGAAACTTGTCCCGATGGCCGAAACAGAACTTCCCATATATAAATCTTTACCTCCGGACCATTCCGGAACTCCTCGTGACGTCCGGGATCTCATCCGGGACTCCGAACAACATTCGGGTTACTACATATACATATCCCTACAACCCTAGCGTCACCGAACCTTAAGTGTGTAGACCCTACGGGTTCGGGAGACATGCAGACATGACCGAGACGACTCTCCGGTCAATAACCAACAGCGGGATCTGGATACCCATGTTGGCTCCCACATGCTCCACGATGATCTCATCGGATGAACCACGATGTCAAGGATTCAAGCAACCCCGTATGCAATTCCCTTTGTCAATCGGTATGTTACTTGCCCGAGATTCGATCGTCGGTATCCCAATACCTCGTTCAATCTCGTTACCGGCAAGTCACTTTACTCGTACCGTAATGCATGATCCCGTGACCAGACACTTGGTCACTTTGAGCTCATTATGATGATGCATTACCGAGTGGGCCCAGTGATACCTCTCCGTCATACGGAGTGACAAATCCCAGTCTCGATCCGTGTCAACCCAACAGACACTTTCGGAGATACCTGTAGTGCACCTTTATAGTCACCCAGTTACGTTGTGACGTTTGGTACACCCAAAGCACTCCTACGGTATCCGGGAGTTACACGATCTCATGGTCAAAGGAAAAGATACTTGACATTGGAAAAGCTCTAGCAAACGAACTACACGATCTTGCGCTATGCTTAGGATTTGGGTCTTGTCCATCACATCATTCTCCTAATGATGTGATCCCGTTATCAATGACATCCAATGTCCATAGCCAGGAAACCATGACTATCTATTGATCAACGAGCTAGTCAACTAGAGGCTTACTAGGGACATATTATGGTCTATGTATTCACACGTGTATTACGATTTCCGGATAATACAGTTATAGCATGAATAAAGACAATTATCATGAACAAAGAAATATAATAATAATACTTTTATTATTGCCTCTAGGGCATATTTCCAACATTTTCCCGCTCATTGAAACATGGCGGACCTATAGGGAAAGTTCTCGTCCATCGATGGTTACCGGAATTTCATCAACAATAGTAACAAGGCCTTACTGACGCGGTTGTACGCCAAGGTGTTTACATAAGAAGAAGAACATCACTGCTTAGATCATATAGATCATAGGAAAGGTTAAACCAAACAATGGAAAGGAAAATGTGATTCTCGGATTAAACAGAACAATGGAAAGGAAAATGTGTTTAAACACATATTTCAGGGGTATATCCTTCCCAAGGATAATCAAAGCATGATATCCATGACAGGATATAATGTAGAAAACTCTTTAGGTAGGGGAGAGAATTTTCATGACATTACCCATACATCGGTGTTTGGATAACTGAGCAAGAAACATTTAGCATTGGGCTTCAAATGTTCTTGTTGAAAATCAGAGTACCACAGACATGCTTCGAGATATCATTGACATGGTCTTCAAGCAAAGGGTTGGACTTGGATATACAAAGGATTCATCAGGAACAACTTATAGAATAAGTCTTACAATTTCCTCATGGAAGAATGGTTAACCTTGCTAAAATGGAAACTATAACAATAGGTCCTCCGGCCAAGTGTACTAGGATGACATCACCTTACCGGGCCATGTAAGGACTGTAAGTGCATCTAGTGCCCCTTAGTGATTTTGGTGTATTGAAGACTTATAGGTTAAGGGACTAATGCGTTTGTGAGTGTACACAGGTCTATAAGTCTATGAGGAGTTTGATATTTACAGGAAAAGTCGACCCCTAAAAATGAATATCTTCGACTGAAGATTTTGGTATTTTTGAAGACTTTGAAAGTGAAGAAATTGGTGTGTCCGTGAAGACTTGATATTCATGCGAGAAATATGAAGCTTGAAGACTTTCGTTTTCATAGTTTTGTTTTTCTCTTTCTTGAGTCATAGGAAACACCGTACTGTTAAAGGGGGTCGAGGAAATACTAAGGAAAAAATTCCATGTGATGCTCAACTCAAAATCCTACACCTACCAATCCCTTCGAGTGAAGCCATTGGAAATCTCATACAGTTCAGTCAATTTCTTCAGTGACAGAGATGAAGTTCTTCTGGTCTCTGAGGAATTTGTCCTGACTGAGGAGTTAGGAATTTGCCAGTGTGGATTGCCTACACAGTGAGGAACATGATAGCCCTGAGGATTTTGCTACTCAAAATTCCGACTGTTGTTGTGCTATACGCCAGCTGTCCCAAAATATCTATCCACCTAATGGTCATATCATTGAAGGGCATTTATGTCTTATCATGTCGGGTTGCTCCCTAGGCTATAAATAGCCGCCCCCTACAACCACTAGCTGGTTGGCTGCTCCGAGAGAAACTGACACTTGTCATTTGAGAGCAACCCATCCTCCGAGGACTTTGAGCGAAAATCATCAAGTGAGGAAAAACCAAAAACCCAAAACCCAAACACCTACAAACCCCAAGTGATTGAGCACACTGAAGAGGTTGATCCTGAGTGGATCCGACGCTTGTTACCTTTGAAGACCGTGCTTCTTCCATACGATTAGGCGTCATGGTCTAGAGCATCCAAGAGGAATTGTGGATCACCGAGTGACCAAGTTTGTGAAGGTTTGGAAGTCGCCTGAAGACTTACCACAAGTGATTGGACGAGGTCTGTGTGACCTTAGTTCAAGGAGAATACAGTGAGGACTGGGTGTCTTGGACTAAGTGTCCTTGACTGGGTGTCCGGGACTGTGTGTCCTCGAGTTTAAATACTCAACCGCTCCAACCAGACGTACAACTGAGACAGCAGTTGGAACTGGTCTACCAAATCATTGTCTTCACCGAGCTTACTGGTTCTATTTCCTCAACTCTTCCACTTCCTCATAATTGTGCTGTGTGTTTGTTCATATCTGTGTTTGAAGACTTTGACTGAAGACTTTCTCAATTTCCTCAGTTCAATTTCTTCAGTCTGTTTGTATCCTGTGTTATCCCGTGATTACGCTTCCTGTACTCTGTGCCTGTCTTCATTTCATCATGATGACTATGCTTGTATTCTGTTATGTTTACCTTTGAGTACTTATTCCGCTGCTAGTAGTTCTTCGCTAAGGAATTTCCTCACCGGCAAATTCCTCAGTGAAGAATTTCATAAAAATCGCCTATTCACCCCCCTCTAGTCGATATAACGCACTTTCAATTGGTATCAGAGCAAGGTACTCCCTTGTTCTGTGTGATTTTGGTTTAACCGCTTGGAGTTTTAGTTATGTCGACCGCAGGTATGATGAAGGTGACATGCCCCATCTTTGACGGTCACGAGTATCCCAAGTGGAAGGCCATGATGAAGAAATGCCTCATGGCAATGAACAGCGAGTTGTGGACCGTCACTGAGATTGGCCTGACTGATCTGTGCAAGATGGCGGATGCTGATGACATTCACAAGTATACTCTTCTCAACCTCACGGCGAAGGATGTCATCTGCTCCAGCCTGTCACAAAATTAGTTCAGGAATATCATGCATCTCGATCATGCGAAGCTCATCTGGGACCATCTCTCTGAGGTCTATGAAGGTCATCCAATTTGTCATGATCCTTGGTTTGAGGACTTCAAGGAATCTCTCAAAACGATGACATTCGAACTAGAATCATCATCTTCTGCATCATGCCTTATGGCAAAAGATGCTGAGGTAACTGAATGCTACCTACCCGAGTCCAGTGATGATGAATCTGGTGATGAATTTGGACCCAGCTATGTTAAACTTGCTTCCCTTGCTACTAAACAACAAAGAGCTTTGGAAAAAGCTCACTATATGCTAAACAAGAGCGATGATATGTTGGGTGAGGAAATGGATCAGTCAAAAGCTTTGGCTGAAAGTCTTCAGAGACTTCATACTAAGTATGACAGCCTTCAAGATCAACATAACACTCTCTTATCAGATCATGAGAAGCTTTCTTATGAATTTCTTCAAAGAAAGCAAGACCTTGAGGAGCTAAGAGTGAGTTATGAAGATCTTCAGAAGGAGCGCGATTCATTACTTGCTCAACAAATCAGCGCATCTCAGGAAGAATTTGTTCCTCCATGCTTGAAGTGCATTGAACGTGAATCTGCTAATTCTTCACCTGAATGTTCAAATGCTGCTAATGTTTCAAATTCTTCACATGCCTCTGCCATCACTAATTCCTCATCTGAGGACATTGCTAGTATCACTGACGATGCAGGGCTGAAGGAATTGTACACGATAGGCATGTACAAAAGCCTCAAAGGGCATCAGGCTCTTTGTGATGTGCTTAAAAAGCAGATCCTTAATAGGAACCCTAGGAAAGAGGGTATCGCCTTTGAGAGGAAACTCAATGCTGATGGTACATATTGGAAGCCTGAGCAGTACCCCAAAACTACATGGGTTGCTGCAAAGGGACCTTCAGTTGATCCATCTAACTTATCTGGATTTGCATGTGAATCTCCTCATTCTGATGATGAGTCAATTGACTCCAACTATAAGCTATTCAAAAATCAGAATGGTGAAGTATTTGCTAGATATGTTGGCACTAACTGCAGGAACGGCTCCCCTATGCAGAAAATCTGGGTTCCCAAAAGATGCCTTAAAAATCTTCAGGTGAATGTCATCATGACGCCACCTGTGAAGAATAGGAACCCCAGATCAAATTCCTCATACGGACCAAATTCCTCATATGGATCAAAGTCCTCATATGAACATCATCATGCTAACCCGTCTGTTTCGCAGGGAAGATCTAAGGATTATGGATATGTGCATTATTCTTCTAATCATTATGTCCATAAGTCCTTGAAGAATTTCTCTGCTTACTCATATGCTTACTCTAACCCATCTTATGTGAAACGAAATGGATTGGCTTCTATGCCATCCTTCTCGTATGGAGCTCGCAGAATGATGAACTCTTTGCCACCCCTTCAGATGTGGGTGGTGAAGAAAAAAAACTAATCTCTTCTGCAGGGTCAGGTTTCCAGACGCACGTAATCGTCTGAAGAATTTGCTGGAGACCTGAGCATGCCTGATAGGACGCAGGCTAATCATGAAGAAATGAACTTTCATTTCTCACGTCCTCATATTGCTTTATCAGTTCTTTTACTTGATGAAATTGATCTGATGAATTGATGTCATATTCTTCACTGATGAAGTATATGAGTTTGTAAGCTGCACTAATTCATCTGCAGGATGATCAACCCAAAGCCACTGAGTGGGTCCTCGATAGTGGATGTACAAACCACATGACCGGTGACAAGAATCTATTGATGGATGCTCCATTATCTCCGTCGCATCTGAAGCATATCATCTTTGCTGACAAAGGCAAAAGTCAGGTATTGGGTCTAGGTAAGGTTGCGATTACAAAGGATCGACACATGGACAAAGTCATGCTTGTTGAGTCCTTAGGATACAACCTTATGTCTGTCTCAATGCTTTGTGATCTTGATATGGTTGTTGTCTTCGGCAAGTACTGTTGTGTTGTGGTTATGGAAGATGACAATTCCAAAGTCTTCGAAGGCTTTAGGAGAGGAGACCTGTATATTGTTGATTTCTCTACAGGACCACAACCAGCCGTGTGCTTACTTGCAAAAGCTTCAGAAGGCTGGCTCTGCATCATGCAGGCATGAGGAATTTGCACACTCTTGCGAAGAAGAAGCATGTCATTGGCATCGAGAATGTCAAATTCCTCAAGGATCACCTATGCGGAGCCTGTGAAGCTGGGAAGATGACCAAGGCCAAGCATCCAACGAAGACTATCATGACCACCACTTGCCTATTTGAATTGCTTCACACGGATCTCTTTGGTCCTAATCATTATTCTGCTATCTCAAATGAAGCATCTCAATATGGCTTTGTTATTGTTGATGATTATTCTCGTTACACATGGGTACACCTTGTTACTTACAAACATGAAGTGCAGGAAGTCTTCAAACGATTTTCCTCGAGGGCTTCAACCAACTTTGGTATGAAGATCAAGCACATCAGAAGTGACAATGGCACTAAGTTCAAGAATTCTGGTCTCGATGACTATCTTGATGAACTTGGTATCACTCATGAGTTATCTGCTCCTTACACTCCTCAGCAGAACGGCATCGTGGAGCGCAAGAATAGGACTCTTTTTGAGATGGCTCGCACTATGCTTGATGAATACAAAACGCCTCGTCGTTTCTGGACTAAGGCAATTGATACTGCGTGCCACATCATCAACAGAGTATATCTTCACAAATTCTTCAAAAAGACTGCCTATGAACTCCTCACTGATAAGAAACCCAATGTAAGTTATTTCAAAGTCTTCGGTGCTAAATGTTGGATTAGAGATCCTCATCACAACTCAAAATTTGCACCGAAAGCACATGAAGGTTTTATGCTTGGTTATGGAAAGGACTCGCACACCTACAAAGTCTTCAACAACGTTCTTCACAAAGTTGTTGAAACTGTAGGTGTGCGGTTCGATGAAACTAATGGCTCGCAAAGAGAGCACCTACCTACTGTGATAGATGAACCAGCACCTGAGGAAACTATCAAGTTCAAGGCTACTGAGGATGTCATTCCTACTGAAGAATCTGCTGAAGAATTCATTCCAGAACATGAAGAACGTCGAGCTAATGCACCTGAAGAAAATGGTGCTGAAGAAAACGCTGGTCAAACTCTTCAACGACAACCAGCTCATCCTCGCATTGCAAAAGAAGTGCAAGTTGAAAAGATCATCAATGACATCAAAGCGCCAGGTCCTCTCACACGCTCAAAAGCTTCACATTTGTCTAACTTTTGTGGGCAGTATGCTTTTGTCTCTATTACAGAGCCCACTAAGGTAGATGAAGCATTTCTGGAGCCTGAGTGGATTCAGGCCATGCAAGAAGAATTACATCAGTTCGAGCTTAACAATGTCTGGGAACTGGTCAAACGTCCAGATCCTCGCAAGCACAATATCATCGGCACAAAGTGGATCTACCGCAACAAGCAAGATGAAAATGGCCTTGTGGTGAGGAATAAGGCACGACTTGTAGCTCAAGGCTACACACAGGTTGAAGGAATTGAGTTCGATGAAACTTTTGCACCTGTTGCTAGACTTGAGGCTATTCACATATTACTTGCTTATGCTAACCATCATGATATCACTCTATATCAAATGGATGTGAAAAGTGCATTCCTCAATGGTAAGCTTGAGGAAGAAGTATATGTTGCTCAACCCCCAGGTTTTGAAGATCCAAAGAATCCTGACAAAGTCTTCAGACTCAACAAGGCCCTCTATGGCCTCAAGCAGGCCCCACGGGCTTGGTATGATACTTTGAAGGAACTCTTCATGAAGAAAGGCTTCAAACCCGGTTCACTCGACCCTACTCTTTTCACTAAATCTTATGACGGTGAATTGTTTGTGTGCCAAGTATATGTTGATGATATTATCTTTGGTTGTACTGACCAACGTTATAGTGATGAATTTGCCTATATGATGAGTGAAGAATATCAAATGTCTAGGATGGGAGAGTTGAAATTCTTCTTAGGTCTTCAAATTCGTCAACAACACAATGGCATATTCATATCTCAGGAGAAATACCTCAAGGATGTACTGAGGAAATTCGGCATGCAAGATTGCAAAGGCGTCAAAATTCCTATGCCCACAAATGGCCATCTGTGCACTGATGAAAATGGTATTGACTTCGATCATAAGGTATACCGCTCCATGATAGGTTCCTTATTATACTTATGTGCATCTAGGCTAGATATAATGCTTAGTGTTTGCATGTGTGCCCGATTTCAAGCTGCACCGAAGGAATCACACCATAAGGCTGTGAAGCATATTCTTCGATATCTAGCTCACACACCAACACTTGGATTATGGTACCCCAAGGGGTCGACTTTTCTATTGAGCATGTGAAGACTGAAGAACAGCTAGCCGATATCTTCACAAAGCCCTTGGATGAGAAGAGATTTAGCAAGTTGTGGTGTGAGCTAAATATCCTAGAATCTTCGAATGTTCTTTGAAAAGGACACTCATCCTAACACTTATGCAAAATTGATGACTTATATGTGCAACACATGAAGAAACATTTTTCTTCAATCAATGAAGAATAACACTCTTAGTGTGAAGAAATTAACGAAGAATTTGATTCTTAGAACCCTACGATAATTGTACGTGGTGTCTGAAATCATCATTCTTATACGGTGGGTCACGTTATCACCAAAAGTTGAAATTCCTCAAATTATTCATATTCTTCAACTTTGCATAGTCTTCACTGATTTCGTCGTTTTTATTCATTGGATATATATATATATATATATATATATATATATATATATATATATATATGAGTTTATGTCCTCTACAACATTCACTTATTGCTATTTCTTCAAGTTGGTTTTCTGCTAAGTGAATGTGATCGGACCCTTCCCCTCTATGCTATACTCAACCCAATCTGTTCACAAATTCTTCATGTGCGTTCTATTTGAAACTCGTTCAAAATCTTCACTGTGTCCTTGTCAGCTGAAGAAATTGCGAACGGAACTTTAAAACCTATCTTATCAAAATTTTCGGTTTTGCCGCTCAAACCGTTCCGCATCCCTCGATGCACTTACTCACCCACGATCTAACACGATCTCCACCTCTCACTACGTGGGTGACACATGTCATGCGAATGAGAAGGGTCAGGGGCACGTTCGTCCAATTTCTTCGGGCGAGCAGTTTTTCACCATGGCTATAAATACCCCTCCTTCCCTTCCTCACATCTTTTACTCCGCTCGACCTCTCTCTCCAGCTCGAGCTTCTCAAACCCTAGCGCCGCCGCTACTTCATCGCCGCCGGTGAGGAAGAGCTTCACTGCCTCGACCTCGTCACCGACGTACTCGTGCCGACCGTGGACATCTTCACTCCGCCGCCGCCATAGCCGTCTTCCTCCGCCAAGTTAGGGCGTGGAAGATCTGCACAGACGAACTTCACATCTGCTCACTCCAGTTCGTCGTGTTCTTCATCCAGGGTAAATAAAAGTTACTTTTACTGCCCTCGTTGATTCGAATGATTATCTACAAAATCTTCAAAGGTGTTTTTCTTCATATCTTCACACACTAAACACCTCACAAGTCATTTGTTCTTGATTCGTTTCTCTAAGCATCATTTTTCTTTAAGATTCCTCAATTGTGTGGATCTTCGATCTATACAACTCTGGAACCTAAGACAAAGAACGGTTAGTGAAAATCTTCAAGACTCATCTGGTCAAATTCCTCAAACATGTTCATTTTGAAAAATCTTCTGAGAACGCATATGACCTCTCCAAATTCCTCGCAACTATACTCTGTTCAGAGGTACACATGTCAGCTGCTGAATCACTAGGTTCTTATCAACTTAACTCATTTGCAGCGTTCCTTGAAGAAAAGTTGCATACTTCTTCAGAGAATTCGACTGTTCAAATTCCTCAACTGAAGAAAATGGCTGATGGTAAAAGGCCACAGAAGGGAGGAAGAGGCCTGAGGTAAATACAGCGTTTGAGATCCCTGATGACATATATGCTGGGTACTGCACACCTACTGAGGAAACCAAGAATGAGCGCAAAGTGCGCATTTAGAAAATAGAGAGGAGATGGGCAAGAGAACGGAGGGAGTACATATATGTCACTCCTAAGTATATGAAGAAATTCGCACTCAATCCTCCATGCCCAAGAGCTCCATTGGCACCTGGCCAAATTGCTGATCCCACCAGCCTCAAGCGAGGTGAGGACTATCCTAATGAATGGGCCAAGCGCCAAGCCAAGCTGGCTAAGCAAGCCAGAGAAGCAGTGAGGAAATTTAATGAAGACTCTGCTGCTGTTGCTGCCTCTGCTGAGGCCTTTGCTGTCAAGCCAAAGAAGGCTATGTCAAAGAAGCCTGCGCGCAAGCCAAGTGCTTCACCAACAATGCCCTCAAGGCCAAGTTCCTCAGCAATGCCCTCACGGCCAGAATCATCAAAGCCCTCACGGCCAATTCCTCATGCTGCTCCTATTCCTCCAAAGTCCTCAACTCCTCCGCCAAAGCCTTCAGCTGTTCCGACCAAATCCTCAGCACCTGTGCATCTCGCTTCAAGCTGACTCCTGGCCAAAGTCACATGCTGGCCCACTTCATTCAAGAAGAAAAGTGGAAATTTGAGAAGGCCAGGCAGATCAAGAAAGCGCAGTACAAGATGGAGAAATTTCTGAAGAACAACGTTGTCACTATGACAACTGATGAACTTGTAAAAATCCAATCTGAAATCAGAACCCTCAGCGATGACTTTAAAGCCTACTATGCTGATTGGCAAGGAGCCAAAGTTAGATTTGTAAAGATAACTGAACAGTTCACTTCAAATGTTGCTGCCCCAACGCAACAGGAAATTCCTCAGGCTGAAGCATCTACTCAGCCTACTAAAGAAAATGCCAGCACCGCTGATGACAATCAGGCTGCTGAAGATAATGTGAGTTTCAGGGCTGATGACTGCATTTCAGCCGTTGAAGAAATTGCCAGGGTACCCACTAGTGGTGTGCCTGAAGAAACTGAAGAACTCAAGGCAACTACATCAGTTGTGCCTAAAGAAAATCATCCAGATTCCTCAGCTGCTCCTGCACCAACTTCAACTCCAATCCTTCCATCTGCATCGGATGTGAAGAAGACCAAGGCTGCAGAGCGTGCTGCAGTGAAGAAAAGGAAAGCATCAGCTGCTTCAGATTCTTCATCTCCGAAGAGAATGAAGCTTATGACAAGCTCATTTGCAAATCCGATTGATGCTGTTCCCATCTCAACCAGGCCATCAAAGGACCTTGTTCCTCTTGATGAAGAATATGTGATCCCTAGCGGATCTAATGAAGAAACTCATTCTGCTGCTTCGTCTGAACCGTTGGATGAAGAAATTGAAGTGGATGCGATCCCTTCAACACCTATCATCTCCTCGTCTATGCCTCAGTTCACAGCTGAAGAGGCTGGTGTTGAAGAAATGGAAGATGATGATGTGGACATTGGCTGCTCCACACCCGTCATCAGTGATGAATTCTGGGAAAGTCAGCATCCAAACTCTCTAATGTTCACTCCTCTACAGCAAATTCCTCAGTCCCCCACACAAACTGTTCACATGGGCTCTGAAGAAACTCATCCCACTGCATCTATCCATGAGGAAATTCCAGCCACTAGCGCTGATGAAACTACTGCTGCTGAACAACCAACTACGCAGACTGCCACTGAGGAGGAACCAGAAATTCCTCAGCCTGAAGAACCTGCAGTTGAGATTCCTGAAGTCGTGATGCAACTCACTGACACTCCTCTGCCGAAGCCAAAGGATCCATTCTCATGCAAGCAAAAGTTCAAGGTTGATGATTTCTTCGGCGAGCACGTATTCTTCGAAGATTACAACCCATATGACTCTGCTCGCATTAGGAAGAGGCATTTCTGGACTGTTAGTCAAGCCAATTTCTATTCCTCAATGTTGTTCAACAAGGAAAAGATTTTCTACCATGAGCATATTCCTCACGTGGATATGGAATCTCTGCCATGCTTCGCACCAGTCCTCAGTGTTCTTCACGACGCTGGGCTGCTCAACTTTTGCTCTGACATCTGCGATTGGAATGAGGAACTGATTCTTCAATTCTATGCAATGCGGTACATCACCGGAGATGCTGAAGATGTGAATTCATGGGTGCTGGACTGGATGTCTGAAAACACTCACTACACTGCACCAACCTCTGAATTGCTTCGTGCTCTACCACTCAGTCCTCCCCTTGAAGAAGCTCGCTGCATCTACAGTGAACCTGAGCTCACGCATCATTACATGCAGGTGCTGATGAAACCTTTGAAGCCAGGTCAAGCACCAAGAACCAAATTCCTCGTGAAGGAATTGATGTACGTGCCCAGAACTGTCTATCGTATTCTTACGAGGACAATTAGTCCTATCAAAGGCCACGACTCATCTGATGAGGAAATTGTTGGCATCATGAAGAATCTGGTATTCAACATCGTTCATGGCATTCCTGTTAATTATCACGATTTCTTCATGAGGACTATGGCCAATGTTGCACTATCTCCGTTTGAGCTGAAGCCTTATGCACCTTGGATCATGAGATTCCTCAGGACAAGGTCTTCACTCAACTACAAAGCTGATTTCCAGAATCATCTCAGCTACTTGCCCCCAATTGAAGTCCTCAAGTAGACATATTCCTCAGTTGATGGAAAGGGCAAGGCACCAGCTGTAATTGATGAAGGCATTCGTCCATTGGATGGTTAGTTTCGCAAAGCTGCATCTTATTCCACCAATGATGACTCTGCCACACATGACTCTGCCAATGCACCTAAGTCCACTCCTCAAGCCACTGCTCCGCGCGTGATGACTGACCGTGAACTTCTGCTTAGTCTTCACAAGAAGGTGGATCGAAATCACAAATGGGTTAAGCGTCAGTTTGGTTCACTTCTTCACAACATGACTGCCACACACAATGCAGTGATGAAAAACCACTACTACCTCCATCAAGTCTTCGGTCGCACCTGGGCAATCCTGTCACATCTGTATGGTGAAGAAGATCTGAAGAACATGGGTCTTAATGAAGATTTTGACTGGTCTGCACCTCCACCGAAGAAATTCAAGAAGGTCAAGGTTCCTTCTCTGGTGGCCAACTCATATTCTTCATCACGCGACACTGATGAACATGAAGATTTGGACGACACTGCGGCAGGCCCTACATCAACAAATGACCCTAACAACGCCGGCGCTCCTTCATCAACATGATTATCTTCAGGGGCGTTAGTCCTCATTTTCGATCCTTTTGGTCATTCAATGACAAAGGGGGAGAAATATGAGTTAGTCTTCAAGCGGGTCTACTGTATGGGCGTTTTTTGCTAAGTTACAACTCTCGTTCTTCTGAAACTTTATTGGATTGAGTTGTAATCTTAAACCCGATGGTGCTCTGATACTTTTGATGCACTGTGCTCTGATACTCTTGATGCACTATTCTGCATGCTTATTCCTCGTTAATATTATTGCACGCATGCTGAATTTCATCAGGCGCCATATTTCATCATGCATTTCAAATTCTTCATATTATATGTTAAATGCGTGTATGAATTACAAGATATTGGGGGAGATCTCCATGATTCAACTCTTCAAGTGTGCATTGCTTCAAAAGAAAATTCCTCACTATGCACATCTTCAGGGGGAGTTCTTCTATATCTTGAAATCAAATTCCTCAATATCAGTATTTACACTTCATATGTTTATCCCCGTTGAAAACTTAACCTATATTGTCATCAATCACCAAAAAGGGGGAGATTGTAAGTGCATCTAGTGCCCCTTAGTGATTTTGGTGTATTGAAGACTTATAGGTTAAGGGACTAATGCGTTTGTGAGTGTACACAGGTCTATAAGTCTATGAGGAGTTTGATATTTACAGGAAAAGTCAACCCCTAAAAATGAATATCTTCGACTGAAGATTTTGGTATTTCTAAAGACTTTCATGAAGACTTTGAAAGTGAAGAAATTGGTGTGTCCGTGAAGACTTGATATTCATGCGAGAAATATGAAGCTTGAAGACTTTCGTTTTCATAGTTTTGTTTTTCTCTTTCTTGAGTCATAGGAAACACCGTACTCTTAAAGGGGGTCGAGGAAATACTAAGGAAAAATTTCCATGTGATGCTCAACTCAAAATCCTACACCTACCAATCCCTTCGAGTGAAGCCATTGGAAATCTCATACAGTTCAGTCAATTTCTTCAGTGACAGAGACGGAGTTCTTCTGGTCTCTGAGGAATTTGTCCTGACTGAGGAGTTAGGAATTTGCCAGTGCGGATTGCCTACACATTGAGGAACATGATAGCCCTGAGGATTTTGCTACTCAAAATTTCGATCATTGCTGTGCTATGCGCTAGCTGTCCCAAAATATCTATCCACCTAACAGTCATATCATTGAAGGGCATTTATGTCTTATCAAGTCGGGCTGCTCCCTAGGCTATAAATAGCCGCCCCCTACAACCACTAGTTGGTTGGCTGCTCCGAGAGAAACTGACACTTGTCATTTGAGAGCAACCCATCCTCCGAGGACTTTGAGCGAAAATCATCAAGTGAGGAAAAACCAAAAACCCAAAACCCAAACACCTACAAACCCCAAGTGATTGAGCATCACTGAAGAGATTGATCCTGAGTGGATCCGATGCTTGTTACCTTTGAAGACTGTGCTTCTTCCAGACGGTTAGGCGTCATGGTCTAGAGCATCCAAGAGGAATTGTGGATCACCGAGTGACCAAGTTTGTGAAGGTTTGGAAGTCGCCTGAAGACTTACCACGAGTGATTGGACAAGGTCTGTGTGACCTTATTTCAAGGAGAATACGGTGAGGACTGGGTGTCTTGGACTAAGTGTCCTCGACTGGGTGTCCGGGACTGTGTGTCCTCGAGTTTAAATACTCAGCCGCTCCAACCAGACGTACAACTGAGACAGCAGTTGGAACTGGTCTACCAAATCATTGTCTTCACCGAGCTTACTGGTTCTATTTCCTCAGCTCTTCCACTTCCTCATAACTGTGCTGTGTGTTTGTTCATATCTGTGTTTGAAGACTTTGACTGAAGACTTTCTCAATTTCCTTAGTTCAATTTCTTCAGTCTGTTTGTCTTCATCCTGTGTTATCCCGTGATTACGCTTCCTGTACTCTGTGCCTGTCTTCATTTCATCATGATGACTATGCTTGTATTCTGTTATGTTTACCTTTGAGTACTTATTCCGCTGCTAGTAGTTCTTCGCTAAGGAATTTCCTCACCGGCAAATTCCTCAGTGAAGAATTTCATAAAAATCGCCTATTCACCCCCCTCTAGTCGATATAACGCACTTTCAAGGAGCAATGTTATGACTCTTGGAAAATTGTTCTAACCATCATATTTGACCGAGATTCAGATCTGATTGGTGTCACAGTACCTCAGACTTAGGATACCTGAGAAGAAAATGTGCGGCACAATTTGACGAGATGATATTGTAAGATTCTCGGGAAAATGAACTATGGAAGCGAGTTCCAAAACAAGGGTTCATCATTAAAACAAGGAGAGGGTGAGGAGGCAGCTGATGAATTTAGCGACAATTCATCGAGATGTCCAAAAGATGGATTTCCACAATTATGTGAACAGGGAGATAACATTTGTCAGATCAAATGATATAATGAGGTATGCTTGAGGAAAACATACCCAATTAAACATTGTTTGAAAGGTGTAACCGAAATATGGGCTTAGGTAGCATGACCGATGTAAGAATGGTGATTCTGCAACCAACACACCAAATTGGAATCATTGTGCAATAACTCTGAAGCAATAGGGTTGCTAGAGATATTAAATTTGCACAAGGAGTTCACTCAACACGGGGACCAAGTAAAGAATGGTGATGGCGAGAAGCATCACTGTATCATGAATTCTTAAGAGGTGGTGAAATTTTCACAACATTGATGACATAATAGATGGTAATGTTCCAAGGTAAAGAAAACCAATTGCTGGATAGCAAGGAACTGAAGGTATAACACCAAACACGAACAAGCTTGTGTTGGTGGGAAGGCAATAAAGTGGTCGATGATAATAAAATTCATTGAGGGCAAGGATGGTATTTCTCATCATGAATTCAATTGATATCTTGGAAGGGGTCAAAATGTTGATGATGATCACGACACATTTGTCGAGGGGTTTCAAGAAGATGTAACCGATCGGCGATGACATCAAGTCAACGGAATGATGAAGCGAGAAGTTATTGAGACCATAGGTACGACACACACTTGAAATCAAGCTTGTCATTCAAGGACAATTGTTATGACGAGGAAGATCGATGTAAGATTAGCTCACCTCGAAATTTTTGCTCTAGAAAGAAGGACCAGATAGCACAGTTAAAATTGACATGACAAGGATATAGCCAGGCAGGCTAGGAATGACGTGATCGAGTTCAAACTCGTAAGTCAAGAAGGTTACCAAGATTTGCTTAATCGTGGTGCGGACTTCAGTCAATTATCGGTGTCTTTGAGTGTTTAATAACTCAGAGCCCGTGAAAAATTGGAATCAGTGAGAATGTAGCACTTGATGAAGAACTCATAAGAAGTATGCAGTCCCATGATAATCTCGAGATACCGGAGGGTAATACTCGACGATAGATCATATTAGAGGTTGGACTAGGGCAATGCTCTGCAGAAGACAAGTGCTCAAATTTGCATGAGAAATGGAATCAAGGAGAAACATGGTCGGAACCATGTCCACAGATACAAGATGAACTTATAACAAGGGGATAATTATTTTAAGAGAAGCTTCCATGATAAGGTATACATCGTTTCCATGGGCATGAACACAGGGTTCAAGGTCGACTACCACTTCTCCAATGCATAACCTTTCATTCACTTCTCATTTTCGAAGAAGTTGCAGTGTTGAAATTTTATCTGGCGAAGCACCAGAAGAGTATGACTCGTGAAAACTTTCGGGTTCACACGGTTTCAGAGAAGGTATTGGTTCAACCCATCGGGGCATCTTAGAAACATATACCACAAGCTTCAAGAGTAAATATCACCAGCTCGAAAGTAAAGCATGGTTAACAAAGCAGAGGATACAATTTACCAAAGGCATTTCATACCCGCGGAAAGGCTCACAAGGTTATTGAATATGAAGGACGCTGTCGGATAATAAATTCAACAAAGGATCTGAAAATCCGTAACGGAGCTGATGTGAGCACCAACACATAATCAGAGGAAGAAAACAATGCAAGGGCATTGGCTTATACAAACAACTGACTAATCCAAAGCTCAAACGCAAAGGAATTATGATTTCCAAATCAATGGATCAGAAGCAAACGCTCTGGTTAAGGATGGATAAGTTGAGTAAGCATAGGGGTATAATCGACGACAATTGGATTGGTCAAGATCCAGCTCATGTTTAAAATGACGCCTGAGCCAGAAGGATGAATTCTAGGAACTGGCCGAAGATTGCGAGCAACCGCAACATATTGAATCAACAGACTCAAAATGATAATGACAAAGGATGTCAATAAAATTACTAGACTTATGGGATTAACCATAATGTAAGTAAGCAAGAATTTCAAGAGCAAAAGGCTCCTGAGGGTTTTCGGAAGATCGAATGGTATTTTGAAGACTTTTGTGAAACACATGAACAAATGGGGATGAGCGGATACTCGACAAGTGTGAGGACTTATTTGTAGGGGTATTCAGGCGACAAAGAACAGCAAGGCAGTAAGCTCAAAGGATTATCGACACAATGACGAGTATTTCGGGGTATCTTGTAATAACAAGACCAACTGGGGATGAATGTAAGAATAACAACTGCAAGGAGTTATCCATAAGGGTTGACGGTGGAAGGGGAATTGCAAACGCGATGAACACAAGTTCTCGGGATAACAGCGGAGAGTATCTTCAGGGTCTTCACGTGCAACAGACGATCATTAGTAATAAGGGGCTCTCCGGGTGAAAGTGATAACGAGATCCTAATGTTAGATTTAGCAAAATTCATTTAACCCGAATAGAAGAGAGATCAGAGTCCCAGAGTATAGACAAGAAGTAAAAGATCCTAATACCACCCAATGGCGACGTGGGCCCGTAAGCCACACAACCATGTTAGTAAAAGTTTTTCAATGACTAGTCTCGACTTCGGCCAAGGAGTTGGAAAGGGGGATTCCTACAGACAGTCGGCTCTGATACCAACTTGTGACGCCCCCGATTTGACCGTACACTAATAATACACACAAACGTGTACGATCAAGATCAAGGACTCACAGGAAGATATCACAACACAACTCTACAAATAAAATAAGTCATACAAGCATCATATTACAAGCCATGGGCCTCGAGGGCTCGAATACAAGAGCTCGATCATAGACGAGTCAGCGAAAGCAACAATATCTGAGTACAGACATAAGTTAAAAAAGTTTGCCTTAAGAACGCTAGCACAAACTGGGATACAGATCGAAAGAGCCGCATGCCTCCTGCCTGGGATCCTCCTAAACTACTCCTGGTCATTGGCAGTGGGTTGCACGTAGTAGTAGGCACCTCCAGTGTAGTAGGAGTCGTCGTCGACGGTGGCGTCTGGCTCCTGGGCTCCAACGTCTGGTCGCAGCAATCGAGTATAGAAAGGGGAAAAGAGGGAGCAAAGCAACCGTGAGTACTCATCCAAAGTACTCGCAAGCAAGGAGCTACACTACATATGTATGCATTGGTATCAAATGGAATAAGGGTATCATATGTGGACTGAACTGCAGAATGCCGGAATAAGAGGGGGATAGCTAGTCCTATCGAAGACTACGCTTCTGGCCACCTCCATCTTGCAGCAGAAGAAGAGAGCAGATGGTAAGTTCACCAAGTATCATCGCATAGCATAATCCTAACCGATGATTCTCCCCTCGTCGCCTTGTGAGAGAGCGATCACCGGTTGTATCTGGCACTTGGAAGGGTGTGTTTTATTAAGTATCCGGTTCTAGTTGTCATAAGGTCAAGGTACAACTCCAAGTCGTCTTGTTACCGAAGATCACGGCTATTCGAATAGATTAACTTCCCTGCAGGGGTGCACCACATAATCCAACACGCTCGATCCCATTTGGCCGGACACACTTTCCTGGGTCATGCCCGGCCTCGGAAGATCAACACGTCGCAGCCCTACCTAGGCACAACGGAGAGGTCAGCACGCCGGTCTAATTCCTATGGCGCAGGGGTCTGGGCCCATCGCCCATTGCACACCTGCACATTGCGTACGACGCCGGTGAGCAGACCTAGCCTCCCTTATACAAGAGTAGGCGTTCCAATCCAACCCGGCGCGCGCCGCTCAGTCGCTGACGTCACGAAGGCTTCGGCTGATACCACGATGTCGAGTGCCCATAACTGTTCCCACGTAGATGGTTAGTGCGTATAGGCCAGTAGCCAGACTCAGATCAAATACCAAGATCTCGTTAAGCGTGTTATTATGAAATAACCACGAACGCCGACCAGGGCCAGGCCCACCTCTCTCCTAGGTGGTCTCAACCTGCCTTGTCGCTTTGCCACAAAGATCCACACAGAGGGCCGTCGGGAAAGTATGTCCTTCCAGCCCCCAATTCATGAATCAACTGTGGGTACTCCTCGAGCCAACCTGACTTTAGTCATCACATGTATCATGTATAAAGTATATAATATATACCCGTGATCACCTCCCGAGTGATCATGACCCGATAGTATAGCATGGCAGACAGACAAGAATGTAGGGCCACTGATGATAAACTAGCATCCTATACTAAGCATTAGGATTGCAGGTAAGGTATCAACAGTTGTAGCAATAATGACAAGCTATGCATCAGAATAGGATTAACGGAAAGCAGTAACATGCTACACTACTCTAATGCAAGCAGTATAGAGGAGAGTAGGCGATATCTGGTGATCAAGGGGGGGGGCTTGCCTGGTTGCTCTTGCAAGAGAGTGGGGTCGTCAACACCGTAGTCGTACTGGGTAGCAGCGGCGTCGGTCTCGGTGTCTAGCGAGAGAAGAGAGGGAAGAAACAATAAATATTAAGCAAACAGATGCATAGCGATGCATGACATGACAAGTATCGGTGCTAGGGGTTCCCTAACACGGTACGAGGCGGTACTGGTGAAGGGGGAAAACATCCGGGAAAGTATTCCCGGTGTTTCGCGTTTTCGGAGAGATGAACCAGAGGGGGAAAGTTGTGTGTTTGCTATGCTAGTGATGCGTGGCGGACGAACGGGGTGCGTATCCGGATTCGTCTTGTCGTTCTGAGCAACTTTCATGTTGAAAATAATTTAATCCGAGTTACGGATTAAAAGATATGATTTTCTAAAGATTTTATTAATTTCTGGAATTTAATTAATTATTTAATTTAATTCGAAAAATGGATTTATGACATCAGCATGAGGTCATGCTGACGTCAACAGTCAACAGGGTTGACTGGTCAGCCTAACCAGTGGGTCCCACTGGTCAGAGACACATTTTAATTAAATAATTTAATTACCCTAATTAATATTAATTAGGGTGTGGGACCCACTGACATACTAATTAATTAGCTAATTAACTAACCGGGTTAATTAGATAACTAATGTTTAATTAGCTTAATTATTTGTTTAGATTAATTAACTAAAGTTAATTAAGTTAATTATTTCTTTAATTAATTAATTAATTATTTTTATTTTTATTTTTTTATTTCTTTTTTTTCATTCTGGGGCTGGGCCCCGGCTATCATAGGCCTGGGGCCATAGCGGGCGCCGCAAGCGAGCGAGGCGTAGGACGCGCCCGAGCGGGCGCACGCCCAGTGTGGGCGGACCCGGCAGGGGCCGGCGCAGGGGGCCGGTGGCCACGACACCAACCAGGCGGACGCAGCGGCGAGGAAGCGGCACGAGCGAGGCCACGGCGAGCCGAATGGGGCGGCGCACGCTCCAGCAAGGGAAGGAGACGTGGGGCGACAGAGGGCGAGCGTCAAGCGCGGACGGGGCGGTGGCTGGCTTTGGTTAGGGCGGGCTCGCGGCCAGGCGGCGAGGCAGCGCCGGGGTAGGCCGAGGCGTGGATGAGCCGGAGCGCGCGGTGGCGGGGTCGACGTGAGCAGCATCAGGCAAAGGAGCGAGCGGGGCATGCGCGGGCGCGACGCGGCGTGGAGCGCGGCGGTTGCGGCGGTGAGCGCGGCCGAGCACACTCAGGGCGCTCGGGTGCGGGTCGGCAGTGCGCGGGCGCGCGCATCGGGCGCGGAGAGGAGGAAGAGGGAAGGCAGTGGCGCGGGCGTTTTGGCCGGGGCGCGCGGCCGATGCGGTGAGCGCGAGCGCGCGAGGGAGAGGGAGGGAGCGAGGCGCGTACTCACTGGGGCCGTAGGGGATGGGGCAACGGGGCGCGGGGAGGGGATGGGGACGACGCGGCAGAGCGGGAGCAGACCGGTGGGGAAGCGTCGGCAAGGTCCAGGCGGGGAGGGGGGCAACAACGTTGGGCGTGCACCGAGGGAATCGATCCCGATCCAATCTGGATCGGGAGGGGGAGAGGTGGCGTCGTGGGGGGGGAGTGACGGGGTGGGTTAGGGTTTAGGGGAGGGAGTGGATAAGGGAGTGGGGGCGCGGGGTGGGCCGGCCCATTCGGGCGGCTGGGGCCCCGCGTGGATGGCCAGCTGGGCCAAAAGGCCCAGCGGGGGGGGGGGGCTTTTCTTTTTGTTTTTCTTTCTTTTGTTTTCTATTTGTTCTTTTCTTTTTATTTAATCTTTCCTGTTTTATTTTAGTTTCTGTAAAATATATACTTAGCATCTAATTTAGTATTTCAGTTTAGTCCACTGACACAAAATGTCTAGTCCCCAAATAATTTAGTTTGATAATTTATTAATTAGTAAAGGCATTTAGTTATTTGTTTTTGTTACTGTTTTATTTATTTTAGTGCAATTAAATACTTTATAAAAATGTGGATTCTCCACCATAATTATTTATGCAATATTTGGCACATATAGAACATTTTAGTTTTAATGTTTGCCTTGATTTTGAATTTTGGATTCAAACGGGATTGAATCATCGCGAGCTTTACAACACTAAGAGTGGTGACGTGGCATCATTAGCAGAGGTTACTGTAGCTTGATTATCCGGGCGTCACAAGGTAATACATGGTGTGTTGATGATGAACTCCTTGCTCTTGTGCTTCTAATGATAGTCTCCCCAACACTCAACTCTCTCTCACTGATTTGGATTTGGTGGAAAGATGATTTGAGTGGAAAGCAACTTGGGGAAGGCTAGAGATCAAGATTCATATGGTTGGAATGGAATATCTTGGTCTCAACACATGAGTAGGTGGTTCTCTCTCAGAAAATGAATGCTGGAAGTGTAGGCAAGTTCTGATGGCTCTCCTTACTAATGAAGAAAGGGTGGAGGGGTATATATAGCCTCCACACAGAATCTAACCGTTACACACAATTTACCAAACTCGGTGGGACCGAATCAGAAAACTCAGTCAGACCAATTCAGTTCATAATATGACCCTTAGGCATTTCGGTGGGATCAATACGATCAACTCAGTGGGACCGATGTGCTAGGGTTAGAGTAAAACCTTATCTCGGTTTGACTGGTTACACAAACTCGGTGAGACCGATTTTGGTAATAAGCAAAACAGAGTTGGTCAAGCAAACTCGGTGGGACCGATTACTTATCTCGGTGGGACCGAAATAATTGCAACAGGCAACAGAGAGTTTGCATGTCCATCTCGGTGAGACCGAGATCCCATTGGTGAGACTGAATTTATTAGGGTTTCTGGCAGTGGCTATGTCAAGTGAACTCGGTGGCACCGGATGGATCAAATCGGTGGGGCCGAGTTTGATTTTTGGTTTGGGACATATGTGGATATGAGAAAGTGGTTGAGGGCTTTGGAGCATATCACTAAGCACTTTGAGCAAGCAAGCAATTAAGCAACACCTCATCCCCTTTTAATAGTATTGGCTTTCCTAAGGACTCAATGTGATCTTGGATCACTAAACTGAAAATGTAGAGCCTTGAGATTTTGAGCTTGAGCCAATCCTTTGTCCTTAGCATCTTGAAGGGGTTCCACATCCTCTTGTCCACGCCACTCCATCTGTTGAACTTATCTGAAATATACTACTACCTCCGTTTCAGTTTACAAGTCCTGCGCGTATACCTAGGTTGCCAATTTTATCACCCTAATATAAACTATATAACACAAAAATTATATCTTTTAAAAGTAGAAACTCCGAAGTTTATGTTGGTATATTTTTTGTAATATATGACTTGTATTAGGTTAGTTAAATTGACGACCTAGGGGTACGCGCACGCCCTGTAAACTGAGAGAGAGGTAGTAGATAAAAACATTAGTCCAACAAGAGATATGTTGACATTAATTACCAAAACCACCCAGGGAGCACTTGTGCTTTCAATCTCCCCCCTTTTGGTAGTTGATGACAACATACATCAAAGCTTTCGATAAAGATATAAGAAATAGTAGGTAAAGCATTGCAAAGACATGTAACATGCATAGGCCCCCCCTACACGTATGCAATCATGTAAATGCAGAGTATAAGAGCATGTGAATGCATAATCATGATAGAGCAAGTAATGATTTACATGTATCTTGGCTATATGCATTAGAGCAAATGATGTGGATATAGGAATTGTATCTTCATGTTCATGAGTCCTTCTTGCAAACAATATGTACATCAACAAGAGATCATCATGCACATGGGTGAGATACATATACTTACCTTGTGGTCTTAAGCTGGCTTAGGAAGAGATGAACCTGAGTAAACAAGGTTAGATAACACAGATATATCTACTAAACATAGCAAACGACAAGCCACAAGAGTACCAAGACTGGGATGACATGTAGAGAATGAGTACTAGGTACTCCTATTGGATATAGACATGTCCCCAAGGATAAAGATATGCAATGAATTCAAGATTTCTTTCCCTTAGATGTCTTTCTCCCCCTGAGTCTTATATTTGATAATGGGAGAATATAGGGAACAGAAAATCAGAGCAAAACAGATCAGAGCACAGAAACATAAGACAAACTAACATGTCTTTCCCCTCTTAAAGACATGTGACTTCTCCCCTCTTGAATACCAAGCATCTGGGGTCTCTCTCTCTCTCCCCTTTTGATGCGATTAAGCATTCTCCCCCCTTGAAGTACTCTCCCCCCTTGAAGTACTCTCCCCCTTTATAAGTGAGTAAGCTTTGATGTGATCTCTCTCTCCTCCTTTGACATCAATTTCCAAGAAGGGATCTTTTGGATTGTGAGTCAAAATAGGTTTGGTCCTTGAGTCATAGAGCAAAGGAGCATTTAGAGTGTGATGCTGGTAGAGGAAAAGAATCATTGAGTGGAGCTGGAGTAAAAATATAGGATGCAAGTGGCAAATTGTCTTCTCTGTAGTGAAATCGGTAACACCGAGTTGTATTCTTCGGTGGCACTGAAATGATTCGGTTTGACCGAAAGCAACAGTCCGGTGTGACCGAGTTCAACACAGAGAGAACATTTGTCACCTCATCTCACTAGGCAAATAAGATCTCACAAAGATTTGCAAGGAATTAACTGAAGGATTTGCAATGAATTTGATGCAGGAAATGCAAAACAAAGAAAAGGAAAATAAAAGAAATCTAGATGAAGAGGAACAAATATGCAAGAGATAGATGCAAGAACACAGGGAAGCACTAGAGAACTTCATCTAGAATTGGTCGGCGACAGTGTCACCTATGTTAGAGTATATTGACTGAGGAGTCAAGTGAGAACACTTGATCGTAGGTCATACTCATCGTTTAAGCTCAGAATGGGGGTACCACTTTTGGTTTAAGCATTTGATGTATTCACATCTTGTTGAGTTGCTTTGACCCATGACTTGGGGTAAAACTTCTCTAAGATGGAATAACATACCTTGGGTGCTGGTGTTGAACTTGATCATGTAGTTGAACTTGCGTGGGATGCTCAAGGTTGATGTAGCTCATCAAAGATTGGGAGCACCACTTGTAGTTTGAGTTCATCTACCTACATGGGTTAGTCTTGCAAGGAAGAGCACTTATGTATCCAAATTGACAATCATGAATTTGATACCAAATGAAATTTGATATATAGAAATGGTCAAAGGATATGTTGAAAGGTTTCATGCTTCCTTGTCTTCAACCATCATATTGTAGAGACTTGGTGATGTAGAGATTGCTCAAGATGTGAGTGATTTGCAATCTCATAGATTTTAATTCACCCAAGTACCTACAAGGGTTAGATAGCATGCAAGGGTGCAAATATATCCAAGACATATGATCATCATCATAAGAGAATATATCAAGGATTAGTCAAAGGCTCATGCCTTGCATGTATCCAAATGGAGTTTCTACTCCAAGTTTGAAGTATCAATGATTTTCAATTCACCTCTCAAACGGCAAAATACTTTATCATCAAGCGGTTTGATGAATATATCCGCCAATTGCTTATTGGTACAAACATGCTTAAGATCAATGTCCCCTTTGGCAACATGATCTCGAATGAAATGATTACAAACTTCAATATGCTTGGTTTGATAATGTTGCACAGGATTATGAGCAATCTTAGTAGCACTTTCATTGTCACAAAGCAATGGAACATGTTTCACATAGATCCGATAATCTTTAAGAGTTTGGGTCATCCAAAGTAATTGAGCACAACATGAACCAGCGAAATGTATTCCGCTTCGGCGGTGGATAAGGATACCGAGTTTTGTTTCTTGGAGGACCAAGACACAAGAGATCTACCAAGAAATTGACAAGTACCTGAAGCGGACTTTCTATCAACCTTGTCACCGGCATAGTCCGAGTCGGAATAGCCAACAAGATCAAAAGAAGACCTATTAGGATACCAAATGCCAAAATTTGGTGTATGAATTAGGTATCTCACTATCCTTTTCACAACCTTAAGATGGCATTCTTTGGGGGGTGCTTGATATCGTGCACACATGCACACACTTAGCATAATATCGGGACGGAAGGCACATATATATAACAATGAACCAATCATAGAACGGTAAACCTTTTGGTCAACCGGTTTTCCATCCTTGGTCAAGTCAAGATGTCCACTAGTAGACATGGGAGTTTTCATACCTTTGCTTTCTTGCATGTTGAATTTCTTGAATAAGTCCTTGGTATACTTTGTTTGGGAAACAAAGGTGCCTTCCTTAGTTTGCTTGATTTGCAAACCAAGGAAGAATTTAAGTTCACTCATCATAGACATCTCAAACTTCTTCGACATTAGCTTTCCAAGCTTTTCACTAAAATGAGGGTTAGTTGAACCAAATATGATATAATCAACATAAATTTGGCACACAAATAATTAACCATTAACCCTTTTAGTAAAAAGAGTAGAATCAATCTTTCCAATCCCAAAGCCTTTTTCAATAAGGAACTTGGTCAAGCATTTTTACCATGCTCTAGGAGCTTTTTTAAGACCATAAAGAGCTTTGTGAAGTTTGTAAACATGATTGGGTTTCTTAGGATTAACAAAGCCGGGAGGTTGTTTAACATAAACTTCCTCCTCAATTCCACCATTTAGGAAAGCACTTTTAATGTCCATTTGGTACAAGGTGATATCATGGTGATTAGCACAGGCAAGTAAGATGTGGATGGACTCAAGTCTAGCAACGGGGGCATATGTCTCACCATAGTCCATACCTTCGACTTGAGTGTAGCCTTGGGCGATGAGACGTGCTTTGTTGCAAACAACTTGTCCATCTTCGTCTTGTTTGTTGCGAAACACCCATTTGGTACCGATGATGTTGTGGTTGTTCTCAGGCTTCTCAACCAATGTCCACACTTGGTTTCTCTCAAAGTTGTGTAGCTCTTCGTGCATGGCATTTATCCAATCCGGATCTTCCAATGCTTCTTCAACCTTCATAGGTTCAATGCTAGAGATGAATGAATAATGTTCACAAAAATTAGCCAAACGAGTTTTAGAGCGAGTGTTTCTCCCGGTTTGAATATCGTTGAAGATTTGTTCAATGGGGTGGTCTCGTGAAACTCTTGCTCGAACTCGTGGGAGCTTTTGTTTGGGTCAGGGTGGAGCATATTCTTCATCATCTCGTTCTTCTTCTTGGCCTTCTTCGTTGTTGACGTTGTCGTTCTCTTGTCGAGGTGGAGAAGGAGGTTCATGAGGTTCATCTTGGTGTACTTCCTCGTTTCCTTCATATTGGCGTGTTCCACTTGTGGATGCTTCCATGTCAACTCTTGGTTCATCTTGTTGTGAGGTAGAAGCTTCCACTTGGATGAACGAGGTACTCTCCTTCACCTCCGTTGGACGAATCTTGCCAATAGACAAGTCTTGGATTGCTTCCGGAGGGTCTTTGTCTCCTACATTAATTGGCAATTGCTCTACTTGCGAGCCATTAGATTCATCAAACTTCACATCTACCGTTTCTTCAACCTTTCAGGTGAAATTATTGTAGACACGGTAAGTGTGAGAGTTTGAGCCATAACCAAGTAGGAAACCCTCATGAGATTTAGGAGCAAATTTAGAACGACGATGCTTATCAAGAATGTAGCACTTTGAGCCAAATACTCGAAAGTATCCAACTTGGGGGTTGTTACCGGTAAGAAGCTCGTATGCCGTCTTGCCGAGTAGCTTGTGAAGATACAAGCGATTGGTTGCATGACAAGCTGTCTCAACCGCTTCCGCCCAAAAGTGTTTTGGTGTCTTGTACTCATCAAGCATCATTCTCACCATCTCAATAAGAGTCCGGTTCTTCCTCTCAACAACTCCATTTTGTTGAGGTGTGTACGTAGCCGAGAACTCGTGTGAAATTCCTTTTTCGTCAAGAAAGGTATCCACATTTGCGTTCTTGAAATCCGTTCCATTGCCGCTTCAAACCTTCTTGATCTTCACTTCAAATTGATTTTGGGCCTTCCTAGCGAAGTTCTTGAAGATCTTCTGGACCTACGATTTATCATCAAGAAAGAAAACCCACGTAAATCTTGAAAAATCATCAACTATGACTAGACCAAATGAGTTACCACTGAGACTTTTATAGGCATTGGGACCAAAGAGATCCATGTGAAGTAGCTCGAGCGGTCTTCTCGTGGTCATGATGTTCTTCACGGGATGACTTCCTCCAACTTGTTTTCTTGCTTGACAAGCACTGCACAATCTATCCTTGTCAAATATAACATCTTTCATTCCAAGGATATGATCACATTTAATAAGATTATCAAGATTTTGCATGCCCACATGACCTAACCTTCTATGCCACAACCAAACTTTAGAAGATTTAGAAATTAAGCAAGTTCTAGGTTGAGCCTTTTTAGTGAAATCAACAATGCAGAGATCACCTCTACATATACCACTAAAGACCATATTGTGGTTATCTCTACGAAACACTTGGCAATCTACTTCGGTAAATAGGACATTGAAACCAAAGTCAGCAAGTCTAGATATGGAAAGTAAATTGTATCCAAGAGATTCAACGAGCATAACATTTTGTATGGAGCTATCATGTGAGATGACCACCTTACCAAGGCCAACCACCTTACCCTTAGAGTTGTCACCAAAAGTGACATACTTTCGAGGGTCGTCGTTTTCAGCAAGCTCACGAAACATATCCTTGTCTCTGGTCATGTGATCGGTACACCCACTATCAAGAACCCATTCCTTTCCTCCAGCCATGTAGCCGCGAAGATTTGCCATAAGACCAAAGTGTCTGGTAGACTCGTCGAGATCAAAGTCACTATCATATCCTCATCATAGTATCCATGTTCAACATCGTCTTGTGATGGATCAATTCCTAGAGAGGGTAATTCATTAGATAAATGGTCATCACAATAGTCATCTTTATGAATTCTAATGGCTTCGGAGATGATATTGCTAATGATTCCAACATCTCCTTTGGCACGCGTGAGATTAGTAAGCTCAAATAGACAATCACCAATTTTTGGATCATTGGAACTCATCTTACTCAAAGCAATAGACTTATTAAGAATTTCATCCAAGTTTTGCAAGGAATAGTTTGGAAATCGTTCCTCAAGAAATCTCCATATGGTGTAGGCACAATCAAGAGCAGGCAAGCTAGCAAACAAGTTTCTAGGCAATCCTCTAGTGATTAGGTTGACAGTTCTAAGATTACGGATCATGTCAATAGACTCGTCAAGGGTAGGATGCAAAGGATCAACATGAGTTGCACAAGGGATAGTAATGTACTTGTTTAAATGATATTCATTGAAAATCTCAAGCATCTCAATTTTCCACTCATGAAAGAACTCTCCATCAAGTATAGGCACTCTACGTCTAAGACTCCCCAATGTAGACTCATCCATCTTCCTCCAAAGGTGTTTAAACCAAAGCAATGGAGATCAATGCTCTGATACCAATTAAAAGGATCAAAAAGAGGTGTCTAGAGGGGGGTGAATAGACTCTTAACAAAGAAAAGTAACAGTTTTTAATTTATTCAAGTTAAGGTGGAGTTTTAGCACAAGCTTAAACATTCACAATACATTCAAGCAAGCATGGCAAGAGTATATAAGCAGCGGAAAGTAAAGCATGCAATTTGCAAGAAAGTAAAAGGATGGGATTGGAGTGTGCAAACGCAATTGGAGACACGGAGACTTTTGGCATGGTTCCGATAGGTGGTGCTATCGTACATCCACGTTGATGGAGACTTCAACCCACGAAGGGTAACGATTGTGCGAGTCCATGGAGGGCTCCACCCACGAAGGGTCCACGAAGAAGAAACCTTGTCTATCCCACCATGGCCATCGCCCACGAAGGACTTGCCTCACTAGGGTAGATCTTCACGAAGTTGGCGATCTCCTTGCCCATACAAACTCCTTGATTCAACTCCACAATCTTGACGGAGGCTCCCAAGTGACACCTAACCAATCTAGGAGACACCACTCTCCAAAAGGTAATAGATGGTGTGTTGATGATGAACTCCTTGCTCTTGTGCTTCAAATGATAGTCTCCCCAACACTCAACTCTCTCTCACTGATTTGGATTTGGTGGAAAGATGATTTGAGTGAAAAGCAACTTGGGAAAGGCTAGAGATCAAGATTCATATGGTTGGAATGGAATATCTTGGTTTCAACACATGAGTAGGTGGTTCTCTCTTAGAAAATGAATGCTAGAAGTGTAGGCAAGTTCTGATGGCTCTCCTTACTAATGAAGGAAGGGTGGAGGGGTATATATAGCCTCCACACAGAATCTAATCGGTACACACAATTTACCAAACTCGGTGGGACCGAATCAGAAAACTCGGTCAGACCAATTCAGTTCATAATGTGACCGTTAGGCATTTCGGTGGGACTGATACGATCAACTCGGTGGGACCGATGTGCTAGGGTTAGTGTAAAACCTTATCTCGGTTTGACCGATTACACAAACTCGTTGAGACCGATTTTGGTAATAAGAAAAATAGAGAGTTGGTTAGGCAAACTCGGTGGGACTGATTGCTTATCTCGGTGGGACCGAAATAATTGCAACAGGCAACAGAGAGTTTGCAAGTCCATCTCGGTGAGACCGAGATCCTATCAGTGAGACCGAATTGATTAGGGTTTATAGCGGTGGCTATGTCAAGTGAACTCGGTGGCACCGGATGGATCAAATTGGTGGGGCCAAGTTTGATTTTTGGTTTGGGACATATGTGGATAGGAGAAAGTGGTTGAGGGCTTTGGAGCATATCACTAAGCACTTTGAGCAAGCAAGCCATTAAGCAATACCTCATCCCCTTTTAATAGTGTTGGCTTTACTAAGGACTCAATGTGATCTTGGATCACTAAACTGAAAATGTAGAGCCTTGAGCTTTTGAGCTTGAGCCAATCCTTTGTCCTTAACATCTTGAAGGGGTTCCACATCCTCTTGTCCACGCCACTCCATCTGTTGAACTTATCTGAAATATACTAGATAAAAACATTAGTCCAACAAGAGATATGTTGACATTAATTACCAAAACCACCCAGGGAGCACTTGTGCTCTCACACCTACATCGAAATCGTTGACCTAGTCAAACTTATGAACCAAACCCAAAATTGAACACCTCAACCGAATAAAAACTATGAATCAAATTCAAAATAACCTCAATCAAAATCGTCGACTCAATCAAAATCGTGAACCAAATCTGAAATTGAATGCCTTGATTGATGAGAGAGATCCAAAATTAAGGAGCATAGTGTATTCATGATGATGTATGGTTATTTTATAGGATGCATCCCAAACAATTGGTCAAGCAGTTTTCCCCTCATGCGCATGAAAACTTAAAATGAGCCTAGATTCTGTCTCACTAGGAACACTCGAATTGTTTGTTTTCAGCGAGCCAGGCTGAGGCTAGCGCAGGATAAGGAACAACGTACACTTTGGTGCAGGCATGGAGATGGTGGAAGACCCAAATCTGCGGGTGTGAAATGTGTTGTCTCACCCCTTTTTACTCGCTCCCTCTAGCAAGAGGACCAACAAGCCTCAATATCGACATGAACTTAGATCTGCGGTACCGACAGTGGTGGCGGTGGCCTAGATCTCCAGCATTGGAATGTGCTCCTCCATCTGTGAGTTGCTCGTCTCCTTCTCCTTCTCCAGCTCCGTCTCGTCGTCACATCGTCTCCAATGGCGGTAAGTAGCATACAACTAAAAGTGCATTGTTTCCCCCGAACGGTATTTTTGTGTTGATGGCAATAGGGATAGTGACGAGTGAGGACTAATGTTGGCTATCAAGTTTATCTTAGGATATTGGTTGCTCTATGGTTATCAAGGGAGATAGATGGACCCCTAATTCCAAAAGGAATAGACCTCTGTTCTTTGAAGACTCGGAAAGTTCTTTTTATTCTATCCAAGTCTTATAAAAAACATACTATTAAGAGGGGTCTCTCCTTGGATCAATGGTGAAATTTATTTTGGTACTCTCCTAAGTTCACATCCCATTACCGCCAAAATAGCCAAACTAACCATTCCATTATCCATTATATATGTTCCTTAGGAATCCAAGATTGGAACTTCCTTATATCCATTTTTGGCTTCCCATACACCCTCCAGAAGTAACATCCACACATTCCCGGACAACCTTCCGGGAGCTCCCAGAATCTAGTTGGCCTCTGTTGTCCAACCGGAGTACGCCCCAGAACCAACCCCATAATCTGGAGCCGCCTGAGTCATCTCCAGAATTTATTATCACTTTTGGGATGTACTTCGGCTTGGCCTAAGGGGCTCTCGTGTTAGCTAGAAGGCGTGCTCTGGAGCTAACAACGGAATCCGGGACACCCAAGCGAGAAGATTTTTGAGTGAGCTTGATGAGCCACAAGTATAGGGGATCCATGTAGTCTTTCCGATAAGCACGAGTGTCTAACCCAACAAGGAGCAGAAAGAATTGATAAGCAATTTTCAACAAGGTTTCAGTGTAAATGTTGTAAAGATAGTATGATAGCAAGATAATTAGTAACAAGATAAATAGTAACAAAAGTAATAGAGTGAAGCAAGCGACCAAATCCTTATGTATGCCAAGGACAAGCTGGTGGTGTTTCTTATAACAACTAAAGCGCTCTTGAGGACACATAGGAATCTCATCAAATTACTTTCACCACGATTCATTAAATTACTATTCATTGATCTGGTAAGTATTGTGTGGGTGTAACAGACTATTCTTACTTGAAAAAAAACCTACTTATGATTATACCCCATGCAAGTATCCGCAAATATAAGAGAAGTAATTAAGATTCTAACCATAACATTAAATAATAGGATCCAAAACAACCATACCCCTCAAGGAACAATTCATAACTGGGATTTGAGTTTCTATCACTCCCGCAACCCATCACCTACAAACTAATTCCACAATGTCGTTACTGGTACCGGAACATGAAGAAAATCGAGTGAAACGACACTCATTACAGACCCGTTCTATAAATAGAGCAAGGAGCGTCCGTGTTATCCTCTGAGGCACGAGTTAGATTTTTCTCAGAAAAACCAAATATTCAGCTACACAAACTTGGTTCTCAAGAAGGCGACATGATTGACCTAAAGGATATTAACTTATGACACTTGGATAATCCAAGGTCGGGTGTCTCAGGCTACCAGGAATTTGATGATACGCCCATAGTCGGGCCACAAGCCATCCTCCTTTGAAGAGATTGAATCAGGTATCACCAAGTTTCTTTCCAATTAATTGCTCTCCTTTTGCCTCCCGCGGGCACGAACGTTTGAGTCCACCAAGGTCTCTACAATCAACAATGGGCACTTCAAGTCCGTTGACCAGTCGAAATCTTCTACGTGGTGCAGTCGGTTACCTACCGCGAGACCTCGGTGCACTTGGGGGGTACTGACTGGGGAATACGTGTAGGGTAGGCCCATGGACATGTACTTCCCAGCCAAACGCCTGTGCCAATACATGATACGACCCAGAATACAATGGGCCAAGGGCCTCCACATAAATCCCAACAATGTTATGTCCCAAAGAATATAAGACCGGGGGTTCCTCACCAGCAAGCTGAGTGCTTACAGTTGGATCTTACGCCCTGCTTCTCCCGTAGGAGTTGTTGGATTCCCATAAGAGGAAGGTTGATGCAACACAATAGTAGAAAGTATTTCCCTTAGTTAAGAACCAAGGTTTATCGAACCAGTAGGAGGCACCACACTAACAACGTTAGTAGTACCTGCACACAAACAAAACAATTGCTTGCACCCAACAAAGGGAAGGTGATGCGGAGCATCCCAAGGTCATCCCCATGGACCCACCTACGTCTCCCATGACACCACTTGGACCAATGACAAGAGCTCGAGCAAAGGTATCAAAGATAAGGTGAACTCGCTCCTCTCCAAACTTCCACTTTCTACATATGAGACATGGCTACTGCCTCAAGCGGAGACCCTATGTGTGATCAGGTATTTGGAGGAAGGCCACGGATCAGATACACCCAATGGACAAGACGGCGAGGACACCAAGTTCAATGGACAATAAGAAGGACCACTCGAAACTCCCAGTCATCAGATGACCGACGCCTCTTGGGCGCCCGACGCCTGGAGGCTCCAACCGGCCAGCCAAGTCCTAGCCCGCGCATGCTCCAGCGATCGGACGATCGACACCGACCGGATGTCCGACACCTCCCAGCGTTCGGACGACCGAGCACCACCGGACGACCGACGACCGACGCCTCGGACATCCGACCCCGACCGGACGTCCGACCAAAGCACACTCGATCCAAAACATCGGACTTCCGACGCGCACCGGACGTCCGAACCCTCGCGAGCCATCGGACGACCGGTGACCGTCGGACGTCCGACGCCTGTATGCCGCCAGCGTGTTGGGCCGAAGCCCACTTACCCGTCCGTGACTCTAGACTATAAATAGACCTCCTCCTCCCTCTTTCTAGGGTTAGCATTGGTTTAGATCATACTTGAGATAGAGCTTTACTCATCCATACGGATCTACTCCACCGAGAGAGACAACGGCCTCTACGGAGAAGATCCACCTTGGATTCAAGACCCCATTCATGGGATGACTGTCGCGCCCAAGATGCAATTCTATCCCAATCACGTGATGAATTCATGATTGGGGCACAACTGCATTTCGAGCGCATAGCAAGGTGGATATCATTACAACATACCATGTACTAAATAGATGAGAATACAAGATAAAGCTTACACTCGCCACAAGCTACATCATGAATACAATAGTTCATCAATACATAGCAATCATCATACAGAAAAGAAGGATCTGACTACGGATGAAATCAATCGAAAAAGAAGAACGACATCCATCCTGTTAATCCCAGGCTCCCCTACCCGGAATCTATCCCTCGATCAAAGAAGGAGAACTCCAAACAAGAAAGCACCACACTCGCGTCAGACCATTGCATTATCTGTACCTGCAACTGTTGTTATAGTAATCTGTGAGCCACGAGGACTCAGTAATCCCATTACCATGGGTATCAAGACTAGCAAAGCTTAATGGGTATGGAATGGATAAGTGGTGAGGTTGCAGCAAGCACTACGCATTGTATGGAGGCTAACTTACGAATACAAGAATAAGACGAGAAACTACGCAATGGTCGTAATCTAGTAATGATCAATAAGTGATCCTGAACTACTTACGTTCAAACATAACCCCACCGTGTTCTATTCCCAAACTCACTTGAAAAGAGACAGTCACGTTACACACGCGGTTGGTGTATCTTAATTAAGTTTAGTTCAAGTCCACTACAACCAGATATTAAAAACTCCCATCTGCCACATAACTGTTGGGGAACGCAGTAATTTCAAAAAATTCCTACGCACACGCAAGATCAGGGTGATGCATACCAACGAGAGGGGATATTGTTGTCTATGTACCCTCGTAGACCGTAAGCGGAAGTGCTATGACAATGCGGTTGATGTAGTCGTACGTCTTCACGATCGACCGATCCTAGTACCGAAAGTACGACACCTCCATGATCTGCACATGTTTGGCTCGGTGACGTCCCACGAACTCACGATCTAGCAGAGTGTCGAGGGAGAGCTTCGTCAGCACGACGGAGTGATGACGGTGATGATGATGCTACCAGAACAGGGCTTCGCCTAAGCACCACTATGATATTACCGAGGTGGATTATGGTGGAGGGGGCACCGCACACGGCTAAGAGATCAATGATCAACTTGTGTGTCTATGAGGTGCCCTCCTCCCCCGTATATAAAGGAGTGGAGGAGGGGGAGGGCCGGCCCTCTATGGTGCCCCCTGGAGGAGTCATACTCCCTCCGGGAGTAGGATTCCCCCCTTCCCTGGTTGGACTAGGAGAGAAGGAAGGGGGAGAGAGGGAGGAAGGAAAGCGGGGCACCCCCCTTCCTAGTCCAATTCGGACCAGAGGGGGAGGGGGCGCGTGGCCTGCCCTAGCTGCCTCTATCTCTCTCTCCACTAAAGCCCATTAGGGCCCATATACTCCCTGGGGGGTTCCGGTAACCCCCCGATACTCCGGTATATGCCCGAACTCACTCGGAACCTTTTCAATGTACAAACATAGGCTTCCAATATATCGATCTTTATGTCTCGACCATTTCGAGACTCCTCGTCATGTCCGTGATCACATCCGGGACTCCGAACAACCTTCGGTTTATCAAAACACATAAACTCATAATACCGATCGTCACCGAACGTTAAACGCGAGGACACTACGGGTTCGAGAACTATGTAGACATGATCGAGACACGTCTCCGGTCAATAACCAATAGTGGAACCTGGATGTTCATATTGGCTCCCACATATTCTACGAAGATCTTTATCGGTCAAACCGCATAACGATATACGTTGTTCCCTTTGTCATCGGTATGTTACTTGCCCGAGATTCGATCGTCGGTATCTCAATACCTAGTTCAATCTTGTTACCGGCAAGTCTCTTTACTCGTTCCGTAATGCATCATCCCGCAACTAACTCATTAGTCACATTGCTTGCAAGGCTTATATTGATGTGCATTACCGAGAGGGCCCAGAGATACCTCTCCGATAATCGGAGTGACAAATCCTAATCTCGATTTATGCCAACTCAAAAAACACCATTGGAGACACGTGTAGAGCACCTTTATAATCACCTAGTTACGTTGTGACGTTTGGTAGCACACAAAGTGTTCCTCCGGTATTCGGGAGTTGCATGATCTCATAGTCGTAGGAACATGTATAAGTTATGGAGAAAGCAATAGCAACAAACTAAACGATCATCGTGCTATGCTAACGAATGGGTAAAGTCAATCACATCATTCTCTAATGATGTGACTCCATTAATCAAATGACAACTCATGTCTATGGTTAGGAAACATAACCATCATTGATTCATCGAGCTAGTCAAGTAGAGGCATACTACTGACATTCTGTTTGTCTATGTATTCACACATGTACTAAGTTTCCGTTTAATACAATTATAGCATGAATAATAAACATTTATCATGATATAAGGAAAATATAAATAACAACTTTATTATTGCCTCTAGGGCATATTTCCTTTAGTCTCCCACTTGCACTAGAGTCAATAATCTAGATTACATTGTAATGATTCTAACACCCATGGAGTCTTGGTGTTGATCATGTTTTGCTCATGAGAGAGGCTTAGTCAACGGGTCTGCAACATTCAGATCCATATGTATCTTGAAAATCTCTATGTCTCCCTCCTTGACTTGATCGCGGATGGAATTGAAGCGTCTCTTGATGTGCTTAGTTCTCTTGTGAAATCTGGATTCCTTTGCCAAGGCAATTACACCAGTATTGTCACAAAAGATTTTCATTGGACCCGAAGCACTAGGTATGACACCTAGATCAGATATGAACTCCTTCATCTAGACTCCTTCATTTGTTGCTTCCGAAGCAGCTATGTATTTCGCTTCACACGTAGATCCCGCCACGACGCTCTGCTTGGAACTGCACCAACTGACAGCTCCACCATTTAACAAAAACACATATCCGATTTGTGACTTAGAGTCATCCGGACCAGTGTCAAAGCTTGCATCGACGTAACCGTTTACGACGAGCTCTTTGTCACCTCCATATACGAGAAACATATCCTTAGTCCTTTTTAGGTATTTCAGGATGTTCTTGACCGTTGTCCAGTGATCCACTCCTGGATTACTTTGGTACCTCCCTGCTAGACTGATAGCAAGCACACATCAGGTCTGGTACACAGCATGGCATACATCATAGAGCCTATGGCTGAAGCATAGGGAACACCTTTCATTTTCTCTCTATCTTCTGCAGTGGTCAGGCATTGAGTCTGACTCAACTTCACACCTTGTAACACAGGCAAGAACCCTTTCTTTGCTTGATCCATTTTGAACTTCTTCAAAACTTTATCAAGGTATGTGCTTTGTGAAAGTCCAATTAAGCGTCTTGATCTATCTCTATAGATCTTGATGCCTAATATATAAGCAACCTCACCGAGGTATTTCATTGAAAAAATCTTATTCAAGTATCCTTTTATGCTATTCAGAAATTTAGTATCATTTCTGATCAACAATATGTCATCTACATATAATATCAGAAATGCTACAGAGCTTCCACTCACTTTCTTATAAATACAGGCTTCTCCAAAAGTCTATATAAAACCATATGCTTTGATCACACTATCAAAGCATATATTCCAACTTTGAGAGGCTTGCACCAGTCCATAAATGGATTGCTGGAGCTTGCACACTTTGTTAGCACCTTTTGGATCGACAAAACCTTCTGGTTGCATCATATACAACTCTTCTTTAAGAAAACCATTAAGGAATGCAGTTTTGACATCCATTTGCCAAATTTCATAATCATAAAATGCAGCAATTGCTAACATGATTCAGACGGACTTAAGCATCGCTACGGGTGAGAAGGTCTCATCGTAGTCAACTCCTTGAACTTGTCGAAAAACTTTTTGCAACAGGACGAGCTTTGTAGACAGTAACATTACCATCAACGTCAGTCTTCTTCTTGAAGATCCATTTATTCTCTATGGCCTGCCGATCATCGGGGAAGTCAACCAAAGTCCATACTTTGTTCTCATACATGGATCCCATCTCAGATTTCATGGAACAAGCCATTTTGCGAAATCTGGGCTCATCATCGCTTCCTCATAGTTCGTAGGTTCGTCATGGTCAAGTAACATGACTTCCAGAACAGGAGTATCGTACCACTCTGGTGCGGATCTTACTCTGGCTGACCTACGAGGTTTGGTAATAACTTGATTAGAAGTTTCATGATCATCATCATTAGCTTCCTCACTTACTGGTGTAGGAATCACTGGAACTGATTTCAGTGATGAACTACTTTCCAATAAGGCAGAAGGTACAATTACCTCATCAAGTTATACTTTCCTCCCACTCACTTCTTTCGAGAGATACTCCTTCTCTATAAAGGATCCATTTTTAACAACGTATATCTTGCCTTCGGATCTGTGATAGAAGGTGTACCCAAAAGTCTCCTTTGGGTATCCTATGAAGACACATTTCTCCGATTTGGGTTCGAGCTTATCAGGTTGAAGCTTCTTCACATAAGCATCAGAACCCCAAACTTTAAGAAATGACAATTTGGGTTTCTTGCCAAACCACAGTTCATAAGGTGCCGTCTCAACGGATTTAGATGGTGCCCTATTTAATGTGAATGCATCCGTCTCTAAAGCATAACCCCAAAACAATAGCGGTAAATAAGTAAGGGACATCATAGATCGCACCATATCTAGTAAAGTACGATTATGATGTTCGGACACACCATTACGTTGTGGTGTTCTGGGTGGCGTGAGTTGCGAAACTATTCCACATTGTTTCAAATGAAGACCAAACTCGTAACTCAAATATTCTCCTCCACGATCAGATCGTAGAAACTTTATTTTCTTGTTACGATGATTTTCCACTTCAATCTGAAATTCTTTGAACTTTTCAAACGTTTCAGACTTATGTTTCATTAAGTAGATATATCCATATCTGCTCAAATCATCTGTGAAGGTGAGAAAATAACGATATCCACCGCGAGCCTCAATGTTCATTGGACCACATACATCAGTATGTATGATTTCCAATAACTCTGTTGTTCGCTCCATTGTTCCGGAGAACGGAGTTTTAGTCATCTTGCCCACGAGGCATGGTTTGCATGTACCAAGTGATTCATAATCAAGTGATTCCAGAAGTCCATGAGAATGGAGTTTCTTCATGCGCTTTACACCAATATGACCTAAAAGGCAGTGCCACAAATAAGTTGCACTATCATTATCAACTCTGCATCTTTTGGCTTCAATACTATGAACACGTGTATCACTACTATCAAGATTTAGTAAAAATAGACCACTCATCAAGGGTGCATGACCATAAAAGATATTACTCATATAAATAGAACAACCATTATTCTCTGATTTAAATGAATAACCGTCTCGCATCAAACAAGATCCAGATATAATGTTCATGCTCAACGCTGGCACCAAATAACAATTATTTAGGTCTAAAACTAATCCCGAAGGTAGATGTAGAGGTAGCGTGCCGACAACGATCACATCGACTTTGGAACCATTTCCCACACACATCGTCACCTCGTCCTTAGCCAATCTTCGCTTAATTCGTAGCCCCCGTTTCGAATTGCAAATGTTAGCAACTGAACCAGTATCAAATACCCAGGCACTAATGCGAGCATTAGTAAGGTACACATCAATAACATGTATATCAAATATACCTTTCGCTTTGCCATACTTCTTCTCCGCCAAATACTTGGGGCAGTTCCACTTCCAGTGACCAGTTCCTTTGCAGTAGAAATACTCAGTCTCAGGTTTAGGTCCATACTTGGGTTTCTTCACTTGAGCAGCAATGGCTTGCTGTTCTTCTTGAAGTTCCCCTTCTTCGCTTTATCCTTTTTCTTGAAACTAATTTTCTTGTTGACCATCAACATTTGATGCTCCTTCTTGATTTCTACCTCCGCAACCTTTAGCATTGCGAAGAGCTCGGGAATCGTCTTATCCATCCCTTGCATATTATAGTTCATCATGAAGCTCTTGTAGCTTGGTGGCAGTGATTGAAGAACTCTGTCAATGACACTGTCATCAGGAAGATTAACTCCCAGTCAAGTTAAGTGGTTGTGGTACCTAGACATTCTGAGTATATGTTCACTGACAGAACTATTCTCCTCCATTTTGCAGCTGTAGAACTTACTGGGGACTTCATATCTCTCAATCTGGGCATTTGCTTGAAATATTAACTTCAACTCCTGGAACATCTCATATGCTCCATGACGTTCAAAACGTTGTTGAAGTCCCGGTTCTAAGCCGTAAAGCATGGCCCACTGAACTATCGAGTAGTCATCAGCTTTGCTCTGCGAGGTGTTCACAACATCTGGCATTGCTCCTGCAGCGAGTTTGTCACCTAGCGGTGCTTCCAGGACGTAATTCTTCTGTGCTGCAATGAGGATAATCCTCAAGTTACGGACCCAGTCCGTGTAGTTGCTACCATCATCTTTCAACTTAGCTTTATCTAGGAACGCATTAAAATTCAACGGAACAACAACACGGGCCATCTATCTACAACAACATAGACACTCAAAATACTATCAGGTACAAAGTTCATGATAACTTAAAGTTCAATTAATCAAATTACTTAAGAACTCCCACTTAGATAGACATCTCTCTAATCATCTAAGTGATCACGTGATCCATATCAACTAAACCATGTCCGATCATCACATGACATGGAGTAGTTTTCAATGGTGAACATCACTATGTTGATCATATCTACTATATGATTCACACTCGACCTTTCGGTCTCAGTGTTCCGAGGCCATATCTGCATATGCTAGGCTCGTCAAGTTTAACCCGAGTATTCTGCATGTGCAAAACTGGCTTGCACCCATTGTATGTGAACGTAGAGCTTATCACACCCGATCATCACGTGGTGTCTCGGCACGACGAACTATAGAAATGGTGCGTACTCAGGGAGAACACCTATACCTTGAAATTTAGTGAGAGATCATCTTATAATGCTACCGCCGAACTAAGCAAAATAAGATGCATAAAGGATAAACATCACATGCAATCAATATAAGTGATATGATATGGCCATCATCATCTTGTGCCTTTGATCTCCATCTCCAAAGTATCGTCATGATCACCATCGTCACCGGCTTGACACCTTGATCTCCATCGAAGCATCGTTGTCATCTCGCCAACTATTGCTTCTACGACTATCGCTACCGCTTACTGATAAAGTAAAGCAATTACATGGCGATTGCATTTCACACAATAAAGCGACAACCATATGGCTCCTGCCAGTTGCCGATAACTGTGTTACAAAACATGATCATCTCATACAATAAAATTTAGCATCATGTCTTGACCATATCACATCACAACATGCCTTGCAAAAACAAGTTAGACGTCCTCTACTTTGTTGTTGCAAGTTTTACGTGGCTACTACGGGCTGAGCAAGAACCGTTCTTACCTATGCATCAAAAACCACAACGCGGTATAGTGATTGCTCTTTGTTCTTCAGAAAGAATCATGGTCATTGAATCTGATTCAACTAAAGTTGGAGAAACTGACACCCACTAGCCACCTGTGTGTGAAGCACGTCGGTAGAATCAGTCTCGCGTAAGCGTACGCGTAATGTCTGTCTGGGCCGCTTCATCCAACAATACTGGCAAATCAAGAAACAACTAGTGACGACAAGCAATATGTATATACCCATGCCCACAACTCCTTTGTGTTCTACTCATGCATATAACATCTACGCATAGACCTGGCTCGGATGCCACTATTGGGGAACGCAGTAATTTCAAAAAAAATCATACATACACGCAAGATCATGGTGATGCATAGCAACAAGAGGGGGGAGTGTTGTCTAAGTACCCTCGTAGACCGTAAGCGGAAGCGTTATGACAACGCGGTTGATGTAGTCGTACATCTTCACGATAGACCGATCCTAGTACCGAAAGTACGACACCTCCGTGATCTGCACACGTTCGGCTCGGTGACGTCCCACGACTCACGATCCAGCAGAGTGTCGAGGGTGAGCTTCATCAGCATGATGGCGTGATGACGGTGATGATGATGCTATCGGAATAGGGCTTCGCCTAAGCACCGCTACGATATTACTGAGGTGGATTATGGTGGAGGGGGCACCACACATGGCTAAGAGATCAATGATCAACTTGTGTGTCCATTGGGTGCCCCCTCCCCCGTATGTAAATGAGTGGAGGAGGGGGAGGGCCGGCCCTCTATGGCGTGCCCTGGAGGAGTCCTACTCCCTTTGGGAGTAGGATTCCCCCCTTCCCTAGTTGGACTAGGAGAGAAGGAAGGGGGAGAGGGGGAGGAAGGAAAGGGGGGGGGGGCGCCCCCCTTCCTAGTCCAATTCATACCAGAGGGGGAGGGGGCGCGCGGCCTGCCCTAGCTGCCTCTCTCTCTCTCCTATTAAACCCATTAGTGCCCATATAATCCCCGGGGGGTTCCGGTAACCCCCCGGTACTCTGTTATATGCCCGAACTCACTCGGAACCTTTCTGATGTCCAAACATAGGCTTCCAATATATCGATCTTTATGTCTCGACCATTTAGAGACTCCTCGTCATGCCCGTGATCACATCCGGGACTCCAAACAACCTTCGGTTCATCAAAACACATAAACACATAATACCGATCGTCACCGGACGTTAAGTGTGTGGACCCTACGGGTTCGAGAACTATGTAGACATGACCGAGACACGTCTTCGGTCAATAGCCAATAGCGGAACCTAGATGTTCATATTGGCTCCCACATATTCTACGAAGATCTTTATCGGTCAAATTGCATAATGATATACGGTGTTCCCTTTGTCATCGATATGTTACTTGCCCGAGATTCGATCGTCGGTATCTCAGTACCTAGTTCAATCTCGTTACCGGAAAGTCTCTTTACTCGTTCCATAATGCATCATCCTGCAACTAACTCATTAGTCACATTGCTTGCAAGGCTTATATTGATGTGCATTACCAAGAGGGCCTAGAGATACCTCTCCGACAATCGGAGTGACAAATCCTAATCTCGATCTATGCCAACTCAACAAACACCATCGGAGACACCGGTAGAGCACCTTTATAATCACCCAGTTACGTTGTGACGTTTGGTAGCACACAAAGTGTTCCTCCGGTATTCGGGAGTTGCATGATCTCATAGTCGTAGGAACATGTATAAGTTATGGAGAAAGCAATAGCAACAAACTAAACGATCATCGTGCTAAGCTAACGGATGGGTCAAGTCAATCACATCATTCTCTAATGATGTGATCCCGTTAATCAAATGACAACTCATGTCTATGGTTAGGAAACATAACCATCATTGATTCAACGAGCTAGTCAAGTAGAGGCATACTAGTGACATTCTGTTTGTCCATGTATTCACACATGTACTAAGTTTCCGTTTAATGCAATTCTAGCATGAATAATAAACATTTATCATGATATAAGGAAATATAAATAACAACTTTATTATTGCCTCTAGGGCATATTTCCTTCAATAACCGTGGGAACGTCTCTCGAAAGTTTAAGCCCTGCAGGGGTGTCCCAACTTAGCCCATGACAAGCTCATGATCCGCGGAGACAATCCTCCATCGCGGGACCCTCCAATCAGACTCGGAATCCCGGTGCACAATACATTTCGAAAATGGTAAAACTAATCCAGCAAGACCTCCCGCCGTGCCGACACCCTGATAGTAGCCGCACGTATCTCGTCTCAGGCCTCGACTGGAGGAGCTAAGCATATAGTAACCGATGTCCCGAGTTGCCCCAAGTTGCCCGCATGGTCCTCTAGTTTGGACCAACGCCATCAGCACTGGCCCCATGCATTAGGTTGAGTAGCGAACCTTGGGTAGCGCTAACTCCCTATGCGTCAAATTTATTATCATATTTAGTTATTAGGTTGGGAAAATGTTAAAACAAATGTTGGGCCTTGCTGTAAGAGTTTTATTCAAAGCGAACTGTAAATAGGGGCCCATAAACCCTCACCGTGTTAGGGACGCAAAATCAAGTAACATAACACCGGTATGACGGAAACTAAGGCGGCAAGAGTGGAACAAAACACCAGGCAGAAGGCCGAGCCTTCCACCCTTTACCAAGTATATAGATGCATTAATTAAATAAGAGATATTGTGATATCCCATGATATCCATGTCCCAACATGGAACAAACTGCAACTAGCAACGCTATAAGAGGGGCTGAGCAAAGCGGTAACATAGCCAAACAACGGTTTGCTGGGATGGTGGGAAAAGGTTAGAGGCTGTTTCATGGCATATTGGGAGGCTTGATAAACAACTGGTAGGTAGCGTGACATAGCGATAGCATCGAGACAACTAGCAAAGCAAAGATAGTAGTGGTATCCGGTGTAACAGTCATCTTGCCTGAAATCCCGCTAGGAAGAAGACCGAATCCATGAAGAAGATGAACGGGCGTAGTTGAACGAATCCCCACAATCGCAACGATACCAGACTATCGAGAAGACGCACAACCGGAAAGAAGCAAACAACATAGTAAACAACCATCACATAAGCATGGCATGCTGCACAATCAAGTATGATGCATGTCCGGTTTAAAGAGGCATGGCAAAGTGCAACAAACAATTATACAAATTAAGTGGAGCTTAATATGCAACGAGTTGCATATTGACGAAACACCACATTCAAATATTTAGTTCACTCTCGTTTATGCTACCCATTAATATTAAATGTTGATTAACATGGCAAGAGGTGAAGCATAAGTAAACTAACTATTTAAGCAAGTTTAAATGAGGCCGGAAATAACAAACAACAATTCCAGAAAATCCCCATATGCTTATTTCGAAGTTGGTACTGTTCTGCCCTAAACCACATTTTATTGTTGTTAAACATGCAAAGTAAGTGCACCATGATAATCTATGCATTTTTCTAAGCAAGTTACATATATAATTTATTTAATTCAGAGTTATGGTTATTTAGTTATGAAATAAACCATTTTAACATGTCATATGAGCAAATTTAATCAAACAACTTTTTAAACAATTTTAACATGGATGAATGCTGCAAATTATGAAAGTACATGAAAAACTAAGCATTTTACATATTTAAATCATTTTAATCTGATGCATGATTAATGAGTTATTATATGCATGAACAATGACGGTTTTTTTCTATAAAACAGCAGTTCATTGGATAATAGACACTATACGAGGCAGTTCTAAGGAGAGGCCCAGCAAGGCAACAGGCGCAACATAACTATCAGACGCACAAGCGCAATATAGCGGAGGAGCTGGGCTATGCTCACATCAGGCCATTGGGTCGAAAGCGGAGAAGCGGCTGGCCCGGATCTGGCGGCGAGAAGACGGTGCTGGTCCTCGGCACCCTCCTGGCCCAGGTGCGGGTTGATGGAGTCAACGGGCGGGCGAGCGGGACTTGGCACTATCGTCGCTTGCGGTGGCTGGGCGCTGGCTCGCTGGACTCGCTCGAGTCAACGCGGGCGCGTGCGAGAGACTTGAGGTCCAGGAGCCATGGCATCAGTGGGAGCTCCTGGTCAGAGAGGTGGCCGGCGGGCGAGGGGTCCTAGTCCGTTTACTTGCCGGATGGCAACGGCGCGAGGAGGCTCTAGACAGCGATGAGGTGTTGCGCGAGGGGAGGAGCGCATGGCCTCGGGCGCCTGGCTGCCGAAGTAGAGGAGCGGGACAACGCTGCAGCTGCTTGAGGTGAAGCAGGGCGCAAACGCACGGTGGATGGAGACGAGACGGGCAGAGCTTGAAGCTTCGAACGACCATGGCTCCTGTGTGAAGAACACACAGTTGAGAGAGAGGTTAGAGAGAGATGGAGAGAAGAATGGAAGGAGGGAGAGGAGAAGAGATGGGCGCGAGGCTCATCTGGTGGTCCGGCGAGGTGGCGAGGTCGCGAGGACGACGGCTCTCAGGGAGGCTGCGACCAGCTGGGTCGAGGCAGAGCACGGCTGGCGCTCGGGATGAGCAGGGATCGAGCCCCTGGCTCTCTCCTGCGGGTGTTGCTACCGCTGGTCGGTGGATCGAGGGGATCCAGAGGAGAGCGCTGGTTGGGCGGCGTTGAAAATGAGGAGGAGCAGCGCGGCTATGGTTGGTAGTTTGGATGGGATCCAAAGGAGGAGGAAGATAGTGGACTGGCGGCGCGGCAGAGGGATGGATGGGACATTGCTCCTAAAATTTAGGGTTAGGGTCTATTTATAGGAAGGGTTTAGCTTAGCGGCTATTCGGTCTCTGTGATCGTAATTGGACGGCCCGGGAGAAATAGGCTAGGAGAGTTCAACAAAGAACCGAAGATATTTTAGGAATGTTTGGGGATGATCTGAATCCAACGGTGATGACTGAGCGGTTCGGGTTCGGGGAAGTTTCGGACACAGACTAGGGGTCGATGCATTGTGCAAAGAGGGGTTAGGCAGACGAGATCAACTGTGTGGTTGGACTTAGAATCGTCAAGGAAGACAAACGGTCTGACAACATTGCCACGGAGAATACAAAATGATCTGGCAGAGGCAAGGAAGAAGCGGCAACCATGAACGGATGCAAGTTTTGAAAACATGACGGCAACGGAGTGCCGATGCAATGCAAATGATGACATGATGAATGCAACAAACAAACAAATCACACGACGAAACTCGGAATACATGTAAGGCATCTGAAGCATCGGTCTCGGGTCGTTACAATGACCCTAAAGGCCTCCTCATGGAGATGAACTAGTTACCTCTTGTATCGTCCCTTGTTGGATTCAGATCATGTATATTTTTGTGTTTCGAGGATCTAGCATATGTGTGACCGAATCTTGTTAGTTGAGTGATTTCTCTCGTGCTTTTCCCCTCATGTTCGTCATAGGATCACCTCCATTTTGTGAAAGATCGGGCATCTAGGGTTCTACCATACATCATCTTGGTATCATGAGCCACGTTGATCATGTATTTGGAGCCCTTACCCTTTGTTTTCTAGCTTGATTTTGTTGTGTTCTTCCCCAATTTCTAAAATCCCCACCAAAAATAGCCCCAAAATGTTTTGTGATTTGTTGGTGTGATGAAGTTTTGTTGGATTTGATCCATGGATTTGCTTTGCCACGAGTGGATCTAGCTTTTCCCCTTCGTCTCCACCATTTCCATCCACAAAATCGCTTTTGCCACCTCCACCTCGAAAACCCGAGTTCATCACGTGCCCTAAATCGCCAAGGCACCGGACGTCCGGCCGTTTTCGGACGTCCGACGAGTACCGGTCGTCCGACTAGCACCGAACGTCCGACAATCCCTGACGAAACTAAAAAAATTCAGTTCGGCCACCACCACCTTTTCACCTCCACTTCCGCATACGCAGTCCAAAACCACAACTCGCTTTCTGCACCACCATTGCTTACTCGCTTCGCATTCCGACACAATTTTGACACATTTGGTTTTGAGATTTGAGTTGCAGTTCATCGTTTCCTAGGGTGTTTAGGCTAACTAGGAATAGTTCGACATCGACATCACCGCCACTCATCTTCGCCAAGGACTCGACATCAACCACTTCACCATTTTAGCACCTTCACCGTAAGCAACAACGGTAACCTCATCATAATCTCGGTATCATGACATGTCTTGTCATTGCATTGATAACCCCATAGCCCATTTTGCATAACTTACCCATCGAGACTAGCCTTTGAGTATTGCCGACAACGCGACTTGTGCACATTAGTGATCATACTTCCCATAGCATACATACCATATCATCGTGGTGCATATCTTGGTATCATCTCTTGTGTCACAAGGTTGTCATAAGCATACACAATTGCTATCTTGGTTCGTGAAGTTTTGCATGAGATAAGAGCTCAAAAGAGAAAGAGCCAAATAAGGCTTTTAAGCAAAAAAGGAACGATAAGCAAAGAGCTTATAAGCAAGAACCATAGCATCATACTACATTAAAATTTTCATACTCGATCATCTTGGATCATATCATCGGAATAACATACATATAGCATACTTGGGATAGAAGTCGTTGCATTCTTTCTTAGTAGGTTGTGCACAAGTTTCGTATCCGCCTACTGTGCAATCGTGCTAGCGTCTCTCTAGTGTTGTGCAACAAGAGCATTTTTGTGGATTCCTCATTTTGGCTCATTCCTTGGTTGCACGACCCCATTTATCTATCCGTGTGTGTGTTCCCGTGTACCATATCTTGCTATTGGTCTACTTGTTGCATTTGCAAATTTGTGAATCTTTTCCAACATTATTGAGCCTCACTAACAATTGCATCAAATTTTGTGCCACATCCTAACCAATCTCCACTGAGGGAGTCCTGGATTAGGGGGTCTCCAGACAACCGGACTATATCCTTTGTCCGGACTGTTGGACTATGAAGTTACAAGATTGAAGACTTCGTCTCATGTCCGAATGGGACTCTACTTGGCGTGGAAGGCAAGCTAGGCAATACGGATATGGATATCTCCTCCTTTGTAACCGACCTTGTGTAACCCTAGCCCCCTCCGGTGTCTATATAAACCAGAGGGTTTTAGTCCATAGGACAACATACAATCATACCATAGGCTAGCTTCTAGGGTTTAGCCTCTCTGATCTCGTGGTAGATCAACTCTTGTACTACTCATACTATCAAGAATAAACAAGAAGGACGTAGGGTTTTACCTCCATCAAGAGGGCCCGAACCTGGGTAAAACATCGTGTCCCCTGCCTCCTGTTACCATCCGCCTAGACACATAGTTCGGGACCCCCTACCCGAGATCCGCCGGTTTTTACACCGACATTGGTGCTTTCATTGAGAGTTCCTCTGTGTCGTCACCATTAGGCTTGATGGCTCCTCCGATCATCGATAGCGATGCATTCCAGGGTGAGACTTTTCTCTCCGGACAGATCTTTGTATTCGGCGGCTTCGCACTGCGGGCCAACTCGTTTGGCCATCTGGAGCAGATCGAGAGTTACGCCCCTGGCCACCAGGTCAGGTTTGGAAGCTTAAACTACACGGCCGACATCCGCGGAGACTTGATCTTCGACGGATTCGAGCCCCTGCCAAGTGCGTCGAACGGTCACGATGAGCATGATTTAGCTCAAACATCGGACAGTGTTCCGGAGACCGCACCAGCAACCGCTCCGACCCTCGATTCGGAGCCAATTGCGCCATCCGTGGACGGGTGGATAGACTCCGCCACGGAGGCCGTATTCTCAGCGGCGATCAAGCCGAGTATCGACCTTACCCTTCACGAGAGTCGTGATGCCAAACTGCTGGATCCTTCCCCGGCCACGGACTCCGAACCGCCTGCGCCCATGCTTGTCGAATCCAACTGGGCGCCGATCATGGAGTTTACCTCCACGGATATCTTTCAGCACTCGCCCTTCGGCGACATACTGAACTCATTAAGGTCTCTCTCCTTGTCAGGAGAGTCCTGGCCGAACTATGTCCGGCAGGATTGGGATGCGGATGACAAAGAAATTCGCCGCCCACCCACCACCCACTTAGTAGCCATTGTCGATGATTTGACCGACATGCTCGACTTCGACTCCGAAGACATTGATGGCATGGATGATGATGCAGGAGGCGAACAAGAACCACTGCTCACAGGGCACTGGACAGCCACCTCGTCATATGACATATATATGGTGGACACACCCAAAGAAGGCAATGGCGACGGGACAACGGAGGATGACCTCTCCAAGAAGCAACCCAAGTGCCGACGTCAGCGCCGCCGCTCTAAGTCCCGCCAAGGCAAAAGCGGTGATAATGGCACCGGAGATAATAGCACTCCGGACAGTGCCGAAGACAACAACAATCCCCTCCAGCAAGATTTAGAGCAGGAGGATGGAGAAGCCAGCCCTCCCGAGAGAGCGGCAGATGGAGAGGTGGAGGATGATAATTACATGCCTCCCTCCGAAGACGAGGCAAGCCTCGACGATGACGAATTCGTCGTGCCTAAGGATCCCGTCGAACAAGAGCGCTTCAAGCGCCGGCTTATAGCCATGGCAAATAGCCTTAAGAAAAAGCAGCAGCAGCTTCAAGCTGATCAAGATTTGCTAGCTGACAGATGGAGTGAAGTCCTTGCGGCCGAAGAATATAAACTTGAACGCCCCTCCAAAAGTTACCCAAAGTGCAGGTTGCTACCCCGACTGGAGGAGGAAGCACCAAAACCTACATCTCCAGCGTATGACGCGGCTGATCGGCCACCTCGTGGCCGTGATAGAGAGGCGCTTCAGCCAAAAGCTCAGCCCGCACCCTGACGCCACTCAAATAAAAATGTCAAGGCATGGGGAAATACGCCAGACCTGCGGGACGTATTGGAGGATAAAGCAAAACACGCAAGATCGATCTACGGATCAAGAGGGCGCGCCACTATGCGAGATGATAACCGTCACGCCGGATATAGTAAAAGTAAATCTGGCCGGGCCGAACACAACGGACAAGACTCATTTGAGCTGCGTCGTGATATAGCCCAGTACAGAGGCGCCACACACCCCCTATGCTTCATAGATGAAGTAATGGATCACCAGATCCTAGAGGGTTTCAAACCTGCAAATATTGAATCATACGACGGCACAATAGATCCTGTGGTATGGATCGAGTACTTCCTCCTGCACATCCACATGGCCCACGGTGATGATCTACATGCCATCAAATACCTCCCACTCAAACTCAAAGGACCAGCTCGGCATTGGCTCAACAGCCTGCCAGCAGAATCCATTGGCTGTTGGGAAGATCTGGAAGCCGCATTCCTCGACAACTTCCAGGGCACTTATGTGCGACCACCAGATGCCGATGACTTGAGCCACATAATTCAGCAGCCAGAGGAATCGGCCAGACAATTCTGGACACGGTTCCTGACAAAGAAAAATCAAATCGTCCACTGTCCGGATGCAGAGGCCCTAGCAGCTTTCAAGCACAACATCCGCGACGAGTGGCTCGCCCAGCACCTTGGCCAGGAAAAGCCAAAATCTATGGCAGCCCACACGACACTCATGACCCGCTTTTGCGCGGGAGAAGACAGCTGGCTGGCTCGCAACAATAATATATCAAAGAACCATGGTACTTCGGATAACAAGGATGGGAATGGCAGGTCACATCCCAACAAACACAAGCGCCGCATCAACAGCGACAATATCGAGGATACGTCACTCAATGCCGGATTCAAAGGCTCTAAACCCGGTCAGCGGAAAAAGCCATTCAAAATAAGCACTCCGGGCCCGTCCAGTTTGGACCGTATACTCGATCGCTCGTGTCAAATACACGGTACCCCCGACAAGCCAGCCAACCACACCAACAGGGATTGTTGGGTGTTCAAGAAGGCCGGCAAGTTAAATGCCGAAAACAAAGATAAGGGGTCACATAGCGATGACGAGGAGGAGCCCCGGCAGCCGAACACCGGAGGACAGAAGAGGTTCCCCCACAAGTGCGGACGGTGAACATGATATACGCAACCCACATCCCCAAAAGGGAGCAGAAGCGTGCGCTAAGGGAGGTATATGCGTTGGAGCCAGTCGCCCCAAAGTTCAACCCATGGTCGTCCTGTCCGATCACCTTCGATCGCAGGGACCACCCCACTAGTATCCGTCATGGCGGATTCGCCGCACTGGTCCTAGACCCAATCATTGACGGATTTCACCTCACTCGAGTCCTTATGGATGGTGGCAGCAGCCTGAACCTGCTTTATCAGGACACAGTGCGCAAAATGGGCATAGACCCCTCAAGGATCAAACCCACAAAAACAACCTTTAAAGGTGTCATACCAGGTGTAGAGGCCCTTTGCACAGGCTCAGTCACACTGGAAGTGGTCTTCGGATCCCCGGATAACTTCCGAAGCGAGGAGTTAATCTTCGATATAGTCCCGTTCTGCAGTGGCTATCATGCACTGCTCGGGCGAACCACATTTGCAAGATTCAATGCGGTACCACACTATGCATATCACAAGCTCAAGATGCCAGGACCTCGGGGGGTCATCACAGTCAATGGAAACACAGAGCGCTCTCTCCGCATGGAGGAGCACACTGCGGCCCTCGCAGCAGAAGCACAAAGCAGCCTCTTAAGGCAATCCACCAGTTCGGCGATTAAAGACCCGGACACCTTCAAGCGCGCCCGGAGTAATCGGCAACACGACCGCCTGGCATGTTCCGAGCTTGCATAGCAATGCGGCCCCCACCCCAGTCCCAGCCAAACGGCAAAACCCATACCACGTGTACATAATTACGCATTGAAAATACCATGGGCACAGGTGGGGAGGGGGGCACGACTACGGCATGCCCCGAGACGCGTCTCAACCGCACTAGGGGCTTCCCTCCTTATTATTCTTCCTCTCTTTCAGGACTTTACTATCTGGAAACCCCGTTCGGCAGTATGTTTGCCGGACACATGATACAACAACCAAGGAGGCAGAAAGCTACGTCGCATCATGGAATTCCCAGGTGGTCTCTGATAACGAGTGAAATACCTACTTTCAATACCATTCCTCAGCTTGCCCTTGGAGGGGATGTGTCAAATAGTCCTACTTTTTGCTTATCGCACTAATTGTATCATTTTGCTTCGATGCACCTTTTTGAATAAAAAATGCATAACACTAGACTATTATCGCATTCTCCATTCTTATATATATATATATATATATATATGTTCATCCATGACATTCAGCACCCGTACACTCTGGTACAGCCACTACGCCAGGGGCCTAAGCGTACCCCATAATACAGCGTAGGAAGTCCAAACACTTTCAACAGTGCGGCACCCCGAACTTATAGCATTAGATGCATCAGCTCCGAATCGTGTCTTGGGTTAATAGTTGGGTTTGCCCGGCTCCCATGTTTTGGTACCTTACATTCCGCTATATCGGCTAAGGTAGCACTGGGAGAACTACTGCGATTGTGCCCCGGTTCAGCTGGGCTAAGCACCTCAGTAGAGAAAGCTAAAACTGACTGTCATGATAAGGCGAGAGACTGGTCGCTGCTCAAGAGGTCTCGAGTCCCTAAAGACTTATGCCGCTTAGAGCGAGGAGTCGGCTTTGTCCAGCTTAAGGCGTGTATAGCGCCCCGAATTCGGCCTTCCGAATACTAGGGGCTTCACCAAAATTTAAAATTATAGAATTCTATGGCTAAGTGAGAGTGATAACGCATTATAGTCTGATTGCCTTGTTCGTTGTGCTGAGCACCTCCCTCGAAGGACCCAACAATGGGAAAAAGAGCAATCAGGTTTATCCCGAACACCCCAGCACTCGTGGCATGGGGGCAGAAGCCGACGACTGGCCATCTCTCAGATTTGATAAATAGCCGCACAGAAGGTAATATTTTAAATTCAAACAAGCATTGCATAGCGCATATGAACAAGTTTTCATAATACAGGATCACACGAGCAAGTTTATTCAAAAATTACATCCTTCGGACACTCGTCCGCCACAAGACGGGCACCCTTCAGGACACCCTCATAATACATCTCAGCGTGGTGATGCTCCTTGCCCTGCGGCGGCCCCTCCTTCACCAGCTTCACGGCGTCCATTTTGGCCCAGTGCACCTTAGCACGGGCAAAAGCCTGGCGGGCACCTTCGATACAGATGGACCGCCTGATGACTTCTAGCCGTGGGCAGGCATCTACAAGCCGCCGCACCAGGCCGAAGTGGCTGTTGGGGAGGGAGTCGCCAGGCCACATCCAGACTATGAAGCCCTTCATGGCCTGTTCGGCCGCCTTGTGCAGCTCGACCAGTTGCTTCAGCTGGTCGCTCATAGGCATCGGGTGTTCGGTCCCGGTATACTGAGACCAGAACAACTTCTCCGTCGAGCTTCCCTCCTCGGCCTGGTAAAACTTCGCGGCATCCGACACGCTGCGGGGCAAATCTGTGAATGCTCCTAGAGAGCTCCGGACTCGGGTAAGTAACAAGTAATTTACTTTCGCATGCTTGCATTGCATATTGAATGCCTTACCCGCTGCTATCTTCCTCATCGCCTCAATCTCCTGGAGGGCCTTTTGGGCTTCGGCCTTGGCATGCTTTGTGCTCTCGAGGGTCGTGGCAAGCTCGGACTCTCGAGTCTTCGAGTCAAGCTCCAAAGCCTCGTGCTTCGTCACGAGAGCCTGGAGCTCTTGTTGCACCTCGCCCACCTGTGCCTCTTGTTTTTCCCGCTTGGTGCGCTCCCGGGCCGCTTTGTTTTCGGCCTCGGACAGCGCTTGCTTCAGGGTCGCCACCTCGGTCGTGGCCCCTGGCACATTCATGATGATCCTGTCATTTCGCAACCACATTTTCTTTTATATAGACAAGGTATTACTTACCTTTGTTCTCCTCGAGCTGCCTCTTGGCAAGGCCGAGCTCTTTCTCGGACCCCTCGAGGTCCTGCTTCAATGCAGCGACCTCCGCAGTCAGTGCATCAGAGGTCAGCAGCGAAGCCTGCATACGCATATAGACATACTAGTATTAGACTCCTGCAGATAGTATTTGATCCTCTATTCGGCTTTTCTTTGTGAACACCACAGAGCATCAGGGGCTGCTGTCTATGCGGTAATATTTTTCCTATACTTTAAATACTTACCTCAAAGCCTGTTAGAAGGCTGGCACATGCTTCAGTCAGTCCGCTCTTGGCGGACTGAACCTTCTTGATCACCGCACTCATAATAGTGCGGTGCTCTTCGTCGATGGAAGCGCCGTGAAGCACTCCCAGCAGGTTGTCCGGTGCCTCTGGATGGACAGAGGTCACCGGCACGGGCGTCTTGCCCCTTTTGGAAGGAAGCCACCTGTCTGAGTCCGGAACCACTGGAGGTTCCGGTGCGGTGTTCGGCTGGGGACCGAACTCGGAGACCTCGGGAGCCTTACTCCCTTTGCTCCCAGAGTCCGGAAGGTCGTCTTGAGGCGCCTCCGGGACTGTCTCCCCTCGACCCGGTGCCTCTTGAGACAATACCTCGGCATTGTACGTAGGGCAAGGGGAGGAGGCGGTCGGAAGTGGATCGCTATCCATATCCAACGAGTACAAGGAGCCGTCCAACGAGGATACGTCGATACGGGCTTGGGGTGGTCTGCATAATCATATTCGGCGTTAGGAGAAGCAGTGCGACAAAGGTATGCTATGAGTTACTCTGGTATCCGAATACTTACGACTTCGCCAGGGGCTTGGCCCTGAGCAGCCACTCGTCTTCGCCTTCGGCGGCGGTGGTGGAGCAGTCCGGAAGGGGAGTCCTTCCCTTCTTGTACCGGCCTCCCCGGTTGGGGCGGCCTTCCTTTTCTTGTCTCCCCCGGCTGGAGGGGGAGCATCTTCATCTTCCTCCTCGTCTTCATGGGAGGAGTGCGTCGCAGAGTTATCGGACGATGAGTTCGATACCACCTGGCGCCGGGAACTCTTTCGGGTTCCCTTGGCTTTCTTCTTGGTCTTCTCTGGCACCTTATAAGGAGCCGGAGTCAGCATCTCCGTCAGGAGGGCGTCCGCATTATCTTCGGGCAGAGGGGCCGGATAGTTAATCTGCCCCGATGTCTCCACCTAGTCCTATCAAAGGAATGGGAGCTCAGACCCCGCACATGGTTAAGCTATGGGAAATAAATACCCTACCAGATGTACAGAACTTACCGAATTCGCAAGGCGCTTCGCGCTTAGCCCACGGTCCTCGCTAAGAGAGGGAGGGATCTCGGCGCTCTTGAACAACACCTTCCAGACGTCCTTGTGCATCGTGTCGAAGAGCTCGTGTAGAGTCTGGTGCTGGGCCGGGTCGAACTCCCATAAGTTGAAATCCCGTTGTTTACACGGGAGGATCCGGCGGAAGAGCATGACCTGGACTATGTTGACAAGCTTGAGTTTCTTGCTTATCATGTTCCGGATACACTTCTGGAGTCCGTCCAGCTCCACCGATGAACCCCAGGACTAGCCCTTCTCCTTGCAGGAAGTGAGCCGCATGGGGATTCCGGATCAAAACTCGGGGGCCGCCACCCAGTTGGTGTCGCGCGGCTCGGTGATGTAGAACCTCCCCGATTGCCACCCCTTTATGGTCTCCATGAAGGAGCCCTCGAGCCATATAACATTGGGAATTTTTCCTACCATGGCTCCGCCACATTCCGCTTCTTGGCCACCCACCACCTTCGGCTTTATATTGAAGGTCTTGAGCCACAGGCCGAAGTGGGGCCGGATGCAGAGGAAAGCCTCGCACACGATGATGAACGCCGAGATGTTGAGGATGAAATTTGGGGCCAGATCATGAAAGTCCAGCCCGTAGTAGAACATAAGGCCGCAGACGAATGGATGGAGGGGAAACCCCAGTCCGCGGAGGAAGTGATGGAGGAAAACCACCATCTCATGAGGTTCTGGGGTAGGGATGATCTGCCCCGCAGCTGGCAGCCGATGCGCGATATCCGCGGCTAAGTATCCGGCTCCGCGTAGTTTTTTGATGTCTCTCTCTGTGATGGAGGAGACCATCCACTTGCCTCCCGCTCCGGACATGTTTTGAGAAGGTTGAGGAGAAGGATGTGGCCTTGGGTGCTGGAGCTCGAGTGCGCGAGAATGGATGAGCAAGGAGGAAGAAGGCATGGGTAGAAGAAGGTTAAACCTTATCCCTTTATAAGGGCAGACGAGACTATGCACCCCCACTAGCCTGGTAAAACTCGCTTATCCCCCAAGCGCCGTAATTGATGGCGCGGTTGGGTTACCCACGCCCGTATTGATGAGAATCCCGTAATAAGGGGGACACGATCTCTGCTTTGACAAGACGTGTCAAGAAACCGCCTCGCGTTATGTGCGGGGCTGGTTAAAGAAAAATGGTTCAAATAATTACCGGGCCATGGCATGATGTCTTGTTGCCAAAACATGTCAACAGTTAGATTTGTGGAAATATTATTCTCTCTACGGTGGTATGTGGAGCTTATTTTGCAGGGTCGGACACTATCTTTGTATTCAAACTCTTCTGTGGTGTATTCGGAGGAGGAACCCTCCTTGCAATGCCGAAGACAATAACCGCGCGCCGGACTCATCGTCATTGAAGCCTGGTTCAGGGGCTACTGAGGGAGTCCTGGATTAGGGGGTCTCCGGACAGCCGGACTATATCCTTTGTCTGGACTGTTGGACTATGAAGTTACAAGATTGAAGACTTCGTCTCGTGTCCGGATGGGACTCTACTTGGCGTGGAAGGCAAGCTAGGCAATACGGATATGGATATCTCCTCCTTTGTAATGACCTTGTGTAACCCTAGCCCCCTCTGGTGTCTATATAAATCAGAGGGTTTTAGTCCATAGGACAACATACAATCATACCATAGGCTAGCTTCTAGGGTTTAGCCTCTCTGATCTCATGGTAGATCAACTCTTGTACTACTCATACTATCAAGAATAAACAAGCAGGACGTAGGGTTTTACCTCCATCAAGAGGGCCCAAACCTGGGTAAAACATCATGTCGCCTGCCTCCTGTTACCATCCGCCTAGGCGCACAATTCGGGACCCCCTACCTGAGATCCGCCGGTTTTGACACCGACATCCACCATGAGCATTTACTTGTGTAGGTGTGCGAACCGACAAGAATTGATACCAACTGTGCTATTTCCTTCTTACACATTTGAGTGATCATTGATCCATCTTCAACATCGGTCAAGGTACATTTGGCATAAGTTCTTCTATTTCTCCCACTCACATATTTGCTTGGAATGATGGATAGGCCAAGTACTTCTACCAACCCACTCTTCATCGAGCAAGACAACGACATGACTTCCTACGTCACCAAGAACCACCTCTTCGGCGCACAACAAGGTTTGAACCAAGAAAAACAAGCATTGAGCGACCGCATTGACCATCTCACCATCGACTTGCGACTCTTCGAGCAACATACAAGAGACTACTTCGACAACAAGCTCGATGAACAAAAACAAGAAAGCAACGCAAGAATGGATGATATTCGTGCCTTGTTGGTCAATTGTTCTTCTACCTCTTCGTCCTACTCAAGACGAAGCCGCTTGAGTCGAAACTCTGACGACACCATCTCCGGCTCAAGTACTCCGACATCAAACACTCTTTGACGAGTTGCGCGCCAAGACCGTCAAGCAAACCGCAATCCTCTGCATGGAACCGATGCTCAAGAGCAACTTCTAGCGCAAGAGCATCAACATCGTCAAAACCAAGCTACATTCACGCAAGCACAAGAATGGCAACATCTACACCAACAAGAGGAAGAACGAGCGCGACAACACCAAGACGAGCAAGATGCTGAGGCACAACGTCAAGAACAACTACGGAGAGAAGCGCAAGCACTTGAGGCGCAACATGCACTCCATGACACAAGATGCACTATTGTTGAACACAACCGCCATAGGCACGAGCAACAAGAAGCACTTCGCGATGAAGTTCAAGAGAGGATTTATCAATCAGGAGTGCGTCATCAAGTTCCTCAAGCTCCTCCACAAGCTCGACAAGAACCTCAAGTTCACCAAGAGCATGAAGACAATGGAAATCCTCCACGACAAGAGCAACATGAGGTTGACAATCCTCCACGACATGGGCGTCATTATCCCCGACCCAAACACAATGAAGAGCAACACTTCGACAAGCTCAAGTTCACCATGCCCAAGTTCACTGGAAGCAATGACCCCGAAGAATACCTATCATGGGCATTGAAGGTCGACAAGATCTTTCGTTTGCACAACCATGAGGAAGAGAAGAAGATCGCCATGGCATCCCTTGAGTTCCAAGACAATGTCCTCATATGGTGGGAACAAGTCATTGAGCGACGAGAAGCAAGAGGTGAACCAGCCATCACCACTTGGGATCAAATGAAGGATGTCATGAGGGCACGCTTCGTGCCAACATACTACAACCGCGACCACTTCAAGAAACTCCAAGTACTCAAGCAAGGAACAAAGAGCGTTGAAGAGTACTACAAGGAAATGGAGATTGCCATGATACAAGCCAATGTTGCGGAAGATGATGAGAAAACTATGGCACGTTTCTTGAATGGACTCAATCATCCTATAAAGAAGATTGCCGACTTCCAACCATACTCGAACCTCATCGAGCTAGTGCATCAAGCTACCAAGGTGGAACGACAAGTACAAGATGACTTCAAGTATGCCAAGTACTCTTCCAAGCGCTACGACTTCTCCAACAACCAAGCTTCAATGACTCCAACACCCTCTTGAAGGAAATATGCCCTAGAGGCAACAATAAAGTTGTTATTTATATTTCCTTATATCATGATAAATGTTTATTATTCATGCTAGAACTGTATTAACCGGAAACTTAGTACATGTGTGAATGCATAGACAAAACTGAGTGTCCCTAGTATGCCTCTACTTGACTAGCTCGTTAATCAAAGATGGTTAAGTTTCCTAACCATAGACAAATGTTGTCATTTGATGAATGGGATCACATCATTAGAGAATGATGTGATGGACAAGACCCATCCGTTAGCTTAGAATGATGATTGTTTAGTTTTATTGCTATTGCTTTCTTCATGACCTATACATGTTCCTCCGACTATGAGATTATGCAACTCCCGAATAACGAAGGAACACCTTATGTGCTATTGATACGTCTCCGTCGTATCTACTTTTCCAAACACTTTTGACCTTGTTTTGGACTCTAACTTGCATGATTTGAATGGAACTAACCCAGACTGACGCTGTTTTCAGCAGAATTGCCATGGTGTTATTTTTGTGCAAAAATAAAAGTTCTCGGAATGACCTAAAAATCAACAGAGAATTATTTTGGAATATATAAAAAATACTGTAAGGAAGATCCACGTCAGGGGGGCTTACACCTGTCCACGAGGGTGGGGGCGCCCTACCCCCTGGGCGCGCCCCCTGCCTCGTGGGCCCCCTGACGCTCCATCGACCTCAACCCTAACTCCATATATTCACTTTCGGGGAGAAAAAAACCAAGGAGAAGGATTCATCGCGTTTTACGATACAGAGTTGCCGCCAAGCTCTAAACTCTCTCGGGAGGGCTGATCTGGAGTCCGTTTGGGGCTCCGGAGAGGGGAATCCATCGCCATCGTCATCATCAACCTTCCTCCATCACCAATTTCATGATGCTCACCGCCGTACGTGAGTAATTCCATCGTAGGCTTGCTGGACGGTGATGGGTTGGATGAGATTTATCATGTAATCGAGTTAATTTTGTTAGGGTTTGATCCCTAGTATCCACTATGTTCTGAGATTGATGTTGGTATGACTTTGCTATGCTTAATGCTTGTCACTAGGGCCCGAGTGCCATGATTTCAGATCTGAACCTATTATGTTTTCATCAATATATGAGAGTTCTTGATCCTATCTTGCAAGTCTATAGTCACCTACTATGTGTTATGATCTAGCAACCCCGAAGTGGCAATAGTCGGGACCACTCCCAGTGATGACCGTAGTTTGAGGAGTTCATGTATTCACTGTGTGTTAATGCTTTGGTCCGGTACTCTATTAAAAGGAGGCCTTAATATCCCTTAGTTTCCAATAGGACCCCGCTGCCATGGGAGGGTAGGACAAAAGATGTCATGCAAGTTCTTTTCCATAAGCACGTATGACTATATTGGGAATACATGCCTACATTACATTGATGAACTGGAGCTAGTTCTGTGTCACCCTAGGTTATGACTGTTACATGATTGATCGCATCCGGCATAATTCTCTATCACCGATCCATTGCCTACGAGCTTTTCCTATATTGTTCTTCGCTTATTTACTTTTCCGTTGCTATTGTTACAATCACTACAAAACACCAAAAATATTACTTTTGCTACCGTTACCTTTTACCACCGTTACCACTACTATCATATAACTTTGCTACTAAATACCTTGCTGCAGATATTAAGTTTCCAGGTGTGGTTGAATTGACAACTTAGATGCTAATACTTGAAAATATTCTTTGGCTTCCCTTGTGTCGAATCAATAAATTTGGGTTGAATACTCTACCCTTGAAAACTGTTGCGATCCCCTATACTTGTGGGTTATCAAGACTATTTTCTGGCGCCGTTGTCGGGGAGCATAGCTCTATTCTTTGAGTCGCTTGGGATTTATATCTGCTTATCATTATGAAGAACTTGAAAGATCCAAGAACCAAGATTTATCCCTCAACTACTAGGGGAGGTAAGGAACTTCCATCTAGCTCTACACTTGATTCACCTTCTGTTTTGAGTAAGCTTGCGACACCTAGACCTGCTTCTGCTATTAATTCTGATATGTCGCATGTTATTGATGATGCCACTTCTACTATGCATGATACTTATGATGAAACTACTTCTGTGCTTGATGCTACCGTGCCACTTGGTGAATTCCTTGATGAACAACTTGCTAGGGCTAGAGAGAATGAAATTATTGAAACTAATAATATCGATGAAATTGATGATGAAGATTCTCCCCCTAGATATGAATTGCCTGTTGTTCCTGAGGGTTATGTAATGGATGAAGAAACTGCTAGAGACTTTCTTGCTTGCAATGATAGGAGTGATCTTAAGAAACTTTTAGCTAAGCTGAAACAAAAAACTTTGAATGCTAGAATGAAATATGATCCTGCTTATGCTACTTCACCTATCTTTGTTACTGAATTTTTAGCTTTTCTTTAACAATTTAAACTTTGCATCAAAGTAGGTTGTCTAGATATGCAACTAAGTGAGCAACCTATATGATGCAACAAAGATAAGTACACAAACAAGCAAGAGATATATCACAAATAAGCTTGCACAAGTAAAGGCATGAGATAACCAAGAGTGGAGCCGGTGGAGACGAGGATGTGTTACCGAAGTTTCTTCCCTTTGAGGGGAAGTACATCTCCGTTGGAGCGGTGTGGAGGCACAATGCTCCCCAATAAGCCACTAGGCCCACCGTATTCTCCTCACGCCCTCACACAATGCGAGATGCCGTGATTCCACTATTGGTGCCCTTGGAGGCCGCGACCGAACCTTTACAAACAAGGTTGGGGCAAACTCCACAACTCAATTAGAGGCTCCCAACGACACCATGAAGGTTCAACACAATGGACTATGGCTCCGCGATGACCTCAACCGTCTAGGGCGCTCAAACACCCAAGAGTAACAAGATCCGCAAGGGATTAGTGGGGGGGGGAATCAAATTTCTCTTGGTGGAAGTGTAGATCGGGGCATTCTCAACCACTCCCGAGCAAATCAACAAGTTTGATCGGCTAGGGAGTGAGATCGGGCGAAAATGGAGCTTGGAGCAACAATGGAGCTTAGGGTTGGAAGAGGTGGTCAACTAGAGGAAGAAGACACCCCTTTTATAGCTGAGGACAAAAATCCAACCGTTATCCACCTACCAGCCCGCGACCAGCGATACTACTGCCCCAGACCAGTGGTACTACCGCAAAGCCATGCGGTACTTCCGCTCCTGACAAGCGGTACTACCGCAAGGCCATGCGGTACTACCGTGAGGAACCGCGGTACTACCGCATCAGCAGCAGTAGCTAGGGCAGACCTGTAGCACAAGGGCTGAGGACGGTACTGCCGCAGGCGCGGTACTACAGCTTCCCCTTGCGGTACTATCGCAAGGCAGGAAACCCATAGCCCGGGAAGAGCGCGGATAAAAATACATCCGTGCCTACTTCCGCTGGAAAACGAACGAAGCAAAAATCCGACATAGTACTACCACTTGGCAGCTGAGCCAGGCCGCGCACGGTACTACCGCGCAAGGGATGCGGACTATCGCGGTGGCGCGGATGTAAAAAATTACATCCGCCCCTACTACCGCGAAGGAGTGGTACTTGGCCTGGGGGCCACGGTACTATGGCTCCAGAGGAGCGGTACTACCATGGGCACCTGCGGTACTATCGCGCCGTAGTACAGTACTACTGCGAGTGCCTGCGGTACTACCGCTCTCCAGGGAGCAGTACTACCGCAAGCCCATCAACAGCAGCCAGGACAAGGCAAAGAGGATAAACGGAGGATGCTCCAAAGTGCAGGGGAAAGAGGGGACAAGGAAGAAAACGTGTACGTGATTATTCCACCCGAACCTTTCCGACGCGGACCCCCTCTTAATAGTACGGCTTTCCTACGACTCAAATCCACCAAAAAGAAATGTAGAAAAACGCCGTCTTCAATAGTCTTCGAGGGACACCTTACCGTCTTGTGCCTAGCGATGAAACGTCTGGGAAACTCAAGACACATGATTAGTCCGCAAAAGCATTGCCATCAATCACCAAAACACCTTAGGGATAAATATGCCCTTACAATCTCCCCCTTTTTGGTGGATTGATGACAATACGGGATTTGCACAAGGGAAATAATATTAAGCAAACGCAAACCCCTCCTCTCTAGAATATAGACGGGCTCCCCCTAGATGTGTGCAACTAGATGGGTGCTTTGGACTGCACGGCACACATACTAGGATCAAAGCTCCCCCTATATTATAGAGACAAGGCATATCTTGCAATAGTAAGGCTAACACTAGACAAGATAGCAAGTACGAGCATAATATAAGTAGCACAATCATAGGCTCACTAAGATAGGATAGAGTGCATATGTCTTACACCATATGAAGGATAAGTCTCAAAGGCGCAAACCAAACCAAAGCAAATGAGGTCCAAACGACAAAGCAAACACACCAAACACGACACGACTCGCAAGCACGCAAATCCCTACACTCTCTCCCCCTTTGGCATCGAGACGCCAAAAAGGCAGAGAGGACACCTACACACAAGGGGTGGCTCAGGCAGAGAAATCATCCCAACTCTCCTCGTGCTCCTCGTCAGACTCGGCGGCGGGGACAGTCTCCTCGATGTCCTCCTCATAACTAGTCCACTTGAATCCTTGCTTCGCCATCCATGCAGCCTCTGGCGTGATGGCATCCTCAGAACCGCCAGAGACGTCCTCTCCAAAGAGCCTCATAACCTTCTTGTCGCGGCGGCGACTCTCCTTGGATGCCACGTGAGTCCTGTACTGCCCCTTTGCTTGCATGCAGAAAAGAGTCTTCATCTTGTCCTTCAACTTCTTGGCCCACGAGGGCTCAGAGGAAGGTTGGGAAGACCTAGCAGCACGGTCCTCAGCAACATCCTCTGCACCAGCCTCCTCCTCATCAACAGCCCTCCTAGCAGCAGACGCCTCAGCACGAGTAGTAGTGTTGGCCCAGTTGGGCTTGACACGGAGACTGATGGACTCATGCCGAATCCAGTCTGGAGCAAGGAACTCATCACCAGGGTACAGCTTCTCCCAAGTCGTGGAGATCAACAGAAACAGGTATGGTCCATAGATAGGTACCTTGCGGGTGAACACCGCAAACCGAAGCTCACACCACATGATGTGTGAGACATCAAGTGGCTGAGTCTGAGACGTACGTGCCTCCTCGCACAGGAGCATCATGTCCACCAGATAGGCATGAACCTTGTCCTTGTCGCCAATGCGAGGGAACAGAGTGTTGCGGAAGATGCGATGCATGATATCCAGAAAAGAGTTCAGCACCCAAGTCGACTTGCCACTGGGAAGCACCTTCTCAACATAGAACGGCTGAAGCTTGTTCTTGCTAGCAGACTCAGAATTGGCATGGGGGCGAACACCAACGGGTGTGTGGAGCCCGTCATCAGGAACTTGGAGCAGATCCATGAACTCCTTCCAGGTAGCAGTCAACTGACGGCCATTGGTCATCCAGGTCATCCTCCGCTCATCCCCGGGGTGAAAGTAAACTGAGGCAAAGAACTGACAGATAAGCTCAGGGTCATAGTCAAGGTGGAAAGAGATCACATGTTCAATACCGAACTGCTCCACCAAATCCAGAGCTTCTCCAAAGTAGTCACGAAACTTGTCCTTCCTCAAGTGATTCATGTCTATCCACTTGACATCCACGTAGGTGTTTTGCTTGTTCTTGATTACATCCAGATAAATGAGAGCCTGTTGCTTGGTCCAAAACAACTCAGTGCCTCTGAGGATAGCACAAGCATTCACATAAGGGTTGATCTTCCGGCGTTCGATGTACTCAGTGAGGGGAATCTCGTCCATGCCCTTAGCAGGTTCCTTTTGCTTGCTGGCAGTGGTCTTGACATTGCGCTTGGGGGCATTGGAGCCCTCTGGTGCTTCATCTTAAGGACTGTGCAGTCGCTTGGAGCCAGTGTCACGACTGGGAATTGGAACGGCGAGAGCCACCACCTAAGACACAAGAGAAAGCACACACAAAGAGCGAAAAGAATCAACGCAAAGACCACGGCAAAGCAAGGGAAACAGGTAGAAAGCATACGGGATAACTGCCACGAGGAAGATGGGACACAATGGTAGTGTCGCCTGGTCATGCGGTACTAAAATTTTAGTACCGCTCCTAGTCGTGGTAGTACCGTGTGAGGATACGGTAGTACCGTGGCTTGGAGCGGTAGTAAGACCTTAGTGCCACAGAACGTGCGGTAGTACCGCACCGTACGGGTGGTAGTACCGGACAATCGGTAGTACCGCACCAGTAGCACAGTAGTACCGCACCGCGTGAGATCCGAACCTACTTTTGAATCTGAGAAGACGCGCGAAACCACGGCGGAACTACGGTTGATCAAATCTACCACGGGATAATATATCATGTATAATTTCTACGCAACACTACTCTCCTACAACCTTCTCTTGCAAAGACTTGGCCTAAAATCTCAAGAACACAAGCATCTCCCCAAAAACCTAGAGACAAGAGAACCAACAAGAAAGAGAGGGATTTGGGGAAAAACCTTGGTCCATGGCAAGAGGAAGTGGTGGGGAACGATCCCACCGGTCGGAATCCAAGGAGAGCAGCCGGAGACGGAGATACGGCGAGGGACTCCGGCCCCATTTTTGAGCGAGAGAGAGAGAGAGAGAGAGAGAGAGAGAGAGAGAGAGAGAGACGAAGTGGGGAAAACTGACGAATGGGAATGGGGGAGTTAGACCCCCCCCCCCGTGCCCGTCCTTATCCCCACGCGCCTTCAACAGCACGGTAGTACCGCGTATCATCGCGGTAGTACCTCTTGGGCGGAAGAACCGCACCAAAGCGGTAGTACCGCTCTCCCAGGCGGTAGTACCGCGTTGGGCCGGTAGTACCATACTTTCCACGCACGGTAGTACCGTGGCAGGCCGTGGTAGTACCGTGAGCTCAAGAAGAAGCCATTTCCAAACACAGGAAAGAGAGGTCTTCGCAAGGAAACTTCAAACGAACAAAACACCTCACAACAAACTCAAACACGAAGGGAAGAAGGGGCAAAAAGACAATAAGAGACGAGCACGATACACAACCTCTCCAAAGAGAGGCAGTGGCGGGAGCCACCTATGTTTGAGTCAATTGGTATGGCACCACGATGAATTATCCTTGGGCCCATGACCAAAACTCGTCTTTGAAGCACAAGTACCATAAAAATGGCTAATGTGAAAGATTTGATCAATTTATGCATAATGGGGGGAGGGAGAGTTCATTGAGAGAACAACACTCCCCCTATGTCCATGCCTACACCTAAACAAGACAACAAGTTGAGTATGGTGGGGTGTGCAAGGGTTCAAGCAACATTGCTCGAATCAATGATATTTAGCTCATGCCTTAACTCGCGAAATCTTGCTTCATCCAACGGCTTCGTGAAAATATCTGCAAGGTTATCATGAGTGTTGACGTAGTTGAGCTCGATCTCCCCTCGCCTAATGTGATCCCGGATGAAGTGATACCGAATCTCAATATGCTTCGTCTTGAAGTGTTGCACCGAGTTGAGAGAAATCTTGATGGCACTTTCATTGTCACACCAAAGAGGCACTTTGTCACAAATGACACCGTAATCCTTTAAAGTTTGCCTCATCCATAAGAGTTGTGCACAACAACTACCGGCCGCTACATACTCCGCTTCGGTGGACGAGAGAGACACACAACTTTGCTTTTTGGAAGACCAACTTACCAAAGAGCAACCAAGGAATTGGCACCCTCCGGAAGTGGACTTCCTATCCACTTTGTCTCCCGCCCAATCGGAGTCCGAATACCCTACAAGCTTGAAGTTTGCTCCTCTTGGGTACCATAAGCCAAAGTTTGGGGTATGAGCCAAATATCGAAAGATTCGCTTGACCGCCACATAGTGACTTTCCTTAGGTGCGGCTTGAAACCGTGCACAAATTCCCACACTCAACATGATATCCGGTCTAGATGCACAAAGGTAAAGCAAGGATCCAATCATGGAGCGATATACCTTTTGATCCACCGCTTTACCATTGGGATCTATGTCAAGTTGGCACTTGGTGGGCATTGGAGTGGAAGCCGGCTTGACATCACTTAGCTTGAATCTCTTGAGCATGTCTTGAGTGTATTTGGCTTGGTTGATGAAGGTTCCTTCTCTTCTTTGCTTCACTTCGAACCCTAGAAAGAACTTCAACTCTCCCATGGAAGACATCTTGAACTTTGAGGTCATGAGAGCGGCGAATTCCTCATTGAAAGCTTTGTTAGGGGAACCAAAGATAATGTCATCAACATATAGTTGGCATACAAACAACTCCCCTTTGACCTTCTTAGTAAAAAGAGTGGGGTCGATTAGCCCAACTTCAAACCCACGATCTTGTAACAACTCGGTAAGGTGGTCATACCACGCACGTGGGGCTTGTTTAAGCCCATAGAGTGCCTTATCGAGTTGATACACATGATCGGGAAAGTAGGGATCCTCGAACCCGGGGGGTTGCTTGACATAGACCAACTCATTAATAGGACCATTAAGAAAAGCACTCTTCACATCCATTTGTTGCAACTTAAAGTTGTGATGAGAAGCATAAGCAATCAACAAACGAATGGATTCAAGGCGAGCAACGGGAGCAAAGGTTTCACCGTAGTCGATACCCTCGACTTGGGAGTAGCCTTGTGCCACCAATCTTGCCTTGTTGCGAATGATGGTCCCATGAGCATCTTGCTTGTTCTTAAATATCCACTTGGTTCCAGTGACACTGTGGTTCCCCGTTGGCCTTGGCACCAATCTCCACACCTTGTTGTACTCGAAATTGTTGAGTTCTTCATGCATGGCATTAAGCCAATCCGGATCTTCGAGTGCCCCTTTTGAATGCTTCCAAGTACATTCTTCATAAGATGACCCTTGGTGGAGAGCTTGGAAGCAATCTTGGCAGCACGACGCTCCAATTCCTCCTCGGTGGTGAGTTGAGGAGCGGTCACTTGATCATCTTGAGCGACGTCTTGAGCTTGTTCTTGATCTTGAACTTGCTCGGAGGAGAGAACTTGACTTTGGGCATCACTTGGTGTGTCAACACCTTCTTGGGCATGATCTTGCCCTTGGTCTTGTTCACGAGGATGAGGGCCTTCACTTTGTTCTTCGAAAGCGTGTGGGCCTTGGGTTGGTGATGGCTCCACTTGAGTGGAGCATTGTCCTTCTCCTTCGGCCACAAGGGGTTCCTCAATGGGTAGGATAAAACCAACACCCATTCTTCTTATGGCTTGAGGAGGAATTTCATCACCTACATCACAAGTGCCACTTTGCTCCACTTGGGAGCCGTTATTCTCATCAAACTCCACGTTACACGTCTCCTCAATAAGTCCCGTGGATTTATTGAGGACACGGTAAGCATGAGAGTTTGTAGCATAACCAACAAATATGCCCTCATAAGCTCTAGCCTCAAATTTAGACAACCGAACACCTTTCTTGAGAATGAAACACTTACACCCGAACACCCGAAAGTACTTAAGGTTGGGCTTGTTACCGGTGAGTATCTCATATGGAGTCTTGTTCAAGCCCTTGCGGAGGTAGAGCCGATTGGATGCATGACACGCGGTGTTGATGGCTTCGGCCCAAAAGTTGTATGGAGACTTGAACTCCGCCATCATGGTCCTTGCCGCATCCATCAACGTCCGGTTCTTCCTCTCCGCAACACCGTTTTGTTGAGGGGTGTAAGGTGCGGAATATTGATGCTTGATCCCCTCATCACTAAGAAACTCATCCAAGGTGTAGTTCTTGAACTCGGTGCCGTTGTCACTTCTTATTGTCAAGATCTTTGCATTGTGTTGACGTTGTGCTTCATTTGCAAAGTCAATGACGGTTTGTTGGGTCTCGCTCTTCCTCTTGAAGAAATACACCCAAGTATATCTTGAGTAGTCATCCACAATCACCAAGCAATACTTCCTACCCCCAAGACTATCAAAGGATGGAGGCCCAAAGAGATCCAAGTGAAGGAGCTCCAAAGGCCTCTTTGAGTAAATGATAGTCGTGGGAGGGTGAGCCTTCTCATGAAGCTTTCCTTCGATACAAGCACTGCAAGCACGATCTTTAGCAAAACTAACATTCGTTAGTCCACGGACATGGTCCCCCTTGAGAAGACTTTGCAAAGATCTCATATTGACATGGGCTAAACGGCGATGCCAAAGCCATCCCACATCAACTTTAGCCATTAGGCATGTCGCGGTCTTAGTGGGTCGCTCCGAAAAGTTAATCACATATAGACCGTTCTCGACATGCCCAACAAAGGCTACTTTAAGAGTCTTGCTCCACAAGAGGGCCACGGTATCAATATCAAAGAAAGTGGCAAAGCCCATGATTGCAAGTTGACGAACGGAAAGTAAATTGTATGCAAGGGACTCAACAAGCATGACCTTCTCGATCGTGAGATCATGAGAGATGACAACCTTGCCAAGTCCCAATACCTTAGAAGATGAGGCATCACCCCACTCGACATTGGTGGGCATAGATGGAATCTTGTGCACGTCCACCACCAAGTCCTTGCTTCCGGTCATATGATTTGTAGCTCCACTATCGAGCAACCATGATCCCCCACCGGAAGCAAACACCTACAAGAGATCAATGCTTGGTTTTAGGTACCCATTTTGTAATGGGTCCTTTGATGTTAGTAACAAGGGTCTTGGGAACCCAAATAGACCATTCAATGTACTCATGAGGAGAACCAACAAATTTGGCATAGACATGCCCATCACTAGCACGACATAACACATAAGAAGGATTAAAGTCGCCGGCTTTGTTGGGAGGGGTGGCATTGCCCTTTTTGACACCGCCACCCTTCGCATTGTTCTTCTTCTCCTTGGAAGCACTCTCTCCCTCCTTCACAAAAGTTTGCTTGAGAGGAGGAGGTCGTTTGGTCTTGTTATCCTTCTTCTTGTTCTTGGGGTTGGGTGCGAACCCAATCCCCTCCTTGGCCACAACTCCCTTTTGATTTCTCAAAAGGTCGTTTAGGTTCTTCTCACCTTGTATGCATGACACAAGGCCTTTCTCAAGTTGCTCCTTCAACTTAACATTCTCCTCAATAAGATGCACATGCTCACAACAAGGGTTAGTAGCATTTGCATTATCCATTAACACCATACGAGGAAAAGTGGCTTTCTCCTTGGTTAGCTTCACTTGGAGTTGATCATGAGACTCCTTGAGGGTAGCATGAACACCCTTCAAGACTTTGTGAGCCTTGTCGAGAATGTCAAACTCCTCTTTGAGTCTAGCAAGATCAACCCCAAGCTTTGCCTTCTCGGAGTTTAGCACACGAGAAACAACAAGCGCATGATCAAGATCTTTCTTTAATTTAGCATGATCATCGTTGTGAGACTCCTCAAGAGCCAAACGAAGACCACGCTCTTCCTCAAGAGCATTGGAAAGATCCGAAATCTCATCGGCATAGTCACGACTATGCCCCTCCATCTTAGAGATGGTATCTTCGTGAGCCTCGATCATGTCATTGGCTTCACCAAGTTGTTCCAAGAGAGCAACAAAGTGCTTCTTGGATTTACCCTTGAGTTTACCCATAAAGGCCTCAAACTCATTCACCTCCACATTAGTTCCCTCATGTTCATCAATGCTATCCGTCGAAGAAGGATGATTAATGATGGTAGTTTTGATGTTGGGGGTTACCTTGTTGGTGGCTTTAGCCATGAGGCACTTGGCGGTGATGCTCTCATTGGGTGAGTCGAAGAGAGACACCCGTGGAGTCGTCGCAATGGCAACGGAGGCCATGGCAACCGACTCACCATCTTCATCATCGTCATCATCCTCATTGTACTCTTCTTGTACCACCAATGCCTTGGGAGGAGTCTTCTTGGTGAAATTGCTCTTGTTGGGGAATGACTTGGCCTTGTCCTTTCGGATGAGCTTGCCACCATTGTCTTCCCTCTTCTCATAAGGGCACTCCGCAACAAAGTGGCTTACATTGCCACAATTGAAACAAGTCCTCACTCGTTGCTTGCCCTTTGTGCCACTTGAATTGTTCTTGTTGAAGTTGGGCCTTGAGTTCTTCTTGCTCCAAAATTGCCTTGAAGCAAGGGCCATGTGTTCATGATAGGCATACTTCGTATCTTCGAGGTTGCTCTCCTCTTCTTCCTCTTCATCCTCTTCCTCCATACTAACCTTGGCCTTTAGAGCAAGGTTGGGTTTCTTTACTCTTTGAGAGCGAAGTACCGCATTGTCGGCGGTCTTGTCCAAGATGCTCATAGCAACGAACTCATCCAACACATCACTTGAGGACAAGGTGTGGAAGTCCGGCCTTTGACGAATGACGGAGGACATGGCTTTGTGGTAGGGCATCATTGCCTTGAGGAATTTGCGCTTGATCCAATTGTCATCCATGTCCTTGCTTCCATGATCTCAGAGCGAGACCGCGAGTTTGGTTACCCTCCGATAGAGCTCACAAGGTTCTTCATCTTCTTTCATTGCAAACTCATCGGCTTCATCTTGCACCACTTCATAGTTGGAGCGTTGAATGCTTGCGCTTCCCCGGTAGAGGGAAACCACTTGGCGCCAAGCATCTTTGGCCAAGGAGTAAGGCCGGAGATGAGGAAGGTCTCCGGGTGGGATAGCTTCTTGAATGATGAAGAGAGCATTCTCATTGAATTGATTATCCACGGCTTCTCTAGGAGTGAAGTTGCTTCGGTCATGCGGATAGAAACCTTCTTCAATGATTCTCCAAAGGTTAGTGTTCACATGATTTAAATGACGCTTAAAACGATAGACCCAAGAGTCAAATTCAACATTCTTCTCAATCTTAGGGGCCGGCCCGGCATGATTCAAATGGGTGGAAGGGAGAGGTCCACCATAGACAAGTGGAGGTTCCACATGGGTAAAGATGCCGGTGCCACTCTTACCACTAGTAGGAAGGGCTTTCTCGCTAGTAGCTTCCCCCTTGTCGGAGGTAGCATCCGTCACCTTGTTGGCGGGATCACCCACTTTCAACGGTGCGGTGGAAAGTTTAAGCTCTTCTAAGAAATCTTTAAACATGCTTTTGACCTCGGTCGTCATGGAGGTTTTCAATGTGTCCAACGCCACATTGAACTCCTCACGAGAGACCGCGGTTCCCCCATCTCCCGTAGAAGATAACGGATTTGCACCGAAGTGCTCCTCCTCACCTTCTACGACGTCAACCATACTCTTCGGACGGTAAAGTCCTTAATAAAGAGACGAGGCTCTGATACCAATTGAAAGGATCGATATAGTTGACTAGAGGGGGGTGAATAGGCAACTAACAATTTTCAGCTTTTCTTTAACAATTTAAACTTTGCATCAAAGTAGGTTGTCTAGATATGCAACTAAGTGAGCAACCTATATGATGCAACAAAGATAAGTACACAAGCAAGCAAGAGATATATCACAAATAAGCTTGCACAAGTAAAGGCACGAGATAACCAAGAGTGGAGCCGGTGGAGACGAGGATGTGTTACCAAAGTTTCTTCCCTTTGAGGGGAAGTACGTCTCCGTTGGGGCGGTGTGGAGGCACAATGCTCCCCAAGAAGCCACTAGGGTCACCGTATTCTCCTCACGCTATCACACAAATGTGAGATGCCGTGATTCCACTATTGGTGCCCTTGGAGGCGGTGACCGAACCTTTACAAACAAGGTTGGGGCAAAATCCACAACTCAATTGGAGGCTCCCAATGACACCACGAAGGTTCACCACAATGGACTATGGCTCCGCGGTGACCTCAACCGTCTAGGGTGCTCAAACACCCAAGAGTAACAAGATCCGCAAGGGACTAGTGGGGAAATCAAATTTCTCTTGGTGGAAGTGTAGATCGGGGCCTTCTCAACCACTCCCAAGCAAATCAACAAGTTTGATTGGCTAGGGAGTGAGATCGGGCGAAAATGGAGCTTGGAGCAACAATGGAGCTTAGGGTTGGAAGATGTGGTCAACTAGAGGAAGAAGACACCCCTTTTATAGCTGAGGACAAAAACCCAACCGTTATCCACCTACCAGCTCGCGACCAGCGGTACTACCGCCCCAGACCAGCGGTACTACAGCAAGGCCATGCGGTACTTCCGCTCCTGACATGCGGTACTACTGTGGGGAACCGCGGTACTACCACAGCAGCAGCAGTAGCTAGGGCAGACCTGTAGCACAAGGGCTGAGGACGGTACTGCCGCAGGTGCGGTACTACCGCTCCCCCTTGCGGTACTACCGCAAGGCAGGAAACCCCTAGCCTAGGAAGAGCGCGGATAAAAATACATCCGTGCCTACTTCCGCTGGAAAACGAACGAAGCAAAAATCCGACACGGTACTACTGCAGAGGAGCGGTACTACCGCCTGCCAGCTGAGCTGGGCTGCACACGGTACTACCGCACAAGGGATGCGGTACTACCGCGGTGGCGCGGATGTAAAAAATTACATCCGCCCCTACTACCGCGAAGGTGCGGTACTTGGCCAGGGGGCCACGGTACTACAGCTCCAGAGGAGCGGTACTACCGTGGGCACCTGCGGTACTACCGCGTCGTAGTATGGTACTACCGCGAGTGCCTGCGGTACTACCACTCTCCAGGGAGCAGTACTACCACAAGCCCATCAACAGCAGCCAGGACAAGGCAAAGAGGATAAACGGAGGATGCTCCAAAGTGCAGGGGAAAGGAGGGGACAAGGAAGAAAAGGTGTACATGATGATTCCACCTGAACCTTTCCGACGCGGACCCCCTCTTAATAGTACGGCTTTCCTACGACTCAAATCCACCAAAAAGAAACATAGAAAAACACCGTCTTCAATAGTCTTCGAGGGACACCATACCGTCTTGTGCCTAGCGATGAAACGTCTGGGAAACTCAAGACACACGATTAGTCCGCAAAAGCATTGTCATCAATCACCAAAACACCTGAGGGATAAATATGCCCTTACACACATCTTACTAAATTAAATGATATAGCCACCCTGTTCACTAATGATGAGAAAACTCGCTACTATTATATCCTTAAATTATTTCCATTCTCATTAAAGGGTGATGCTAAAATATGGTTGTGTGCGTAGTCCCCAGGATATGATTTATTACTTCTCTGCTAAATATTTCCCCGCTGCTACCTATTGAGCACTGCGTTGGTTTTCCCTTGAAGAGGAAAGGGTGATGCAGCAAAGTAGCGTAAGTATTTCCCTCAGTTTTTGAGAACCAAGGTATCAATCCGGTAGGATATCACACTCAAGTCCCACGCACCTACACAAACAAATAAGAACCTCGCAACCAACGCGATAAAGGGGTTGTCCATCCCTTCACGGCCACTTACGGGAGTGAGATCTGATAGATATGATAAGATAATATTTTTGGTATTTTTATGATAAAGATGCAAAGTAAAGTAAATGGCAAAAGAAATAACTAAGTGTTGGAAGATTAATATGATGGAAGATAGACCTGGGGGCCATAGGTTTCACTAGTGGCTTCTCTCAAGAGCATAAGTATTACGGTGGGTAAACGAATTACTGTCGAGCAATTGATAGAATTGAGCATAGTTATGAGAATATATAGGTATGATCATGTAGATAGGCATCACGTTCGCGACAAGTAGACCAAAACGATTCTACATCTACTACTATTACTCCACACATCGACCACTATCCAGCATGCATCTAGAGTATTAATTTCATAAGAATAGAGTAATGCTTTAAGTAAGATGACATGATGTAGAGGGATAAACTCATGCAATATGATATAAACCCCATCTTTTTATCCTCGATGGCAACAATACAATACGTGCCTTGCTGCCCGTGCTGTCACTGGGAAAGGACACCGCAAGATTGAACCCAAAGCTAAGCACTTCTCCCATTGCCAGAAAGATCAATCTAGTAGGGCAAACCAAACTGATAATTCGAAGAGACTTGCAAAGGTAAACCAATCATACATAAAAGACTCCAGAGGAGAACCAAATATTGTTCATAGATAAACTGGATCATAAACCCACAATTCATTGGATCTCGACAAACACACCGCAAAAGAATATTACATCGAATAGATCTCTAAGAAGATCGAGGAGAACTTTGTATTGAGATCCAAAGAGAGAGAAGAAGCCATCTAGCTAATAACTATGGACCCGTAGGTCTGAAATAAACTACTCACACATCATCGGAGAGGCCATGGAGTTGAGGTAGAGGCCCTCCGTGATCAATGCCCCCTCCGGCGGAGCTCCGGAAAAGGCCCCAAGATGGGATCTCTCGGGTACAGAAGGTTGCGGCGGTGGAATTAGGTTTTTGTGGTGCTCCTGGATGTTTGGGGGGTATGTGGACTTATATAAGAGGAAGAAGTACGTCGGTGGAGCAATAAGGGGCCCACGAGGGTGGAGGGTGCGCCTAGGGGGGTATGCGCGCCCCCTGCCTTGTGGCTTCCTCGGTTGTTTCTTGACGCCCACTCCAAGTCTCCTGGATCACGTTTGTTGAAAAAAATCATGTTCCCAAAGGTTTCATTCCGTTTGGACTCCGTTTGATATTCCTTTTCTTCGAAACCCTAAAATAGGCAAAAAAACAACAATTTGGGTTGGGCCTCCGGTTAGTAGGTTAGTCCCAAAAATGATATAAAAGTGTAAAATAAAGCCCATTAACATCCAAAATAGATAATACAATAGCATGGAGCAATCAAAAATTATAGATACGTTGGAGACGTATCAAGCATCCCCAAGCTTAATTCCTGCTCATCCTCGAGTAGGTAAATGATAAAAGAAGAATTTTTGATGTGGAATGCTTTGTAACATATTTCTCAATGTAATTTTTCTTTATTGTGGCATGAATGTTTAGATTCGAAAGATTCAAGATAAAAGTTTAATATTCACATAGAAATAATAATACTTCAAGCATACTAACTAAGAAATTATGTCTTCTCAAAATAACATGGCCAAAGAAAGTTATCCCTACAAATCATATAGTGTGGCTATGCTCTATCTTCACCACAAAAAATATTTAAATCATGCACAACCCCGATGACAAGCCAAGCAAGTGTTCATACTTTTGATGTTCTCAAACTTTTTCAATCTTCACGCAATATATGAGCATGAGCCATGGATACAGCACTATATGTGGAATAGAATGGTGGTTGTGGAGAAGACAAAAAAGGAGAAGACTATATCACATCAACTAGTCGTATCAACGAGCTATGGAGATGCCCATTAATAGATATCAATGTGAGTGAGTAGGGATTGCCATGCAACGGATGCACTAGAGCTATAAGTATATGAAAGCTCAACAAAAGAAACTAAGCGGGTGTGCATCCAACTTGCTTGCTCATGAAGATCTGGGGCATTTTGAGGAAGCCCATCATTGGAATATACAAGCCAAGTTCACACTAGTATATTAAAGTGATATCATAGGAGACTCTCTATCATGAAGATCATGGTGCTACTTTGAAGCACAAGTATGGAAAAAGGATAGTAACATTGTCCCTTCTCTCTTTTTCTCTCATTATTTTTTTATTTTTATTTGGGCCTTCTTTCTTTCTTTTTTCTTTCTTTTTGGCCTCTTTTTTTCTCTCTTTTTTTGTCCGGAGTCTCATCCCGACTTGTGGGGGAATCATAGTCTCCATCATCCTTTCCTCACTTGGGACAATGCTCTAATAATGATGATCATCACACTTTAATTTCTTACAACTCAAGAATTACAAATCAATACTTAGAAAAAATATGACTCTATGTGAATGCCTCTGGCGGTGTACCGGGATGTGCAATGATGCATGAGTGACATGTATGAAGAATTATGAATGGTGTCTTTGCCACAAATACGATGTCAACTACATGATCATGCAAGCAATATGACAATGATGAAGCGTGTCATGATAACGGAACGATGGAAAGTTGCATGGCAATATATCTCGGAATGGCTATGGAAATGCCATAATAGGTAGGTATGGTGGCTGTTTTGAGTAAGGTATATGGTGGGTTTATGGTACCGGCGAAAGTTGCGTGATACTAGAGAGGCTAGCAATGGTAGAAGGGAGAGTGCGTATAATCCATGGACTAAACATTAGTCATAAAGAACTCACATACTTATTGCAAAAATCTATTAGTTATCGAAACAAAGTATCACGCGCATGCTCCTAGGGGGATAGATTGGTAGGAAAAGACCATCGCTCGTCCCCGATCGCCACTCATAAGGAAGACAATCAATAAATAAATCATGCTCCGACTTCATCACATAACGGTTCACCATACGCGCATGCTACGGGAATCACAAACTTCAACACAAGTATTTCTCAAATTCACAACTACTCAACTAGCATGACTCTAATATCACCATCTCCATATCTCAAAACAATTATCAAGTATCAAACTTCTCATAGTATTCAATGCACTTCTATGAAAGTTTTTATATTAAAGCAAATTTCAATGTTGTTCTAAAGGACTCTCAAAATAATATAAGTGAAGCATGAGAGATCAATAGTTTCTATAAAACAAATCCACCACCGTGCTCTAAAAGATATAAGTGAAGCAGTAGAGCAAAAACTATATAGCTCAAAAGATATAAGTGAAGCACAGAGAGTATTCTAATAAATTTCAAATCATGTGAGTCTCTCTCAAAAGGTGTGTACAACAAGGATGATTGTGGTAAATTAAAAATAAAAGAATCAAATCATACAAGACGCACCAAGCAAAACACATATCATGTGGTGAATAAAAATATAGCTCCAAGTAAAGTTACCGATAGACGAAGACAAAAGAGGGGATGCCTTCTGGGGCATCCCCATGCTTAGGCTTTTTGGTGTCCTTGAATTTTATCTTGGGGTGCCATGGTCATCCCCAAGCTTAGTCTCTTGCCACTCCTTGTTCCATAATCCATCAAATCTTTACCCAAAACTTGAAAACTTCGCCACACAAAACTCAAAATAGAAAATCTCATGAGCTCCGTTAGCAAAAGAAAACAAAACACCACTTCAAGGTACTGAAATTAACTCATTATTTATTTATATTTCTGTTAAACCTACTATATTCCAACTTCTCTATGGTTTATAAACTCTTTTACTAGCCATAGATTCATCAAAATAAGCAAACAACACATGAAAAACAGAAGAGTCTGTAGTAATCTGTAGATAACACAACTTATGGAACCCCAAAAATTCTAAAATAAATTCTGGACGTGAGGAATTTATCTATCAATCATATGAAAAAAGAATTAACTAAATATCACTTTCCAAATAAAAATGGCAGCAGTTCTCGTGAGCGCTAAAGTTTCTGTTTTCTACAGCAAGATCAAAAAGACTTTCCCCAAGTCTTCCCAATGGTTCTACTCGGCACAAACACTAATTAAACACAAAAAACACAACCAAAACAGAGGCTAGATAAATTATTTATTTAATAACATCAAGGAAAAAAATTGGGTTGTCTCCCAACAAGCGCTTTTCTTTAAAGCCTTATAGCTAGGCATAAGATTTCAACGATGCTCACATGAAAGACAAGAATTGAAGCACAAAGAGAGCATCATAAAACACGTGACAAACACATCTAAGTCTAACATACTTCCTATGCATAGGCATCTTATAGGAAAACAAATTATCAAGGCAAGCAAAAACTAGCATATGCAAAGAAGTGGAAAGAAACAATAGCAACCTCAACATAACGAGAGGTAATTTAGTAACATGAAAATTTCTACAACCATATTTACCTCTCTCATAATAATTACATGTAGGATCATAAGCAAATTCAACAATATAGCTATCACATAAAATATTCTCAACATGATCCACATGCATGTAAAGTTTACACTCTTCCGAAATAGTGGGATTAATATTAACTAAAGTCATGACCTCTTCGAACCCACTTTTATCAAAAACTTCATAAGATTGAACATTCTCCAAATATGTGGGATCTAAAGTTGACACTCTTCCAAATCCACTTTCAATATTATTGCAAACATTATTATCAATCTCATATTCATCATGGGGCTTAAATAAATTTTCAAGATCATAAGAAGAATCACCCCAATCATGATCATTGCAACAAATAGTAGTGATAGAAAAACTAGCATCCCCAAGCTTAGGGTTTTGCATATTATAAGCACAATTGACATTAATAGAATTTATACTATCATCATTGCAATCATGCTTTCTATTCAAATATCCATCGTGAATCACTCTATAAAGTACTTCATCACAATTTTCAGATTCATGAATTTCAAGCAAAATTTCATAAAGATAATCTAGTGCACAAAACTCACTAGCAATAGGTTCATCATTATTGGATCTCTTAAAAAGATTAGCAAGCGGATGAGGATCCATAGATCTTAGGTTCTCTGTTTAGCAATAAATAAACAACTTATTCCAACCAAACGAGCAAACGAGCCAAGTAAGACATCAAAGCAAAAGGAAAGACAAATAGAAGAAGGGTGAATAAAACTGCAAGGGTGAAGTGGGGGAGAGGAAAACAAGAGGCAAATGGCAAATAATGTAATGCGAGGGATAAGAGTTTGTGATGGGTACTTGGTATGTCTTTGTGCGTAGACTCCCCGACAACGGTGCCAGAAATGGCTCGTTGTCGGGAGTCAAATCTTGACTTGACTTGGCGCGAATCTCCCCGGCAACGGCGCCAGAAATCCTTCATGCTACCTCTTGAGCACTGCATTGGTTTTCCCTTGAAGAGGAAAGGGTGATGTAGCAAAGTAGTATAAGTATTTCCCTCAGTATTTGAGAACCAAGGTATCAATCCAGTAGGAGATCACGCTCAAGTTCCACGCACCTACACAAACAAATAAGAACCTCGCAACCAACGCGATAAAGGGGTTGTCAATCCCTTCATGGTCACTTAAGAGAGTGAGATCTGATAGATATGATAAGATAATATTTTTGGCATTTTTATGATAAAGATGCAAAGTAAAATAAATGGCAAAAGAAATAACTAAGTGTTGGAAGATTAATATGATGGAAGATAGACCCGGGGGCCATAGGTTTCACTAGTGGCTTCTCTCGAGAGCATAAGTATTACGGTGGGTAAATGAATTACTGTCGAGCAATTGATAGAATTGAGCATAGTTATGAGAATATCTAGGTATGATCATGTATATAGGCATCACGTCCGCGACAAGTAGACCGAAACGATTCTACATCTACTACTATTACTCAACACATCGACCGCTATCCAGTATCCATCTAGAGTATTAAGTTCATAAGAATGGAGTAATGCTTTAAGTAAGATGACATGATGTAGAGGGATAAACTCATGCAATATGATATAAACCCCATCTTTTTATCCTCGATGGCAACAATACAATACATGCCTTGCTGCCCGTGCTATCACTGGGAAAGGACACCGCAAGATTGAACCCAAAGCTAAGCACTTCTCCCATTGCAAGAAAGATCAACCTAGTAGGCCAAACCAAACTGATAATTCGAAGAGACTTGCAAAGATAAAACAATCATACATAAAAGAATTCAGAGGAGAATCAAATATTGTTCATAGATAAACTGGATCATAAACCCACAATTCATCGGATCTCGACAAACACACCGCAAAAGAAGATTGCATCAAATAGATATCCAAGAAGATCAAGGAGAACTTTGTATTGAGATCCAAAGAGAGAGAAGAAGCCATCTAGCTAATAACTATGGACCCGTAGGTCTGAAATAAACTACTCACACATCACCGGAGAGGCCATGGAGTTGATGTAGAGGCCCTCCGTGATCAATGCCCCCTCCAGCGAAGCTCCGGAAAAGGCCCCAAGATGGATCTCTCGGGTACAGAAGTTTGCGGCGGTGGAATTAGGTTTTCGTGATGCTCCTGGATGTTTGGGGGGTACGTGGACTTATATAGGAGGAAGAAGTATGTCAGTGGAGCAACAAGGGGCCCACGAGGGTGGAGGGCGCTCCCAGGGGGGTAGGCGCGCCCCCTTGCCTTGTGACTTCCTCGGTTGTTTCTTGACGCCCACTCCAAGTCTCCTGGATCACGTTTGTTGAGAAAATCACGTCCCCGAAGGTTTCATTCCGTTTGCACTCCGTTTGATATTCCTTTTGTTCGAAACCCTAAAATAGGCAAAAAAACAACAATTTGGGTTGGGCCTCCGGTTAGTAGGTTAGTCCCAAAAATGATATAAAAGTGTAAAATAAAGCCCATTAACATCCAAAATAGATAATACAATAGCATGGAGCAATCAAAAATTATAGATACGGTGGATACGTATCACCCGCTCATAAGAAACAAGCTACTTTAAGGGAAATATATAATTTTGTGCAAATTGAAGAAGAGAGTCTCCCATAAGCTTGGGGGAGGCTTCTCCCATTACTTAATGCTTTGCCTAATCATCCTCTCAAGAAGAATGAAATACTTGATATCTTTTATAATGGACTAACCGATGCTTCCAGAGACCACCTGGATAGTTGTGCTGGTTGTGTTTTCAGGGAAAGAACTGTTGATGAAGCTGAAATTCTATTGAATAATATGTTGACTAATGAAAATAATTGGACACTTCCTGATCCAATCCCAGATCCAATTCCTCAACCAACTCCGAAGAAAAGGGGTATTCTATTTCTCAGTCCTGAAGATATGCAAGAGGCAAAGAAATCTATGAAAGAAAAAGGTATTAAAGTTGAGGATGTTAAGAATTTACCTCCTATTGAAGAAATACATGGTCTTGATAACCCGACACAGGTAGTAAAGGTAAATTCTCTCTATAGATATGATAAAGCAGAAATCCCTCCTACTAAGTTTGCTAGCCAATGCTTAGATGAGTTTGATAACTTTATGGTTAAGCAAGAAGATTTTAATGCTTATGTTGGTAGACAATTGAAACATAATGCTTATATGTTTGAACACTTGAGTGATTATATGGCTAATGTTAAAGGTGAACTAAAACTTATTAGTAAACATGCTTCTATGGTTACCACTCAAGTAGAACAAGTACTTAAAGCTCGGAATGATTTTCTCAATGAATTAAATAGTAAGAAAAATGATAATGCTGTTAGAGTTGTGACTAGAGGTGGTAAAATGACTCAGGAACCTTTGTATCCTGAAGGCCATCCTAAGAGAATTGAGCAAGATTCTCAGAGAACTACTATAGATGCACCTAGTCCTTCTAAGAGGAAGAAAAAGAAAAATAATAGGACTTTGCATGCTTCTAGTGAACCTGTTGATGACACACCTGAGAATCCCAATGATATTTCTATTTCTGATGCTGAAACACAATCTGGTAATGAGCATGAACCTAGTGATAATGTTAATAATGATGTTCATGTTTATGCTCAACCTAGTAATGACAATGAAGTAGAGATTGAACATGCTGTTGATCTTGATAACCCACAATCAAAGAATCAACATTATGATAAGAGAGACTTTGTTGCTAGGAGGCACGGTAAAGAAAGAGAACCATGGGTTCAGAAAGCCTTTTCCTCCTAAACCATCTAAGAAAAAGGATGATGAGGATTTTGAGCGCTTTGCTGAAATGATTAGACCTATCTTCTTGCGTATGCATTTGACTGATATGCTTAAAATGAATCCTTATGCTAAGTACATGATAGATATTGTTACTAATAAAAGAAAGATACCGGAAGCTGAAATTTCCACCTTTTAAGAGTGGAATACCTAAGAAACTAGGAGATCCCGGAGTACCAACTATACCATGCTCCATTAAAAGAAACTATGTTAAAACTACTTTATGTGATCTTGGAGCCGGTGTTAGTGTTATGCCTCTCTCTTTATATCGTAGACTTGATTTGAATAAGTTGACACCTACTGAAATATCTTTGCAAATGGCTCACAAATCAACTGCTATACCTGTCGGTATTTGTGAGGATGTGCCTGTTGTGGTTGCAAACGTTACTATTTTAATGGACTTTATTATTCTTTATATTCCCGAGGACGATAGTATGTCTATTATTCTTGGAATACCCCTTTTGAATACTGCAGGGGCTGTTATTGATTGCACCAAAGGCAATGTCACTTTTCATGTTAATGGTAATGAGCATACGGTACACTTTCCGAGGAAACAACCTCAAGTCCATAGTATCAATTCTATTGGAAAATTTTCAACTATTACTATTGGAGGTTTTGAATTTCCTCTTCCTACTGTCAAGAAGAAATATGATATTCTTATTGTCGGGGACATGCATATCCCCATTGAGGTAACCTAGTGTTATTCGAAAATTCTCCGGTTTCATGCAATTCGGAAGAGTTTGTTAACAAGACTTGATCAACCTTGTTAGTGGATTCCTTTTGATGAGCATGAGATGGGTGAATTTAGAAAACACAACTCTCTGTACCCTCTTTTTACTTTCTGTTATTTATATTAAATAAAGCAAAAATATTAATTTTTGTCTGTTTTCTGAATTATCCATGCAATAAAAAATACCTCAAAAATAAAAGTTCTCCAAATGTCCTGGAATTTAAATATGATTTTTTTCTGGGATATTTGAGATTATGTGGCACTGAGAACACAGCAGGGGGAGCAAGCACCTAGCCACGAGGGTCTAGGGCGCGCCCCCTGCCTCGTGGGACCATGGTGGCTCCCCTCCACTTATTCCAGCTACCACACACTCCTTCTTCCTCCCACAAACATCACTAGGTAGCTCAAACCCGAGCCCAAGCTCATCTTGCTGCCATTTTCGATCTCCTTCATTCACAAAACTGCTTTGGGGGATTGTTCTTTGGTATGTGACTCCTCCAATGGTCCAATTAGTTTTTGTTCTAGTGATTTATTCATTGCATATTTTTTGCTGCTTAGGTGACCCTGTTCTTGAGCTTGCATGTCAAATTTATGTGGTCAAAAGTAGTTTTGATGCATGATATTGCCTCTAGGCACTTGTAGGAGTAGTTGCTATCAATTTTGTTGAGTTTGGTTCACTTTTATTTTGAAGTTACTAAAAATTTCAGAAATTTTTCACAGGAAGAAATTTGTTTAGGAAAATGTACCAAGGTGGTCCTTCAAGGAAGCAAGGACCCAGACTCGCAATACGCGATGCCGATGACGAACCACTGAGGGAAGCTCAGGTGCGGGCTTGTGAATGGCCGTCAGAGGACTTTATGGATTGAGTAGGAATCAAGGAAGAATTTAACGCGTATGTGCGTAATGCCGATCTTGAGAGCTTTGAGGCAGATAAGTGCCGCCAATACCACTATATCACTGATTCCTTTGTGAGAAGGTTTGAATTTTCATCATCACGCAATTCTCAAACTGCCCTATTTGATCTTTACGAAAATTCTTACACTATGGACTTAGAGGATTTTAATACTGCTTGCAAACTTCCACAATGGGGCAACACTAGTGAGCCTCGCAAATCTGAGTTTAGAGATTTTCTTGCTAGTATAACTGTGGGGGAATCTAGAGATATAACACAAGCTACCATAGGGAGCATTCATTTTCCTGCTATACATTATTTTTCTCTCTTCATAGGTAGGTGCATAAATGGTAAGGATGAAGCATGTCACATGTGTGTCCCTGACCTTAGTGTTCTCAGGAGTGCTGTATTAGGAGATAAAGATTATAATTTGGGAGCCATTGTTGCACGTAGGTTGCATAATAATAGATTTAATGGAGATTTCTTTGGTGGAATTTATGCAACCCGTCTAGCTAATTTTCTTGATATACCCATACATGGGTATGATATTGAGTTGCCTCCTGTTTATTTACATTATGAGGCTATGGTTCGTCATCAGTTTGTTGAGAGGAACGATCAGTTTCTCCAGTACCGACTAGCAGACGACACACCTATCACGTCGCTCACCCTGCTCCTACTTTCTTTGACTTTCAGGCAAAAGGGAGATATGTTATAACTAGGGAGGAGGTGACCGAGTACGAGAGGAGGGCGGAGAGAGCTCGCCTCCAAGCTGCAGCTCATCAGGTAATTGCCGCTGCATCTCAGTACGACCCCAGCTACAACTTTGGATATCCGCCAGGCCAGCCGTAGCCATAGACCAACTTAGGCCAAAAGCCTAAGCTTGGGGGAGTACGTATTTCTCACCGACATTACATTCATGTTCACACACTCATGCTAGTTGTCGGTGCTCATACTTTTTCATTGTATCATCCATGCTAGTTTATTTTCCTTTTTATGCTTTCTTCTTGTGTGTTTGATAAACCTTAAGAAAAACAAAAAAAATAGTTGTAGCTTTTTAGTTAGTTTACTTTCCATGCATGTAGTAGTAGTAATTAAAAAGAAAACCCAAAAATATTTCTCGTTCTTCTTTTGCTTGTTGGGAGCTTTCCCATGAAATAGTTTTATTTCTTTTCTTGTTCTTTGGGGGTCGAGAGGAGAAGACCATAATGAAAATGTTGAGTGGCTCTTATATGCACTTCTGTTGATCTAACAAAGACCCCGTATTACCTTGTCTTCTCTCTTGAATTGAATGCTTGCAGATTCTAGCTTAGTCCAATGCACGTGCACTATTATTATTATTCAGACTATCTGGTTGTGCAAGTGAAAGGCAATAATGATGATTATATGATGAACTTATTGAGATGAGAAAAGCTGGTATGAACTCGACCTCTCTTGTTTTTGTAAATATGATTAGTTCATCGTTCCTGATTCAGCCTATTATGAATAAACATGTTTGCAATGACAATTAGAGATTGTAGTTGCTTATGCCATGCTTAATTAGCTAGGAGCTTATAATGGTTTACCTTGCGTGCCAACATGCTATTAAAATGGTTGTGATGTGGTATGATAGGGTGGTATCCTCTTTTGAATGATTCGAGTGGCTCGACTTGGCACATGTTCACGCATGTAGTTGAAACAAAATCAACATAGCCTCTACAATATTTGTGTTCATGGTGCATTATATCCTACTCATGCTTGCATTCAGTGTTGATTACTTTTAATGCATGTTAATGACTGTTGTCGCTCTCTAGCTGGTCGCTTCCTAGTCTTTTTCTAGCCTTCACCTGTACTAAGCGGGAATACTGCTTGTGCATCCAATTCCATAAACCCCAAAGTTGTTCCATATGAGTACACCATACCTACCTGTATACGGTATCTACCTACCGTTCCAAATAAATTTGTATGTTCCAAACTCTAAACCTTTAAATAATCTTCCTGTTTTGTATGCTCGAATAGCTCATGTATCAACTAGGGCTGTTTGTATCTTCCATGCTAGGCGGGTTATTCTCAAGAGGAGTGGACTCCACTCCTCATTCACGAGAAAAGGGCTAGTCACCGGGATGCACAGTCCCATGCTTTATGCAAATCAAATCAAAATAACTGCAAATAAAACTCCCCCGGGACTCTTGTTAGTTGGAGGCACTCATTGTTTCGAGCAAGCCATGGATTGATGCTTGTTGGTGGAGGGGGAGTATAAACTTTACCATTCTGTTTGGGAACCGCCTATAATGTGTGTAGCATGGAAGATATCGAGATCTCTCAGTTATTATGTTGACAATGAAAGTATACCGCTCAAAATATTATTCATATCTATTTCAAAACCGAGCTCTGGCATCTCTACAAATCCCTGCTTCCCTCCGCGAAGGGCCTATCCATTAACTTTTATGTTGAGTCATCATCCTCTTTTTAAAAAGCACCAGTTGGAGAGCACCGCTGTCATTTGCATCCATTATTGTTAGTTTACATTGAGTATGACTTGACTGGATCTCTTTTACCATGAATTACAATGTCTAGTCAGTCCTTGATCTTTAAAGGTGCTCTGCATTTATGTTTTGCGGTCTCAGAAAGGGCTAGCGAGATACCATCTTGTTATATCATATCATGATTGTTTTGAGAAACTGTTGTCATCCGAGATTTATTATTATTGCTCGCTAGTTGATTATGCCATTGATATGAGTAAACATGAGACCTAAATGATACTGTGAATATGGTTAGTTCATAACCTTTGCTGAAAACTTGAATGCTGACTTTACATATTTACAACAACAAGAGCAAACCGAGTTTGTAAAAGTTTTTCTTTATCACTTTCAGTTTATCAACTGAATTGCTTGAGGACAAGCAAATGTTTAAGCTTGGGGGAGTTGATATGTCTCCGTCGTATCTACTTTTCCAAACACCTTTTCCCTTGTTTTGGACTCTAACTTGCATGATTTGAATGGAACTAACCCGGACTAACGTTGTTCTCAGAAGAATTGCCATGGTGTTATTTTTGTGTAGAAATAAAAGTTCTCGGAATGACCTGAAAATCAACGGAGAATTATTTTGGAATATATAAAAAATACTGGAAGGAAGATCCACGTCAGGGGGCCTCCACCTGTCCACGAGGGTGGGGGCGCGCCCTACCCCCCCCCCCCCCCCCCCCGGGCGTGCCCCCTGCCTCGTGGGAAACCCTGACGCTCCACCTACCTCAACCCTGACTCCATATATTAACTTTCGGGGAGAAAAAAACCAAGGAGAAAGATTCATCGCATTTTATGATACGGAGCCGCCACTAAGCCCTAATCTCTCTCGGGAGGGCTGATTTGGAGTCTGTTCGGGGCTCTGGAGAGGGGAATCCGTCGCCATCATAATCATCATCATCAACCTTCCTCCATCACCAATTTCATGATGCTCACTGTCGTGCGTGAGTAATTCCATCGTAGGCTTGCTGGACGGTGATGGGTTGGATGAGATTTGATACGTCCCCAACGTATCTGTAATTTTTGATTGTTCCATGCTATTATATTATCTATTTTGGATGTTAATGGGCTTTATTTTACACTTTTATATTATTTTTGGGACTAACCTATTAACCGGAGGCCCAGCCCAAATTGTTGTTTTTTTGCCTATTTCAGTGTTTCGCAGAAAAGGAATATCAAACGAAGTCCAAATGGAACGAAACCTTCGGGAACGTGATTTTCTCAACAAACATGACCCAGGAGACTTGGAGTGGGCGTCAAGAAACAATCGAGGAGGCCACGAGGTAGGGGGCGTGCCTACCCCCCTAGGCGCGCCCTCCACCCTCATGGGCCCCTCATTGCTCCACCGACGTACTTCTTCGTCCTATATAAGTCCATGTACCCCCCCCCTAAACATCCAGGAGCACCACGAAAACCTAATTCCACCGCCACAACCTTCTGTACCCGAGAGATCCCATCTTGGGGCCTTTTCCGGAGCTCCGCCGGAGGGGCTATTGATCATGAAGGGCCACTACATCAACTCCATGGCCTCTCCGATGATGTGTGAGTAGTTTATTTCAGACCTACGGGTCCATAGCTAGTAGCTAGATGGCTTCTTCTCTCTCTTTGGATCTCAATACAAAGTTATCCTCGATTTTCTTGGAGATCTATTCGATGTAATCTTCTTTTGCGGTGTGTTTGTCGAGATCAGATGAATTGTGGGTTTATGATCCAGATTACCAATGAACAATATTTGAATCTTCTCTGAATTCTTTTATGTATGATTGGTTTATCTTTGCAAGTCTCTTCGAATTATCAGTTTTGTTTGGCCTACTAGATTGATCTTTCTTGCAATGGGAGAAGTGCTTAGCTTTGTGTTCAATCTTGCGGTGCTCGATCCCAGTGACAGAAAGGGAAACGACACGTATTGTATTGTTGCCATCGAGGATAAAAAGATGGGCTTTATATCATATTGCATGAGTTTATCCCTCTACATCATGTCATCTTACTTAAAGCATTACTCTGTTCTTATGAACTTAATACTCTAGATGCATGCTGGATAGCGGTCGATGTGTGGAGTAATAGTAGTAGATGCATAATCGTTTCGGTCTACTTGTCACGGACATGATGCCTATATACATAATCATACCTAGATATTCTCATAATTATTCGCTTTTCTATCAGTTGCTCGACAGTAATTCATTTACCCACCGTAATACTTATGCTCTTGAGAGAAGCCACTAGTGAAACCTATGGCCCCCGGGTCTATCTTCCATCATATTATTCTTCCAACACTTAGCTATTTCTATTGTCGTTTATTTTCCTTTGCATCTTTATTTGTCTTTATCATAAAAATACCAAAAATATTATCTTATCGTATCTATCAGATCTCACTCTCGTAAGTGCCCGTGAAGGGATTGACAACCCCTTTATCGCGTTGGTTGCGAGGTTCTTATTTGTTTGTGTAGGTGCGTGGGACTCGAGCGTGATCTCCTACTGGATTGATACCATGGTTCTCAAAACTGAGGGAAATACTTATGCTACTTTACTGCATCACCCTTTCTTCTTCAAGGGAAAACCAACGCAGTGCTCAAGAGGTAGCAAGATTTATCATGTAATCGAGTTAGTTTTGTTACGGTTTGATCCCTAGTATCCACTATGTTCTGAGATTGATGTTGCTATGACTTTGCTATGCTTAATGCTTGTCACTAGGGCCCGCGTGCCATGATTTTAGATCTGAACCTATTATGTTTTCATCAATATATGAGAGTTCTTGATCCTATCTTGTAAGTCTATAATCACCTACTATGTGTTACGATCTGGCAACCCCGAAGTGGCAATAGTCGGGACCACTCCCGGTGATGACCGTAGTATGAGGAGTTCATGTATTCACTATGTGTTAATGCTTTGGTCCGGTACTCTATTAAAAGGAGGCCTTAATATCCCTTACTTTCCAATAGGACCCCGCTGCCATGGGAGGGTAGGACAAAAGATGTCATGCAAGTTCTTTTCCATAAGCATGTATGACTATATTCGGAATACATGCCTACATTACATTGATGAACTGGAGCTAGTTCTGTGTCACCCTAGGTTATGACTGTTACATGATGAACCGCATCCGACATAATTCTCTATCACCGATCCATTGCCTACGAGCTTTCCATATATTGTTCTCCGCTTATTTACTTTTCTGTTGCTATTGCTATCATCACTACAAAATACTAAAAACATTACTTCTGCTACCATTACCTTTTACTATCTTTACCGCTACTATCATATTACTTTGCTACTAAACACTTTGCTGCAGATATTAAGTATCCAGGTGTGGTTGAATTGACAACTCAGCTGCTAATACTTGAGAATATTCTTTGGCTCCCCTTGTGTCGAATCAATAAATTTGGGTTGAATAATCTACCCTCGAAAACTATTGCGATCCCCTATACTTGTGGGTTATCAGCTACGTAATGTCACAATGTAACTAGGTGATTATAAAGATGCTCTACAGGTGTCTCTGATGGTGTTTGTTGAGTTGGCATAGATCGAGATTAGGATTTGTCACTCCGAGTATCAGAGAGGTATCTCTGGGCCCTCTCGGTAATGCACATCACTATAAGCCTTGCAAGCAATGTGACTAATGAGTTAGCTACGGGATGATGCATTACAGAACGAGTAAATAGACTTGCCGGTAACAAGATTGAACTAGGTATGATGATGCCAACGATCGAATCTCGGGCAAGTAACATAGTGATGACAAAGGGAACAACATATGTTGTTATGCGGTTTGACCGATAAAGATCTTCGTAGAATATGTAGGAGCCAATATGAGCATCCAGGTTCCGCTATTGGTTATTGACCGAAGATCTATCTCGGTCATGTCTACATAGTTTTCGAAACCGTAGGGTCCACACGCTTAACGTTCGATGACAATTTGTATTATGAGTTATGTGATTTGATGACCTAAGTTTGTTCGGAGTCCCAGATGAGATCACGGACACGACGAGGAGTCTCTAAATGGTCGAGAGGTAAAGATCGATATATTGGAAGGTTATATTCGGACACCGAAATGGTTCCGAAGTGTTTCGAGTATTTTCTGGAGTACCGGGAGGTTCTGGAACCCCCCGGGGAACTAATAGGCCTTAATGGGATTTAGTGGAAAGGAGAGAAGGGCCTCAAGGGTGTCCGCGCTCCCCCCCAAGGGCTGGTCCGAATTGGACAAGGAGGGGCGGTGCCCCCCTCTCTTTCCTTCTCCCCTCTTCCTCCTTCCCTCCTTCTCCTGGTTGGAATAGGAAAGGGGGGATCCTACTTGGACTGGGAGTCCAAGTAGGACTCCCCCCCCTTGGCGCGCCCCTGATAACCCACAAGTATAGGGCATCGTAATAGTTTTCGAGGGTAGAGTATTCAACCCAAATTTATTGATTCGACACAAGGGGAGCCAAAGAATATTCTCAAGTATTAGCAGCTGAGTTGTCAATTCAACCACACCTGGAAACTTCATATCTGTAGCAAAGTGTTTAGTAGCAAAGTAAATAGTAGCGGTAATGATAGTAAAAGGTAACAGTAGCAGAAGTAATGTTTCTGGTATTTTGTAGCGATGATAGCAATAGCAACGGAAAAGTAAATAAGCGGAGAACAATATATGGAAAGCTCGTAGGCAATGGATCGGTGATAGAGAATTATGCCGGATGTGGTTCATCATGTAACAGTCATAACCTAGGGTGACAAAGAACTAGCTCCAATTCATCAATGTAATGTAGGCATGTATTCCGAATATAGTCATACATGCTTATGGAAAAGAACTTGCATGACATCTTTTGTCCTACCCTCCCGTGGCAGCGGGGTCCTAATGGAAACTAAGGGATATTAAGGCCTCTTTTTAATAGAATACCGGAACAAAGCATTAGCACATAGTGAATACATGAACTCCTCAAACTACGGTCATCACCGGGAGTGGTCCCGATTATTGTCACTTCGGGGTTGCCGGATCATAACACATAGTAGGTGACTATGGACTTGCAAGATAGGATCAAGAACACTCATATATTGATGAAAACATAATAGGTTCAGATCTGAAATCATGGCACTCGGGCCCTAGTGACAAGCATTAAGCATAGCAAAGTCATAGCAATATCAATCTCAGAACATAGTGGATACTAGGGATCAAACCCTAAGAAAACTAACTCGATTACATGATAAATCTCATCCAACCCATCACCGTCCAGCAAGCCTACGATGGAATTACTCACGCACGGTGGTGAGCATCATGAAATTGGTGATGGAGGAAGGTTGATGATGAAGATGGCGACGGATACTCCTCTCCGGAGCCCCGAATGGACTCTAGATCAGCCCTCCCGAGAGGTTTTAGGGCTTGGCGGCGACTCCGTATCGTAAAACGTGATGGATCCTTCTCTTTGATTTTTTTTCTCCCCGAAAGCAAATATATAGAGTTTGAGTTGAGGTCAGAGGAGCTCCAGGGGGCCCACGAGTTAGGGGGCGCGCCCAGGGAGGTCAGGCGCACCCCCACCCTCGTGGCTAGGGTGTGCCCCCCTGGTCTTCATCTTTTGCATGGATTTTTTATTATTTCCAAAAAGACGTTCCGTGAAGTTTCAGGTCATTCTGAGAACTTTTTTTCTGCACATAAATAACACCATGGCAATTCTGCAGAAAACAACATCAGTCCGGGTTAGTTCCATTCATATCATGCAAGTTAGAGTCCAAAACAAGGGCAAAAGTGTTTGGAAAAGTAGATACGACGGAGACGTGTCAACTCTCCCAAGCTTAAACTTTTGCTTGTCCTCAAGCAATTCAGTTGATAAACTGAAAGTGATAAAAAAACTTTTACAAACTCCGTTTGCTCTTGTTGTTGTAAATATGTAAACCAACATTCAAGTTTTCAGCAAAGATTATGAACTAACCATATTCACAATAACGCATAGGTCTCATGTTTACTCATATCAATGGCATAATCAACTAGCGAGCAATAATAATAAATCTCGGATGACAACACTTTCTCAAAACAATCATAATATGATATAACAAGATGGTATCTCGCTAGCCCTTTCTGAGACCGCAAAACATAAATGCAGAGCACCTTTAAAGATCAAGGACTGACTAGACATTGTAATTCATGGTAAAAGAGATCCAGTCAAGTCATACTCAATGTAAACTAACAGTAATGAATGCAAATGACAGTGGTGCTCTCCAACTGGTGCTTTTAAATAAGAGGATGATGACTCAACATAAAAGTAAATAGATAGGCCCTTCGCAGAGGGAAGCAGGGATTTGTAGAGGTGCGAGAGCTCGGTTTTGAAATAGAGGTGAATAATATTTTGAGCAGTATACTTTCATTGTCAACATAACAACCAAGAGATGGCAATATCTTCCATGCTACACACATTATAGGCGGTTCCCAAATAGAATGGTAAAGTTTATACTCCCCCTCCACCAACAAGCATCAATCCATGGCTTGCTCGAAACAACGAGTGCCTCCAACTAACAAAGAGTCCCAGGGGGAGTTTTGTTTGCAATTATTTTGATTTAGTTTGCATAAAGCATGGGACTGGGCATCCCGGTGACCAGCCATTTTCTCGTGAGTGAGGAGCGGAGTCCACTCCTCTTGAGAATAACCCGCCTAACATGGAAGATACGGACAGCCCTAGTTGATACATGAGCTATTCGAGCATACAAAACATGATATTTATTTGAAGGTTTAGAGTTTGGCACATACAAATTTACTTGGAACGGAAGGTAGATACCGCATATAGGTAGGTATGGTGGACTCATATGGAATAACTTTGGGGTTTATGGAGTTGGATGCACAAGTAGTATTCCCGCTTAGTACAGGTGAAGGCTACAAAAAGATTGGGAAGCGGCCAGCTAGAGAGCGACAACAGTCATGAACATGCATTAAAATTAATCAACACCGAATGCAAGCATGAGTAGGATATAATTCACCATGAACATAAATATCGTGAAGGCTATGTTGATTTTGTTTCAACTACATGTGTGAACATGTGCCAAGTCAATTCGCTTAAATCATTCAGAGGAGGATACCACCCTATCATACCACATCACAACCATTTTAATAGCATGTTGGCACGCAAGGTAAACCATTATAAGCTCCTAGCTAATGAAGCATGGCACAAGAAACTGTGGTCTCTAGTTGTCATTGCAAACATGTTTATTCATAATAGGCTGAATCAGGAACGATGAACTAATCATATTTACAAAAACAAGAGAGGTAGAGTTCATACCAACTTTTCTCATCTCAGTCAGTCCATCCTATATCGTCATAATTGCCTTTCACTTGCACGACCGAACGATGTGGATAATAATAATAGTGCACGTGCATTGGACTAAGCTGGAATCTGCAAGCATTCAATAAACGGAAGAAGACAAGGCAATATGGGCTCTTTTATTAGGTCAACAATAATGCATATAAGAGCCACTTCAACAATTTAATTATGGTCTTCTCCTATCGACCCCCAAAGAAAAGAAAAGAAATAAAACTATTTACAGGGAAAGCTCCCAACAAGCAAAAGAAGAACATGAAATCTTTTTGGATTTTCTTTTTAATTACTACTACAAGCATGGAAATTAAAACTAGCTAAAAGCTACAACTTTTTTTGTGTTTTTCTTATGGTTTATTAAACACACAAGAAGAAAGCATAAAAAGGGAAATAAACTAGCATTGATATTACAATGAAAAAGTATGAGCACCGACATCTAGCAATGAGTGTGTGAACATGAATGTAATGTCGGTGAGAAATACGTACTCCCCCAAGCTTAGGCTTTTGGCCTAAGTTGGTCTATGGCCACGGTTGGCCTGGCGGATATCCATAGTAATAGTTGGGGTCGTACTGCGAAGAAGAAGACTCTGATTGCCACTGGTTGGCAATCATCTTCGGATCCCACTAGTAATTAGACTGTCGTGGAGGATCAATTTGTGGTTCCGACACTGGCTCTGTGGCTGATGTAGGGTTCCGGTAAGCGTGAATGTCCTCTGGCGAGATGAGGTACTGGCCTGTAGATAAATCAAACAAGGAAGGAGCAGGCAAGGTGATAGTCTCAGGATGACGTTTATCAAAGAACAATTTGTATTTCAGCTCCCCTTCCCTATTCTTTATAATAAAATCATGAGCTACCATACTCTTATAATCTAAATAAACAGTAGGCAACACTTTTTCTTCTTTTTCATAGTGCCTAATGGGTATGTTATAGTGTGCAGCAAGGCGTGAAGCATAGATACCACCAAAGATGAGTCCTTTTGTACGGTTCAGACTTAACCATTTAGCAATAATACCGCCCATACTAACAGAGTCATCATGGAATAAACCATGGAACAAAATAAAAATAGCAGGAACACTATGGTTTCCACAGTTTCCGCGACCAATTAAGCAACGACTAGAAAATATTGCAAAGTAGCGTAAAACAGGAAAATGTATGCTCGTGATTCTTGCATCGGGAGCCTTCCTAGTTTCCCCTATAGTGATAGTGTCAATAAACCCATCCACATCTTTACGATGTGGTTCCCTCTAAGCTACCCTCGAAAGGTATTTTGCAAACCCTGCAAAATTCATATAGTGACATCTTCTTAACCACATCATATAAATGAAACTCTACTGAAGGAGGTGATTCCCTAGGATAATAGTAGAAGTTTTGCACAAAAGTATTGGTGAGTAAGATATACTATTCGCGTTGGTCGCGGAGGAAGTCGGTGAGGCCTGCATTCGTAACCAATTCATAAAAATCCTCATGAATCCCGGTTGCTCTCAAGAAATCATTGGAGGGCCATTCACACGGCCTAACCTCCGCGGTGCGAGGCAGATTATACTTGGGCTTCTTTGCTTCTTCATTTTGCTTTTCCTTCGAGCTTCGGCTCGATGAGCCCCTCAAAAATCTCTTCATTATTTTCTGAAAAAATCTAAAATTTTTAGTAACTTCAAAAATAAAAGTAAACCAAACTCAACAATATTGATAGCAACTACTCCTACAAGTGCCTAGAGCCTATATCATGCATCAAAACTACTTGGAACCATATAAATTTGACATGCAAGCTCAAGAACAGGGTCACCTAGGCAACACAAATTTGTAATGAATAAAGCACTAGAACAAAAACTAATTGGACCAATGGAGGAGTCACATACCAAGGAACAATCCCCCAAGCAGTTTTGTGAGAGGTGCTTTGAGCAAGGAGATCGAAAATCGCAGCAAAATGAGCTAGAACTCGTGCTTGAGCTGGATATTCGTGTTTGTGGGAGGAAGAAGGAGTGTGTGGGTGCATGAATAAGTGGAGGAGGGCCACCGTGGGCCCACGAGGCAGGGGGCGCGCCCAGGGGGGTAGGTCGTGCCCTCCACCCTTGTGGCCAGGTGGATGCCCCCCGTGCTGTGTTCTCAGTGCCAAAAATTCTCAAATATCCTAGAAAAAATCATATTTAAATTTCAGGGCATTTGGAGAACTTTTATTTTCGGGGTATTTTTATATTGCACGGATAATTCGGATAACAGACAGGAAATAATATTTTTATTTTATTTAATATAAATAACAGAAAGTAAAAGGAGGGTATAGAAGGTTGTGCCTTCTAGTTTCATCCATCTCATGCTCATCAAAAGGAATCCACTAACAAGGTTGATCAGGTCTTGTTAACAAACTCATTCCAAATAACATGGAACCGGAGAAATTTCAAATAACACTATGTTACCTCAATGGGGATATGCACATCCCCAATAATAAGAATATAATATTTCTTTTTGACAGTAGGAAGAGGAAATTCAAAACCTCCAAATATAATCAACGAAAATTTTCCAATAGAGTTGATACTATGAACTTGAGGTTGTTCCCTTGGAAAGTGTACCGTATGCTCATTACCATTAACATGAAAAGTGACATTGCCTTTGTTGCAATCAATAACGGCCCCTGCAGTATTCAAAAAGGGTCTTCCAGGAATAATAGACATACTATCGTCCTCGGGAATATCAAGAATAACAAAGTCCGTTAAAATAGTAACATTTGCAGCCACAACAGGCACATCCTCACAAATACCGACAGGTATAGAAGTTGATTTATCAGCCATTTGCAAAGATATTTCAGTAGGTGTCAACTTATTCAAATCAAGTCTACGATATAAAGAGAGAGGCATAACACTAACACCGGCTCCAAGATCACATAAAGCAGTTTTAACATAGGTTCTTTTAATGGAGCATGGTGTAGTAGGTACTCCTGGATCTCCAAGTTTCTTTGGTATTCCACCCTTAAAAGTATAATTAGCAATCATGGTGGAAATTTCAGCTTCTGGTATCTTTCTTTTATTAGTGAAAATTTATTTCATGTACTTAGCATAAGGATTCATTTTAAGCATATCAGTTAATCGCATACGCAAAAAGATAGGTCTAATCATTTCAGCGAAGCGCTCAAAATCCTCATCATCCTTTTTCTTGGATGGTTTGGGAGGAAAAGGCATGGGTTTCTGAACCCATGGTTCTCTTTCTTTACCATGTTTCGTAGAAACAAAGGCTTTCTCATCATAATGTTGATTCTTTGATTGTGGGTTATCAAGATCAACAGCAGGTTCAATTTCTATATCATTATCATTGCTAGGTTGAGCATCATCATGAACCTTATCATTAACATTATCACTAGTTTCAGGTTCATTACCAGATTGTGTTTCAACATCAGAAGTAGAAATATCATTTGGATTCTCAGGTGTTTCAGCAATAGGTTCACTAGAAGCATGCAAAGTCCTATCATTTTTCTTTTTCTTCCTTTTAGAAGGACTAGGTGCATCTATATTATTTCTCTGAGAATCTTGCTCAATTCTCTTAGGGTGGCCTTCAGGATACAGAGGTTCCTGAGTCATTTTACCACCTCTAGTCATAACTCTAACAACATAATCATTATTCTTACTATTCAATTCATTGAGCAAATCATTTTGAGCCTTAAGTACTTGTTCTACTTGAGTGGTAACCATAGAAGCATGTTTACTAATAAGTTTAAGTTCACCTTTGACATTAGCCATATAATCACCCAAGTGGTCAAGCATATTTGAATTGTATTTCAATTGTCTACCCAAATAAGCATTAAAATCTTCTTGCTTCACCATAAAATTATCAAACTCATCTAAGCATTAGCTAGCAAACTTAGTAAGAGGGATTTCAGCTTTATCATATCTATAGAGAGAATTTACCTTTACTACCTGTGTCGAGTTATCAAGACCATGTATTTCTTCAATAGGTAATGGATTAAGACCATATGTTTCTTCAACAGGCGGTAAATTAAGACCATGTATTTCTTCAATAGGAGGTAAATTCTTAACATCTTTAGCTTTAATACCTTTTTCTTTGATAGATTTCTTTGCCTCTTGCATATCTTCCGGACTGAGAAATAGAACACCTCTTTTCTTCGGAGTTGATTTATGAATAGGCTCATGAGTTGGCTAAGGAAGTGTCCAATTATTTTCATTTGTCAACATATTATTCAATAGAATTTCAGCTTCATCCGGTGTTCTCTCCCTGAAAACAGAACCAACACAACTATCCAGGTAATCTCTAGAAGCATCGGTTAGTCCATTATAGAATATATCAAGTATTTCATTTTTCTTAAGAGGATGATCAGACAAAGCAGTAAGTAATTTGAGAAGCCTCCCCCAAGCTTGTGGGAGACTCTCTTCTTCAATTTGCAAAAAAATTATATATATCCCTCAAAGCAGCTTGTTTCTTATGAGCAGGGAAATATTTAGCAGAGAAGTAATAGATCATTTCCTGGGGACTACACACACAACCAGGATCAAGAGAATTAAACCATATCTTAGCATCACTGAGGGAGTCCTGGATTAGGGGGTCTTCGGATAGCCGGACTATATCCTTCGCCCGGACTGTTGGACTATGAAGATACAAGATTGAAGACTTCGTCCCGTGTCCGGATGGCACTTTCCTTGGCGTAGAAGGCAAGCTTGGCAATACGGATATGTACATCTCCTCCCTCGTAACCGACTTTGTGTAACCCTAGCCCCCTCCGATGTCTATATAAATCGGAGGGTTTAGTCCGTAGGACAACAGACAAGCATACCATAGGCTAGCTTCTAGGGTTTAGCCTTACGATCTCGTGGTAGATCAACTCTTGTAATACTCATATCATCAAGAACAATCAAGCAGGACGTAGGGTATTACCTCCATCAAGAGGGCCCGAACCTGGGTAAACATCGTGTCCCCTGCCTCCTGTTACCATCCGCCTTAGACGCACAGTTCGGGACCCCCTACCCGAGATCCGCCGGTTTTGACACTAACATTGGTGCTTTCATTGAGAGTTCCACTGTGTCGTCACCATAAGGCTCAATGGCCCCTTCGATCATTGGTAATGATGCGGTCCAGGGTGAGGTTTTCCTCCCCGGACAGATCTTCGTATTCGGCGGCTTCGCACTATGGGCCAATTCGCTTGGCCATCTGGAGGAGATCGAGAGCTACGCCCCTGGCCATCAGGTCAGGTTCGGAAACTTAAACTACATTGCCGACATCCACGGAGACTTGATCTTCGACGGATTCGAGCCCATGTCAGGTGCGCAGCACAATCACGATGAGCATGACGTAACTCTGCCATCGGACAATGTTCGGGAGATCACATCTGCAACTACTCCGGCCTTCAATCCGGAGCAAATTGCACCACCCAAGGATGGAGGGATAGACCCAGCCATGGAGGCTGCACTCTTAGTGGCGATGGAGCCGGATACTGACTTCACCCCTTACGAGATTCGTGTCGCTGATCCACTGGATTCGTCTCCGGCCACAGACTCCGAGCCGCCTGCATCCGTGCCTATCGAATCTGACTGGGCGCCGATCATGGAGTTCACCTCCGCGGATATCTTTCAGCACTCGCCTTTCGGCGATGTGCTAAATTCATTAAGGTTTCTCTCCCTGTCAGGAGAACCTTGGCCGAACTATGTCCGGCTAGAATGGGATGTGGACGGCGAAGAAATTCGCCGCCCACCCACCACCCACTTAGTAGCCATTGTCGATGATTTAACCGAGATGCTCGACTTCGACTCCGAAGACATCAACGGTATGGACGACGATGCAGGAGACGAACAGGAACCACCGCCCACAGGGTGCTGGACCGCCACCTCATCATATGATATATACATGGTGGACACCCCCAAAGAAGGCAATGGCGACGAGACATCGGAGGATGACCCCTCCAAGAAGCAACCCAAGCGCCGACGTCAGCGGCGCCGCTCTAAGTCCCGCAACAGCAAAAGTAGTGATACAGGCACAATAGACAATAACACTCCGGATAGTGCCGAAGACAACAACAATCCCCTCCAGCACGATGTAGAGCGGGAGGGTGAACAAGCTAGCCCTCCAGAGCAGGCAGCAGATGGAGAACCGGAGGAGGACAATTACATGCCTCTCTCCGAAGGCGAGGTGAGCCTCAGCGACGAAGAATTTATCATGCCTGAGGATCCCGTCGAGCAGGAGCGCTTCAAGCGCCGGCTTATGGCCACAGCAAATAGCCTGAAGAAAAAGCAACAACAGCTTCAAGCTGATCAAGACTTGCTAGCACACAGATGGACCGAAGTCCTTGCGGCCGAGGAAGACGAACTTGAGCGCCCCTCCAAGAGTTACCCAAAACGCAGGTTGCTACCTCACCCCGAGGAGGAAGCATTGAAACCTCCATCACCAGTGTACGATGCGGCTGACCGGCCACCGCGTGGCCGAGCCAGAGAGGCGTTTCAGCCTGAAGTTCAGCCTACACCCCGCCGCCACTCAATCAAAAATACCAAGGCCCGGGGCAACACACGGAACCTGCAAGACATATTGGACAGCAAGGCAAAACATGCAAGGTCAATATACGGGTCACGGGGGCACGCGCCACGCGAGACGATGACCGTCGCGCCGGATACACTAAAGGTAAATCCGGCCGGGCCGAATACAACAGACAAGACTCATATGAACTGCGTCGTGATATAGCCCGGCACAGAGGCGCCCGCACACCCCCTATGCTTCACTGATGAAGTTATGGATCACGAATTCCTGGAGGGTTTTAAACCCGTAAACATCGAATCGTATGATGGTACAACAGATCCCGCTATATGGATTGAGGATTTCCTCCTTCACATCCACATGGCTCGCAGTGATGATCTACATGCCATCAAGTACCTCCCACTAAAACTCAAAGGACTGGCTCGACATTGGCTGAATAGCTTGCCAGCAGACTCCGTCGGCAGTTGGGAGGATTTGGAAGACGCATTCCTTGACAACTTCCAAGGCACTTATGTGCGACCACCGGATGTTGATGACTTGAGCCATATAACTCAGCAGCCAGGGGAATCGGCCAAGCAATTCTGGACACGGTTCCTAACTAAGAAAAACCAAATTGTCGACTGTCCGAATGCAGATGCCTTAGCGGCATTTAAGCATAATATCCGTGATGAATGGCTCGCTCGACTCCTCGGCCAAGAGAAGCCAAAATCCATGGCAGCCCTCACGACACTTATGACCCGCTTTTGTGCGGGCGAAGATAGCTGGTTGGCTCGTAGTACCAATACAGCAAGCAAACCTGGCATATCACAAGCCAGGGATAGCAAAGGCGAACCACGACGCAACAAACACCAGCGCCGCAAATACGGTAAAAACGCCAAAAATACGGCAGTTAATGTCGGGTTCAGGGTCTCAAAGTCCGGTCAGCGGAAAGGGCCGCCCAAAAATACAAATCTGGGTCCATTGAGTCTGGATCGCATACTCGCTCGCCAATGCCAAATTCATGGCACCCCAGAAACACCAACCACCCATACCAACAGAGAATGCTGGGTCTTCAAACAAGCCGGCAAGGCAGGCGCCAAAAACAAAGAGGGGTCTCAAAGCGATGATAGCGACGAAGATCCCAGATCGCCGAACACAGGAGGGCAAAAGAAATCCCCCCCCATATTCAATTGGTGAATGTGGTAAATACCACCCAAATTGCCCACTTGGACCAGATATGCACCCTTAAGGACGGCGGCTCAACGGAACTTGCCGTCCCACAATATAAGCTAGGGCCAGTCACCTTCAACTACACGGATCGTCCGATTAACGCCAATCGGGGCAATCCAGCCGCACTAATCCTCGACCCAATAGTAGATGGGTTCCACCTCACTCGAGTCCTTATGGACAGGGGTAGCAGTTTAAATCTGCTTTACCAAGATACAGTGCGCAAGATGGGCATCGATCATTCAGCGATCAAGCCCACTAAAGCCACTTTTAGAGGCATCATACCAGGTATGGAGGTCAGCTGTACAGGCTCCATTGCCCTCGAGGTAATCTTCGGATCACCAGAAAATTACCGTATCGAAGAGTTAATCTTCGAAATCGCCCCTTTCCGCAGTGACTATCAAGCACTTCTCGGGCGAACCACGTTCACTCGATTCAACGCGATGCCAAATTATGCCTACCGTAAGCTCAAAATGCCCGGTCCACGCGGCGTCACCACGGTTCATGGCAAGGCCGAACCTTCCTTCGGCACCAACAAATACATCACTATCTTAGCAGCAGGAACAACGAGCAGCACCTTGCAGCCGAACCTCGAGTCGACGCCCAGGCTCCCGGACACCATCAAGGGGCTCCGAACTACTTCGCGGAAGGATACCCCAGCTCGTCCAGGGCTCAACTAAACACTCCGGAGAAGGCCATGACAGGCCGAACTCAACGGTTCAACCGCCCTCCGGCACGCAAACATTTCTTATATTTCCTTTGCAGGTTCACCTTTGCACCAACCAAGACGGACTCCACAGAGGCAGCTCGAATGCGTCTGGGGATTCTTAGACATTCCCCGCAGCAAACGTCCAGCTACAATACGGATCCGCACTCAACCTCTTCCCCCTGGTCACAGCAGGTTCTGCTATCACAACTCATTTTTTATCACATTACTTGTACCCATACGCATAGACGTATTATTCAAATACAACATGTGGATTTATATGACGTTCACTTGCTGATTATTTCTTATCGAAATCATTTCATCAAATGACATCCGTACACAGCGATATGCCTTAACCATGCCAGGGGCTTCGTTTTCCCCATAACACGGCAATAAAAGTCCAAACACCTTCATGGAAGTTCGGCACCCCGAACTTATAGCATTATATGCATCAGCTCTGAATCATGTCTTGGGTCAATAGTTGGGTTTGCCCGGCTCCCATGTTTTGGTACCTTACATTCTGCTATATCGGCTAAGGTAGCACTAGGAGAACTACTGTGATTGTGTCCCGGTTCTTCCGGATGAGCACCTCAGTAGAGAAAGCCGAAAACTGACTGTCATGATACGGCGAGAGCTGGTCAGCTGTTCGAGCGGTCACAAAATATTTAAGGATTTCTCCCGCATAATGCCATAACCAATGCAGCGTGCGATGGATCAGCTTTTTCTCCGATCAGGAGCTTATAGAGCCCCTAGTACGGTCTTCCGAACACAAGGGGTTGCGCCGACCATACTAAAGCTCATATGGCTAAGTGAGAGTGATAAAGTCCTATAGTCTGATTGCCTGGTTCGTTGTGCTGAGCACCTCCTTCGAAGGACCCAAAACTGGGATAAAGAGTGCTCAGGTTTATCCCGTACACCCCCGTACTCCTTACGTGGGGGCAGAAGCCGACGACTGGCCAACTCTCAGCCTTAACATACAAACGACCGCACATGAGGGTAAACTTTTATATAATAGGAGACATATCAACGACCTTGTTCAAACATTACAACGGACAACATGATCGGCATTCATGGAAATATAATGTCCTTGGTGCATAGCTCCGCTGCAAGGTAGGATCCTTTCAGGACACTCTTATAATACAATCCGGGCTTGCGGTGCTCCTTCCCATCCAGCGGTCCCTCGGTCACTAGCTTTTCGGCATCCATCTTCCCCCAGTGCACCTTTGCGAGGGCGAAGGCCATTCGCACTCCTTCTATATAGACCGACCACTTGACGATGTCAAGTCGAGGGCAAGCGCTTACAAGCCGCCTCACGAGCCCGAAGTAGCTGCTTGGAATCGGCTCGGCAGGCCATAGCCGAATAACCACATCTTTCATGGCTAGTTCCGCCGCCTTATGCAGTTCGATCAGCTATTTCAGTTGATCGACAAAAGGCACCGGATAATTCAGTGCCAAATACTGTGGCCAAAAGAACTTATCGGCGGTGTTCCTTCCTTCGGCTTGGTAGAAGTGAGCAGCATCTGATATACTGCGTGGTAGCTCGGCAAATACACCTGAGAAGTCTGGATTCACAATCAGAAATATAGTTTTCCCTTCAAATACTTGCTTTACATGGGAAAAGCCTTACCCGCCACGATCTTCCTCGCCTCTTGGATCCCCTGTAGGGCGCTTTGGGTTTCCCCCCGGGCGTCGCTCGTGGCTTGACGCGCCTTGGTGAGTTCGGACTCTTTCTCCGTTAAACTCTGCTCCAAGGCCTCGCATTTACTTATGGCCTCTTGCAGCTCCTGCTCAGCTTTAGTAACTGTGGCTTCGTGTTTCTCATGAAGAGTCCGCTTCGTGGCCACTTTTTTCTCGGCCTCGACAATGACCCTTTTGAGGGCCTCGACTTCGGTCATAACCCCTAGCACAAATTATGCGGCTTATTTCATACTGAACATTTATTTCACAATAAATGCGTGCAACGCTTTTGCATACCTTGTTTATCCCTCAACTGCATTTTTAATTGGCCAATTTCTTCTATGGCCCGCTCCAGACTTTGATTCAGTCCGGAGATCTCCGCAGTATGAGAGGCAGCAGCCGCTATAGGTATCTGCTTGGAACAGAAGAAAAATCAATATCACTCAATGAGTCTTCCTGTGATCATCAATGCGATCCCCTATCCGGTTCCTTCTTTCACGGAACAGGGTATCAGAGGCTACTATCTATACCATGACACTCTTCGGCAACTTATACAACATACCTCAAAGCCTCTTATAAGGCCGATACAAGCTTCGTTCAGTCCACTCTCAGTTGACTGAATCTTCTCAATCACCACACCCATAAGGGCACGGTGTTCGTCAACAATGGAGGCGTCTCGTAACACCACCAACAAAGCATCTGACACCTCTGGATGGACAGAGGTCGCCGGCGAAACAGGCCCGCCCCCTCCAGCTGAAGGAGGCTGCCTTCTTGATTCTGGAGCTGTATAAACCTCTGGAATCGCATCCGGTGAGGAGCCGAGCTCAGGGTTGCCCCCGCCGTCAGACCCTATGGGAATCTTTTCCCCCACGTGTCCGACCCCTGCGGTTTGACCTCCAGGCGCCGCCTTCATAGTTTCTTCCTTTCCTCCTTGGCCGGGGTCCTTCTTGGATGAAGCCTCAGTGTTATGCACCTGTTTGGAGGAAGGGGCCTTTTGGGGCGTCTCACTCTCCATAGCATTCGAGCTCACCTTATCCTCTGATGAGGATTGTTTGGTACGGGACCTCACCTGACTACCAAAAAATATGGCTTAAGGTTAAAATACTAAGCCACGATGAGTCAGGACGCTTAAACGTACTCGGATTTTATATACTTACGAGTTGACTAGGGGCTGGGCCCTGGGATCCCATGCCAGGCCGCTGTCGGCAGCGGCAGTGGACTCCTCTGGAAGAGAAGCCTTTCCCCTTTTGGGCAGTTCGGCCTCCAAGGGTGTGGAGCTTGTCCTCTTCCTCCTCCCCCCTGCAGGGGATTCATCTTCCTCCTCCTTTTTATCCTCTTCGGAGGCGGAACGGGCATCAGAGCCTTCGGGTATTGTGTCCGAAGTGCCGCGACGACGAAGGCCGCCCCGGGTCTTTTTGGCCTCCTTTTCGTCCGTCTTCTTCGGCACCTTGTAGGGCGCCGGTACCAACAACTTCGTCAGAAGTGGGATGGTCGGGTCTTCAGGCAACGGGGCCGGACAATGGATCTGCTCCGCCTTCTTCGTCCAGCTCTGGGGGAGTTGAATAAACATGCGTTAAGCTCTTCCTTTGGGTCATGCGGATATAAAAGTTTAATAAACTCACCGAACTTGCAGGGCGGGACAGTTGGTACCCGCGGTCTTCGGCGGAGTTCGGCCATGATTTGCTGGACTTAAAAAGCACCTTCCAAATTTCCTCGTGCGAGGAGCCGAAGAACCTTCGCAAATTTTGGTGCCTGGCCGGATCGAAATCCCATAGATTGCAAGTCTGGTGTTGACAAGGCAGTATCCGGCGGACTAACATCACCTAGACTATGTTGACAAGTTCAATGTTCTTATCTCCCATATCTTTAACGTGTGTCTGAAGCACCGACAGTTCGTTGGACGAGGACCAGTCCAGGCCTTTCTTGACCCAGGATGTAAGCCGCAGAGGGGCGCCGGATCAAAACTCAGGAGAGGCGACCCATTCCTTGTCGCACGACTCAGTGATGTAAAACCACTGTTGTTGCCACTCCTTGACAGAATCATTAAAGGTTCCCGTTGGCCATACGATGTTGGGCATCTTGCTCACCATAGCGCCCCCGCACTCGGCGTGCTTGCGGCCCACCACCTTGGGCTTCACATTAAAAACCTTCATCCATAAACCGAAGTGCGGCAAAATGCGGAGAAAAGCCTCGCACACGACAATGAATGTTGATATGTTGAGGAAGGAGTTAGAGGACAGATCGTGAAGATCGATCCCATAATAATACATGAGACCATGGACGAACGGGTGGAGGGGAAACCCTAGCCCGCAGACAAAGTGAGGGAGGAATACAACCCTCTCGTGGGGTTCCGGAGTAGGGACGGGTTCCGGAGTAGGGACGATCTGTCCCGCCGTCGAGAGACGATGGCCGATTTTCTTGACCAGATACTCGGCCTCCTGAAGCTTTTTGATATCCTTCTCTCGGACGGTAGAGGCCATCCATTTGCCTCCCGCTCTCGATCCAGACATCTTTGGAAGACCTTTTGTGGGTAGAGAAGGTGAACGCTTGGGCGCTGGAGCCTGAGCAGAATGGAATGAATTGGGAAGAAGGCGTGGGTGAAAAGAGTGAATCCTAATCCCTTTATAAGGACGAAAGAGGCAATGCGCCTCCCCACTCGCCTGGTAAAACCTCTTATTCCCCAAGCGCCGTAATTGATGGCGCGGTTGTGTTACCCGCATCCGTATTGATGAGAATCCCGTGATAAGGGGACATGATCTCTGCTTCGACAAGACGTGCTAAGGAAACCACCTCGCGATGTGTGCAGTAGCTGGTTGAGAAAAACGGTTCGAATAATGACCGGGCCATGGCGTGATGCCATATTGTCAAATGTATCAGCAAATTAGATCTATTGAAATATTATTCTCTCTACGGTGGTATGTGGAACTTGTTTTGCAGAACCGAACACTATCCTTGTGTTCAAAACCTTCTATGGAGTATTCGGAGGAGGAACACGCCTTGCAATGCCGAAGACAAAACTGCGCGTCGGACTCATTATCATTGAAGCCTGGTTCAGGGGCTACTGAGGGAGTCCTGGATTAGGGGGTCTTCGGACAGCCGGACTATATCCTTCGCCTGGACTGTTGGACTATGAAGATACAAGATTGAAGACTTTGTCCTGTGTCCGGATGGGACTTTCCTTGGCGTAGAAGGCAAGCTTGGCAATACGGATATGTAGATCTCCTCCCTTGTAACCGACTTTGTGTAACCCTAGCCCCCTCCGGTGTCTATATAAACCGGAGGGTTTAGTCCGTAGGACAACAGACAATCATACCATAGGCTAGCTTCTAGGATTTAGCCTCAACGATCTCGTGGTATATCAACTCTTGTAATACTCATATTATCAAGAACAATCAAGAAGGACGTAGGGTATTACCTCCATCAAGAGGGCCCGAACCTGGGTAAACATCGAGTCCCCTGCCTCCTGTTACCATCCGCCTTAGACGCACAGTTCAGGACCCCCTACCTGAGATCCGCCTGTTTTGACACGACAATCACCCTTTAATCAGAACGGAAATATTTTAAGGATATAAAGGTAGCGAGATTTCTCATCATTAGTGAACAGGGTGGCTATATCATTTAATTTAGTAAGATGTGCCACAATAGTTTCAGATTCATAGCCATGAAAAGGATCAGATTCAACCAAAGTAATTATATCAGTATCAACAAATAATTCATAATCCTTATCAGTAACACAGATAGGTGAAGAAGCAAAAGCAGGGTCAGGTTTCATTCTAGCATTAAGAGATTGCTGCTTCCATTTAGCTAATAACCTCTTGAGCTCATATCTATCTTTGCAAGCTAAAATAGCTAAAGCAACTTCTTTTTCCAAAACATAACCCTCAGGAATAACAGGCGATTCATATTTATTAGGGGAAGAGTCTTCATCATCACTTTCAACAATATTATCAGATTCAATATTTTCATTATCTCTAACCCTAGCAAGTTGTTCATCAAGAAATTCACCAAGTGGCACAGTAGTATCAAGCATAGAAGTAGTTTCATCATAAGTATCATGCATAGCAGAAGTGGCATCATCAATAACATGCGACATATCAGAATGAATAACAGAAGCAAGTTTAGGTGTCGCAAGCTTACTCAAAACAAAAGGTGAATCAAGTGCAGAGCTAGATGGCAGTTCCTTACCTCCCCTCGTAGTTGAGGGATAAATCTTGGTTTTTGGATCTCTCAAGTCTTCATAATGATAAGCAGATATAAATCCCAAGTGACTCAAAGAATAGAGCTATGCTCCCCGGCAACAGCGCCAGAAATAATCTTGATGACCCACAAGTATAGGGGATCACAAAAATTTTCGAGGGTAGAGTATTCAACCCAAATTTATTGATTCGACACAAGGGAAGCCAAAGAATATTTTCAAGTATTAGCATCTAAGTTGTCAATTCAACCACACCTGGAAACTTAATATCTGCAGGAAAGTGTTTAGTAGCAAAGTAATATGATAGTAGCGTTAACGATAGTAAAAGGTAACGGTAGCAGAAGTCATGTTTTTGGTATTTTGTAGTGATGATAGCAATAGCAATGGAAAAGTAAATAAGCGGAGAACAATATATGGAAAGCTCGTAGGCAATGGATCGGTGATAGAGAATTATGTCGGATGCGGTTCATCATGTAACAGTCATAACCTAGGGTGACAAAGAACTAGCTCCAATTCATCAATGTAATGTAGGCATGTATTCCGAATATAGTCATACGTGCTTATGGAAAAGAACTTGCATGACATCTTTTGTCCTACCCTCCCGTGGCAGCGGGGTCCTAATGGAAACTAAGGGATATTAAGGCCTCCTTTTAATAAAGTATCGGAACAAAGCATTAGCACATAGTGAATACATGAACTCCTCAAACTACGGTCATCACCGGGACTGGTCCCGGTTATTGTCACTTCGGGGTTGCCGGATGATAACACATAGTAGGTGACTATAGACTTGCAAGATAGGATCAAGAACACTCATATATTGATGAAAACATAATAGGTTCAGATCTGAAATCATGGCACTCGGGCCCTAGTGACAAGCATTAAGCATAGCAAAGTCATAGCAACATCAATCTCAGAACATAGTGGATACTAGGGATCAAACCCTAACAAAACTAACTCGATTACATGATAAATCTCATCCAACCCATCACCGTCCAGCAAGCCTACGATGGAATTACTCACGCACGGCGGTGAGCATCATGAAATTGGTGATGGAGGAAGGTTGCTGATGACGATGGCGACTGATTCTCCTTTCTGGAGCCCCGAACGGACTCCAGATCAGCCCTCCCGAGAGGTTTTAGGGCTTGGCGGCGGCTCTGTATCGTAAAACACGATGAATCCTTCTCTTTGATTTTTTTCTCCCCGAAAGCAAATATATAGAGTTGGAGTTGAGGTCGGAGGAGCTCTAGGGGGCCCACGAGGTAGGGGGCGCGCCCAGGGGGGTCAGGCACGCCCCACCCACGTGGCTAGGGTGTGGGCCCCTGGTCTTCATCTTTTGCAAGGATTTTTTATTATTTCCAAACAGACGTTTCGTGAAGTTTCAGGTCATTCCGAGAACTTTTGTTTCTGCACATAAATAACACCGTGGCAATTCTGCTGAAAACAGCGTCAGTCCTGGTTAGTTCCATTCAAATCATGCAAGTTAGAGTCCAAAACAAGGGCAAAAGTGTTTGGAAAAGTAGATACGACGGAGACGTATCATCCCCCTCTAGGGACGGCCTCCTCTTCCCCCTCCTTTATATACGCGGGAGGGAGGGCACCCTGATACGTCTCCAACGTATCTATAATTTTTGATTGTTCCATGCTATTATATTATCTGTTGTGGATGTTAATGGGCTTTATTACACACTTTTATATTATTTTTGGTACTAACCTACTAACCCAAGGCCCAGTGCAAATTGTTCTTTTTTTGCCTATTTCAGTGTTTCGCAGAAAAGGAATATCAAACGGAATCCAAACGGAATGAAACCTTCGGGAGAGTTATTTTTGGAACAAACGTGATCCACGGGACTTGGAGTGGACGTCAAGAAATCAACGAGGAGGCCACGAGGCAGGGAGACGCGCCTGCCCCCCCTGGGCGCACCCCCCACCCTTGTGGGCCCCTCGTAGCTCAACCGACCTACTTCTTCCTCTTATATATGTCCATATACCCCGAAAACATCGAGGAGCACCACGAAACCCTTTTTCCACCACCAGAACCTTCTGTACCCAAGATATCCCATCTTGGGGCCTTTTCCGGAGCTCCGCCGGAGGGGGAATCGATCACGGAGGGCTTCTACATCAACACCATTGCCTCTCCGATGATGTGTGAGTAGTTTACCACAGACCTTCGGGTCCATAGTTATTAGCTAGATGGCTTCTTCTCTCTCTTTGGATCTCAATACAAAGTTCTCCTCGATCTTCTTGAAGATCTATTCGATGTAACTCTTTTTGCGGTGTGTTTGTCGAGATCCGATGAATTGTGGGTTTATGATCAAGTTTATCTATGAACAATATTTGATTCTTCTCTGAAATCTTTTATGTATGATTGGTTATCTATGCAAGTCTCTTCGAATTATCAGTTTGGTTTGGCCTACTGGATTGATATTTCTTGCAATGGGAGAAGTGCTTAGCTTTGGGTTGAATCTTGCGGTGTCATTTCCCAGTGACAGCAGGGGCAGCAAGGCACGTATTGTATTGTTGCCATCGAGGATAAAAAGATGGGGTTTATATCATATTGCTTGAGTTTATCCCTCTACATCATGTCATCTTGCCTAATGCGTTACTCTATTCTTATGAACTTAGTACTCTAGATGCATGCTGGATAGCGGTCGATGTGTGGAGTAATAGTAGTAGATGCAGAATCGTTTCAGTCTTCTTATCGCGGACGTGATGCCTATATACATGATCATGCCTAGATATTCTCATAATTATGCACTTTTCTATCAATTGCTCGACAGTAATTCGTTCACCCATCGTAATACTTATGCTATCTTGAGAGAAGCCACTAGTGAAACCTATGGCCCCAGGGTCTATCTTTTATCATATGAAGTTTCTTATCTATTTTATTTTGCAATCTTTACTTTCAATCTATATCATAAAAATACCAAAAATATTTATTTATCTTATTATCTCTATCAGATCTCACTCGTAAGTGACCGTGAAGGGATTGACAACCCCTTTATCGCATTGGTTGCGAGGTTCTTATTTGTTTGTGCCGGTAAGAGGGACTTGCGTGTAGTCTCCTACTGGATTGATACCTTGGTTCTCAAAAACTGAGGGAAATACTTACGCTACTTTGCTGCGTCACCCTTTCCTCTTCAAGGGAACTCCACCTAAGCATGATATCATTGAGTCTCTCAAAGTCATGAGAATTTCCATTGATGAGTGCAAGGAAAGAACCGCTAGGATGCGTGCAAAAAAGGATTGCTTTATAAATGCGTGTTCTTCTAGTTTTGATAAGGATGAAGATCTAAAAGTGATTTATTTGTCTCCTATTAAATCTTTGTTTTGCAATATGAATCTTGATAATGATGGGACTGCAGAAGAGTCAACTTTAGTTAAAAGGGGTCCCAATGATTCGGAGTTTTTAGATCTTGATGCAAAAATTAATAAAAGTGGGATTGGAGAGGTCAAAACTTTACATAGCAATGAACTCACTATTCTGGATTTCAAGGAATTTAATTATGATAATTTCTCTTTGATAGATTATATTTCCTTGTTGCAATCTGTGCTAAATTCTCTGCATGCTTATAATCAAAATAAAGCTTTTACCAAACATATTGTTGATGCTTTAATGCAATCTTATGAAGAAAAGCTTGAATTGGAAGTTTCTATTCCTAGAAAACTTCATGATGAATAGAAGCCTACTATTAAAATTAAAATTAAAGATCATGAATGTTATGCTTTATGTGATTTGGGTGCTAGCGTTTCCACGATTCCAAAAACTTTGTGTGATGTGTTAGGTTTCCTTGAATTGATGATTGTTCTTTAAATTTGCACCTCGCGGATTCCACTGTTAAGAAACCTATGGGGAGAATTAATGATGTTATTATTGTTGCAAATAGGAATTATGTGCCCGTAGATTTCATTGTTCTTGATATTGATTGCAATCCTATATGTCCCATTATTCTTGGTAGACCTTTCCTTAGAACGATTGGTGCAATTATTGATATGAAAGAAGGGAATATTAGATTCCAATTTCCATTAAGGAAAGGCATGGAACACTTCCCTAGAAATAAAATTAAATTACCTTATGAATCTATTATGAGAGCCACTTATGGATTGCATACCAAAGATGATAATACCTAGATCTATTCTGGCTTTTATGCCTAGCTAGGGGCGTTAAACGATATCGCTTGTTGGGAGGCAACCCAATTTTATTTTTGTTTCTTGCTTTTTGGTTCTGTTTAGTAATAAATAATTCATCTAGCCTTTGTTTAGATGTGGTTTTATGCTTTTAATTAGTGTTTGTGCCAAGTAGAACCTTTGGGAAGACTTGGGGAAAGTCTTTGCGATCTTGCTGTAAAAAACAGAAACTTTAGCGCTCACGAGATTTGCTACCATTTTTTACTGGAGAGTGCGATTAGGTTGATTCTTTTTGAAGATGATTAATAGATAAATTCCTCCCGTCCAGAAATCTATTTAAGAATTTTTGGGGTTACAGAAGTATTTGAAACCTACAGATTACTACAGACTGTTCTGTATTTGATAGATTCTATTTTTCGTGTGTTGTTTGCTTATTTTGATGAATCTATGCCTAGTATCGGAGGGTATGAACCATAGAGAAGTTGGAATACAGTAGGTTTAACACAAATATAAATAAAGAATGAGTTCATTACAGTACCTTAATTGGTGGTTTGTTTTCTTATACTAACGGAGCTCATGAGATTTTCTGTTGAGTTTTGTGTTGTGAAGTTTTCAAATTTTGGGTAAAGACTTGATGGATTATGGAATAAGGAGTGGCAAGAGCCTAAGCTTGGGGATTCCCAAGGCACCCCAAGGTAAAATTTAAGGATAACCAAAAGCCTAAGCTTGGGGATGCCCCGGAAGGCATCCCCTCTTTCGTCTTCATCCATCGGTAACTTTACTTGAGGCTATATTTTTTATTCACCACATGATATGTGTTTTGCTTGGAGCGTCTTGTATGATCCGAGTCTTTGCTTTTTAGTTTACCACAATCATCCTTATTGTACACACCTTTTGGGAGACACACACATGAATTGGAATTTATTAGAATACTCTATGTGTTTCACTTATATCTTTTGAGCTAGATAATTTTGCTCTAGTGCTTCACTTATATCTTTTTAGAGCACGGTGGTTGTTTTATTTATATAAATTATTGATCTCTCATGTTTCACTTATATTATTTTGAGAGTCCTTTAGAACAGCATGGTAATTTGCTTTGGTTATGAAATTAGTCCTAATATGATAGACATCCAAGATCAGTATAATAAAAGTTTCATAAAAAGTGCATTGAATACTAGGAGAAGTTTGATACTTGATAATTGTTTTGGCATATAAAGATGGTGATATTAGAGTTGTGCTAGTTGAGTAGTTGTGAATTTGAGAAATACTTGTGTTGAAGTTTGCAAGTCCCGTAGCATGCACGTATGGTAACCGTTATGTAACAAATTTGAAACATGAGGTGTTCTTTGATTGTCTTCCTTATGAGTGGCGGTCGGGGATGAGCGATGGTCTTTTCCTACCAATCTATCCCCTAGGAGCATGCGCGTAATGCTTGGTTTTTGATAACTTGTAGATTTTTGTAATAAGTATGTGAGTTCTTTATGACTAATGTTGAGTCCATGGATTATACGCACTCTCACCTTTCCATCATTGCTAGCCTCTTCGGTACCGTGCATTGCCCTTTCTCACCTTGAGAGTTGGTGCAAACTTCGCCGGTGCATCCAAACCCCGTGATATGATACGCTCTGTCACACATAAACCTCCTTATATCTTCCTCAAAACGGCCACCATACCTACCTATTATGGCATTTCCATAGCCATTCCGAGATATATTGCCATGCAACTTTCCACCGTCTCATTTATGACACGTTTCATCATTGTCATATTGCCTTGCATGATCATGTAGTTGACATCGTATTTGTGGCAAAGCCACCATGCATAATTTATCATACATGTCACTCTTGATTCATTGCTCTTCCCGGTACACCGCCGGAGGCATTCATATAGAGTCATATTTTGTTCTACTATCGAGTTGTAATCATTGAGTTGTAAATAAATAGAAGTGTGATGATCATCATTAGTGTTGTCCCAAATAAAAAAAGAGAAAGGCCAAATAAAAAAGGAAAGGCCCAAGAAAAGAAAAGAAAAGGAAGAAAAAAGAAAAAAAGAAAGAAAGAAAAAGGGGCAATGCTACTATCCTTTTTTCCACACTTGTGCTTCAAAGTAGCACCATGATCTTTATGATAGAGAGTCTCTTGTTTTGTCACTTTCATATACTAGTGGGAATTTTTCATTATAGAACTTGGCTTGTATATTCCAACAACGGGCTTCCTCAAATGCCCTAGGTCTTCGTGAGCAAGCAAGTTGGATGCACACCCACTTAGTTTCTTTTGTTGATCTTTCATACATTTATAGCTCTAGTGCATTCGTTGCATGGCAATCCCTACTCCTTGCATTGACATCAATTGATGGGCATCTCCCTAGCATGTTGATTAGCCGTGTCGATGTGAGACATTCTCTTTTTTTGTCTTCTCCACATAACCCCCATCATTATATTCTATTCCACCCATAATGCTATATCCATGGCTCACGCTCATGTATTGCATGAAAGTTGAAAAAAGTTTGAGATTACTAAAGTATGAAACAATTGCTTGGCTTGTCATCGGAGTTGTGCATGATGAGAGTATTCTTGTGTGATGAAAATGGAGCATGACCAAACTATATGATTTTGTAGGGATGAACTTTCTTTAGCCATGTTATTTTGAGAAGACATGATTGCTTAATTAGTATGCTTGAAGTATTATTATTTTTATGTCAATATTAAACTTTTGTCTTGAATCTTTCGGATCTGAACATTCATGCCACAATAAAGAAAATTACATTGAGAATTATGCTAGGTGGCATTCCACGTCAAAAATTCTGTTTTTATCATTTACCTACTCGAGGACGAGCAGGAATTAAGCTTGGGGATGCTTGATACGTCTCCAACGTATCTATAATTTTTGATTGTCCCATACTATTATATTATCTGTTTTGGATGTTAATGGGCTTTTTTATACACTTTTATATTATTTTTGGGACTAACCTACTAACCCAAGGCACAGTGCAAATTGCTGTTTTTTGCCTATTTCAGTGTTTCGCAAAAAAGGAATATCAAACGGAATCCAAACGGAATGAAACCTTCGGGAGAGTTATTTTTGGAACAAATGTGATCCAGGGGACTTGGAGTGGACGTCAAGAAATCAACAAGGAGGCCACGAGATAGGGAGGCGCGTCCGCCCCCTGGGCGCGCCCCCAGCCTCGTGGGCCCCTCGTAGCTCGACTGACCTACTTCTTCCTCCTATATATGTCCATATACCCGGAAAACATCGAGGAGCACCACGAAACCCTATTTCCACTGCCGCAACCTTCTGTACCCAAGAGATCCCATCTTGGGGCCTTTTCTGGAGCTCCGCCGGAGGGGGAATCGATCACGGAGTTCTTCTACATCAACACCATATCCTCTCCGATGATGTGTGAGTAGTTTACCACAGACCTTCGGGTCCATAGTTATTAGCTAGATGGCTTTTTCTCTCTCTTTGGATCTCAATACAAAGTTCTCCTTGATCTTCTTGGAGATCTATTCGATGTAACTCTTTTTGCGGTGTGTTTGTCGAGATCCGATGAATTGTGGGTTTATGATCAAGCTTATCTATGAACAATATTTGATTCTTCTCTGAGACCTTTTATGTATGATTGGTTATCTATGCAAGTATCTTCGAATTATCAATTTGGTTTGGCCTACTAGATTGATCTTTCTTGCAATGGGAGAAGTGCTTATCTTTGGGTTCAATCTTGCGGTGTCCTTTCCCAGTGACAGCAGGGGCAGCAAGGCACGTATTGTATTGTTGCCATCGAGGATAAAAAGATGGGGTTTATATCATATTGCTTGAGTTTATCCCTCTACATCATGTCATCTTGCCTAATGCGTTACTCTATTCTTATGAACTTAGTACTCTAGATGCATGCTGGATAGCGGTCGATGTGTGGAGTAATAGTAGTAGATGCAGAATCGTTTCAGTCTTCTTATCGCGGACGTGATGCCTATATACATGATCATGCCTAGATATTCTCATAATTATGCACTTTTCTATCAATTGCTCGACAGTAATTCGTTCACCCATCGTAATACTTATGCTATCTTGAGAGAAACCACTAGTGAATCCTATGGCCCCCGGGTCTATCTTTTATCATATAAAGTTTCTTATCTATTTTATTTTGCAATCTTTACTTTCAATCTATATCATAAAAATACCAAAAATATTTATTTATCTTATTATCTCTATCAGATCTCACTCTCGTAAGTGACCGTGAAGGGATGGACAACCCCTTTATCATGTTGGTTGCGAGGTTCTTATTTGTTTGTGCAGGTACGAGGGACTTGCGTGTAGTCTCCTACTGGATTGATACCTTGGTTCTCAAAAACTGAGGGAAATACTTACGCTACTTTGCTGCATCACCCTTTCCTCTTCAAGGGAAAACCAACGCAGTGCTCAAGAGGTAACACACCTCAAAGGCACACCAAGTCTTCTCTTAGCCGTGTGCGGTGCCCCCTCCATAGTTACACATCTCAGTCATATTGTTGTAGTGCTTAGGTGAAGCCATGTGCCGGTAACTTCATCATCACCGTCAACACGCCGTCGTGCTGACGAAAATCTCCCTTGTCCTCAACTAGATCAAGAGCTCGAGGGACGTCATCGAGCTGAACGTGTGCTGAACACGGAGGTGTCGTACATTCAATGCTAGGATCGGTTGAATTGCGAAGACGTTCGACTACATCAACCGCGTTACTAAACGCTTCTGCTTTCGGTCTAAAAGGGTACATGTACACACTCTCCCCTTGTCAGTGTCAAAACCGGTGGATCACAGGTAGGGGGTCCCGAACTGTGCGTCTGAGGTTGATGGTAACAGGAGACAGGGAACATAATGTTTACCCAGGTTCGGGCCCTCTCGATGGAGGTAAAACCCTACGTCCTGCTAGATTAATATTGATGAGTATGGGGGTTACAAGAGTTGATCTACCACGAGATCGTAATGGATAAAACCCTAGAAGTCTAGCCTATCTGATTATGATTGTTCCGTGTCTCTATGGACTAACCCCTCTGTTTTATATAAACACCGGAGGGTACTAGGGTCGTACAAAGTTGGTTACAGAGAAAGGAATCTTCATATTGGGATGCCAAGCTTGCCTTCCACGCCAAGGAGAGCTCCATCTGGACACGGGTGAGAGTCTTCGGTCTTGCATCTTCACAGTCCATCAGTCCGGCCTACGTACCATAGTCCGGACGCCCGAGGACCCCCTAATTCAGGACTCCCTCGGTAGCCCCTGAACCAGGCTTCAATGACGAGGTGTCTGGCGCGCAGATTGTCTTCAGCATTGCAAGGAGGGTTCCTTTCTCGAGTACTCCAACGCAGTCTTCGAACAACGAACGTGTCCGGATCTGCAAAACAAGTACCACACACCACCGTAGAGAGTATAATGTTTCACGAGTCCCATCTGTTGACAACTTTTTGTAATGTGACATCACGTCCCTACCCGATTATTATTTCGAACCGTTTTTCGGCCCGCCACTTCGTATTTTGAGATGTGGTTTTATTGGCACGTCTTGTCAAAGCAGAGATCGTGTCCCCTTATTGTGGGATCCTCATCAATATGGATATGGGTAACCCAACCGTGCTGTATGCACGACCCCTAGGGAATAGGCAAGTTTCACAGTGAGTGGGCAGGCGTTTGATATTCACTGTCTTTATAAGGAGATAAGGATTCATCTCTCCCACCCATGCCTTCTCTCCTTCCGTCTATCCACTCCCGAGCTCCAGCGCCCATGTTCTCATCTTTCCTCCCCCAAGAAAGCACTCCAACCATGTCCGGGGCGCAGGGCAAGTGGATGGCCTCTACCGTCAAGGAGAAGGATATCACCCAACTTCGGGATGCCGAATATTTTTCCAGGGAGGTCGCTCATCAGCTTCCTGCTAAGGGACAGATCGTCCCTACTCCGGAGCCCCATGAGAGGGTCGTGTTCATCCCTCATTTTGTCTGTGGGTTGGGATTTCCTCTCCACCCATTCGTTCGCGGACTCATGTTCTACTATGGGCTGGACTTCCACGATTTGGCCCCCAATTCCTTCCTCACTATCTCGGCGTTTATCGTCGTGTGTGAGGCCTTCCTCTGCATCCCTCCGCACTTCGGACTGTGGCTGAAGACCTTTAATGTGAAGCCAAAGGTGGTGGGCGGCGAACACGTAGAATGTGGAGGCGCCATGGTGAGCAAAATGTCCAACATCCCGTGGCCCAAAGGCACCTTCATGGAGACCGTCAAGGGGTGGCAGAAGTTGTGGTTCTATGTCACTGAGCCCCGTGATGCTGCCTGGGCAGCGGCTCCCAAATTCAAGTTCGGGGCCCCAATGAGCCTTACCTCCTGGTAGGAGAAGGGCCTAGATTGGTCTTCGTCGGATGAGTTGACTGCACTTCAGACGCGCATCAGGAGCATGATGGACAAGAATGTCAAGCTCGTCGATGTGATTCAGGTGATGCCAATTCACCGGATCCTTCCATGCCAGAACCGGGCTTGCCATCTATGGGAGTTCAATCCGGCCAAGCACAAGACCCTGCGACACTTCTTCGGAACTACGCACGAAGAGATTTGGAAGGTGCTCTTCAAGGCCAACGAGACGTGGTCGGAGACAACCAAGGATTGTGGACACGATCTGGCCTATCCCGCCAGTTCGGTAAGTATTCCATGCTTTGAGGCGTATCTCTTTCTGGCTTGCTCAAGGAGGATGTACCAACTTCCCTATTTTGCCTTTTCAGGGTTGGACGAAGAAGGCGGAGCGGATTCGGTGTTCGGCTCCGCTGCCTGAGGAACCAGCCATCTCGCTTTTGACGAAGATGCTGGTTCCGGTGCCCTACGTGGCGTCGGAGAAGAAGGCCAAAAAGAAGGCCAAGGGGACCAAAGGGGGCCTCCCTCCCAAGTCATCTTTGGACGCGGCGTCCGAAGATGCCGAAACTCACTCCGTCGCCGAAGACGACGAGGAGGAGGAAGAGGAGGAAGAAAGCAACTTCCCCCTCCCCGAGGGGGAAGAAGAGGGCGGCCTCCACAGATCTAGAGGCGGAGGCATCCAAGAAGGGAAAGGCTTCCCTCATGGATAGCTCCGCGTGGGACGTCGATAGCAGCCTAGAGTGGCGCCCTCAAAACAAGCCCCTGGCCGAATCGTGAGTACCCGAAGACCCTGAAGTATTCATACATCCTCCTCTTTCACCCCATAATTCTAACATGTTGAATCATGCATTTGCAGTTCGGCTCGTTCCGCCCTCGAGCGATCCTCGTCTATGGGGAACTCACTGGATCCGAAGGTGATGGACAGCGGGTCCCTTCCAACGGCCTCCTCTCCCAAGGCTACGGATGATGCCGAGGTGTTGTCCCAAAGGACCCTCGGCCAGGGAGAGACGTGGGAGGTCGTCAAGACGATGCCAGAGGGTGAGACCTCGGCCGCCAAACACATGGGGAGCAGATCCCCATGGGGACCGGCGGTGGGGGCTATGTCCAATTCGGCCCCCAGCCGAATGCGGTCCCGGAGACCTATACGGCTCCGAAATCCGGCCAGCAGCCTCCTTCATTGGAAGGAGGTGTGCCCATTCCACTGGTGACCTCTGTCCAACCAGAGGCGCCGGATACTCTATTGGAGGCGTTGTGAAGCGTTTCCATCGTTGAGGAACACCGTACCCTCATGGGTGCGGTGATTGAGAAGATTCAGTCCACGAAGAGCGGACCGACCGAAGCCTGTGCGAGCCTTCTAACAGGCTTTGAGGTAAGCGATGTATTTATGTGAAAAGAAAGTTACAGTATAGACAGTAGCCCCTGAGACTCTATCCGATGTTCGGAAAGAAAAGCCGAACAGAGGATCAAATAGCTATTCGCAGGAAACTAATCACAGATGTCTTTGTGAATAAGCAGGCGTTGCTGCTGGCCGCGACTTCTCATGCTGCCGAAGTCTTCGGACTGAAGCGGAAGCTGGAACGGACCAAGGAAGAGCTCGGCCATGCAAAAACTAGCTGGAGAATACCCAAGGTATGCCATGATGTTGTGTATGTATGGAAGGGATGAATAATGTAAGCTGACCACAGTGCCATGACATTTATTAGGGGCGGCGACTAAGGTAGAGGCCCTCAAAAGGCGCTGGCCGAGGCTGAGGAGAGAGCGGTAAATGAAAAGGCCGCCCGAGTAAAGCATGAGGCCAGGGTTGATGAGGTCCAGCAGGAGCTCTAGGACACAGTGAAGAAATGTGAATCCTTGGAGCGCTAGAATGCGGACCAAGAGTCCGAAATCGCTAAGGCCCGCCAAAGCGCACAAGAGGCCCGAGCCGAAGCCCAAGGCGCCCTCCGGGAGATCCAGGAGGCCAAGAAGATCACGGCGGGTAAGGATTTCATTATGCAAAGAAAGTATGTGAGACCAAGGTATGTGAGTTCGAACTAGCCATGAAGGATTTAATAATCCGGCTGTGGCCTATAGAAGCTATACCCGGCAGCTACTTTGGCCTCGTGAAGCGGCTGGTCAATGCCTGCCCGCGGCTTGATGCCATCAAGCGGTCAGTCTGCATAGAAGGTGCGCGGATGGCCTTCGCCCGCGTCAAGATACAATGGGTGAAGATGGATGTCGTCAAGCTCGTGACCGAAGGACCGCCTGTGGGCAAGGAGCACCGCACGCCCGAGCGCTATTTTGAAGATGTTCTAAAGGGATCCCGCATTGTGGTGGAGCAATGTGCTAAGGACATAATTTTCGAATGAATACATTCATGTAATCCCGCCCTATATGATAAAAACAAGGCTTGATATGTAATATAATGATTTGCTATTTTGTTTAGTTAAAAAAATTACCTCATGTGCGGCCGTTGTTATCAAATTTGAGAGTTGGCCAGTCGTCGGCTTCAGCCCCCATGTAGGTAGTACGGGGGTGTTCGGGATGAATCTAAACACACTTTATCCAAGAGTTTGGTCCTTAAAGGAGGTGTTTAGCGCAAGGAACCAGGCAATCAGACTATGTGGCTTTATTACCCTCACTTAGCCATAGGAGTTTGACAATGAAAATATAGGCGCAACCCCTAGTGTCTAGACTAGGGTGTTGTAAACACCTGATCAGATGAGAACCGATTCGTCGCGTAATGCGGGAAAAAATCGCTAAAGATTTGAAACCTCCGAAGAGCTCACCGGCTCACGCCGCATCATGACAGTCAGTTTTCGGCTTTCTCTACTAAGGTTCTCATCCGGATAAACCGGGACATAATCGCAGTAGTTCTCCCTTTACTACCCTAGCCGATATAGCGGAACGTAAGGTAGTAAGCACAGGAGCCGGGCAACCCAACTATTGACCAAAGACATGATTCGGAGCCAATGCAGCATTCGGGGTGCCGAACTATACTGTAAAAGTGTTCGGACTTGTTGCCATAGTGTGGGGCGCAATAAAGCCCTTGGCGGATTACGGTGTACCAAGGTGTGCGGATGCAGATTAAAATAGCAAAAATAAAAATAAAGAAGAAGAAGGTGCCACGTATGTTGGGCCGCAAACTGTTTCCATTATAATTTTAATTAATGCGTCAGAGCGTATGTGAACAAAAAAAGTGCGAGAAGCAACAGTGGCTATTTGACATGCCAAGACCAAGGAGGAGCTGCGTACGGGTCCTGAAAACAGGTAGAGTGATCGCCAAGAGGGACATCTAGAGATTCCCCCGCACGTCTGTGCTACTTGCCACCTTCGTGTGTCCGTTCTTCGAGAGGACCAATTATGAGGCCGGCGAGAGGGACCTGCGGAAAGGATACCTGAGGAGGGAAAAAAGAAAAAGTTAAAATATGCGTGTCCAGCGAAGGTCGAGCCTTATTATGGATCACAATCTAGTTATGCCTCCGTCTATGCCCACGGTATTTTAAGTGCGTAGTTATATACGTGCGGCGTGAATGTTGCCACTTGGTGTGGTCTGGGACGGAGGCCCGATTGCTAGTTGAGCTCTTGACAAGCTGGGCTGTCCTGGCGCATGGTAGTCCGGACTCATTTGACAGTGTCCGAGAGTGTGGCTGCCGAATTAAAGTTTTGTTTGCGGAGGGCGCTCTGCACTTCTGCTGCCAGGGCAGTGTTGTTCTCCTCGGTACAGAGGGAGCGCTCCGTATTTCCATTGACTATTATGACACCGCGTGGTCCGGGCATCTTGAGCTTGAGATAAGCATAGTGCGGCACCGCATTGGATCGGGCAAACGCAGTTCGTCCGAGCAGTGCGTGATAGCCACTGCGGAAGGGGACGATAGCAAAGATTACATCCTCGCTTCAAAAGTTGTCCGGAGATCCGAAGACAACCTCCAATGTGATTAAGCCCGAGCAGCGGGCCTCTATACCTGGTATAACTCCTTTAAAGGTAGTATTAGTGGGCTTGATCCTTGATGGATTGATGCCCATTTTGCGCACTGCATCCTGGTAAAGCAGGTTGAGGCTGTTTGCCGCCGTCCATGAGGACTTTTGTGAGATGAAATCCATCAATTATTGGGTCGAGGACCAGTACGGTAGACCCGCCATGACGGACATTGGTCGGATGATCCTTACGATCGAAAGTGATCGGGCATGACGACCAAGGGTTGAATTTTGGGGCGACTGGCTCTATCGTATAGACGTCCTTGAGCACGTGTTTGCGCTCCCTCTTGGGGATATGGGTGGCGTATATCATGTTCACCGTTTTGATTTGAGGAGGATACTTCTTCTGTCCCCCTATGTTCGGTGGACGGGGCTCCTCGTCGTTGTTCTCACTTTGCGACCCTTCTCCTTGTTTTTGGCATTTAACTTGTCGGCCTGTTTAAAGACCCAACAACTCATGTGGGTATGATTGGCTGGCTTATCAGGGGTGTCATGGATCTGACATGGGCGATCGAGTATGCGATCAGGCTGGAAGGGCCCTGATTATTTCTTTTATATGGCTTCTTCCGCTGACCGAACTTGGAGTCACTAAATCCGGCGTTGACCGTCGTGTCATCGGTATTATCACCGTTACTTCGACGTTTATGTCTGTTGCGCCGGGGCTTGCCGTTGCTGTTTCTGGATTCTGAAGTGCCAGGCTCGCTTGTATTGTTATTACTATGGGCTAGCCAGCTATCTTTGCCCGCGCAAAAGCGGGTCATGAGTGTCGTGAGGGCTGCCATGGACTTCGGCTTTTCTTGGCCGAGGTGTCGAGCGAGCCATTCATCTTGGATGCTATGTTTAAATGCCGCCAGGGCTTCGACGTCCGGACAGTCGACGATCTGGTTCTTTTTGGTTAAGAATCTAGTCCAGAATTTCCTAGCTGACTTTTTGGGTTGTTGGATTATGTGACTTAAGTCGTCGGCATCCGGAGGTCGAACATATGTACCTTGGAAGTTGTCAAGGAAGGCTTCTTCCAAGTCCTCCCAGCTGCCAATAGAGTTTTCAGGCAGGCTGTTCAGCCAGTGTCGGGCTGGCCCCTTGAGTTTTAGGGGGAGGTATTTGATGGCATGAAGATCATCGCCGCGCGCCATGTGAATATGGAGGATAAAGTCTTCAATCCATACCGCAGGATCTGTGGTTCCATCATATGATTCAATATTCACGGGTTTAAACCCTTCTAGGAATTCATGTTCCATTACTTCCTCAGTGAAGCAAAGGGGGTGTGCGGCGCCTCTATATCGGGCTAGGTCGTGACGTAATTCATATGGAGTCCGTCTGCGATTTTCGGCTCGGGCGTAACTATATTTGCCATGTTCGGCTAGGTAGCCGTCATCGCGCATCGGGGCACGCCCCCGTGATCCATAGATCGATCTAGCCGGACCTGCTTTACTCTTCAGGCCCTGCCGGAGATCATATGTGTATCTCTGAGAAGTTTTGTCTCTATCTTTACGGTGAGGTGGTACGGGCTGGCGTTCGGGTCGGGTTACCGCTTTGTCATGGTGGTCGGTCAGCCGCATTGTGTACTGATGGCCCGAGCTCCAATGCCTCGTCATCGAATTGAGGTAATAATTTGCGCTTTGGGTAACTTTTGAGTGGTCGCTTGAGGCCGTACTCCTCTGCTTCCAGGAAGTTAGTCCATCTGTCATTGAGCAGGTCTTGATCAGCTTGAAGCGGTTGCTGCTTCTTTTTCAGGCTCCTTGCAGTGGCTATTAGCTGGCGCTAGAAGCGCTCCTGCTCGAGAGGTTCCTCGGGCACGATAAAATCCTCGGTGCCAAGGCTCGCCTCATCCTTAGAGAGCGGAAGATAATTACTATCCTCCGAGTCTTCGTGTGTGGCCTGTTCATCAGGGCTAACTTGCCCGTCTTCCCATTCATCTTGTTCGGAAGTTTCCTCAACGGGGTCTTCGTTGTCTTCACCAACGTCTGGAGTGTTATCTTCTCCTGTGCCGGTGTTGTTGTCTTTGCTGCGGCGTGACTTAGAGCGGCGCCACTGACGCCGGCATTTTGCTCGTATCTCGGGAGATTTATTCTCAACTAGATCTTCCTTGTCATCGCCGCTATTCTCTTTTGGTGCATCCACCATGTATACGTCATACGAGGAAGTGGCCGTCCAGCGTCCGGTAAACGGTGGGTTTTGGGCCTCTTCTTATCCGGCATCGTCGTCCATACCATCGATGTCGTCGGAGCCGTAATCGAGCATGTCAGTTAAGTCTTCAACAATGGCTATTAAGTGGGCGAGGGGTGGGAAGCGAAATTCGTCACCAGCCTCCAGTTCGAACCGGATATAATTCGGTCGTAAGTCCCCCGCTAAGGAGAGTGTTTTTAATGAGTTTAGCACATCGCCTAAGGGCGAGTGTCGGAAGATGTCCGCGAAGCTGAATTCAACGATCGTCACCCAATCAAGCTCGTCGTGCACGGACGCACATGCTTTGGAACCTGTAGCCGGAAACGTGTCCGAGGTTCTGGCAACACAGATCTCACCTGAGGTTGGGTCTGTGTGCGGCTCCAATGCCACTGAGTCTACGGCCTCCGTGGCAGGGTTGAGCCCCCCCCCCCCGTCCTCGGATGGCGTGACCTGCTCCGGCTCTGAAGCTGGAGCAGTTGCAGGTTCTATCTCCTGGGTGTAGTTCGATGACAGATTTAAGCCATGTTCATTATGGTGACAGGGAGCGGCTACTGCCGCGGTCTCGAATCCGTCGAAGATCGAGTCTCCGCGGATTTCCGCGACATAGTTCAAGCTTGCAAATCTGACCTGATGGCCAGGGGCGTAGCTATCGATCTGCTCTAGATGGCCAAGCGAGTTGGCCCGCAGTGCGAAGCCGCCGAACACGAAGATATGTCCGGGGAGGAAGGTTTCTCCCTGGACAATTTTGTTGTGGATGATTGACGGGGCCATCTAACCTCTTGGCGACAACACAGTGGAACTCTCAATGAAAGCACCAATGTCAGTGTCAAAACCGGCGGATCTCGGGTAGGGGGTCCTGAATAGTGCGTCTAAGGTTGATGGTAATAGGAGACAAGGAACACAATATTTACCCAGGTTCGGGCCCTCTCGATGGAGGTAAAACCCTATGTTCTGCTAGATTAATATTGATGAGTATGGGGGTTACAAGAGTTGATCTACCACGAGATCGTAATGGCTAAAACCCTAGAAGCCTAGCCTATCTGATTATGATTGTTCTGTGTGTCTACGGACTAACCCCTCTGGTTTATATAAACAGCGGAGGGGACTAGGGTCGTACAAAGTTGGTTACAGAGAAAGGAATCTTCATATTGGGACGCCAAGCTTGCCTTCCACGCCAAGGAGAGCTTCATATGGACACGAGTGAGAGTCTTCAGTCTTGCATCTTCACAGTCCATCAGTCTGGCCTACGTACCATAGTCCGGACGCCCGAGGACCCCCTAATCCAGAACTCTCTCACCCCTCTTGTTGCTATGCATCTCCTAGATAGATCTTGCGTGATCGTAGGATTTTTTTTTGAAATACTGCATTCCCAACAGTGTCGAGCCAGGTCTATGCGTAGATGTTATATGGACGAGTAGAACACAATGAGTTGTGGGCGATAATAGTCATACTGCTTACCAGCAATGTCTTACTTTAATTCGGCGGTATTGTTGGATGAAGCGGCCCGGACCGACATTACATGACCGCGTTCATGAGATTAGTTCTACCGATGTGCTTTACACATAGGTGGCTGGTGGGTGTCTGTTTCTCCAACTTCAGTTGAATTGAATTTGACTACGTCCGGTCCTTGTTGAAGGTTAAAACAACACACTTGATGAAAAATCATTGTGGTTTTGATGCGTAGGTAAGAACGGTTCTTGCTAGAAGCCCATAGAAGCCACGTAAAACTTGCAACAACAAAGTAGAGGCCGTCTAACTTGTTTTTGCAGGGCATGTTGTGATGTGATATGGTCAAGACGTGATGAGATATAAATTGTTGTATGAGATGATCATGTTTTGTAAAAGTTATCGGCAACTGGCAGGAGCCTTATGGTTGGTGCTTAACATGCACTGAATAAGGGAGCACAGCCAAACAAAAGAAGTACTACTCACCTTATCTTTTTCGCACTTGATGAACACCCATCCAGGATGTTGTGGCATGGTCGAAACGCGACGCAAGACCTGTCGCAGCAGCCATCACACTTTATGAGCGGCAACGGTGAACCAACTAGCAGCTGGGCCAGGGCCGAGCCCTGATGGTGGTCGGACGCGTCTTTGTCGGTGATCCGCCGAAGGCATAGACCCGAGCGGCTAGAGGCGGATTCAGTACCTGCACGCGACGTGGAGGCATTGCCATCATTGTGCGACGCAGTACCTGGACACTCCATGGCAAGGCGCACTCGCAGGCGGTCGGAATGCTCCAAATCTGGCAGCCACGTGCGTCAAATCCCACGCCCGCAAATATAGCGGTTGACCGCCGGCGCTGGGACGAGAGGCACAGATCGGGTCGTCGTGATGTGGTCGGCTGGGCTATAGTCGAGGCTCCGACAGACATGTGTGTACCTCTTCTCTTCTTGTACGTACTCCATTTGTCTCACTTCTTGTGGCTTCCCACTCCCACGATATTCCTACTCTATGAACTCGTGTGTGCGTGTGTGTCTGTTTTAACAGCGCGTGTGTGTTAGAGAGAGCGACACATCGACCTACTCCTACAGAGAGATGGTGTGTAGTACTACGATTTAGCCGCGAGAGTTGGTGCATCCTCTCGTTTCCGGGCATCCGGTCGGGACAGCTGCCACGCCCACTCCTGACCAGCCTGGCCCACCCAAAGCCCCTCCATAGCCCGCATGTGCTTCCTGCCCGAAATGGTCAGCGCCGCTCCAGAGAATCGGTGCCCATTCATGCCCGGGTAGAGCGGACGCAACCTCATGGTTGCTTCGTCCGTCCAACTTACTGCCGGTTCTATGTGATTTGACGGCTCATTTGTCATTATTACTGAGGTGGTACGACCATGTTGAGTCTTAGTTGCACTATACACTTTACTTTGGTGCATGACACGTGCACCGGATGCTGGATGTCCCACATTTCGGCAAAAGGAGGTAGAGCGTCTCTACTCGTTACAATTTTCTCCATTCTTACAGCGGAGGAGTGCGACAGCAGTGAAAACATGCCAACTCCGTGATTACATGGCCCACCTCACACTATCACCATATTTTCTGGACACCGTGCGACACCTAACTCTTTAGTACATATACATACTGTAATTTCTCAGCGATATAAATTTGTACAATGCTATGAAGCTTCCAGCTTCTGTTTCATGTATCTTGCATCCAAGGTTGCCCCGTTGCAACATTCCATCAAATACAAATGAAACTAACATGCATGCTATTGCATCTCAATGATTCACAGATCATAGCCAATATGTACTCCCTCCGTTCTAAAATAAGTGTCTCAACTTTATGCCAACTTTAGTACAAAGTTGTACTAAAGTTGACACTTATTTTGGAACAGAGACAACTAAAGAAAAAAACTGATCCATGCAGTCCCTAGGCCTTGAACCCTAAACCCTAACCAGGCTTTAATTTTCTAGCGACGTTGAACCTTCCGAAGAAATGAAGTTTGCAACCCTTTGACCATCGGATCATTTTGTGAAGTTTCACTAAAATCGAGATGAGCATCCCTGTAACAAAGAAATTGAAGAAGCCTGATTAGAATAAGACTAGTGGGACTAGTTGATGAGACATAAACTCATCACAAATACAGTAGAAGCCAGTAGAGGTATGTGCGGGGCAAAGAAGTAGAGAAATATTCACATGGAGCGATATGGGCAGCTGGGGCAGTGGTGCAACCTGGCTGTAAAAGAAGTTATACCTGAGGGATGTCGGGATGTAGCTCAACCTAGAGGAGGGCGGCGGGAGGCGACAACTGCCCATGTCATGGCAGTGAGTAAGGGACGAAGGCAACCACACCGGCTTTGTGAGAGAGAATGGCGGGGACCCCTGATTGGGACGCGCCGACAATGGGTTTTCACCGTCAGCGACGGCGACCGCATCTACACAAAGCATCCACCCCTTCCCCCAGCGGACGTGATCCACCCAGATGTTAGAGATGTGGCCACAATTGTTTTGTGAGAGAGAGTGTGTGAAGAGAGCAACCCAGCAAGCAACCGTGTAGGCTCCTGGCTATGTATATAGTGGAGCGGTTTCTTTTTCTCTCCATATGAACCTATTTATATTGTGTACGTGCTACTGAAGAAAAAAACTTTATTTTTTATAAATAACGCGGCACTATTAATGCGTGGTTCCTGACCCTCCATTAAGTGAGTAACTACTACTAGCGCGTCAAATTATCACGTGAGCTGCATCATCGTACAGAAATGAGCTCCACCGTGTCACGTGTGTGGTTGGGGAAGACGTAAATAGTGCTACTAGTACGTGCGTGGGTGCGTGCACCTCTTCTCTTCGAGCATGGTTATTTTAAAAGTATAGCCAACTACTATACCACGTGGTTATTATATGGGCAAAGAGTATAGGCAGTAATAATGACTAATGAGCCATCAAATCACGATGCCCGCCTTTCTCTATGTTTGACCGAGGAAGCAGCCATCATTTCACTCCTCGTTGAATATCCATCTGCTGCTACCTCTGCAAATAAATAAAAATCCGCTGCTAACTCCGTGGCATGGTAAATAAGATAGGCATGTCAATCACGACGTAGAAATATCATTCACTGATACAATAAGGCTGGCTCTAAGGCTGGTGATTTTTTTACTTTGTTTCTTTCTCTTTTTGTCTTGTTTACTCATTTTACATAGGAGCACGTGTAGAGGATGGCTATTCCTTTTGATGGGACTTCTACATGGGGTTTAAGACTAAGCATCTCCGAATATTATTCCCGCTGCCCACCACTCTGAATAGTGCCATCTATGATACTCCCATTGCAACAATGAGGTCCACTAGGTCTAGCGCGTCCTGTAAGAAGAGATTGTCACGCAAAACATACAATCTTGTTGCTTCTTCCACATACACTACGTACTACTAGTACTACTACTACTCGTTCTCCTATAAACCTTGCGCTTGGCATCTAAAAAATATTATAACCTTGCGCTTGGCTCTTCGCCTCTTCAGGAAGTCGACCTATGATGGTACTACAATATATGGTTCTGGCTATCTGAGACCGAATGAATTGCTACACGTCCACCATGTGGACGAGGGTCGAGAGACGAGGAGTGAGGGAGAGTGCGTACTACTACGTCCATTTCAATATGGACTACATACGGAGCAAAATGAGTGATTCTACACTCTAAAATACGTCTATATACATCAGTGTTTGGAGTATGTACTAGTAATTTCTATTGAAATCCGCAAAAGACATATATTTCAAACAATATGATAATCTCTTTAACCAAGGTAGGGACGAGGAGTATATACGTCTAACGGAGGGAGTAGTAAAAAAAATTCCTCGTCCTGCGAGCAACCGTGCGCGTGGGCAAGGGAGCGGGCGTAGGCATAGTAAACAAGCTTCTCCTTGTCCTGCGATCCACCGCGCGCGTGGGCGAGGGAGCAGACGTAGGCATAGTAAGCAAGCTTCTCCTCATCCTGCGACTCTGCGAGCCACCGCGCCCGTAGGCCGGGGAGAGGGCGTACTAATCAAGCTTCTCCTCGTTCTGCGAGTTGACGAGACACATCAAAAGTAGTACAGAGCATCTCTAGTGTATAGAGCCTTGCCTCTAAGGTAGGCCCCACATGGTTTGCCTCTTTTATTAAATAACTCATAAAGTCGCAATTTGTTTGTTCACCCATGGTACACGATTCTCCATCAAGTGGACAACTAGTACACGTGTCAAATTACCATGTGGGTTGCCTTTTTATACAGAAATGAGCTCCATCGTGTACCCGCGCGGGTGTGCTTGGGAAAGAGATGGGAGTACATGCGCCGTGCGTGCACCTCTTCTCTTCGTGCACATTCCCCACCTGTGTGTGTGTGTGTGAGAGAGAGATACAAACCTAGAAAGATGGCATGGGCGTTCGCGAGTGTTTTTTGTTATTGGGGGGGGGGGTCATGAATGTGTTTGTGGGAATATGTGTCGATGATATCTCAAACAAAAATGTGACAGATGCAATGTGTGTGAAATAGAGGCCTATCTATACTATATAGAGGGGCGATCCACAAGAAGAGAGGGAGGGGTCATAGATATCGACAGAGTCGAAGAGAGGATCAAGTGTGTGTGCGAGATTGTTGAAGAGAGCCATCGAAATTGTGTGTGTGCACGTCAAAGATATAGGACAAGACGTGGAACAATTTTATTTCACACATACGGGATGTTAATTCAAAGCCCTTCCAGTGATCCCCCCAAAAATACAGAGGGTTTCAAGGCCTATGCCTCAACCCATATCTTACCAAACTACTCACACATGGAGATCAGATCGCGAGAAAAAACATTAAAGAACACATCTTGAAGATTGATTGATTGCAAATATGTCTTACAGTGGACCTTGTGCGATGCACGACTGTAAATATGGACTAGATGAGGAAGCATTATGATGGTGATGGTGGCTATGGAGATGGAAATGGTGGGTAGAGTTTGTGGATGAAGATGTAGATGACTCTGTTCTGGCTTCGTTCGACGCTCCTCTGTTCATATTTCAGTAGGGCCCCCTTTATAAAAGTTGTTCAGGTGGACGATCTGCCTCAAATCCACGTCATGCGACCACTCATACGAGCACGAGCGGTTGTATGAAACGTCTTCTTTTGTGTTGTTTCTTCTGGCATGCCTCTTGTTGATTCCTTGTTTCCCCATTTCCATTCATTTTAATTTTCACACATGATTTCTTCCTTTTTAGCCAATTTCCTATGGAAACACATCAAAGAGAGGATTTGTGGAATCCTTTGCATTCATTAGTCATTAGTAGCAATATCAGAGTGAATATATCTTTTTGAATGAAATATCTCAGTTTAAACTAGGGTTAATGAGTGTAAAAATATCACTCATCATATTGTCAGGATTTATATCTACGACAAGTGTAAAAAAATAGTGCTCCTTCTCGTACGTGTTTGCTCAAGCATTAGCTTTATCTTATTGCAACTACTTACGGTTAGCGGCGGTGATACGTTGAGGGTTACTATTTTTACGTTGTTGCAGCAATTCAATTTCACATGTGTAAGTATCAACATTTTTTAGATGAAAATGCCTTTGTATAGATTTTATTCAAAGCTCTTAAATGGAAGTATAAACGTTGTATTCTTGGAATAAAAATTCTTCAAAGCTCTAGTGGCTCGTTGACCAAATTGCCGCAAGATTACCAGCGTGGAAGGTTGCCTTCCTGCCGAAGAGTGGACGGTTGATCCCTGTTCTATTTGTGCTATGTGCCATGCCGATCACTCCATGTTTGCCTTGGACTTTCATACTAAGACAATCACTCACATCAACAAGATCAAAGGCTTTCTTTGGTGCGGAAAATCACTGGCCAATTGAGGAAACTGTGGGTATCTTGGGAGGACATGTATGCACCAAAGTGGGCAGTGGGCCTTGGCATTCCAAACCTCAAGTGGGTAAACATTACGCTGCAGGCGAGATGACCGTGGTTGCAGATATTAGAACCTAATAGGCATTTGTGAGTTTAATATCAATATCTCTACTGATCTATTAGGCGGCTTTGAGGATGACCGTGGGTGACGGAACAAAAACCCTGATTTGGGAAGATCATTGGCTCGATGAATGCCGTGTTGAAGACATCATGCCTGCAATTTATACGCGTATATCTGCCATGTTCATAAAAGAAAGAAAAGTAACATATGGCTTTCGCAACCACTCCCAGGCATTGGACATAGGATCTAACCTGAACACCATGGAGCTGCAACAATTCATACCTCTCTGGTCCAGGATCACCCTCGGACAACTATCAATGGGGGTCAACAATATCCTCAAATGGGAAGGGGAACCTGATGGCACATACTCAACTAGGTCGACTTACACTTCAAAGTTCATGTGGAGAGAAGCTGCACCCGCAGCGGAGTTCAATTGGGAGTCGCAGGCCCCGCTTACACGCCGTTTCTGTTGGGTAACGTAGTAATTTCAAAAAATTCCTACGCACACGCAAGATCATGGTGATGCATATCAACGAGAGGGGAGAGTGTTGTGCACGTACCCTCGTAGACCAAAAGCGGAAGCGTTAGCACAACGCGGTTGATGTAGTCGTACGTCTTCACGATCCAACCGATCAAGTACCAAACGCACGGCACCTCCGAGTTCAGCACACGTTCAGCCTGATAACGTCCCTCGAACTCCGATCCAGCCGAGTGTTGAGGGAAAGTTTCGTCAGCACGACGGCGTGGTGACAATGATGATGTTCTACCGATGCAGGGCTTCGCCTAAGCACCGCTACAGTATTATCAAGGTGGACTATGGTGGAGGGGGGCACCGCACACGGCTAAAAGATCAAACGATCAATTGTTGTGTCTCTGGGGTGCCCTCTTGCCCCCGTATAGAAAGGAGCAAGGGGGGTGCGGCCGGCCTAGAGAGGGGCGCGCCAAGAGGAATCCTACTCCTACCGGGAGTAGGACCCCCCCCCCTTTTTTCCTTGTTGGACTAGGAGAGAGAGGGGAAAGAGGTGGAGGAGAAGAAGGAAGGGAGGGCGCCGCCCCCCTCTCCTTGTCCTATTCGGACTAGGGGGAGGGGGTGCGGCCCTTGCCCTGGCCGCCTCTCCTCTCTTCCACCAACACCCACTAAGGCCCATTAAGTCCCCGGGGGGTTCCGGTAACCTCCTGGTACTCCGGTAAAATCCCGATTTCACCCGGAACACTTCCGATATCCAAACATAGGCTTCCAATATATCAATCTTCATGTCTCGACCATTTTGAGACTCCTCGTCATGTCCGTGATCACATCCGGGACTCCGAACAACCTTCGGTACATCAAAACATATAAACTCATAATATAACTGCCATCAAAACGTTAAGCGTGCGGACACTACGGGTTCGAGAACTATGTAGACATGACCGAGACACGTCTCCGATCGATAACCAATAGCGGAACCTGGATGCTCATATTGGCTCCCACATATTCTACGAAGATCTTTATCGTTCAGACCGCATAACAACATACGTTGTTCCCTTTGTCATCGGTATGTTACTTGCCCGAGATTCGATCGTCGGTATCTCAATACCTAGTTCAATCTCATTACCGGCAAGTCTCTTTACTCATTCTGTAATACATCATCCCGCAACTAACTCATTAGTTGCAATGCTTGCAAGGCTTAAGTGATGTGCATTACCGAGAGGGCCCACAGATACCTCTCCGACAATCGGAGTGACAAATCCTAATCTCGAAATACGCCAACCCAACAAGTACCTTCGGAGACACCTATAGAACACCTTTATAATCACCCAGTTACGTTGTGACGTTTGGTAGCACACAAAGTGTTCCTCCGGTAAACGGGAGTTGCATAATCTCATAGTCATAGGAACATGTATAAGTCATGAAGCAATAGCAACATACTAAATGATCGGGTGCTAAGCTAATGGAATGGGTCAAGTCAATCACATCATTCTCCTAATGATGTGACCCATGTCAATGGCTAGGAAACTTAACCATCTTTGATCAACGAGCTAGTCAAGTAGATGCATACTAGTGACATACTGTTTGTCTATGTATTCACACATGTATTATGTTTTCGGTTAATACAATTCTAGCATGAATAATAAACATTTATCATGATATAAGGAAATAAATAATAGCTTTATTATTGCCTCTAGGGCATATTTCCTTCAGCCTCCCACTTGCACTAGAGTCAATAATCTAGATTACACAGTAATGATTCTAACACCCATGGAGCCTTGGTGTTGATCATGTTTTTCTCATGGAAGAGGCTTAGTCAACGGGTCTACAACACAGATCCGTATGTATCTTGCAAATTTCTATGTCTCCCACCTGGACTAGATCCTGGATGGAATTGAAGTGTCTCTTGATGTGCTTGGTTCTGTTGTGAAATCTGGATTCCTTCGCCAAGGCAATTGCACCAGTATTGTCACAAAAGATTTTCATTGGACCCGATGCACTAGGTATGACACCTAGATCGGATATGAACTCCTTCATCCAGACTCCTTCATTTGCTGCTTCCGAAGCAGCTATGTACTCTGCTTCACACGTAGATCCCGCCACGACGCTTTGTTTAGAACTGCACCAACTGACAGCTCCACCATTCAATGTAAACACGTATCCGGTTTGCGATTTAGAATCGTCGGATCAGTGTCAAAGCTTGCATCAACATAACCATTTATGGTGAGCTCTTTCTCACCTCCATAAACGAGAAACATATCCTTAGTCCTTTTCAGGTATTTCAGGATGTTCTTGACCGCTGTCCAGTGATCCACTCCTGGATTACTTTGGTACCTCCCTGCTAGACTTATAGCAGGGCACACATCAGGTCTTGTACACAGCATTGCATACATGATAGAGCCTATGGCTGAAGCATAAGGAACATCTTTCATTTTCTCTCTATCTTCTGAAGTGGTCGGGCATTGAGTCTTACTCAACTTCACAACTTGTAACACAGGCAAGAACCCTTCTTTGCTTGATCCATTTTGAACTTCTTCAAAACTTTGTCAAGGTATGTGCTTTGTGAAAGTCCAATTAAGCGTCTTGATCTATCTCTATAGATCTTGATGCCCAATATATAAGCAGCTTCACCGAGGTCTTTCATTGAAAAACTCTTATTCAAGTATCCCTTTATGCTATCCAGAAATTCTATACCATTTCCAATCAACAATATGTCATCCACATATAATATTAGAAATGCTACATAGCTCCCACTCACTTTCTTGTAAATACAGGCTTCTCCAAAAGTTTGTACAAAACCAAATGCTTTGATCACACTATCAAAGCGTTTATTCCAACTCCAAGAGGCTTGCACCAGTCCATAAATGGATCGCTGGAGCTTGCACACTTTGTTAGCTCCCTTTGGATTGACAAAACCTTTCGATTGCATCATATACAACTCTTCTTCCAGAAATCCATTCAGGAATGCAGTTTTGACATCCATTTGCCAAATTTCATAATCATAAAATGCAGCAATTGCTAACATGATTCGGACAGACTTAAGCATCGCTACGGGTGAGAAGGTCTCATCATAGTCAATCCCTTGAACTTGTCGAAAACCTTTCGCAACAAGTCGAGCTTTATAGATAGTAACATTACCGTCAGTGTCAGTCTTCTTCTTGAAGATCCATTTATTCTCAATTGCTTGCCGATCATCGGGCAAGTCAACCAAAGTCCACACTTTGTTCTCATACATGGATCCCATCTCAGATTTCATGGCCTCAAGCCATTTCGCGGAATCTGGGCTCACCATCGCTTCTTCATAGTTTGTAGGTTCATCATGGTCTAGTAACATAACTTCTAGAATAGGATTACCATACCACTCTGGTGTGGATCTTACTCTGGCTGACCTACGAGGTTCAGCAACAACTTGATCTGAAGTTTCATGATCATCATCATTAACTTCCTCACTAATGGGTGTAGGTGTCGCAGACACCGGTTTCTGTGATGAACTACTTTCCAATAAGGGAGCAGGTACAGTTACCTCATCAAGTTCTACTTTCCTCCCACTCACTTCTTTCAAGAGAAACTCCTTCTCTAGAAAAACTCCGAATTTAGCAACAAAAGTCTTGCCTTCGGATCTGTGATAGAAGGTGTATCCAACGTCTCCTTTGGGTATCCTATGAAGACACATTTCTCCGATTTGGGTTCGAGCTTATCAGGTTGAAGCTTTTTCACATAAGCATTGCAACCCCAAACTTTCAGAAATGACAACTTTGCCAAACCATAGTTCATAAGGCGGCATCTCAACGGATTTCAATGGTGCCCTATTTAACGTGAATGCGGCCGTCTCTAAAGCATAACCCCAAAATGATAGCGGTAAATCAGTAAGGGACATCATAGGTCGTACCATATCTAGTAAAGTACGATTACGACGTTCGGACACACCATTATGCTGTGGTGTTCCGGGTGGCGTGAGTTGCGAAACTATTCCGCATTGTTTCAAATGAAGACCAAACTCATAACTCAAATATTCTCCTCCACGATCAGATCGTAGAAACTTTATTTTCTTGTTATGATGATTTTCAACTTCACTCTGAAATTCTTTAAATTTTTCAAACGTTTCAGACTTATGTTTCATTAAGTAGATATACCCATATCTGCTTAAATCATCTGTGAAGGTGAGAAAATAACGATATCTGCCACGAGCCTCAACATTCATCGGACCACATACATCTGTATGTATGATCTCCAACAAATCTGTTGCTCTCTCCATAGTACGGGAGAACGGCGTTTTAGTCATCTTGCCCATGAGGCACGGTTCGCAAGTACCAAGTGATTCATAATCAAGTGGTTCCAAAAGTCCATCAGTATGGAGTTTCTTCATGCACTTTACACCGATATGACCTAAACGGCAGTGCCACAAATAAGTTGCACTATCATTATCAACTCTGTATCTTTTGGCCTCAATATTATGAATATGTGTATCACTACTATCGAGATTCAACAAAAATAGACCACTCTTCAAGGGTGCATGACCATAAAAGATATTACTCATATAAATAGAAGAACCATTATTCTGTGATTTAAATGAATAACCGTCTCGCATCAAACAAGATCCAGATATAATGTTCATGCTCAACACTGGCACCAAATAACAATTATTTAGGTCTAATACTAATCCCGAAGGTAGATGTAGAGGTAGCGTGCCGACTGCGATCACATCAACTTTGGAACCATTTCCCATGCGCATCGTCACCTCGTCCTTATCCAATCTTCGCTTAATCCGTAGCCCCTGTTTCGAGTTGCAAATATTAGCAACAGAACCAGTATCAAATACCCAGGTGCTACTGCGAGCATTAGTAAGGTACACATCAATAACATGTATATCACATATACCTTTGTTCACCTTGCCATCCTTCTTATCCGCCAAATACTTGGGGCAGTTCAGCTTTTAGTGACCAGTCTACTTGCAGTAGAAGCACTCAGTCTCAGGCTTAGCTCCAGACTTGGGTTTCTTCTCCTGAGCAACAACTTGCTTGTTGTTCTTCTTGAAGTTCCCCTTCTTCTTCCCTTTGCCCTTTTTCTTGAAACTGGTGGTCTTATTGACCATCAACACTTGATGCTCCTTTTTGATTTCTACCTCCGCAGCTTTTAGCATTGCGAAGAGCTCGGGAATCATCTTATCCATCCCTTGCATGTTATAGTTCATCACGAAGCTCTTGTAGCTTGGTGGCAGTGATTGAAGAATTCTGTCGATGACGCTATCATCCGGAAGATTAACTCCCAGTTGAATCAAGTGATTGCAGTACCCAGACATCTTGAGTATATGTTCACTGACAGAACTATTCTCCTCCATCTTGTAGTTGTAGAACTTATTGGAGACTTCATATCTCTCAATACGGGCATTCTTTTGAAATATTAACTTCAACTCCTGGAACATCGCATATGCTCCATGACGTTCAAAACGTCGTTGAGGTCCCGGCTCTAAGCCGTAAAGCATGGCACACTGAACTATCGAGTAGTCATCAACACGTGACTGCCAGGCATTCACAATGTCTGTAGTTGCTGGCGCAGGTGGTACACCTAGCGGTGCTTCCAGGACGTAACTTTTTTGTGCAGCAATGAGGATAATCCTCAAGTTACGAACCCAGTCTGTGTAATTGCTACCATCATCTTTCAACTTTGCTTTCTCAAGGAACGCATTAAAATTCAACGGAACAACAGCACGGGCCATCTATCTACAATCAATATAGACAAGCAAGATACTATCAGGTACTAAGTTCATGATAAATTTAAGTTCAATTAATCATATTACTTAAGCACTCCCACTTAGATAGACATTCATCTAATCCTCTAAGTGATTACGTGATCCATATCAACTAAACCATGTCCGATCATCACGTGAGATGGAGTAGTTTCAATGGTGAACATCACTATGTTGATCATATCTACTATATGATTCACTCTCGACCTTTCGATCTCCGTGTTCCGAGGCCATATCTGTTATATGCTAGGCTCGTCAAGTTTAACCTAAGTATTCCGCGTGTGCAACTATTTTGCACCCGTTGTATTTGAACGTAGAGCCTATCACACCCGATCATCACGTGGTGTCTCAGCACGAAGAACTTTCACAATGGTGCATACTCAGGGAGAACACTTATACTTTGATAATTTAGTGAGGGATCATCTTATAATGCTACCGTCAATCAAAGCAAGATAAGATGCATAAAAGATAAACATCACATGCAATCAATATAAGTGATATGATATGGCCATCATCATCTTGTGCTTGTGATCTCCATCTCCGAAGCACCGTCATGATCACTATCGTCTCCGGCGCGACACCTTGATCTCCATCGTAGCATCGTTGTCGTCTCGCCAATCTTATGCTTCTACGGCTATCGCTACCGCTTAGTGATAAAGTAAAGCATTACAACGCGATTGCATTGCATACAATAAAGCGACAACCATATGGCTCCTGCCAGTTGCCGATAACTCGGTTACAAAACATGATCATCTCATACAATAAAATTTAGCATCATGTCTTGACCATATCACATCACAACATGCCCTGCAAAAACAAGTTAGACGTCCTCTACTTTGTTGTTGCAAATTTTACATGGCTGCTACGGGCTTAGCAAGAACCGTTCTTACCTACGCATCAAAACCACAACGATAGTTTGTCAAGTTGGTGCTGTTTTAACCTTCGCAAGGACCGGGCGTAGCCACACCCGGTTCAACTAAAGTTGGAGAAACTGACACCCGCCAGCCACCTATGTGCAAAGCACGTCGGTAGAACCAGTCTCGCGTAAGCGTACGCGTAATGTCGGTCCGGGCCACTTCATCCAACAATACCGCCGAACCAAAGTATGACATGCTGGTAAGCAGTATGACTTATATCGCCCACAACTCACTTGTGTTCTACTCGTACATATGACATCTACGCATAAAACCAGGCTCGGATGCCACTATTGGGTAACGTAATAATTTCAAAAAATTCCTACGCACACGCAAGATCATGGTGATGCATAGCAACGAGAGGGGAGGGTGTTGTCCACGTACCCTCGTAGACCGAAAGCGGAAGCGTTAGCACAACGCGGTTGATGTAGTCGTACGTCTTCATGATCCAATCGATCAAGTACCGAACGCACGACACCTCCGAGTTCAGCACATGTTCAGCCCGATGACGTCCCTCGAACTCCGATCCAGCCGAGTGTTGAGGGAGAGTTTCATCAGCACGACGGCGTGATGACGATGATGATGTTCTAGCGATGCAGGGCTTCGCCTAAGCACCGCTACAGTATTATCGAGGTGGACTATGGTATAGGGGGGCACTGCACACGGCTAAAATATCAAGCGATCAATTGTTGTGTCTCTGGGGTGCCCTATTGCCCCCGTATATAAAGGATCAAGGGGGGTGCGGCCGGCCTAGAGAGGGGCGCGCCAGGAGGAATCCTACTCCTACCGGGAGTAGGACTCCCCCCTTTTCCTTGTTGGACTAGGAGAGAGAGGGGAAAGAGGTGGAGGAGAAGAAGGAAGGGAGGGCGCCGCCCCCCTCTCCTTGTCCTATTCGGACTAGGGGGGAGGGGGCGCGGCCCTTGCCCTGGCCGCCTCTCCTCTCTTCCACCAAGGCCCACTAAGGACCATTAAGTCCTCGGGGTGTTCCTGTAACCTCCCGGTACTCCGGTTAAATCCCGATTTCACCCGGAACACTTCCGATATCCAAACACAGGCTTCCAATATATCGATCTTCATGTATCGACCATTTCGAGACTCCTCGTCATGTCCGTGATCACATCCGGAACTCCGAACAACCTTCAGTACATCAAAACATATAAACTCATAATATAACTGTCATCAAAACGTTAAGCGTGAGGACCCTACGGGTTCGAGAACTATGTAGACATGACCGAGACACGTCTCCGGTCAATAACCAATAGCGGAACCTGGATGCTCATATTGGCTCCCACATATTCTATGAAGATTGAGGGAGTCCTGGATTAGGGGGTGTTCGGATAGCCGGACTATACCTTTAGCCGGACTCCTGGACTATGAAGATACAAGATTGAAGACTCTGTCCCGTGTCCGGAAGGGACTTTCCTTGGCGTGGAAGGCAAGCTTGGCGATATAGATATGAAGATCTCCTACCATTGTAACCGACTCTATGTAACCCTAACCCTATCCGGTGTCTATATAAACCGGAGGGTTTTAGTCCGTAGGATAACGTACACATCAACAATCATACCATAGGCTAGCTTCTAGGGTTTAGCCTCCTCGATCTCGTGGTAGATGTACTCTTGTACTACCCATATCATCAATATTAATCAAGCAGGACGTAGGGTTTTACCTCCATCGAGAGGGCCCGAACCTGGGTAAAACTTCGTGTCCCTTGTCTCCTATTACCATCCGGCCTAGACGCACAGTTCGGGACCCCCTACCCGAGATTCGCCGGTTTTGACACCGACATTGGTGCTTTCATTGAGAGTTCCTCTGTGTCGTCGCCATCAGGAAGGATGCCTCGCCCCGTCTTTAAAGACGACACCGTTGCTAAGGAAGCTTTGGCTGTCGGCCAAACCCTCCGGTTAGGTGGCTTTCTTATGACCGCCTGTTCGGCTTCTGCGCCGACAATGACCTCTCGAGCCATCAAAAACAATCTTCATGTCAACTCGGAACTCGCCGAGCAGTTAGATCCAATAGAGCTTTCCTCCATAAATGAGATCTTGGATCGCTTCGCCGCCCTGGGAGTCGCTACGGATTACGACCAGATTGGGCCTAAAACCAATCTGAGAGAGATTAACTCTCCCCAAGTCACCCATCACGTTGCCGTGGTAGAGGGATAGTGCGGTGACCCTTCATCTATCTTAAGGACTCGCTACGTCCGGATTCCCGATCCCTCCAAGCCGGATACCCGCGGAGGGGAGGATATCATGCAAGACCTGAACTTAGAGTCAGGCGACGGGCTGGATTCATTAGACAACATCCAGGAATCCAAATTTTCGAGTTCAAAAATTCCTCGGCCTCTAAGCCTTAGATGGGGTGAGGCTTCGAATTTAATTCCACCCACCCACCCCAACATAAGCGATCTATCCAAAATTAGGCAAGAACCCGATGAAACAGTACATCATTACTGGGCCAGATTCCTCCTGGTTAAGAACAAGCTAAGGGACTGGCGCGAGGAAGACGCAATCTCAAGTTTCTGCAAAAACTGCACAAACAAGGGAATACTCAACGCCATAAGTCGCCGTGATATTACATGCTTCGCTGACTTGGCGTCCATTGTACGAAAGTACTGTGCGATGGAAAGCGCCTGGAAAACCAAAATAAAATTTTGGGACAATCCGGCCCTGAATGCAAACCCAGTCCGAAATAAAAGGGTGCATCATCACCAGTCACCCGGGTCAAGCACTAAAAAGCAAAAACCCTCTACAGGGCATGGAACCGTACTGGAAGGGTGGCTTAATGGACCCTGTAAAATTCACAGTACAGAGGACGCCACACCAACTCACAACCTCAGAGCATGCTGGATACTCAGGTAGGTGGCCAAAATTGGCGAAAATTTCCTAATTACGGAGGCCACAGAAAGCCACCCCAGAGACACCAATACGGTATTAACAGTCTTCGAGACTTTCGCATCAAATAATATGCGAAAAAGGACACTCCGCAGCCTTGCCGAAGTCTACCAAGTAGCAACAATAAACCCATGGAGTGACACGGCTATTACCTTTAACGCCAATGATGAACCTAAATTCCGAACAGCCCGAGCACCAGCCGCATTGGTCCTCAGTCCAATAGTGGACGGCTTTCGTCTTACCAAGGTACTCATGGACGGCGGCAGCGGATTGAACCTCATTTACGAGGAGACTCTTCAAAAAATGGAAATAGACTGGAACCGCATTGAGCGAAGCAGCACAACCTTTAGAGGAATAATCCCCAGTCGGGAAGCGTGCTGTACAGGAAAAATCACACTAGATGTGGTGTTCGGCATGCCGGATAATTACAGGTCCGAAGAGGTCACGTTCCAGGTGGCTCCGTTCAGCAGCGGTTATCACGCTCTGCTAGGGCGGGAAGCGTTTACAATCTTCCAAGCAATACCCCATTACGGGTACATGAAGCTCAAGATGCCCGGGCCTAACGGGATCATCACTCTCGCTAGTGATCCGGACATAGCACTCCGCGCCGAAAACAAGACAACCGCACTGGCCCTCGAGGCACTATCCGAAGCCCTAGCGGCTGAGGAGCTGACTGCGCTGCACTCTACGGTGAATAGGGACGACGTGGTACTCGACAAAAGATCCAAGTCCACCTCCTTTAGACCGGCGGACGAAATAGTCAAATTTCAAGTCCATCCAACGGACCCCAATAAAATAGCTTCCATCGGGGCAAAGTTAAACCCTGATGTCGATGCCGCATTGCGAGAGCTCCTACGAGAGAACTGGGACATTTTCGCCTGGCACCCTTCAGACATGCCAGGAATCCCACGCAGGCTGGCCGAGCACAGCTTAAATATCCAAACAGGATTCAAACCTGTCAAACAGGCTCTTCGGCGTTTTTCCGAACCTAAGAGACAGGCCATGGGAGAGGAGCTAGCAAAGCTATTGGAGGCCGGATTCATCAGAGATATAAAACATCCGGACTGGCTAGCAAACCTGGTGATGGTACCAAAGAAGGACAAATCCTGGCGCTTGTGTGTTGATTTTAAAGACCTTAACAAGGCTTGCCCAAAGGATCCCTTCCCCCTCCCCCGCATCGATCAAATTATCGACGCTACCGCAGGACACGATTCGTTGTGTTTCCTCGATGCATATTCTGGCTACCATCAAATCAAGATGGCAGAACCAGACCAAGCCGCAACGGCATTTATCACACCATACGGGCCATTCTGCTTCAACACGATGCCCTTCGGGCTCAAAAACGCCGGCGCAATATATCAGCGCATGATTCAGACATGTCTGGCAAGCCAGATCGGCAAAACAGTAGAGCCATATGTAGATGATGTGGTCGTAAAAACAAGACATGTTGAATCTCTAGTAGACGACTTGAGGCTCACATTTGATAACCTCCGAACATACGACATCAAGCTCAACCCGAAAAAATGCGTTTTCGGCGTTCCAGCCGGAAAGCTCTTGGGCTTCATTGTATCCGATAGAGGAATTGAAGCAAATCCAGCCAAGATCCGAGCTCTGTCGCAACTGGATATCCCAAAGGACCTCAGACAAATACAAAAGTTAACCGGATGCGTGGCGGCTCTAAGCCGCTTCATCTCCCGCTTGGGAGAAAAGGCCCTACCCCTTTACCGCCTCCTTCGACGCACCGAACACTTCAAATGGACGGAAGCAGCCACGGCCGGACTCGACGAAATAAAAGCCATACTGGCAACAAACCCAGTCCTGGCTGCGCCAAACATTGGCGAACCAATGCTATTATATATTGCAACAACACATCAGGTTGTAAGCGCAGTGCTCGTCGTCGAACGAGAAGCGGACGGACACAAATTCCCCCTTCAAAAGTCGGTCTATTATGTGTCCACTGTCCTCACTCCCTGCAAATCACGGTACCCGCATTATCAAAAGATTGCATACGCGGTATTCATGGCATCCCAGAAGCTACGACACTACTTTCAAGAGTGTTCAATAACAGTAGCCTCGGAAGTACCACTTAACGATATTATAAACAACCGTGACGCAACGGGCCGGATTGCGAAATGGGCCATCGAGCTCCTCCCATTCGACATAACTTATAAGCCACGACGAGCCATCAAGTGACAAGTCTTGGCCGACTTCGTCGCAGAATGGACGGAGGCCGAACTCCCTAAAGAGTACGACACATATTCAAATTGGATCATGCATTTCGACGGCTCCAAGATATTGGCCGGACTGGGGGCTGGCGTCGTTTTGACGTCCCCCACAGGAGACATAGTTCAATACGTACTACAGATTATGTACACGGACTCCAACAATGCAGCCGAATATGAGGCCCTTTTACATGGTCTCCGGATGGCAGTATCCATGGAAATCCAACGCCTAGAGGTGCGCAGGGACTCGAACCTCGCAATATCCCAAATAAATGGAGACTTCGATGCCAAGGATCCAAAAATGGCAGCTTACGGCAACGCCGTCCTAAAAATGTCAGCTCGGTTCGAGGGGCTTGAATTTCACCATATAGCCCGGGAAAATAATCAGGCGGCAGATGTCTTGGCACGCATCGGCGCAAAACACGATGTAGTCCCCCCAACATCTTCTTGGAAAGGTTGTTCAAGCCATCCGTAGCATGGGAAGGGGAGCCAAACAATAACAGCCCGGACTCAACCGCACTGCCCGACATCGAACATTCTGACACAATCGGAGGCTCTGCCAATGAAATAACACCTTCAGCCCATGTAATAATGGCCGTCATCGCCCCGTGGACAGAACCATTCCTCGCCTACCTTACTAGGCAGGAACTCCCCGAGGACCAAAATGAGGCACGCTGCATAGTGCGGCGATCCAAAGCCTACAGAGTCCATGAGGGAGAGCTTTATAAGAAAAGCACTACCGGAGTCCTTCAAAGGTGCATCTCCGAAGAGGAAGGGCGGAATCTCCTGGCTGAAATTCATGCCGGACTCGGTGGTCATCACGCTGCAGCCCGGTCCCTTGTAAGCAAGGCCTTCCATACAGGCTTTTATTGGCCGACGGCCCGGGCAGACGCTCAGGACTTGGTCCAATGATGCACCGGTTGCCAGCTCTTTGCAAACCAAAGCCATATGCCACCCACCGCCCTCCAAACCATCCCCATTACTTGGCCCTTTGCGGTTTGGGGGCCTGACATGGTTGGACCCCTTAAAGGCGGAACCCACAAACAAAAATACTTACTGGTCATGGTGGATAAGTTCACCAAATGGATAGAAGCCAAGCCTGTTAAGATGGCCGAATCCGGACTGGTGATAGACTTTATATCCGGGGTTGTACACCGTTACGGCGTCCCCCACAGCATCATCACTGATAACGGCACGAACTTCACGGCCGACGAGGTAAAACTCTGGTGCAAAAACATGGGCATCAAACTCGATTATGCTTCCGTCTATCACCCACAAACTAACGGCCAGGTCGAACGTGCAAATGGTCTTGTCATGAGCGGCATCAAAACCCAGATTAGTACGGTCCCTCAAGGAATCTAACACGCACTGGGTAGAGGAGGTCGACTCCATACTCTAGGGGCTACGGACCACACCGAATCGCACCACCGGATACACACCATTCTTTATGGTGTACGGCGCAGAGGCAGTTTTGCCTTGCGACATCATTCATGACTCACCTCGAGTGCGCATGTACGAAGAAAGAGAATCCGAGCTCGATCGGCAGGATAGCTTGGATGCATTGGAGGAGGAGCGTGACGTGGCAAAAGCTCGTTCCGCATTCTATCAACAGCAGGCTCGAAGATATCAAAGAAGAGAAGTACGGGCCAAAAATTACAACGTTGGCGAATTAGTTCTACGACTACCGGACAAGAAAAAGGACAAACTCAAGCCCAAGTGGGAAGGTCCCTTCATAATTGACCAAGTCCTGACTGGTGGAGCGTACCGCCTGTGGGATGCATCAGATAACCGACTCGAGCCAAACCCATGGAACGTAGCCCGTCTCCGAAGATTCTATGCCTAGCGTCAGACTCTGTGTTCGTCTCCTTCCTCTGTCCATTTTTTATATTTTCTGTCTTACATTTCTCTTCTTCTCTCTCTCTCTCTCTTATAGCCTCTAAAGGCTCATAAAGTGACGCGCTATCTGCGCTCATTAAACCTGGGGGCTTCTTTAAACAGAAGCTTATTCATGCGGGCTTCATGCCCAACACATGTGTCACACTTCCGCATGTACCTTTTATTCACCATTATATGCATCGATATGACTTAAGTTTTGGCCAAGCTGGGTTGCCTGGCTCCTGTGCTTACCCCTATGTTCCCGATTGTTCGGCTAGGCGGTAAAGGGAGCACCTCTGCGACTTACTGCCGGGTCAGCCGGACGTGTACCTCAGACTGGGTGAAGCCGAAACTAGCGTTCTTAAGGGAATATTCGGTCGGTGAACTAAAGATAATCTTTTTTTGTCTATACGCCCCCAGATGTTTTTCCTGCGTTTCTTTTCGTAGCATGGACATGCACCTTAGGGCATGCCTCCCAGGGAAAGGAACCCCTAACGGAACTATTCTCCCTGGAAGATGTTTCTTACTAACCATGTAATATAACATACCTAGTCGGGCACTTGTCTGTTCACGCCCTAATGACCCCTACGCCTCGTCTCCATGCATTCCCCGGTTCCTATATAACCGCATGGGAATTCGGACACACTCCGGACCGTCAGGTCCCGAGGCTGAAGCGAAAAGGTCGGCCATGACAAATGATCTACAATCCGGCTAGAAGGCATTATAAATGTCAATTAAATTACATAGTCATTTTGACTGGTTGTATTCCTCTTCAATACCATCTAACAGGCTGTCTAATTTACAGTCCTGCTGGGAATACTTTGCGGACAACTCTACTTGGCCGTATACTAAGCTTACAGGGATCTCCTTCCCATCGGGCCCTACAGGACCGACCTCGGCCATGTGGTTGGGGTCAGCCTTTGCATACTGCGTCTTCACCATGGCCCAGGCCTTCCTAGCGCCTTGACGGCAGGCTGATATCTTCCACAATCGGAAGCGCCGCCGTGCTCCCTTTAGCTTCTCTGCAAGCTCTCCAAGACCTTCGGGCATGGAGATGGATGGCCACAGGGCCTGGGCGACGCCTCGCATCGCCTGTCGAACTCGATCGAGCAGTTGCGAGAGCTCGGGAAGAAGGTCACCCGTAGAACCGGGCATCTCCTCTGCAGGACGACCTATTAGCACACGTACAGACATTGCTCTGTTAGTCGACTTCCCTGCCGAACTTTCTTTCAAAAGGTTCGTTCAAGCACTTACTAAATATGTCGCGCCGAAGCCGCTGATTCTCCTTCACGGAGTCTGATAGCTGGGCACGAACATCTTTCAGCTCGACGCCCAGCCTGGTGTTGGCATCTTGGAGATCGTTCTTCTCCCCCATCACCTTTAATAGCACCCTCTCACCAGCCTTTAGCTGGCGTAGGAGGTGTTGCCTTTCTGGATTCAATCCGGCGCCATCTACAATTTCATTTGTCAGATTCGCACCAAAGCCGTGCTTCGCAAAATACTTATCTTTCGAAGTGTATATTACCAGAGGGGGTCTCCTTAGGCTCCCCTGCCGCGGCTAGTGCGGCCTCCAGTTGGGCTTTGCACTCTTCCAGCTCCTTGGACAGTAGGGAATTCTTTTCTGTAAGAACCTGCATATCAAATGATCCTTAAATCAGTTATTCTAACTGTTTCAAGTCTCGGGGGCTACTGCTATATATACAATTACCAAAATTTTCTTACCCGTATGTCTTTTACATATTGCTCCGTGGCTCTGGCTAGACCATTTTGAGCGGCACGGAGGTGCGCATCTCCCAAGTTGAAGGCATCTAACGCCCCTTGGGAGAAACAAGCGTCGCGAAGAATTGTCCGGCGACGCCTGTGGTTCATGGCACTCTCCACCTCAGAGTTGGTGACTGAAAACCCGTCCACATCCTCCGTCGGAGGAGCGTCTGGCGTGCGCCTTGCGTTCGCCTCCGCCTCCGTACCAGGCTTTGGAGCCTAGCTGGTGGAAACGCGATTGGCAGCCTCTCCGGGTATAGTCCGGCGAGGTCTCTTTGTCCTGAAGAGAGCACGAGTGTCAATGTGCCTCGAAGGTATAACACCTGGGATAAGGGGGGCGTGCCATACCTTTGCGCCGACGCCTCGGTCCGGACTGCACTTCTTTTCAGCCCACGGGGCCCTACGGCCCCTTGTTGGCTTGTCGCCGCAGGTTCGGCCTTCCGCCTTAAAAACCTCCCCTGTAAAGTTCGGTTGCAATCAGGAAACTGAACAAGAGTGGGCGAACACCTATTCGGGGTACTAGGACTTCGATCTCAGGTACCTGGGGCGTCAGGATTAGCCCTGGGTAATCGGCCGTAATGGCCACCAAGGTGTTGTCCTCGCTCAATTGATGGAACACTCCATCAATCAGCTCCACAGATATGTCCGGATCCTCTTGAGAGATCAGGTCGAGGGACCGTCCTGGGTCCTCGGGTTGTGGAGGAGGGCTGCTTATTTCCTTAACAGCCCGGCGCAGTTCCCGTGTTAAAGTCGTCAGACTAAATATTTAACAATGGGAATACAAAACGGATGGACAAGTAAATACGGCCGCTTACCCAGCTCGGGGGATTGTGCATGGAGAATCCACCCTGAGGGTTGACGCGGAGAAATTCCTCCTCTTCTCCCTTATACAAAGTGGACAAGATCTTTAGTAGAGCGGCAGCTGAATCCGGCCCCTTACAACCATAGCGGGTGGCGTCGTCCTCCCCGTTGAAGTCCCACATGGGGTGGCTTCTATACTGAAGCAGCTGCACCCCCCGCATAATGCATTCAGCCATAACCCCGATCATGGTTAGTCCGGAATGGGCTAACAATCTTATTCGGCCCATCAGGTAAATGATGTCCCTGTCACTTTCCCTCTAAGGGCTCCGTGGGCGCCAGCTTAGGCGCTTATTTAAGGGAGCACTATTGAATTCAGGGAGGCCGATCCGGACAGGATCCGGCAGCGGGATGTCTTCTATATAGAACCATTCCGAGGGCCAGTCTTCGGACGCCTTCTTTGGGGTTCCGGACAGATATCCGGTCCCGGCGATGCGCCACACTTTGGCTCCGCCCACTTGATACATTGACCCCTTCTTGGAACGGGGCACGAGGAAAAATGGCTCCTTCCATAGTTCGAAATGAGCTTCAACACCCAAGAACAGCTCGCAGAGGGCTACAAAGCCCGCGATATGCAATACTGAGGCAGGCGTGAGATGATGTAGCTGGAGGTCGTAGAACTCCAGCAGCCCCCGGAGAAATAGGTGGATTGGAAATCCGAGCCCCCTTATTAAGTAAGGGACAAGGCACACCCGCTCTCCTTTGGAGGGATTAGGGGCATTCTCTGCTTGCTCTCCGCCGTTGTAGATGGCAAGACCGGCTCGAACCGGGACCATATAGGCCGGGGGGGGGGGAAATCCCTTGGTCTGGAGCGTCACTAGCTCGCTATGCGGGGTGGAACATCTCTCCCAATATCCAGGCTTAGGGCTGGAAGGGCGAGGGGAGGAGTTGCGATGGCTGGCCATGGTGGAATGGACCTTTGCCGGATGCGCTCTGATGAACACTCGCGGAGGGGAGAAGGTGTGGATTGGATCTAAATCCTCGTCCCCTTAAATAGGTCAGCTCATTTATGCGGCTAGGGGTGCGAATGTAAAAACACTCAGACTTTTCATATTCATTTGACACGTGGGAAGCGGCCATTATTGGGCGTAGAAGCCAAGGAGCGCAACATCTACAAGAAACCGAACTTTATTCAAACAGGTACACGGAATTTGGAGGAGAACCCGCCTTGCAATGTTGAAGACAATCTGCGCGCCGGACTCATCGTCATTGAAGCCTGGTTCGGGGGCTACCGAGGGAGTCCTGGATTAGGGGGTGTTCGGATAGCCAGACTATACCTTCAGCCGGACTCCTGGACTATGAAGATACAAGATTGAAGACTCCGTCCCGTGTCTAGAAGGGACTTTCCTTGGCGTGGAAGGCAAGCTTGGCGATACGGATATGAAGATCTCCTACCATTGTAACCGACTCTATGTAACCCTAACCCTATCCGGTGTCTATATAAACCGGAGGGTTTTAGTCCATAGGACAATGTACACATGAACAATCATACCATAGGCTAGCTTCTAGGGTTTAGCCTCCTCGATCTCGTGGTAGATCTACTCTTGTACTACCCATATCATCAATATTAATCAAGCAGGACGTAGGGTTTTACCTCCATCGAGAGGGCCCGAACCTGGGTAAAACTTCGTGTCCCTTGTCTCCTGTTACCATCCGGCCTAGACGCACAGTTCGGGACCCCCTACCCAAGATCCGTCGGTTTTGACACCGACAAAGATCTTTATCGGTCAGACCACATAACAACATAGGTTGTTCCCTTTGTCATCGGTATGTTACTTGCCCGAGATTCGATCGTCGGTATCTCAATACCTAGTTCAATCTCGTTACCGGCAAGTCTCTTTACTCGTTCCGTAATACATCATCCCGCAACTAACTCATTAGTTGCAATGCTTGCAAGGCTTAAGTGATGTGCATTACCGAGAGGGCCCAGAGATACCTCTCCGACAATCGGAGTGACAAATCCTAATCTCGAAATACGCCCCAACAAGTACCTTCGGAGACACCTGTAGAGCACCTTTATAATCATCCAGTTATGTTGTGACGTTTGGTAGCACACAAAGTGTTCCTCCGATAAACGGGAGTTGCATAATCTCATAGTCACAGGAACATGTATAAGTCATGAAGAAAGCAATAGCAACATACTGAACGATCGGGTGCTAAGCTAACGGAATGGGTCAAGTCACTCACATCATTCTCCTAATGATGTGATCCCGTTAATCAATTGACAACCCATGTCAATAGCTAGGAAACTTAACCATCTTTGATCAACGAGCTAGTCAAGTAGAGGCATACTAGTGACATACTGTTTGTCTATGTATTCACACATGTATTATGTTTTCGGTTAATACAATTCTAGCATGAATAATAAATATTTATCATGATATAAGGAAATAAATAATAACTTTATTATTGCCTCTAGGGCATATTTCCTTCAGTTTCTTCACCTAGCTGGCCATGCGGAACCGCCGTTGGACCTCTGACAAGCTTGTGCGCCATGGATTGCCACACCAACCTATGTGCCCTATGTACGATCGGGAGCAATATACCATCAATCATCTTCTTTTCACACGTGTTGCGACTAGGCAGGTGTGGCACACAACTCTCTGCTCGGAGCTAACATAGTTAGACTCCTATGCGAAATGACACTATACTCACCTAGTGTATCTCCAAGGATGCACCTGGCAAGATATAAGAAACATGCGGTCCATCCTAACCTTCGTAATTTGAGAAATATGGAAGCATCGAAACATTGTGGTGTTTGATGGAGTAAACCCCTCGGGTCATGACAGTGCTCTCCAACATCAAACAAGAGGGGAATACTTGGATGTGTGCAGGACTCCTTCAGGGCGATCAGTGTGCTTTCTTTTTGGATATGTTGAGTGGGTGGTTAGCCATGTAATATAGCCTATCTCTATTGCTTAGTGTGGACATGGCAAAGACACGTGTATAATCCAGCGACACGTGGTTGTAAATGTACTTGCCTTTCTAGCTTCTTCTCACTTTAATAGATGTAAAAAAATCAAATTGTTGTAACTTCCCGCAAAATGACCTTTTATGCAACTCGCTGAAGTATTTTACAGAATAGTTGCATATTTGAATTTTGTCCTGTTATTGCACGTTACTATCCTGTTGTTGCACAAAATGTGGCGATGTCAAAACGTTTTGTTCAATTTCTCGAAATATTGTTAAAGACCGATCGCCAAATCAAGACCGTTCGTTCAATCTAATCTCGCGGCCGCCCCGTTCTCTCCTGGCGGCGATGGCGAAACCTCCTCCATCCGCGGCGGCGTCGGCCGCCGGCGGCCGCGGCCCTGCCCACCACCGGACCCGCCTCCTCCTCCTGCTCCTCGTAGCCGTGGCTGCCTCCGCCTTCACCGCTGGTTATGTCCTCCGCGGCGGCCCTGTCGGCCCATGCGATACCCGAGGGGATCCTGTAGACGTCGTTGCCGCCCGAGCTGGCGGTGCTGCCTCGAGCCCCCTCGGGTTCATGAAGTCCAAGCTCGTGCTGCTTGTCTCCCACGAACTCTCCCTCTCCGGTAACTAATCGCGGTGTGCTTCACTTTTCCCTTCCGTGTTAGTTTGAGCAAATGCTGTACCATGATACCATCGCGAGATTTGTACATGAATTAAAGTTCACTGCGGTGCCCCAGCGATTCGGGATAATAGGAATTGTGTATATTTCCAGGTAATAAGCAGAGAAACGAAGATAGGTTAGTGAAATTTTTACTTGGAATGTTCAAGGCTAACTCAAGATCCCTGAAAACAAATGTTGCTGAATATTTCACTCTGGTCTAGTTGCTCATAAGTTTGAAGAGTGGAGCCTTCGAGTCTTTATGAGATTTGCCGCATTTCATCGGCAGGGATCTCTAAATTGTTGTGCTATTGCCATTATTTTGTTTATAAACCAGTGTTATTGGAGATACTTCTGTTTTGTGCAGGTGGACCGTTATTACTGATGGAGTTGGCGTTTCTTCTTCGGCAGGTTGGTTGCCAAGTGGTATGGATAACAAACCAGCGACCCGAAGGAACAAACGATGTTTCATATAGCTTGGAGCATAAGATGTTGAACCATGGAGTGCAGGTATGGTCCGGCTCCCACACTTGTTTTTGCAAATCACACCTTACCGTCACAAACTCCGGATGTTTTGTACATTCTACGATGTCCAGGTCTCCAGGAAGCAATATCACAATGTATTGTAAAATATATAAATGTGTAAAATATGAACATAAATCTTGTGATGAGTTTACATGTATTACTTTTATGTGACCAAGAAATGTTTGAAAAAATATCACTGGTTAAAGATGAAAGGTTTGTATGTGCCTGTTCCACTGTCGCAATTTTTACATGGATATAGCCTTTTTTTAGCAAAGCTCGTCTTGCCTGTCATCTCTGTCACGTCTATGTTTCACATGATCAAAAGTTCATGTTTCATCTTGTTTGGCATGATAGTAGTGAATTTCTATATCAAAGTGTCGTGGAAAAAAATTATAGTTGAAGCACCATACCTGAGGTTGTAGAAAAAAGCATATCCAAAATATGAAAGTGATGAAGTTCATGTTTCATCTTATTCGGCGTGATTGTACTAAACTGCTATTTCGAAGTGTCATGGAATAAGTCATGGTTGAAGACAATAAAGCATGTCCAAATTAAGAACTTAATCTACTCTAATGCAATATTTTACTTATGCTAGGGAACTAATTTATAATTTTAGAGGAAGTCACATTGACTTACATGGTCGCTTCACAGGTTTTACCTGCTAGGGGACAGGAGGCAGTTGAGACTGCTCTTAAGGCTGACCTGGTTATCTTGAACACCGCTGTTGCTGGCAAGTGGCTTGATGCTGTTCTAAAAGATAATGTTCCTCAAGTCCTTCCGAAGATTTTGTGGTGGATCCATGAAATGCGAGGACATTACTTTAAGCTTGAGTATGTGAAACATCTTCCTTTGGTTGCTGGAGCCATGATCGATTCTCACATAACAGTTGAATATTGGAAGACCAGGACTCATGACCGTCTAAAGTATGTGCAGCTTCCTTCTGTGTACATTACATTATGAGTACCATGCTACCATTTGTGCTGTTGGACTCTTGCGCTTGATGTGAATTACTAGTCCAGTGGATATTTCTCTCTCTGGCCCTTGTGTATGTGGTGACTTAGTTCCAAATTTTACTAGCTAAAATGTTTTTCTTGTGCTATATGCCTATGTATGAGCTTTTACTCCACAAAGGCAATGATCATTTTGTTTGTTGCATGCTTTCAGCTTCTTTATTCCTACTTCGTACTATATACTTCTAATGTTCTTGTGCATAAAGTATACAGATGCCACAAACTTTTGCTGTTCACCTCGGGAATAGTAAAGAGTTAACAGAAGTTGCCGAAGATAATGTCGCAAGAAGAGTCTTACGTGAACATATACGCGAGTCCCTTGGAGTTAAGAGTGAAGATCTCCTATTTGCTATGATAAACAGTATGTTTTGTTTGCCAAAGTCATACTTCCAAACTATATATTTGTTGGACCAATCATTCTCTCCGATTTATGCTCTTATATGTTATTGTCCTTGATAAATATCTTGTAATCCAGGTGTTTCACGGGGAAAAGGACAAGACTTATTTCTTCAAGCATTTCATCAGAGCCTGCAACTCATCCAACATCAGAAGTTAAAAGCGCCTAAAGTGCATGCTGTAGTTGTCGGAAGTGATATGAGTGCTCAGACGAAGTATGAGACACAGTTACGTGATTTTGTGGCGAAGAATGGGATCCATGACAGTGTTCACTTTATAAACAAGACGTTGGCAGTGGCACCTTATTTGGCTGCAATTGATGTGCTTGTCCAGAACTCTCAGGTGAGTCATAGTATGGATATATTTTTCTCTTGTGTCCCCATTTCAATGGTATGCTACGATGGAACTGTATGCACTATGTATGTTTACATCGTTGTTTGCATTTTTCCCACTTGGGCAGAGCATTGAAATGCCTCTCATAAGCATTTATTTTAATCTGGGAACAACAGCACTCTTATAGGTTGACTCCATCCATGCTAATTTTTTAGGGTCCAGGGGATCAGTCAATGAGATTCTTTAGTCTAGTCCGTCCACATTATTTGTGTGGACAATATTTCTGCAACCTATGTTTATTCTCGGAGCATGCTTATGTTGCTTAACCAGTTTTTACATATAGAAGTTTCATTACCCAGGGTCCACGCATGCAAAGAAATGCTATTGGACATTCCTTATGTGAGAGTATCATTTAAACAAACATCTCCTTTATTCGTTCTTTAAAGTTGTTCTGTAATAGCCTTTCTTGTAGGCGTAGCTTACCATGTATCAGTGTTAGTAGTCAAACCTATCAGTAATGTTGACCCATGTTGGTTATTAGTTTATTACTTATTATGCTGCTAAGAATGTGTACGTGGTTTTGCGAGTTTCACTCTCTACCTATCAATGAAATTGTACACAATCTTGTGTATTTGTGAAAATAATAATTAAACGGTCGTCACTTCCAGGGCACTAGTACTTAGGTTACGTAGAGAAAACATTACATTCAATGTGGCTATAGCTAAGAAAGATTTGTTCATGAGTGATAAAGCTTTTCCACACTTGAGTGCTAACATTTTCCATGATAGGTTCTGTTAATCCAATTGATTATTTTGTAGACTGATTTTCACTAGAGCTCACTCTGCTTGTCGAAACATACCATTTATTCTAGAATACTCCCTCTGTCCTCAAATAGATGGCGTATAAGTTCTGTCAAAAAGTGATTCTCTCTAAGTTTGACCAAATATATAGAAGAAAATATCAACAACTATATTGAATAAATAGATTATGAAAATAGATCTAATGATGGATATGTTTGATATTGATTTGGAATTTTTTTATCTTCATATTTTTCTATATATACATGGTCAGAACTTAGGAAGCATTGACTTTTTGACTGAAATTATATGCCATCTATTTAGGGACGGAGGTAGTAATACATTTCTACAACTCTAACCAGAAACTGACACACGCCACCTCATATCAGAGTGCATCATTTTTCAGCATGCTGGGTACAATGAGGATTGCTAACTGTAGTTTGTTTGTTTGTTTGTTTGCTTCTCTACTTTAACCACTTTGTTTAGTTACTTTAGGGTATATCAGCGGGACAGGGCAAAAGTCTGTTGATTTTGTCTGATTTCTTTCTAATGTTGTATAAACTTGTTACTTCGGGGTATATCAGATCTATACAGCTAGTATGAAAAAGGTTATTCATAAGACATGTATCTGCTAAACACAATCAGTAATATGTTCTTTCTGCACAGGCCCGTGGAGAATGTTTTGGAAGGATAACGATAGAAGCAATGGCGTTCAAGTTGCCAGTGCTGGTAATATTCTCCTCTCTACTACTCCCTCTGTTCACAAATACTCCCTCGGTCCCGATTTAGTTGTCTTAGATTTGTCTAGATACGGATGCATGTGCACATGTGAGTTATGCCATCAGTCTATCCGCCAGGCAATCAACCTTTACTGCAATGGCTGGAACATGGGCCAGTATTTCTCTGAATCTAGAGTTATTGTTGACAGTCATGAGGCTGGGTTTACTGTGGGAAATTCAAGTTCCTACACCTCTTGGGTCCCCTCCATCTACTGTTTCTTAGCCTGCATTTTCTGTAGAGTGCTTGATGCTTCCATAAGCCAATTCATTGACTTAGTTTTAATGGCACTGCAATATCAGGGCACGGCTGCCGGAGGGACCACCGAAATCGTCTTGGATGGTTCAACTGGCCTTCTGCACCCTGCTGGAAAGGAGGGCGTCACGCCTCTCGCCAAGAACATGGTAAGGCTTGCGAGCCATGTTGAGCAGAGGGTCTCCATGGGAAACAAGGGCTATGCCAGGGTGAAGGAGAGGTTCATGGAGCACCACATGGCCGAACGCATTGCTGTGGTGCTGAAGGAAGTTCTACACAAGTCTCAGCAGCATCCTCATTCCTGAGTTTCCTCTCATGGTGTCCTAGAGCATCGTCGGTTTCTGGCGCTAACATGTACTAGATCCAAATTTTTAACAAGTTACTGATGTTTCGGTTCACGGGTCTGTTGAAGATTTCAGCTGAATTCTGAGGAAGGTTGTATAGGAGCAACCCAAGCACCTAGACAGCAACGCAGACCTAAAATGGTGTGCTTAAACGTGTTCCTCCGGGCATGTATGGCAGAGGAAGCGACAAGACGTAGATCGAAAGAGGTACTGCAGCAGAAGCAGAAATTAGAAGGTTAGTGATGAATAGGACCGGGCAAACAGAAGAATCATGCCCAATTGTGTATTTGTACGCATGTGCCAAGGGCCAGGCCCCCCAGGTGCTGCTTATTACTAGTATGAAATGATTTGCACGCCAAACTAAATGTTTCAATCTTCAAACAGCTTTGTCCTGGCATTTTTAACTCTTGACCGGCTCCTAAAACCTGTGGCTCATAGTCATATGTATGAACCATCATGGTGCTTGGTAAACTATTCAGAGGGACTGCTTCGTTACTGAACCTGCTAGTGTTGCTGTTAGCGAAGCAACCAGTGCTGTTTGAAAAGTTGAAGGCCGTGTTCATAGTTATGAAGAGCAGTGGTAGCGAAGGGGCTCCAGCTTCATCATGGTGTCCCCTCTATATATTGGTGTTTCGGTTCACGGGTAGTATGTTGCTATTTTGTGTCTCTTGTTTGTCAGCCTTGAATCATTGATGAGCCGAATAACTACTTCCTTTGTCTCATAATATAAGAACGTTTTTGACACTACACTAATGTCAAAAACGTTCTTATATTATGGGACGAAGGGAGTAGAAGATGTAAGCATAGAAGATATGAGTTTTTCTACTGCCAGTCAATCAGCGAAACAGCTCATGCTTGTGACATTAACAGTTCATGCACATTAATAAAATGAAAATGACCAGAATACATGCATCTCATGCTTGGGACATCATCCTTTACCCACCACACGATTAATGCGCTAGATAGTAGTACTACTACATAACGTGCATTTTCAACAATAATTGCGGCGAGACACCACTTGTGGCATCACATAGATTCCTTGCCGGCGGCTTTGGACGCCAGCCTCTTCTTCCCAATCTTGTGCCTGACCATCCTGAGGATCCTCAAGAACCAGTAGGCGCTCACCAGCAGCAAGCTCGTCGCCATCGCCTTCAGATAATTGAATTAGTAAATGGAAATAAGTACATATGCATCAAGAAATGGAAATGGTTGGGCCGGATTGGAAGGTTGTACGACGTACGTACGTACCTTGATGAGGATGGGGTTGTCAGCCGTGACAGTGCGGTAGGTGACGTACGTCCCGCAAACCATCCGTGCCACCGAGAAGGTCACCGCGAACAGGATCTACGTACCCATGCATGGGCCAGAAAGCAGTACGTAATTACTTCACCGCCAGAGAGAGAGGGGCAGAGGGAGGGGGAACAGGATCATGAGGTGCTACTGTATATCTATACGTACGTCGACGAGGAGGTTGAGGTCCGTGTCCTTGACGCCGAGCTCCTTGAGCATCTCCCTGAGGTGCAGCAGCGGGCTGGATATCTCCGTGACGAGCAGGCACGCCACCAGCTCCGTCCCACACTGCACGCCACGTACGCCGCCCAAGATTAACCGCTCCGTTCATCAGATTAGCCACCCACGGACATACACCGAACACAGGGCTAGACGATAGAGAAGAAGAAGAAGAAATACTCAAGTTAAGGTGGTACCCTCTGGTAGGCGAGGCCGGCGGCGAGGCCGACGATGCTGATGAGGTGGTGCAAGGCGTTGTCCAGCCGCGCGTCGCCGCTCAGGTGGCAGCACGCCCCGTCGTAGATCATGTAGGACAGCGTCACCGCCAGCGCCCTCATCTGACAATCGGCACATGCAGTTATTAATCGATTAAGCACTAATCACTGGGATTCTATTTCTCATTCACGGGGAGCAGAAATGAAAATTTTACTCGAGTGTTCTGTTCGCTGGACGGAGTACGTGGTATGTATACGGTCGTGGTTGTAATTGTACCGCATGTGCATGGGCTAGCTAGCTGTAATGCGTAGCATAGTACTTGCTTCTAGAACCCTCTTATCTCACGAGCGTTCGCTGCGAGAATGTGACATTTACGAACATTTTGATGACAGTTTTAGTTATTTAAGGTTGACACGTTCTTCACAACAACACGAAGGAATTTTTGAGGAAACACGAGCATAAACTTTCATAGTTTCATCTCGCGTTGCAACTAAATTTGTTTGCCATCCCTTTTCCAGCAAAGGTCAGCCGGATAGCATTTCCTTTTTTTATATTTGTCTGCACGTACTTCATGACTATGACTACACGTTCAAATTTCAGTGGATAGAGTAATTAAGTCTGACATATACATGGCATTTACTCTGTGAATTAACTTCTGCATGCAGATGCAGTGCACGGTCCTGACCTTGTCCTTGTGTCTTTGGATTTCAGAGATTCGGAGAGTAACCTTCTATACGTGTGGACGGAGTAAAACTCAGGACCTAATCAAGCGTCTAGTACACGCAACGTAAAAACTAAAAAAGATAGTACTATAATGCACAATGTAATGTAAACTGAAACGAATGGAGGACATGCGCTAGAAGTAGGCGCAATGAGTGATACAGATTTCACCAAATGGTGGGCCTAATATTTAGATATACTCCTTATATGAGTACTAAATGGTTTATATATTTGTTTTTCTTTCATGATATGGTTCAAAGGATTTTTTTTTTCATGATAGGGTGTCCGAAGGATGCCAGGGCATCACCGACACCGTTTCCTATAATTCTCGCAAACATCCAGACCGACGTGCCCTATATTCCTGCAAATGACCGACTCCTATATTCGTGTCCATGGATGGATAGATAATCCGATTTAGGATATGGTTGGAGATGCCCTAAGACCTAAATCTGATCTAAAAAATTCATGACGACATAACTTTGTCCCAGAACATAAATGCAGACCATAACCTTATGTAATATATCACTTTCAAATGAAAAAGTTTTTAGGTTAATGAAATCAGAGAGAGTGAGCGGGCCCTATTTTTAAGTACTTCCTTCATTTTATAATATAAAAACATTTTTGACACACGGTGTCAAACACATTTTTATATTATGAGACGAATTGCCCCATAAAGTCGAATGTGGTTGCACATGAACTAGGTAGGATTGCTAGAAGTTCCCTTTGTAATGAAAGGTTATATAATGCGTCAACGGTTTGTGCCTTTGAATTTAAATCTATACACCACACAGACATCACTAATCCGTCAACATTCTCAGCCCGACCAACATTTTTTTGACTAAGCGGCGTATTGAGCTTAACAAATCATATATATACTCGGACAGTCGGACGAGTGGGAGGACGGCGCTAACTACCAGCAACAGAATTAGTTAAGCAGGCAGCGAATAATGCGCGTGGCGTGCGTACCTGGCTTGGCGAGGAGGGTGAGGCGACGGGGGAGACGGGGGAGGCCCAGTCCTGCACGGAGAGGCAGCCGAGGGCGACGCCGGCGACGGCGTGCATGGTGGAGACCGCGCGGTTGCAGAAGTCGTAGGAGCGCTTGGGGAGCAGCGCCCGCAGCAGCAGGAACGCCGTCGACCACAACACCACCCCGGACGCCACCAGGCTCGCCACGCCGCCGTAGTCCTCCATATGGCGCTGGCGACTAGTCTAACGGAGATGGCGGCAGGCGGCGTACTCCTACTAGCGCGCGCAAAGCAAGGGGATCCGGGGTAGTATAAACTAGAGAAGTATGGCCGCCGGCCGAGTAGGCAGTCTGCGAAGGAAGATGTAGTGCGGCTAGCTGTAGGAGGGTGGGAGGCAGGGGGGAAGAGAGGGCGCAGCCTGCACGAGGTTGGCCATGTGCAGCAGTATAGGCGGAGTATTGGTGTGCCGCCTCATTATTAACCATCATGGAGGTTTCAAGGAGGATGGTTGGGAAATTAATGCGGGATCCGTCCAGTTCCAGGCCGCAGTGACTTGGTCCTTTCTGAAAACAGTAGGAGTAGGACTACTAATAATTTCTAAAAGTAATTACTAATAGTACGGAGGTCCTAAAAAACGTAGTACCGAGGTCCTTTTCGAAAAAGCAGGAGCAATTACCAACATCGTAGTACCAGACTTGTCTGCCTTTGGACGCTTGCTGCCCTAGAAAGAATCTTGCAAAATCTCACGCGGGTCGGCTGATTAATAAAGCTTCAGATAGGATAACACCGATAATGGGAGGTTTTTTTTTCAAGATCTATTCATCAATCATGACAGTACAGAGAACACTAGAGATAATAAAAATTACAGCCAGATCTATAAACCATCCTCCTTTATCGGAGCCGGACAAACCTTATTATTATAGACAGTCAGAAAGTCATTGTGTTAAGGCTCCAAAGGACCAACACATCAGAGCAGCAACCATCAACGTTGAAAAGAGTAGTACTACACCCGTCCTGATTTATTAGTTCCTTTTGTATTCTATATGCTAATGTTTGATCTTAAAGTTAAGTAACAAAATATTAATAATGTCGCAAAAAATAATATAATTGAAAACTATGTTCAGATACGAATGCAACAATATAATTTTTCGTGACATACATTGATATTTTATTAGTTAAATCCATGGTCAGAATTTGGCACAAATTACAAAGGGAACTTATAAACCAGGATGGAGGTAGTAGATCGAAAAGATCAAACCTGTAACCACACGAACAAATAAACAAAAATTGAATCCAAATAGTGATAGAGGCGAAGGTGTCTCGATGTTTCGATGAGATAGCTATCGTTTTCTGTGTGAGTCGACTTTGACGATCCGACTACGAACGTGCGAGACGTCGTGCCTTAGCAATCGCTAAACCAACTTCCGAGGGTTATTGACCACGCCGAAGCACGATCAATCTGACCACGAAGGTCTATTTCCTGCGAGCAAACGAACCTGAGATTGTAATATGGATATTGCGAATATAAAAGAAAAGCTTTATTGATGAAAGTGGAGTTCTGTGACGTCCTTATCTGGTCGTTGAATATAAACGAAGTACGCGAGTTGTAGCTATAGTGAACTTTAATCTAAACAAAACCAAAAGTCTAAATAATGCCCTAAGGGCTATGTATATGGAGGAATATGGGGAAAATTCGTGACCCCTTGGAGGAGGGATCCGAGACCAACCCTAACTCTGCTTTACCACACATACGAACTCTAAAAATAGCCTATATACTCAAGTATTTTGAAATTACATGGGTCTGGCCCAATAATGAGGTGACGCGGCACCTATAATAGCCTTTGGACGAAATTTATGAAATAGCATCTTGTATATTTCTTCCGAGCCTTCATGCACTCATTATAGTGGTTTCAAAGTCCTGAAATCATCACTTGAAACTATGTTCTTATTCCCCTTGTCCATGCCATAATCTCCATGCTTGATCTTGCTCCAACGTTCATCCTTCTTTTTCAAGTTAGGCCCCTCATTTGTAAGCAAAAAAAATATGTACAATTTAGGCAGCATCATATTCTCATGAACATTAGATTATTTATCAAGAAACGAAAGTACCTGATAATTAATTGGCATGCATGAGCTCTAGTAATTGGTCCAGTATATGTAGCTGCATGAGTCGTGGGTGTAATTGTAGTATTGATGTCTTCATCAAATAGATCCATCGAAGATCAGCACCGAATTCCGCAAGATCCGACAGAGACACACATCCACACATCCTTCGATGACACTATTTGCATCATCAGGGTAGGAATAGAACGTAAGAGACATTATTCCTACCGAGGGACATCACTACCGTCACACAGCCCCTACTAAAACGTTGAGCCTAACAAAAAACAAGAACGTGTTCCTCCCGCCGGCATGGCGCCAAGATCCACTGCACCTCCACGGCTCAAAGACTATTGAAGGTGGGGCAGATTGGCGCCGGCGCCTGCGGAAGAAGGAATGAGACTTTTTTTTAATGAGGTGAAGTAATACAGAAAACGTTGACCACTGATAATGGGAGTTCGATTATGAATCGTGCAATCTGATCAAACTGAGTGAGTAAATTCGATTTTGCATCAGGTACACGTACGAGTGGTTGTGGCAAAGTTGAACCATACTAATTTCGTTTGGTGGCGACACCCCACCGTATTTAAGCATGAACATTGTCGTTTGTTGCTGCGTGTTGACGGCTGCCGTCGAGCGACGGGGACCTGGCACTAGCTGCCCTAGCTGCACCCGTGGAGGAGAAGACACTCCGGAAAGCGACTGATTCGTGAAGCAAAGTGTTTTCTTTTACATTCTCGTGAAGCTTCTATTAAATTGTCATAATATTTATATGAACGAAAGAAAGATCATCGGGCTGATCTAATTAAAATTGACGATCAGCCCCTAAAAATAAAGCATGCTTCATTAGGTTGCGAGTTTTAAAATTTAAGCTTTTAAATTCATGAACTATATTATAGAAAATATAAAAACCGATGAATGGTCAATGATCTCATGAATGATTGCTCGGTAGCTCGCAAAACTTCCTTGCTCTACAACATCAATCACCACCATGCAATCGCAAGCACCGAATCTGCTGAATATAGAGATCATCACAAAGGTCCATGACTTCTTTAATAGCAAGTGCTCCGAGTATAGTTGGGCCAGAAATGCTCTTGAAAAAAACTGTTGATGCTCCCAGAAAGGTTCTAACAAAGTGCTGGCATGGGGTATTTGGCGCGTCCCCTCTCCCTCGACAGGGCCACTCGGGCGTGTTGCGCGAGGCCTTCAACCCAGTATTTCTTATTTGAGCGAATGTCTATCCTAGGCCAAGTCTGATTTGGGCCTTGTTTGGATACTCTAACTCAGTTAAAGGTTAGAGTTAGATTCTAACCCTGAACTAACTCTAAATTAACTCTAACCAAAGAGGTGCTTGGATGGCAGAGTTAGATGGAGCACGGATACAGCGAGGCGCCTTCACGGGAAGTGCGAGAGGGAGGGAGGGAGATGACGAGAAGCTTCGAGGAAGTGGGGAGGGATTTGCTGCGGTGAGAGTGAGAGAAAAAGGTGTTTTTATAGTGGTCCCGAGAAGAACTAACCCAAATAAACACCTCTTGGGTGGGTTAGATTTTTTGGATGGGTTAGATGCATCTAACCCAGACTAACCCTCCTATTTGGATATTTTTGGGTTGGTTGAGTCCAAACTAACTCTAACCCATGGATCTAAACAGGGCCTTGGTTGACGATGGAATGATTGGCCAACTGAAACACTCTCAGCCCATCATCTGTCAGACCTCTAGATTTTGAGCACACACAACTACAAAGGGAAGGAAGCAAATCCTTTGCCTAGGCTATTGTAAAAGGGATGTCCTATGAAATCATTAATTAAGAGGTACACTTTGTTACTCTTGTAAAAGGTCACTCCCCACCTTTTCTGGTGTCGGCAAGTGACGCATTGCATGTGCGTTATTTGTCGCAACTGAAAGTTTTTTTTTCTTTTGCAAATCCGTTTTTTAATTGTTTTACCTCTTGAATTGTGCTTTCAAATCACGAATCGTTATCACCGTTGGATTTCTTGTGTCGAGATTTTTGAAACTAGATCCCATGTTAATAGATTACAATAAATATATTTTTCATAAAACCAAAAGAATAAACTAAAACCAAACTGAGAAAACAGGGAATGAAACCGAAAACCAAAAAAGATGAAAACAAAAAGGCCACAAACCACAAGAAAAAAAAGAAGCCTAAAAACCAGATACCGAAAGCACACTTGTGCTTTCTCAATTTTTTTTGGGTATGCACAGTTGTGTTTTCCCCTCTTCAGGATGCAGCAGAAGCACATGTTGTGTTTTGTTTGATTGTTTGTTTCATATGTTATGTTTTACTTTTTACTATTCTTTATATTTCTAAATACTCCTATTATAGATATATCTCAAAAATTACATGACATAATTTTTTTAAAACTTCTACCATGCACTAGAAAATTTCCATGAAGCATAATAATTTGTTCATGCAATTTTAAAGAATGTTCATACCATTGAATAAAATGTTCACATGTTTAAAAATATGTTCATGACATTTCTTTAGATGTTCATGAAAATGTCCAAAAAAAGTTCGTATATTGTAAACAGTATTCATACATTCAAAAATTTATTTATTGAAACTCAAAATTTCTCGCGCGTTTATAAATATGTTCATGAAATGTAAAAATTGTTCGCACAATTGTTTTAAAAACATCATAACACATAGAAAAAAAATGTAATGTCATTTGAAAAAATCTTCATAAACAGTTGAGAAAACTGTTTGTATATTAAAAAATGGTCATGGCAGTATGTTTAAATTTTTTCACTATGAATTAAACTATTTAATGTGCATTTTACAAATTTGGAACATGTATTCGAATAAATGTTAAGCGAGAATTTGGAAAATGTTGAACCTGTATAATTTTTTTTCGAGGTATATTCAAAATAAGTTGGCATGCATTTGAAAATAGAATAAATAAGTAAAAATATAAATAAATAAATGAAAGTAAAACATAAAAATGAGTAAAGAAAAACACAGCAAAAAAATGTATGAAACCTTTCGAAAACCAGGCGAAAGGTTTATAAAACAAATCCACACTGTAGCAAAGATGGTTCCTAAATCCGGCTGCAGACTCCTCGCACACATTTTGTTGGACTGGCCATTAGAATGATCGTTTGAGCCTAAGCCTTTGTTCTGTTTCACATTAGGTGATATCTAGCAGTTGCTCAAAAAGGTGATATATATCATTTACAGATCCTATCTATGTCAAGTAGTCGACCTTTCGCATCGAGCACTCACTCTGTAGCAATATATTCCTCTAGTTATTTTTCTTTTTTCTTTTACTAGGTTCCAATTGGTTTATTATTTTGGTATAGAGAAAACATGAATATTTAAATATTTTTAGAGTGATATCTTTTACAAAACATACGTACAAATTTATTTAAAAGTTGACAATTTTTTGGAATACTGAATATTTATTATAATTCATGAACATTTTTAATTGGTGATTTTTTTAATTTATTAGAACATATTTTGAATTTTAGAAAGTTTTTGAAAAGAAAAGAAAAAACCCTGCCAAAACTAGTAGAGAAAACAATAAAAAGAAAATAAAACACCTGACAATAACCTTCTAGAAGTTTCCTAATCCCGAGAAAGCCGGAGTTAGAACCTTTCCAAAAGTGGAATATTGTACACATCGGTAACTAGCTATATGAGTAGGTCTAGTTAGGGCCTGTACAATGGTTGATAAGATAGTCTTATCTTAAATCTTGCATATAATTTAGAGATGACCAAAAAAATACTTATAGTGGGTTATCTCTTAGCCTTATCTTTAATAACTAGTTATTCCTAAAAATATGGTGAGATATATTGTGATAAGAGATCATCTCTTGTTTTCTCTTAGATAAGAGAAGACGAGCCTTTTCTTATGAGTTATCTTTCCTCCACCTCATCATTTATCCTACATGGCACTTCTAAATTAGCACCATTATACATGTCCTTAGTTGCACACATCATTGTGTATGTGTGTTAGGATTTACTATTGTAACGGCATCTTCAATGACCGACCCGCAAACCCAACATCGCATTCATCCGTGAAATGAGGGAGACCAATCCATGGACATTGAAGTAGATGCTGGCCATCCAAAGCTATCTGCATACAATTCAAGTCATATTTTTTTAATAAACCAGACAAGTTACATGCAAGCCGGATGATTTTCATACAAACTGATGTAATTCATTACATTTTGGAAAATTTTCATTACAAAAGACCGGACTTAAGCTAGCGTACAACAACGCTCGTCGTCCAAGTCCTTGTCGTTCCCTTTCGGCGACCATGTCCTCCATCTGCCATCTCCATGAGCGGTGGGGATAAGACCAACGAAGTGAAGGTGTGGTTGCCGTCGAGGAACAGTAGAACATGGAAGACGGACCTGCCCACATGGGACTCGAGGCCCCGCCGCCTCCCATCATCCTCGTCGAAGTTTGCGCCATGTCCGTCGCCGGTGGACATGAGGTCGATGATGGACGTGGACGGGTCGACACTGCCTCCTGCCACATGTGCCCTTGAAAGATCGGTGACGGCGTGTAGGACACACATCTGACGACGTTCTTATCCTCGATCACCTATGCCGCATCCACGTCTGGCTGCACCGGCTCTGTGTTATAACCGGCTGCTTGAGCACGCACGGCCTCGTAGAGTGCCCACTGCTCGGCCATGAACTTAGGGTTCGCCGCGGCTCATTGCGGCCATGGCCATCACAACCACCTCGCACGTGCTCACAGTAGATTCCCCTGCGCCAGCAGGTACTGCTCCTCCGTTTGGGCGATGGTGAAGTGCGCCTTCACCAGCTCCATTGTCAAGTCGGCATGCACCGTCGCAGGTTCCAGTGCTGAGTCGTAGTCGAACTCCGTCTTCATCGTAGGGTCGTCGTAGGAGACCTTGGGGGAGCTGGCCGGCGACCCACCTGGCATGGTGGCCCTGCCAGGCGGTCGCAAGGGCGGCCACCTCGTGCTTCTGCTAGGTCGAGAGGCTCTCTCACAAAGCGTTCCCACTCGCGGTCATGGCGGATGTGGTGCATGGAAGAAAGATGGAGAGTAGGTGTGTTGTGAGCTTGGTGTGACCGCCTTTAAATAGAGAATTTCGATTAGGCAAAGTGTCAGGGTGCGTAAATGGGCGGGCGCTGGAGTTGGTTTCTGGGCTGGTGAGTGTACGAACATTTTTAAGTTCATGAACAGTTTGTAAATTTACAAATAATTTTTTAATGAACAAAATTAAATCCATGAAGAATTTTCAAATGCGTCAACTTTTTAAAATTTTGGTAATTCTTTGATAAATTTATGAACACCTTTTTTATTTTTATGAAAATATTTTCAATTTTGTGAATTTTCAAATTCCATTAAAACCCAAAGTCTCTTTTATTTGTAAGCAGTTTTTATTTTGAGAAACTTATTAGTAAGCCGCTAGTATCTTCTTTCAAGAGCAAGCGCGAGGAAAAAAAGAGCGAAGCAAGATGAGTGATGCTATTGGGCTTGGCCCATAGCACATTATTGGACCACCGCTGTGCATTTGCAATTCGACGCTTATGGCGCTGTTTTCGATGAAATCACTAATTAGGGAGCAATCTTTTCAAAGTTCACTCCTATATCCCTTTTTCATAGATCTGTTTATTCAAAACGTTTTTTTATCGTAATAACTTTATTCCTCAGATAATAGCAAGGTCATTTACATAGTTGTGAAGAATAAAATCAGGGACGAAAGTCTTCCAAAACTCAGAAGTACTATTGCTAAAACAATGCTTTGCTAATCCATCCGCTAGCATATTTGCCTCTCTGCTACAGAACTCATAGCTAATACGTGCAAACTCCATTGCCAAGAGGGAGCACTCTGCCACCACAGGAACATCCACTCCCATATAAGCATCCGGGTCAGATATAGCTTCCAAAGCGTTCAAAAAATCCGACTCAATGATGAGATTTGTGCATCCCAGATTCGCTGCCAAGTATAGTCCAGAACGGATGGCCATTAGCTCAGCTGATCCCGCGCTTGAGACATGAGGTAATGCTAATGTTGCCGCTCCCAGAAATTTGCCCTGATCGTCACGGGCGACAACTCCACAAGCTCCACTGAGGTTCTCCTCATGAAATGATGCATCAACATTCACCTTTATAACTCCCCTACTTGGCTTCTTCCACACTTGTTCATTCTTGCGGATGGGCTGGTTTGGAGTATTTACACGAACAAAATTGGTAGCAAGTACCCGAATTGAGATTGCTGATTGCTCTGGAGTTGGGACAGTCTCCCCCTTCGCAACTTGCCTCCTTTGCCACCATATAAACCACATGGCCATCAGGATGAGCTCGGTAGTGGGAATATCATGTGTAGTCATATGCAGGCGGATCATAATGTCCAAAGTGATAGACCCAGATCGGTCCTGCACAACTGCTCTATCGATCTCCTCAGTTAACCCTAGTGATGACCACAGTTGCGTTGCTCTATCACATGTGAACAGACAATGTTGAATGTCTTCCAAACCAACTTTGCATGTCGGGCACTGCGGGATCAAGGGTATGTTGAATGTCTTCAAAACGTTTTATCACTTGAACTATGCGTTCAAATCTCGAACTGTTTTCACCTTGAATTCCCCGTGTCGAGATATTCAAAACTAGATTCCATGCTGACAGGGTGGCGAACTTTAAAAAATTGAATGAAAAAACCGAACCAAAAGCACGTCTTTTTTTTCCTTTCCGAAAGAGGCATGACTGTACCTCTCGCGGAAGCAAATCTGTGCATCTACGAGAAGTAAATCCACGCCTCTCATGGAAGGAAAAAGAAAAGAAACACGTTTTTTCGTTTATGGGAGGCAAGGCCATGCCTCTCGCGGAACGAAAAAGAAAAAGAAAACAAGTTTTTTTTCGTTTTCGAGAGGCACGGCCGTGCCTCTCGCGAAAAAAGAAGATTTTTTTTTCATTTTCGAGAGGCACGCCCCGTGGATGCAAAACTATGCCTCTAGCGAAAGGAAAAAAACATATATATTTTTTACATTTCTGAGAGGCACGACCACGCTTCTCGCAGAAGCAAATCCGCGCCTCTTGTGGAAGCAAATCTTTGCCGCTCACGAAAGAAAAAAAAAGGAAAATATTTTTTTTTTTGTTTCTTAGGGGCACGACCATGCCTTTCGCGTAAACAAATCCGTGCATCTCGCGAAGCAGAAAAAAAACGCGTTTCCAACCCATTTGCGGAGCTGGACCCCCCGCTCCCCAGCTTTTTTCTTTTCCTTTTTTTGACTTTTTTATTACTATTTAAATAATTCTGGATTTAAAAAAGTTTCAAAATTATAAATTGTTGTGATTTAAAAAACTGTTAAAAAATCATAAAATGTTCATGGATTCAATTTTTTTCATGATTTAAAAAAATGTTCACATATTAAAAAATTGTTCATGAGGTTAAAAAAAGTTCATGAATTTTAACAAGCGATTTCATATTTAAACAATGTTCACAGTAGTGTAGGAAATATCCGTCAAAATAAAATTTGCACGTATTAAAAAATTATTTGTAAATTACAAAATGTTCATGATTATTTTTTTCTGAAAAATTCAAAAAATGTTTGAGAATGTATAAAATTTATACCGAAATTTCTAAGAATGTTCATTGATTCAAAAAATATTCCTTGACTCAAAATAATGTTCAAAATTTTAGAAAATGTTCGCTGATTCAAAAACTAATTCATGAATATGTTTTTTACAATGTTAAGAAATGTTCATAAATTTGGAAAATATGCAGGTTTCCATTAAAAATTACAATTTAGAAAAAAAATCACGAATTTAAAATTGTTCTGAAGTAAATAAGAACCGGGAAAAATCAAGGAAAAATTTTAAAATAAAGAAAAGGGAAAACGAAAAAAAGGAGAAAAAATGAAATGAAAAAGAAAACCGAAAACCAAAAACCGAAAACGAAAACGAGCCAATTTGGCCGGCCGAAATGTACGCAACTGGACGTAGGGGATGCGCGCGGCGCGCCAAATAGGATGCCCGGCCATTTTCGTCCTTGCTCGTAGAAAGCACATAGGGATTACTGAATGCTTCTTAAACGGTCCGACCCATATAGCGGGGGAACACAACAGTGTGGTTTTTCCGGTTTGAGGAACATCCTAGAAGCTTCCTTCACCTGTTTTTTCTCTTTCCCTGTTTTTCCTATTTACTCGGTTTTATAGAGATTGGAGAATTTTTCCTGTCGAAGCCACAGAGTCATTACTAAAGAGATCAGAGAATGGCCAAAGTCCTTTTCTACCTGTAGCATAGAGTTTAGGAGCTCTAGATGTTGACCGCCATGCTTGGTTAGGTCAACCGAGGGATCTTTTATCTTGGAATATCATGACGATTTAAATAAAGCTTTGCGAGTTTGCCTAAAAAAAGGCTAAACCCAACATATAGATTTGAAAATTCATTAGCAAATCTTCTTGTTTCATTGTTTAACCTGTTCACCCACTGGCACAAGGTCAAGGAAGGGCGGGGCCAAGACATGCGAGTTGGATTGAGCTCAACCCAACATTAGATGTTTATAAAGATCATTAGCAAATCATTACTATCTTTTACTGTTGATTGATGACACTGTTGCAGTGAAGATGAGCTCCAATATGCCTGCCTTGCCCTTGGTGCACCTATTTTGTCCTTGCCAATTGAGGAACTTTCTTTATCATACGATCCAACATGGACCAGGTTTCACTATCAGAATTTCTAATAACCGAACAACATAACAAAGCATCCCATCCCAGACTCCCAGTGCATATACAAACCAAAAAATAGAAGGGAGTTCGTTCTGGCGCCTATTGCTAGCAGATTACTGACAACAAAACTAGGAGTTCAAAAGGACTGTAATGGGACAACGCAAAACACCAGGAGCTACGCGCATCAACAGAGGGCACGTCATGCATGTATAAAAAATGCAGGTACAATCTACACATTCAAATTATACACCAAAACGGCATTAACAAGAATAATCCAATCTAACAACTGTGTAAGCAGCAAGAAGAGAAGCTTAAAATCCTCTACAACTACAAACAGTAAGGAGGCAAGCGGTAGTGCTCGGAAAGTATTTCTGCACAAGAGTTGAATTGCTACAGTGTGTATATATGCATCCTTTGTTCGGAAGATGCTTGCCTGTGGAACAATTGATATGCTACATGAACAATCCTTTTTTCTTAGCCAGAATCGGGCAAACACGGCGGGTTTTGTACATACAAACGATCGATGGATCTCATCCCGCCAGAAAGCAAGTAATTTGCTCAAGGTTGCAAGCAAGATGTGTATGTACATGGATGTATCACTTGGCATTGACCTTGGCCGCCGCCGCCGCCGGCCTCTTCTTCCCGAGCTTGTACCTGACCATCCTGAGTATCCTCAAGAACCAGTAGGCGCTCACCAGTTGCAAACCCGCAGCCATCGCCTGGCGAATCGGAAAATAACATCACAGAAAAGGAAATTAGTAAGCACTACATACGGAAAAAGTTGGCGTTTGAAATAGGTACGGTTTTCTTTTTTTGGCAAAAAAGAGAAAGGTGAAGTTGAGATTTGGGTTCGAGACCGATAAGGAGCGGAACGGCGGAATATTTGTTTGGTTCTTCTGGGCTTATATGGTTACAAAATACCTTGATAAGGATGGGGTAGTCTGTTGTCAAGGTCACGTAGGTGAGGTACGGTCCACCAACCATCCGTCCCACCGAAAAGGTCGCCGCAAACAGAATCTGCACGTACGCGGGGGAGAAGAGAGACATATAGTTAATTATAGCACTGTTCACAGCAGACGAGAGAGAGAGAGAGAGAGAGGGAGAAGAAGAGGTTGAGGTCTGTCTGTGTACATCGACGAGGAGGTTGAGGTCCGTGTCCTTGACGCCGAGCTCCTTGAGCATCTCCCTGAGGTGCAGCAGCGGGCTGGAGATCTCCGTGATGAACATGCAGGCCATCATCTCCGTGCCGCACCTCTGGTAGGCCAGGCCGGCGCCGATGCCGACGATGCTCACCAGGTGGTGCACGGTGTTGTCGAGCCGCACGTCGCCGTTGAGGTGGCAGCACGCCGCGTCGTAGATCATGTACGACAGCGTCACCGCCAGGGACTTCATCTGTTTATCGATGGACACACGTACGTACAGCGAGGAAAGAGGACGGAGTCAGTGCATGCGCGCGCGTGTATCACGGATCAGCGAGCGCAGCGGTGTGCGGTGGCGGTGGCGGTGGCGGTGCGTACCTGGCGCGGCGAGGAGGGGGCGTTGAGGGGGCAGACGGGGCACGACCACTCCTGGACGGAGAGGCAGGCCATGCAGACGGCGGCGACGGCGTGCATGGTGGAGACGGCGCGGTTGCAGAACTCGTAGGAGCGCTTCGGCATCAGCGCCCGCATCACCAGGAACGCCGTCGACCAGAAGGCCAGCCCGGTCACCACGTAGCTCAGCACGAAGTCCTCCATCGTTTCGATACGTCCCCACCCAGCGCGGCGGCGCGGAGACCTGACTTGGACGATTATATGATATAGAGGGACGATCGATTGGCGGAAGGAGGAAGAAACAACAATGGTGTCGAGCAATCGGCGACGGGAGTATATAGGGGCAGAGGGAGCGAGGAGGTCACGGAGGCAGCGTGAGTGACAGGTGCGGAGTCGGAGTAGAATACTGTTGCGATTGAGCTTTTTCGTTTAAGAGGAAGAGGTTTCAATGGGGGCGGTTGGGGACGGATACGGGTCTAACTCCAATCCGCTGGGCATATGTACCGTGTGAGAAATAATTTGATGCGCACTTAAAGCGCCGCCTGATTAATTCGTTCCTGACTCTGATGATGAGTGGCACTGTAGCACCCGTGCGGTTTGTGTTCTCCTTCTCCAAACGCAACCAGTTTTGACATGTTTCCTATGACACACCATTGTTGGAGGTGTCATCAGGATCTTATCCACGAGTATCTACAGCCGGACTACTCAAACATCCCCTGTTTATCTGGGCAGACGGTCCGGTCCATGACATGTCATAAAATCGCGGACAAAATCCTAGCCACTTCAGCCTCACATATATTCGTCCCTATTCATATCCCGGACAAAACCCTAGCCACTCCGCCCCTAAGCTCCGTTCCAACGATATCCGGCATTCTCTGACATGGCGGACAGCGGATTCGACTTAGAGATCTCCTGATCCGCCATCTGGGACCTCGACCCATGCAGGGAAGAGGAGGAGATGGCCAACCGCATGGCTCTCCACCGCTCCCGAGAGGAGTGCGCCTAACTGCGATTGGAGTCGACCCTACAGAAATCCATTGCGTCGGCAGAAATGACACTCAGATCGGCCGAGCCTAGTGGCTCCAAGCATGTAACCGTGGCCTCACCGGACGCAGTGACCACCGTCTGGCGCCCCAACTCCGGGGTCACGGTGCAACCCCTTCGGTGGCCCCTCATCCCTGCGGCGTCGGGATCCAAGTCAGAGGTAAACACCAGCACGCGTCAGGGGCCGTCCGCTATGGACGCACGACATGCCTTCCATGCAAGGCATAGGGTCCAGGAAGCCGTGGTAGCTCTCGAGGCCAAGGAAGCAAAGGCGGAGTCACACACGACCTTGGATGAGGAAGCCCTCCGTGGCTGCATCCTCAATAAGTAGCAAAGGAGGACGACGTGCACCCTCACCAAGGAGCAAAATTGGGCGGTCCCTGCCATAGCCGGACTGCCGTCCAAAGAGGAGAACGAGGAAGCTAGTGACGGGTCAGACAACTCCAGCTGTGAGAAGATCTAGCTCGATCCATTTTGCATCTTTGACCACTACTTTTGCAACAAAGACGACAAGAGCAACAACAAGGGCAAGGGTAGCTATTGATGAACTTTCTCAATAGCTTTAGTATGTAGAACATGCCAAATTTTGGTAGTCCGATGGCATGTACGATGTAGTAGAGCATGCCAGTTTTTGACGGAGTGATGACATGCATGATGAAGTAGTTGGACGCTATGTGTGGGATCGAGATTTATTACGTGAGTTAAGTTTACATTGCATGCAATTCTATGGATTTGAAGATTTGCTAATGAGGCACCTGGCTGTGGATGTGAACAGATGAGGGGTGACTCGTCAATAGCCGCTTACGCGCATGGGCGCGTCCGCGGATTCTTAGGGGACCAGATTAGGGCGGTTCAGGTGCAAATGCTCTAAGAAACTAAGGCCCTGTGTGAAACTTAAATTTATGCCCGAAAAGGTTTAAATGATTTTAATACCTACCCCCTTACCAGCTTTCTAGATAATTGCATCACTAAGAACATGTTTGAAACAATAAACGAAAAATGCATCCCTTGGTTATGGTTTATCTTTCCCTCTTGCATGCAATCGGTAGGGTACTCATCCCTTTAAAGCATCATCACTAAGCCCAGGTATCCACCTCCTCTTTGCCCGCACCCAGGTGGCCAATGTCGAGAAGGGGGATTTCGGTGCCTCGGCTCCGACCAATAGTTTAACTTATGTGTTTTCCTCGCAGGGGCTTAGTATGGAGACACTTCATCTTCAAGTTGGTATCCTCCTTGAGTTTGGAAGAGCTAGCTCCGACATAGATTCCATCTGTCTACTTAGGAGGCGAGGTTAGGGTTTCTCACCGTGCGTACATGCATGATGGCGATATTTGGTCTCATGTGCTTTAGATCGATTCAAGGGTTCAATGATGACATTTACGACTCTAAACGTTGGTCCATAGGGGCACATGTACAAAGAATTCATGGCCATCATCGACAAATTCAAGCCGTCTCCGACATGGGAGTGGCGACAACGGCATGCCCGTGGGGCGTCCTATCGGCGGTAGTGGTCGTTCGATGGTGCAGAATCCTTGATGTAATTTTTATCATGTTTGAGGGTATTTTTTTTACTTATTATGAACCTTTATAATTGACCCGTGTCCTTTTTCACAAAAAAGATGTTTCAAAACTTTTAGTGATGAAACAACCTTTGGCGGCAAGGGAAAGGCTCATCTAGTGTGAGGTGCATTTGATCTCCTTAGGGTACTTCCCCTAGAGTTTCAAGAAATTATGAGTTCTTTTAGAACTTCAACATCCAAAAATTATAGCGACTATGAAATAATATAAATAAAAGCACTCCTACCATCTGGCCCCTCTTGCAACAATCTAGTTTTGGTTGCTTAATAAGGATGTATTTTCTTTGCCCTACCAATGAATAAGCAGGCCTAGAAAATATTAAATTGGAACATAAGAGGGTTGAACTCCCATGATAAATGATTGATAATACATAATAAAAACGAGGAAGGTTCTTGTTGTCTTACATGTTTTCAGAAACTGAAACAGAGCACATTGATTTAGATTATATCACACAATTTTGCCCTAGAAGATTTGTTTCATTTGTAATATATAACTCCTATTGCCAGATGAGGGGTTGTCCTCACTATTTGGGATGGTGTTGTTTTCTCTGGTCATAGTAGAGTTCCAGAATGAGTATGTTCTCTCTGCCCTAATGCAATCTACAAGATGTTGTAATGTTTGGACTTCAACAAATAACTATGCTCCATGTTAAGATGGCAATAAATTGGAATTAATTCTGTGTCTTTGTAATGTCTAAATTGCATATGATGTTAATTGGATCATGGTTGGTGATTTCAACCTCATAAGGAGGCCAGATGATAGGAATAAACATGGGGGGTAGTATTAATGAGATAATTCATTCTTTAGTAATTTCTCATTTTGCGCTCATTTATGTACCTCTCAAAGTCAGAAAGTACACTTCGAGCAATATGCATACCCCTCGTGAACTCCAAAAGCTTGATTGATTTTTTATTCCCTTTATCGGACAGTTAATTAATTATCCATATGCTCTGGTCTACCATGGCCATGACAACCTCTGACCATGTGCCATGTCTCATCTCAGTTGAAACTATGATGCCTAAGTCTAATATATTTAGGTTTCAAAATGCTTGGATGGAACATGATGAGTTCTTGCCATTTGTGGGTCACACTTGGAAAATTCAATTTACTATGTAGTAGCAAAGTAGTATGAAAGTAACGGTAACGGTGGCAAAAGTAACAGTAGTAGTTTTTGTAGCAATCGTAACAGTGGCAACGGAAAAGTAACTAAGCAAAGATCAATATGTGAAAAGCTCGTGGGAAATGGATCAATGATGGATAATTATGTCGGATGCGATTCCTCATGCAACAGTTATAACATAGGGTGACACAGAACTAGCTCCAGTTCATCAATGTAATGTAGGCATGTATTCCGAATATAGTCATACATGCTTATGGAAAAGAACTTGCATGACATCTTTTGTCCTACCCTTCCGTGGCAGCGGGGTCCTATTGGAAACTAAGGGATATTAAGGCCTTCTTTTAATAGAGTACCAGACCAAAGCATTAACACTTAGTGAATACATGAACTCCTCAAACTACGGTCATCACCAGGAGTGGTCCCGATTATTGTCACTTCGGGGTTGCCGGATCATAACACATAGTAGGTGACTATTGACTTGGAAGATAGGATCAAGAACTCACATATATTCATGAAAACATAATAGGTTCAGATATGAAATCATGGCACTCGGGCCCTAGTGACAAGCATTAAGCATAGCAAAGTCATAGCAACATCAATCTTAGAACATAATGGATACTAGGGATCAAACCCTAACAAAACTAACTCGATTACATGGTAAATCTCATCCAACCCATCACCGTCCAGCAAGCCTACGATGAGATTACTCACGCACGGCGGTGAGCATCATGAAATTGGTGATGGAGGAAGGTTGATGATGATGATGGCGACGGATTCCCCTCTCCGGGGCCCCAAACGGACTCCAGATCAGCCCTCCCGATGAAGATTAGGGCTTGGCGGCGGCTCTGTATCGTAAAACAAGATGAATCCTTCTTCTTTTTTCTCTCCCTGAAAGTGAATATATGGAGTTGGGGTTGAGGTCGGTGGAGTCTCAGGGGGCCCATGAGGCAGGGGCGCGCCCCAGGGGGGCTCCCTGCACCCTCGTGGACAGGGTGTGGGCCCCCTGATGCTGATTCTTTCGTCAGTATTTTTTATTAATTCCAAAACGTGTCTCCGTGGATTTTCAGGTCATTCCGAGAACTTTTATTTCTGCACAAAAATAACACCATGGCAATTCTGCTGAAAACAACGTCAGTCCGGATTAGTTCCATTCAAATCATGCAAGTTAGAGTCCAAAATAAGGGAAAAAGTGTTTGGAAAAGTAGATACGTTGAAGACGTATCACTATGCCGACGGAACCAACATAATCACTGCCAGTTTTAAAATTCTTAGGAAAACCATTAAATCTTATTCTACGAAGTTGTCTAGTATGAATGATACAAATTCAGGACATAAACATTGTCATTTCTTTCCTTGGTGCCATTGGAAACACCAGGGCTCTGACCAACTTGGAGGCCACTTTTAGAAAGGACTTGAAAGGTCATCTTGTAGCTTTGCTTAAAAAACAAAAAAATGTACTAGAGACAGAGTGAAAATATTAAGTTGGTCACCCTAGGTGGTGAAAATACAATATTTCTCCATTCTAATGCTACTATTTGAAATAGAAGAAACTCCACTGCCTCCTTCACCCATGAATGGTGCTATTCACTCCAAACATGAGGACAAGGCCACTTCTAATGGTGGTTATAAGCAAAGTTTGGGACAATATTAGTCTACTATTTTGCTTTTTCTTGATGGTTATAAGCAAAGTTTGGGAAATATAATTCCACTTCTTATAATGTTGACATGTCTATAATTATTCAAAGGTTGCTTGGTATCGATATTTTGGAGAGCCCTTTCATGAAGCAGGAAATAGATGTTGTTGCTGTTGAGTTGCCAAGTAAAAAATTACCCGGATCAGGTGGTTCCAATATTAAATTCCTCAAGAAATGTTGGCATACCCTAAAAAAATATTTTTTTGACTTGTGTGCCCAATTTCAAAGTGGAACATCATGCCTTCAAACCATAATAACAATAACATTTAGGTCTCACATTTATTCATATCTATGGCATAATCAACTAGCAAGCAATAATAATAAATCTCAGATGACAACACTTCCTCAAAACAATCATAACATGATATAACAAGATGGTATCTTGCTAACCCTTTCTGAGACCGCAAAACATAAATGCAAAGCACCCCTGAAGATCAAGCACTGACTAGACATTGTAATTCATGGTAAAAGAGATCCAGTCACAGTCATACTTCATGTAAATTGATAGCAATGCATGCGAATGATAGCGGTGCTCTCCAACTGGTGCTTTTTAAAAAGAGGATGATGACTCAACATAAAAGTAAATAGATAGGCCCTTGGCATAGGGAAGTAGGGATTTGCAGAGGTGCCATAGCTTGAGTTTTGAAACAGAGATAAATAATATTTTGAGTGGCATACTTTCATTATCAACATAACAACCAAGAGATCTCGATATCTTCCATTCTACATGATAACCCACAAGTATAGGGGATCGCAACAGTTTTCGAGGGTAGAGTATTCAACCCAAATTTATTGATTCGACACAAGGGGAGCCAAAGAATATTCTCAAGTATTAGCAGCTGAGTTGTCAATTCAACCACACCTGGAAACTTAATATCTGCAGCAAAGTGTTTAGTAGCAAAGTAATATGATAGTAGTGGTAACGGTAGCAAAAGGTAACGGTAGCAAAAGTAATATTTTTGGTGTTCTATAGTGATGATAACAATAGCAACGGAAAAGTAAATAAGCGAAGAACAATATATGGAAAGCTCGTAGGCAATGGATCGGTGATAGAGAATTATGCCGGATGCGGTTCATCATGTAACAGTCATAACCTAGGGTGACACAGAACTAGCTCCAGTTCATCAATGTAATGTAGGCATGTATTCCGAATATAGTCATACGTGCTTATGGAAATGAACTTGCATGCCATCTTTTGTCCTACCCTCCCATGTCAGCAGGGTCCTATTGGAAACTAAGGGATATTAAGGCCTCCTTTTAATAGAGTACCGGACCAAAGCATTAACACATAGTGAATACATGAACTCCTCAAACTACGGTCATCACCGGGAGTGGTCCCGATTATTGTCACTTCGGGGTTGCCGGATCATAACACATAGTAGGTGACTATTGACTTGGAAGATAGGATCAAGAACTCTCATATATTGATGAAAACATAATAGGTTCAGATCTGAAATCATGGCACTCGGGCCCTAGTGACAAGCATTAAGCATAGCAAAGTCATAGCAACATCAATCTCAGAACATAGTTTATACTTTGGATCAAACCCTAACAAAACTAACTCGATTACATGATAAATCTCATCCAACCCATCACCATCCAGCAAGACTACAATGGAATTACTCACGCACGGTGGTGAGCATCATGAAATTGGTGATGGAGGATGGTTGATGATGACGATGGCGACGGATTCCCCTCTCCGGAGCCCCGAACAGACTCCAGATCAGCCCTCCCGAGAGAGTTTAGGGCTTGGCGGCGGCTCCGTATCGTAAAACGCGATGAATCCTTCTCCCTAGTTTTTTCCCCGAAAGTGAATATATGGAGTCAGGGTTGAGGTCGGTGGAGCGTCAGGGGGCCCACGAGGCAGGGGCGCGCCCAGGGGGTAGCGCGCGCCCCCACCCTCGTGGACAGGTGGAGGCCCCCCTGACATGGATCTTCCTTCTAGTATTTTTTATATATTCCAAAGTAATTCTCCGTTGATTTTTAGGTCATTTCGAGAACTTCTATTTCTGCACAAAAATAATACCATGGCAATTCTGCTGAAAACAACATCAGTCCGGGTTAGTTCCATTCAAATCATGCAAGTTAGAGTCCAAAACAAGGGCAAAAGTGTTTGGAAAAGTAGATACGACAGAGACGTATCACTACGCACATTATAGGCGGTTCCCAAACAGAATGGTAAAGTTTATACTCCCCACCACCAACAAACATCAATCCATGGCTTGTCCGAAACAACGGGTGCCTCCAGGAGTTTTGTTTGCAATTATTTTGATTTGAGCATGGGACTGGGCATCCCGGTTACCGACCATTTTCTTGTGAGTGATGAGCGGAGTCCACTCATCATGAGAATAACCCACCTAGAATGGAAGATATAGACAACCCTAGTTGATACATGAGCTATTCGAGCATTCAAAACAGAATTTCATTTGAAGGTTCAGAGTTTGGCACATACAAATTTACTTGGGACGGCAGGTAAATACCGCTTATAGGAAGGTATGGTGGACTCATATGAAATAACGTTGGGTTTTATGGAAGTGGATGCACAAGCAGTATTCCTGCTTAGTACAAGTGAAGGCTAGAAAGAGGCTGGGAAGCGACCAACTAGAGAGCAACAACAGTTATGAACATGCATTAAGATTAATCAACAATGACTGCAAGCATGAGTAGGATATAAATCACCATGAACATAAATATCATGGAGGCTATGTTGATTTTGTTTCAACTACATGCATGAACATGTGCAAAGTCAAGCCACTTGAATCATTCAAAGGAGGATACCTGAAGGAAATATGCCCTAGAGGCAATAATAAAGTTATTATTTATTTCCTTATATATCATGATAAATGTTTATTATTCATGCTAGAATTGTATTAACCGGAAACATAATACATGTGTGAATACATAGACAAACAAAGTGTCACTAGTATGCCTCTACTTGACTAGCTCGTTAATCAAAGATGGTTATGTTTCCTAACCATGAACAATGAGTTGTTATTTGATTAACGGGATCACATCATTAAGTGAATGATCTGATTGACATGACCCATTCCATTAGCTTAGCACCCGATCGTTTAGTATGTTGCTATTGCTTTCTTCATGACTTATACATGTTCCTATAACTATGAGATTATGCAACTCCCGTTTACCGGAGGAACACTTTGGGTGCTACCAAACGTCACAACATAACTGGGTGATTATAAAGGAGTAGTACAGGTGTCTCCAAAGGTACATGTTGGGTTGGCGTATTTCGAGATTAGGTTTTGTCACTCCGATTGTCGGAGAGGTATCTCTGGGCCCTCTCGGTAATGCACATCACATAAGCCTTGCAAGCATTGCAACCAATGAGTTAGTTGCGAGATGATGTATTACGAAATGAGTAAAGAGACTTGTCGGTAACGAGATTGAACTAGGTATTGGATACCGACGATCGAATCTCGGGCAAGTAACATACCGATGACAAAAGGAACAACGTATGTTGTTATGCGGTCTGACCGATAAAGATCTTCGTAGAATATGTAGGAGCCAATATGGGCATCCAGGTCCCGCTATTGGTTATTGACCGGAGATTTGTCTCAGTCATGTCTGCATTGTTCCCGAACCGTAGGGACCGCACGCTTAACATTACGATGACAATTATTATGAGTTTATGCATTTTTTATGTACCGAAGTTAGTTCAGAGTCCCGGATGTGATCAACGGACATGACGAGGAGTCTCGAAATGGTCGAGACATAAAGATTGATATACTGGACGGCTATATTCGGACATCGGAAGCGTTCCGGGTGATTTCGGAGAAAACCGGAGTGCCGGAGGGGTTACCGGAACCCCCCGGGGAAGTAATGGGCCTTATTGGTCCTGAGGGGAGAGAGAGGGCAGCAGCCCAAGAGGTGGCGCGCCCCCCCTCAAGGGAGTCTGAATTGGACTAGGAGGGGAGGGCGCGGCCCCCCCTTTCCCTCTCCCTCTCCCTCTCTTTCCTTCCCCCCCAAGTCTCCTAGTTGGACTAGGAAAGGGGAGTCCTACTCCCACTAGGAGGAGGACTCCCCCTCCCTTGGCGCGCCCCATAGGCTGGCCGGCCTGCCCCTTGCTCCTTTATATACGGGGGCAGGGGGCACCCTAGGACACACAAGTTGATCCTCGTGATCGTTCCTTAGCCGTGTGCAGTGCCCCCTGCCACCATATTCCACCTCAGTCATATCGTTGTAGTGCTTAGGCGAAGCCCTGCGTCGGTGGAACATCATCATCGTCACCACACTGTTGTGCTGACGGAACTCATCCCCGAAGCTTTGCTGGATCGGAGCCCGGGGAGCGTCATCGAGTTGTACGTGTGCTAAGAACTCGGAGGTGCCGGAGTAATGGTGCTTGGATCGGTCGGATCGGGAAGAAGACATACGACTACTTCCTCTACGTTGTGTCAACGCTTCCGTTGCGATCTACAAGGGTACGTAGATCATACTCTCCCCTCTCGTTGCTATGCATCACCATGATCTTGCGTGTGCGTAGGAAAATTTTGAAATTACTACGTTCCCCAACAGTGGATCCGAGCCTAGGTTTTATGGTTTGATGTTATTTGCACGAGTAGAACACAAGTGAGTTGTGGGCGATATAAGTCATACTGCCTACCAACATGTCATACTTTGGTTCAGCGGCATTGTTGGACGAGATGACCGGGACCAACATTACGCGTACGCTTACGCAAGACCGGTTCTCCCGACGTGCTTTGCACATAGGTGGCTTGCGGGCGACTGTCTCTCCAACTTTAGTTGAACCAAGTGTGGCTACGCCCGGTCCTTGCGAAGGTTAAAACGGAGTCAAATTGACAAACTATCGTTGTGGTTTTGATGCGTAGGTGAGATTGGTTCTTGCTTAAGCCCGTAGCAGCCACGTAAAACTTGCAACAACAAAGTAGAGGACGTCTAACTTGTTTTTGCAGGGCATGTTGTGATGTGATATGGCCAAGACATGATGCTAAATTTTATTGTATGAGATGATCATGTTTTGTAACCGAGTTATCGGCAACTGGCAGGAGCCATATGGTTATCACTTTATTGTATGCAATGAAATCGCGATGTAATGCTTTACTTTATTACTAAACGGTAGTGATAATCGTGGAAGCATAAGATTGGCGAGACGACAACGATGCTACGATGGAGATCAAGGTGTCGCGCCGGTGACGATGATGATCATGATAGTGCTTCGTAGATGAAGATCACAGGCACAAGATGATGATGGCCATATCATATCACTTATATTGATTGCATGTGATGTTTATCCTTTATGCATCTTATCTTGCTTTGATTGACAGTAGCATTATAAGATGATCTCTCACTAAATTATCAAGAAGTGTTCTCCCTGAGTATGCACCGTTGCCAAAGTTCGTCGTGCCCAGACACCACGTGATGATCGGGTGTGATAAGCTCTACGTCCATCTACAACGGGTGCAAGCCAGTTTTGCACAGGCAGAATACTCAGGTTAAACTTGACGAGCCTAGCATATGCAGATATGGCCTCGGAACACGGAGACCGAAAGGTCGAGCGTGAATCATATAGTTGATATGATCAACATAATGATGTTCACCATTGAAAACTAATCCATTTCACGTGATGATCGGTTATGGTTTAGTTAATTTGGATCACATGATCACTTAGAAGATTAGAGGGATGTCTATCTAAGTGGGAGTTCTTAAGTAATATGATTAATTGAACTTAAATTTATCATGAACTTAGTACCTGATAGTATCTTGCTTATGTATGTTTGATTGTAGATAGATGGCCCATGCTGTTGTTCCGTTGAATTTTAATGCGTTCCTTGAGAAAGCAAAGTTGAAAGATGATGGTAGCAATTACACGGACTGGGTCCATAACTTGAGGATTATCCTCATTGCTGCACAGAAGAATTACATGCTGGAAGCACCGCTGGGTGCCAGGCCTGCTGCAGGAGCAACACCAGATGTTATGAACGTCTGGCAGGGCAAAGCTGATGACTACTCGATAGTTCAGTGTGCCATGCTTTACGGCTTAGAATCGGGACTTCAATGACGTTTTGAACGTCATGGAGCATATGAGATGTTTCAGGAGTTGAAGTTAATATTTCAAGCAAATGCCCGAATTGATAGATATGAAGTCTCCAATAAGTTCTACAGCTGCAAGATGGAGGAGAACAGTTCTGTCAGTGAGCATATACTCAAAATGTCTGGGTGTAATAATCACTTGATTCAATTGGGAGTTAATCTTCCAGATGATTGTGTCATTGACAGAATTCTCCAATCACTGCCACCAAGCTACAAGAGCTTAGTGATGAACTATAACATTCAAGGGATGAACAAGACTATTCCCGAGCTCTTCGCAATGCTGAAAGCTGCGGAGGTAGAAATCAAGAAGGAGCATCAAGTGTTGATGGTCAATAAGACCACTAGTTTCAAGAAAAATGGCAAAGGAAAGAAGAAGGGGAACTTCAAGAAGAACGGCAAGCAAGTTGCTGCTGAAGAGAAGAAACCCAAGTCTGGACCTAAGCCTGAAACTGAGTGCTTCTACTGCAAGCAGACTGGTCACTGGAAGCGGAACTGCCCCAAGTATTTGGCGGATAAGAAGGATGGCAAGGTGAACAAAGGTATATGTGATATACATGTTATTGATGTGTACCTTACTAGAGCTCGCAGTAGCACCTGGGTATTTGATACTGGTTCTGTTGCTAATATTTGCAACTCGAAACAGGGACTACGGATTAAGCGAACACTAGCAAAGGATGAGGTGACGATGCGCGTGGGAAACGGTTCCAAAGTAGATGTGATCGCGGTCGGCACGCTACCTCTACATCTACCTTCGGGATTAGTATTAGACCTAAATAATTGTTATTTGGTGCCAGCGTTGAGCATGAACATTATATCTGGATCTTGTTTGATGCGAGACGGTTATTCATTTAAATCAGAGAATAATGGTTGTTCTATTTATATGAGTAATATCTTTTATGGTCATGCACCCTTAAAGAGTGGTCTATTCTTGTTGAATCTCGATAGTAGTAACACACATATTCATAATGTTGAAACCAAAAGATGCAGAGTTGATAATGATAGTGCAACTTATTTGTGGCACTGCCGTTTAGGTCATATCGGTGTAAAACGCATGAAGAAACTCCATACTGATGGACTTTTGGAACCACTTGATTATGAATCACTTGGTACTTGCGAACCGTGCCTCATGGGCAAGATGACTAAAACACCGTTCTCCGGTACTATGGAGAGAGCAACAGATTTGTTGGAAATCATACATACAAATGTATGTGGTCCGATGAATATTGAGGCTCGTGGCGGATATCGTTATTTTCTCACCTTCACAGATGACTTAAGCAGATATGGGTATATCTACTTAATGAAACACAAGTATGAAACATTTGAAAAGTTCAAAGAATTTCAGAGTGAAGTTGAAAATCATCGTAACAAGAAAATAAAATTTCTACGATCTGATCGTGGAGGAGAATATTTGAGTTACGAGTTTGGTGTACATTTGAAACAATGCGGAATAGTTTCGCAACTCACGCCACCTGGAACACCACAGCGTAATGGTGTATCCGAACATCGTAATCGTACTTTACTAGATATGGTGCGATCTATGATGTCTCTTACTGATTTACTGCTATCGTTTTGGGGTTATGCTTTAGAGACGGCCGCATTCACGTTAAATAGGGCACCATCAAAATCCGTTGAGACGACGCCTTATGAACTATGGTTTGGCAAGAAACCAAAGTTGTCGTTTCTTAAAGTTTGGGGCCGTGATGCTTATGTGAAAAAGCTTCAACCTGATAAGCTCGAACCCAAATCGGAGAAATGTGTCTTCGTAGGATACCCAAAAGAGACTGTTGGGTACACCTTCTATCATAGATCCGAAGGCAAGACATTCGTTGCTAAGAATGGATCCTTTCTGGAGAAGAAGTTTCTCTCGAAAGAAGTGAGTGGGAGGAAAGGTAGAACTTGACGAGGTAACTGTACCTGCTCCCTTATTGGAAAGTAGTACATCACAGAAAACTGTTTCAGTGACACCTACACCAGTTAGTGAGGAAGCTAATGATGATGATCATGAAACTTTAGATCAAGATACTACTGAACCTCGTAGATCAACCAGAGTGAGATCCGCACCAGAGTGGTACGGTAATCCTGTTCTGGAAGTCATGCTACTAGATCATGATGAACCTACGAACTATGAAGAAGCGATGGTGAGCCCAGATTCCGCAAAATGGCTTGAAGCCATGAAATCTGAGATGGGATCCATGTATGAGAACAAAGTATGGACTTTGGTTGACTTGCCCGATGATCGGCAAGCAATTGAGAATAAATGGATCTTCAAGAAGAAGACTGACGCTGACGGTAATATTACTGTCTACAAAGCTCGACTTGTCGCAAAAGGTTTTCGGCAAGTTCAAGGGATTGACTACGATGAGACCTTCTCACCCGTAGCGATGCTTAAGTCTGTCCGAATCATGTTAGCAATTGCCGCATTTTATGATTATGAAATTTGGCAGATGGATGTCAAAACTGCATTCCTGAATGGATTTCTGGAAGAAGAGTTGTATATGATGCAACCAGAAGGTTTTGTCGATCCAAAGGGAGCTAACAAAGTGTGCAAGCTCCAGCGATCCATTTATGGACTGGTGCAAGCCTCTCGGAGTTGGAATAAACGTTTTGATAGTGTGATCAAAGCATTTGGTTTTATACAGACTTTTGGAGAAGCCTGTATTTACAAGAAAGTGAGTGGGAGCTCTGTAGCATTTCTGATATTATATGTAGATGACATATTACTAATTGGAAATGATATAGAATTTCTGGATAGCATAAAGGGATACTTGAATAAGAGTTTTTCAATGAAAGACCTCGGTGAAGCTGCTTACATATTAGGCATTAAGATCTATAGAGATAGATCAAGACGCTTAATTGGACTTTCACAAAGCACATACCTTGACAAGGTTTTGAAGAAGTTCAAAATGGATCAAGCAAAGAAAGGGTTCTTGCCTGTGTTACAAGGTGTGAAGTTGAGTAAGACTCAATGCCCGACCACTGCAGAAGATAGAGAGAATATGAAAGATGTTCCCTATGCTTCAGCCATAGGCTCTATCATGTATGAAATGCTGTGTACCAGACCTGATGTGTGCCTTGCTATAAGTCTAGCAGGGAGGTACCAAAGTAATCCAGGAGTGGATCACTGGACAGCGGTCAAGAACATCCCGAAGTACCTAAAAAGGACAAAGGATATGTTTCTCGTGTATGGAGGTGACAAAGAGCCAATTGTAAATGGTTACGTTGATGCAAGCTTTGACACTGATCCGGACGATTCTAAATCGCAAACCGGATACGTGTTTACATTAAACGGTGGAGCTGTCAGTTGGTGCAGTTCTAAACAAAGCGTTGTGGCGGGATCTACATGTGAAGCGGAGTACATAGCTGCTTCGGAAGCAGCAAACGAAGGAGTCTGGATGAAGGAGTTCATATCCGATCTAGGTGTCATACCTAGTGCATCGGGTCCAATGAAAATCTTTTGTGACAATACTGGTGCAATTGCCTTGGCAAAGGAATCCAGATTTCACAAGAGAACCAAGCACATCAAGAGACGCTTCAATTCCATCCGGGATCTAGTCTAGGTGGGAGACATAGAGATTTGCAAGATACATACGGATCTGAATGTCGCAGACCCGTTGACTAAGCCTCTTCCACAAGCAAAACATGATCAGCACCAAGGCTCCATGGGTGTGAGAATCATTACTGTGTAATCTAGATTATTGACTCTAGTGCAAGTGGGAGACTGAAGGAAATATGCCCTAGAGGCAATAATAAAGTTATTATTTATTTCCTTATATATCATGATAAATGTTTATTATTCATGCTAGAATTGTATTAACCGGAAACATAATACATGTGTGAATACATAGACAAACAAAGTGTCACTGGTATGCCTCTACTTGACTAGCTCGTTAATCAAAGATGGTTATGTTTCCTAACCATGAACAATGAGTTGTTATTTGATTAACGGGATCACATCATTAAGTGAATGATCTGATTGACACGACCCATTCCATTAGCTTAGCACCCGATCGTTTAGTATGTTGCTATTGCTTTCTTCATGACTTATACATGTTCCTATAACTATGAGATTATGCAACTCCCGTTTACCGTAGGAACACTTTGGGTGCTACCAAACATCACAACGTAACTGGGTGATTATAAAGGAGTAGTACAGGTGTCTCCAAAGGTACATGTTGGGTTGGCGTATTTCGAGATTAGGTTTTGTCACTCCGATTGTCGGAGAGGTATCTCTGGGCCCTCTCGGTGATGCACATCGCATAAGCCTTGCAAGCATTGCAACCAATGAGTTAGTTGCGAGATGATGTATTACGGAACGAGTAAAGAGACTTGCCGGTAACAAGATTGAACTAGGTATTGGATACTGACGATCGAATCTCGGGCAAGTAACATACCGATGACAAAAGGAACAACGTATGTTGTTATGCGGTCTGACCGATAAAGATCTTCGTAGAATATGTAGGAGCCAATATGGGCATCCAGGTCCCGCTATTGGTTATTGACCGAAGATTTGTCTCAGTCATGTCTGCATTGTTCTCGAACCGTAGGGTCCGCACGCTTAACGTTACGATGACAGTTATTATGAGTTTATGCATTTTTGATGTACCGAAGTTAGTTTGGAGTCCCGGATGTGATCAATGGACATGACGAGGAGTCTCGAAATGGTCGAGACATAAAGATTGATATATTGGATGGCTATATTCGGACACCGGAAGCGTTCCGGGTGATTTCGGAGAAAACCGGAGTGCCGGAGGGGTTATCGGAACCCCCCGGGGAAGTAATGGGCCTTATTGGGCCTGAGGGGAGAGAGAGGGCAGCAGCCCAAGAGGTGGCGCGCCCCCCTCAAGGGAGTCCGAATTGGACTAGGAGGGGAGGGCGCGGCCCTCCCTTTCCCTCTCCATCTCCCTCTCTTTCCTTCCCCCAAGTCTCCTAGTTGGACTAGGAAAGGGGAGTCCTACTCCCACTAGGAGGAGGACTCCCCCTCCCTTGGCGCGCCCCATAGGCCGGCCGGCCTCCCCCTTGCTCCTTTATATACGGGGGCAGGGGGCACCCTAGGACACACAAGTTGATCCTTGTGATCGTTCCTTAGCCGTGTGCGGTGCCCCCTGCCACCATATTCCACCTTGGTCATATCGTTGTAGTGCTTAGGCAAAGCCCTGCGTCGGTGGAACATCATCATCGTCACCACGCCGTTGTGCTAACGGAACTCATCCCCAAAGCTTTGCTGGATCGGAGCCCAGGGAGCGTCATCGAGCTGTACGTGTGCTAAGAACTCGGAGGTGCCGGAGTAACGGTGCTTGGATCGGTCGGATCGGGAAGAAGACGTACGACTACTTCCTCTACGTTGTGTCAACGCTTCCGTTGCAATCTACAAGGGTACGCAGATCATACTCTCCCCTCTCGTTGCTATGCATCACCATGATCTTGCGTGTGCGTAGGAAAATTTTGAAATTACTACGTTCCCCAACAATACCACCCTATCATACAACATCACAACCATTTTAATAGCATGTTGGCATGCAAGGTAAACCATTATAAACTCTTAGCTAATTAAGCATGGCATGGGCAACTATAATCTCTAATTGTCATTGCAAACATGTTTCATTCATAATAGGCCGAATCAGGAACGATGAACTAATCATTTTTACAAAAACAAGATAGGTCGAGTTCATACCAGCTTCTCTCATCTCAATCAGTCCATCATATATCGTCATTATTGCCTTTCACTCGCACGACCGAACGGTGTGGATAATAATAATAGTGCACGTGCATTGGACTAAGCTGGAATCTGCAAGCATTTAATACAAGGGAAAAGACAAGGTAATTTGGGCTCTTGGTTAAATCAACAATAATGCATATGAGAACCACTCAACATTTTCATCATGGTCTTCTCCTCTCGACCCCCAAAGAATAAGAAAAGAAATAAAACTATTTACACGGGAAAGCTCCCAACAAGCAAAAGAAGAACGAAAAATCTTTTTGGGTTTTTATTTTAATTACCACTACTACATGCACGGAAAGTAAACTAGCTAAAAGCTACAACTAACTTTTTTTTGTTTTTCTTAAGGTTTTTGAAACACACAAGAAGAAGGCTTAGAAAAGAAAATAAACTAGCATGGATAGTACAATGAAAAAGTATGAGCACCGACAACTGGCATGAGTGTGTGAACATGAATGTAAGGTCGGTGAGAAATACGTACTCCCCCAAGCTTAGGCTTTTGGACTAAGTTAGTCTGTGGCCACTGCTGGCCTGGCGGATATCCAAAGTCGTAGCTGGGGTTGTACTGAGATGCAGTAGCTACTGCCCGAAGAGCTGCATCTTGGAGGTGAGATGCCTCCGTCCTCCTCTCATACTCGTTCTCCTCCTCCCTAGTTATAACATATCTCCTTTCCCCTGAAAGTTAAAGAAAGTAGGAGCAGGGAGGGCAACATGGACAATGCGCTGTCTATCAAAGATTAGTCGGTACTGGAGGAACTGTTCGTTCCTCTCAAGAAACTGATGGCGAACCATAGCATTATAATCTAGATAAGCAGGAGGCAACTCCATATCATTTCCATGTATGGGTATACCAAGATAATTAGCTACATGAGTTGCATAAATTCCACGAAACAAATCTCCACTTATACCGTTAAGATGCAACCTTCGTGCCACAATGGCCCCCAAGTTATATTGTTTATCACCTAATACCGCACTCTTGAGGACACAAAGATCTGGAACGCACATGTGACAAGCCTCATCTTTACCGTTAATGCATCTACCTATAAAGAGAGAGAAATAATGTATGGAAGGGAAATGAATGCTCCCTATGGTAGCTTGTGTGATTTCTCTAGATTCCCCCACAGTGATACTAGTAAGAAAGTCTTTATATTCAGATTTGCGAGGTTCACTAACATTGCCCCACTGCGGGAGTTTACAAGCAGTATTAAAATCTTCTAGGTCCATGGTATATGATTTATCATAAAGATCAAATAAAACAGTGTGGGAATTGCACGAGGATGTAAATTTAAACCTCCTCACAAAGGAATCGGTTAGGTATTGGTACTGTAGGCACTTATCTGACACGAAGTTCTCAAGATCAGCATTACGCACATACATGTCAAATTCATCCTTGATGCATGCCTGGACCATAAACTTCTCTGACGGCCATTCACAAGGCCGCACTTGAGCTTCCCTCGGCGGTTCATCATCCAGCTCACGTATCGCGAGCCTTGGTCCTTGTTTCCTTGAGGAACCACCTTGGTACATTTTCCTATGCATTTTTCTTTCTCGGAAAAATTTCTGAAATTTTAGTGACTCGAAATAAAAGTGAACCAAACTCAACAAGATTGATAGTAGTGGGGTGTAAGCCCTGCAGTCTTCCAGGTCAAAATAAGATTGATAGCAACTACTCCCACAAGTGCCTAGAGGCTATATCATACATTAAAACTACTTTGGACCATATAAATTTGACATGCAAGCTCAAGAACAGGGCCACCTTAGCGGCAAAAATTTGCAACAAATAAAGCACTAGAACAAAAACTAATTGGACCATTGGAGGAGTCACATACCGAAGAACAATCTCCCCAAACAGTTTTGTGAATGGAGCTTTGAGCATAGATATCGAAAATGGCAGCAAGATGAGCTAGAACATGGGTTTGAGCTATGGGAGGATTTTTTTCTGGAGGAAGACGAAGTGAGTGGGTGCTGGAATAAATGGAGGGGGTCCACATGGGGCCCACGAGGCAGGGGCGCGCCCCAGGGGGTGGGCGCGCCCTGTGCCCTCGTGGCCAAATGGTGCCCCCCTGGTGTGTTCTCAGTTCCAGAAATTCTTAAATATTCTACAAAAAAACATATTTCATTTTCAGGACATTTGGAGAACTTTTATTTTCGGGGTATTTTCATTGCAAGGATAATTTAGAAAATAGACAGAAAATACTATTTTTGCTTTATTTAATCTAAATAACAGAAAGTAAAAGAAGGGTACAGAGAGTTGTGCTTTCTAACTTCATCCATCTTGTGCTCATCAAAAGGAATCCAGTAACAAGGTTGATCAAGTCTTGTTAACAAACTCTTTCCGAATCGCATGAAACCAGAGAATTTTCAAATAACACTAGGTTACCTCAACGGGGATATGCATGTCCCCAACAATAAGAATATCATATTTCTTCTTGACAATAGGAAGAGGGAATTCAAAACATCCAATAGTAATCGTTGAAAATTTTCCAATAGAATTGATACTGCGGACTTGAGGTTGTTTCCTCGGAAAGTGTACCGTATGATCATTACCATTAACATGAAAAGTGACATTGCCTTTGTTGCAATCAATAACAGCCCCTGCAGTATTCAAAAGGGGTCTACCAAGGATAACCGACATACTATCATCCTCGGGAATATCAAGAATAACAAAGTCCATTAAAATAATAACGTTTGCAACCACAACAGGCACATCCTCACAAATACCGACAGGTATAGCAGTTGATTTATCAGCCATTTGCAAAGATATTTCAGTAGATGACAACTTATTCAAATCAAGTCTACGATATAAAGAGAGAGGCATAGCACTAACACCGGCTCCAAGATCACATAAAGCAGTTTTAACATAGTTTATTTTAATGGAGCATGGTATAGTTGGTACTCCTGGATCTCCTAGTTTCTTAGGTATTTCACCTTTAAAAGTATAATTGGCAACCATGGTGGAAATTTTAGCTTCCGGTATCTTTCTTTTATTTGTAACAATATCTTTCATACACTTAGCATAAGGATTCATTTTAAGCATATCAGTCAAACGCATACGCAAAAAGATAGGTCTAATCATTTAAGCAAAGTGCTCAAAATCCTCATCATCATTTTTCTTGGATGGTTTAGGAGGAAAAGGCATGTGTTTCTAAACCCATGGTTCTCTTCCTTTACCATGCTTCCTAGCAATGAAGTCTCTATTATCATAACATTGATTCCTTGATTGTGGGTTATCAAGATCAATAGCAGGTCCAATATCTACATCATTGTTATTGCTAGGTTGAGCATCAACATGAACATCATCATTAAAATTATCACTAGGTTCATGTTCATTCCCAGATTGTGTTTCAGCATCAGAAATACAAACATCATTGGGATTCTCGGGTGTGTCAACAACAGGTTCACTAGAAGCATGCGAAGTCCTATCATTTTTCTTTTTCTTCTTCTTAGAAGGACTAGGTGCATCAACATTAGTTCTCTAAGAATCTTGCTCAACTCTCTTAGGGTGGCCCTCAGGATATAAAGGTTCCTGAGTCATTTTACCCTCTCTAGTCATAACTCTAACATCATTATCATTTTTCTTATTATTTAATTAATTAAGCAAATCATCTTGCGCTTTAAGCACTTGTTCTACCTAAGTGGTAACCATAGAAGCATGTTTACTAATAAGTTTAAGGTCACCTTTAACTCTAGACATATAATCACTCAAGTGTTCAATCATATAAGCATTACGTTTCAATTGTCTACCAACATAAGCATTGCAGTTTTCTTGTTTAACAATAAAATTATCAAACTCACCCAAGCATTGGCTAGCAGACTTATTACGAGGAATATCACCTTCATCAAATCTATAGAGAGAATTTGCCTTTACTACCTGTGTCGGGTTATTAAGACCATGTATTTCTTCAATAGGTGGTAAATTCTTAACATCTTCAGCTTTAATACCCTTTTCTTTCATAGATTTCTTTGCCTCTCGCATATCTTCAGGACTGAGAAATAGAATACCCCTTTTCTTCGTAGTTGGCTTAGGAGTTGGTTCGGGAAGTGTCCAATCATTATCATTACTCAATATATTATTCAATAGCAATTCAGCTTGCTCAACAGTTCTTTCCCTAAAAACACAACCAGCACAACTATCCAGGTGGTCTCTGGAAGCATCAGTTAGTCCATTATGAAAGATATCAAGTATTTCATTTTTCTTGAGAGGATGATCAGGCAAAGCATTAAGTAATCGAAGAAGCCTCCCCCTAGCTTGTGGGAGACTCTCTTCTTCAACTTGCACACAATAATATATTTCCCTTAAGGCAGCTTGTTTCTTATGAGCGGGGAAATATTTAGCAGAGAAGTAATAAATCATATCCTGGCGACTACACACACAACCAGGAGCAAGAGAATTAAACCATGTTTTATCATCACCCTTTAATGAGAACGGAAATAACTTAAGGATATAGTAGTAATGAATTTTTTCCTCATGAGTGAATAGGGTGGCTATATCATTCAATTTAGTAAGATGTGCCACAACAGTTTCAGATTCATAGCCATAAAAAGGATTAGATTCAACCAAAGTAATTAACTCAGGATTGACAGAGAAATCATAATCCTTATCAGAAATACAGATAGGTTAAGTAGCAAAAGCAGGGTCACATTTCATTCTAGCATTCAAAGAATTTTCTTTCAGCTTAGCTAACAGTTTCTTAAGATCATAAAAAAAACCTCAGGCACATCAGGAAATTCATATATAGGGGAGAATCTTCATCATCACTTTCATCAATATTATATGTTTCAATAACTTCATTCTCTCTAACCCTAGCAAGTTGTTCATCAAGAAATCCACCTAATGACACAATATATCAAGCATAGAAGTAGTTTCACTTTAAGCATCATGCATAGCAGAAGTGGCATCATCAATAACATGCGACATATCAAAATCAATAACAGGCGTAGGTGTCACAAATTTACTCATAACAGAACGTGAATCAAGTGCAGAGCTAGATGGCAGTTCCTTACCTCCTATCATAGTTGAGGGAAAAATCTTGGTTCTTTCATCTTTCATGTTCCTCACAGTGATCAACAGATATAATTCCCAAGTGACTCAAAGAATAGAGCTATGCTCCCCAGTAATGGCGCCAGAAAATAATATTGATAACCCACAAGTATAGGGGATGACAACAGTTTTCGAGGGTAGAGTATTCAACCCAAATTTATTGATTCGACACAAGGGAGCCAAAGAATATTCTCAAGTATTAGCAGTTGAGTTGTCAATTCAACCACACCTGAAAGACTTAATATCTGTAGCAAAGTATTTAGTAGCAAAGTAGTATGGAAGTAACGGTAACGGTGGCAAAAGTAACAGTAGTAGTTTTTGTAGCAATCTTAACAGTGGCAACAGAAAAGTAACTAAGCAAAGATCAATATGTGAAAAGCTCGTAGGCAATGGATCAATGATGGATAACTATGTCGGATGCGATTCCTCATGCAACAATTATAACATAGGGTGACACAGAACTAGCTCCAGTTCATTAATGTAATGTAGGCATGTATTCTGAATATAGTCATACGTGCTTATGTAAAAGAACTTGCATGACATCTTTTGTCCTACCATCCCATGTCAACGGCGTCCTATTGGAAACTAAGGGATATTAAGGCCTCCTTTTAATAGAGTACCAGACCAAAGGATTAACACTTAGTGAATACATAAACTCCTCAAACTACTATCATCACCGGGAGTGGTCCCGATTATTGTCACTTCAAGGTTGCCGGATCATAACACATAGTAGGTGACCATTGACTTGCAAGATAGGATCAAGAACTCACATATATTCATGAAAACATAATAGGTTCAGATCTGAAATCATGGCACTCGGGCCCTAGTGACAAGCATTAAGCATAGCAAAGTCATAGCAACATCAATCTTAGAACATAATGGATACTAGGGATCAAACCCTAACAAAACTAACTCGATTACGTGGTAAATCTCATCCAACCCATCACCGTCCAGCAAGCCTACGATGAGATTACTCACGCACGGCGGTGAGCATCATGAAATTGGTGATGGATTAAGGTTGATGATGACGATGGCGACGGATACCCCTCTCCGGAGCCCCGAACGGACTCGAGATCAGCCCTCCCGATGAAGATTAGGGCTTGGCGGCGGCTCCGTATCATAAAAAGCGATGACTCCTTCTTCCTGGGTTTTTTCTCCCCGAAAGTGAATATATGGAGTTGGGGTTGAGGTTGGTGGAGTCTCAGGGGGCCCACGAGACAGGGGGCGCCCCAGGGGGGCTCCCCGCACCCTCATGGACAGGGTGTGGGCCCCGTGATGCTTATTCCTTCACCAGTATTTTTTATTAATTCCAAAACATGTCTCCGTGGATTTTCAGGTTATTCCAAGAACTTTTATTTCTGCACAAAATTAGCACCATGGCAATTCAGCTGAAAACATCGTCAGTCCGGGTTAGTTCCATTCAAATCATGCAAGTTAGAGTCCAAAACAAGGGCAAAAGTGTTTGGAAAAGTAGATACGTTGGAGACATATCACTATGCCGACGAAACTAACATAATCACTGCTAGTTTTAAAATTCTTAGGAAAACCATTAAATCTTGTTCGATGAAGCTGTCTGGTATGAATGATACAAATTCAGGACATAAAGGCTGTCATTTCTCTCCTTGGTGCCATTGGAAACACCAGGCTCTGACCAACTTGGAGACCAGTTTTAGAAAGGACTTGAAAGGTCATCTTGCAGCTCTGCTTAAAAAACAAATAATGTACTGGAGACGAAGTGAAAATATTAAGTGGGTCACCCTAGGCGGTGAAATTACAATATTTCTCCATTCTAATGCTACTATTTGAAATAGAAGAAAATCCACTGCCTCCTTCACCCATGAATGGTGCTATTCAGTCCAAACATGAGGACAAGGCCACTTCTAATGGTGGTTATAAGAAAAGTTTGGGATAATATTAGTCTACTATTTTGCTTTTTCTTGATGGTTATAAGAAAAGTTTGGGACAATATAATTCCACTTCTAATAATTTTGACATGTCTATAATTATTCAAAGGTTGCTTGGTCTCGATATTTTGGAGAGTCCTTTCATGAAGCAGGAAATAGACGTTGTTGTTGCTGAGTTGCCAAGTAAAAAATTACCCGGATCAGTTGGTTCCAACATTAAATTCCTCAAGAAATGTTGGCATACCCTAAAAAATATTTTTATGACTTGTGTGCCCAATTTCAAAGTGGAACATCATGCCTTCAAACCATAATCAATTTTTTATTACATTGATCCCCCCAAAAGATGCTACTACTAAAATTAATGATTATAGACCTATAGACCTTCTCCTTGCTTAATTGCACTCTAAAGCTTGTCACCAAGTTGCTTGCTAATAGGTTGCAATCTATCGTTAAGGACCTGGTTCACACCCCAATATGGATTTACAAAAAACTAGGAATATTCAAGAGTATCTTGCATGGACTTATGAATTCTTGCGCATGATACGTCTCCAACGTATCTATAATTTTTGATTGTTCCATACTATTATATTATCTGTTTTGGATGTTTAATGTGCTTTAATATGCAATTTTATATTATTTTTGGGACTAACCTATTAACCGAAGGCCTAGTGCAAATTGCTGTTTTTTTTGCCTATTTCAGTGTTTCGTAGAAAAGGAATATCAAACGGAATCCAAATGGAACGAAACCTGCATGAGGATCTTTCTTGGATCGAACGCAACCCAGGAGACTTGTAGTACAAGTCCAGAAGTCCGCGAAGCTTCCATGAGGCAGGGGCGCGCCCAGGGGGACAGGCACGCCCCCACCCTCGTGGGCCCCATGGAGCTCCACCGACCTACTTCTTTCGCCTATATATACTCTTATACCCTGAAAACATCCAGGTAAGCCACGAAACCACTTTTCCACCGCCGCAACCTTCTATACCCGTGAGATCCCATCTGGGGGCCTTTTCCGGCGATTTGTCAAAGGGGGAATCGATCACAGAGGGCTTTTACATCAACACCATAGCCTCTCCGATGATGTGTGAGTAGTTTACCACAGACCTTCGGGTCCATAGTTATTAGCTAGATGGCTTCTTCTCTCTCTTTGGTTCTCAATACAAAGTTCTCCTCGATGTTCTTGGAGATCTATTTGATGTAATACTCTTTTGCGGTGTGTTTGCCGAGATCCGATGAATTGTGGGTTTATGAATTTGATTATCTATGAATATTATTTGGTTCTTCTCTGAATTCTTATATGCATGATTTGATATCTTTGCAAGTCTCTTCGAATTATCGGTTTAGTTTGGCCTACTAGATTGATCATTCTTGCAGTGGGAGAAGTGCTTAGCTTTGGGTTCAATCTTGCGGTGTCCTTTCCCAGTGACAGCAGGGGCAGCAAGGCACGTATTGTATTGTTGCCATCGAGGATAAAAAGATGGGGTTTATATCATATTGCTTGAGTTTATCCCTCTACATCATGTCATCTTGCCTAATGCGTTACTCTGTTCTTATGAACTTAATACTCTAGATGCATGCTGGATAGCGGTCGATGTGTGGAGTAATAGTAGTAGATACATAATCGTTTCGGTCTACTTGACACGGACGTGATGCCTATATTCATGATCATTGCCTTAGATATCATCATAACTATGCTCTTTTCTATCAATTGCTCGGCAGTAATTTGTTCACCCACCATAATACATGCTATCATGAGAGAAGCCACTAGTGAAACCTATGGCCCCCGGGTCTACTTTACATCTTATAAGTTTCCAATCTATAATTCTAGTTTACTCCCTCCGTCCGGGTTTATTAGGCCTCTCAGCATCACAAGCATCTCCCCTTTTATAAGTACCCACGTTGGAAAGGTGCATGCATGCAACCATTTCATTGGTTGTATTGAAAGCTATTGTTGTTGGTGCCATGGCTGAAAAGTTAATACACTTCATGTGTGCTTTTTCATTGGCTGCATGCATGTGAGAGAGTGCATTGGGAGTGGAATGGAAGAATTAATGTGAGCAAATTACTATGTGTCTTGGTCTAGAGAAGTTGTCTTTAGGCCTAATAAACCCGGACGGAGGTAGTACTATCTTGCAATCTTTATTTTCCAATCTATACAAAAAATACCAAAAATATTTATCTTATTATCTTTACAGGTCTCACTTTTGCAAGTGGCCGTGAAGGGATTGACAACCCCTTTATCGCGTTGGTTGCATGGTTTTTGATTGTTTGTGTAGGTACTAGGCGACTTGAGTGTAGTCTCCTACTGGATGGATACCTTGGTTCTCAAAAACCGAGGGAAATACTTACGCTATTTTGCTGCATTACCCTCTCCTCTTCAAGGGAAAACCAACGCATGCTCAAGAGGTAGCAAGAAGGATTTCTGGCGCCGTTTCCGGGGAGATCTACGCTCAAGTCAAGACATACCAAGTACCCATCACAAACTCTTATCCCTCGCATTACATTATTTGCCATTTGCCTCTCGTTTTCCTCTCCCCCACTTCACCTTTGCCATTTTATTCGCCCTTTTCCGTTCTCCTCTTTTCGCTTGCCTCTTGTGTGTCCATGTGTTAGATCGTTTATTTGCCCTCATGGGTAGTTCTCCTATCATTGTTAACACTCCCCATAATGAAGTTCTTAATTTTAAACAAAGAGAGGGAGAAAATCTAAAAGATGCTTGGTATAGAATTTGCAATGCTCAAAACAGATCTACTAAAAAGCAATCTACTTCCGTTCTTCTTCGCAATTTTTACGCAGGCATCACTCCTTGGTATAGATATGTTCTTGATACCATTACCGGAGGGAATTTCTTGGGTAGCCATACTTTTGATTCTTATAATGTATGATAGATTTGTTAGGCCCACCACCTCTTTTGGTCAATGGAACTATTTTAACTTTGGATCATGTGATGCAAAGTCTTGATATTATTGAAAATAAAATTGCCACTGTTGAGTTAATTGAAAATTTTGATAAAAAGATCCACAACCAAATTTCCCAATATGGATCTAAGGTAGGAGTTACTCTAAAAAATCTTAAGGAAAAGGAACCTATAGTTAATGAGAAGATAGATCAAGATTCTACTAGAATTGATAAACTCGAAGATATTATTACCAACTTGGGGTCCGCTTTCTCTGCTGTTAAAAATACCTCAAAATCTCCTCCTACCAAAGTTGCCAAATTTATCTATGTTCCTAAAAATAAGGGTGAATCTTCTAGTAAGAAAAATGAAGATCTCAAATCAATAAGTGTTCACCCCAACCTCTTAAATATCATTAAGGAACCTTTTGCTACAAATGAATTTCTTGATTTCTTACCTAGGAGTTTGATCATTAGCAAAAATAAAGAACCTCCTAAGGGTTATAAGTGTTCAATTGAAGAATTTCATATCAAAGATGATAATACCTAGATCTATTCTTGCTTTTATGCCTAGCTAGGGGCGTTAAACGATAGCGCTTGTTGGGAGGCAACCCAATTTTATTTTTGTTCCTTGCTTTTTGTTCCTGTTTAGTAATAAATAATTCATCTATCCTCTGTTATGATTGTGTTTTTATGTTTTAGTTAGTGTTTGTGCCAAGTAAAGCCTTTAGGATCTCCTTGGGTGATTGTTGTTTGATCTTGCTGAAAAAACGAAAAGTATGTGCTCAGGAGAATAATTTTCATTTTTTACCAGAGAGCGATAAAATACGAATTCCAACTGCAGTAGATCAATATACAAATTATTTAGGTCATCCTAATTTTTCAGAATTTGTGGAGTTCCAGAAGTATTCGAAACTTCCAGATTGCTACATACTGTTCTATTTTTGACATATTCTGTTTTTCGTGTGTTGTTTGCTTATTTTGATGAATCTATGGCTAGTATCGGGGGGTATGAACCATAGAGAAGTTGGAATATGGTAGGTTTAACACCAATATAAATAAGAATGAATTCATTACAGTACCTTGAAGTGGTGATTTATTTTCTTATACTAACGGAGCTCATGAGATTTTCTGTTTAAGTTTTGTGTTGTGAAGAGTTTTTGGGTAAAGATTTGATGGATTTTGGAACAAGGAGTGGCAAGAGCCTAAGCTTTGGGATGCCCATGGCACCCCAAGGTAAAATTCAAGGACAACCAAAAGCCTAAGCTTGGGGATGCCCCGAAAGGCATCCCCTCTTTCGTCCTCGTCTATCGGTAACTTTACTTGAGGCTATATTTTTATTCACCACATGATATGTGTTTTGCTTGGAGCGTCTTGTATGATTTGAGTATTTGCCTTTTAGTTTACCACAATCATCCTTGCTATACACACCTTTTGGGAGAGACACACATGAATCAGAATTTATTAGAATACTCTATGTGCTTCACTTATATCTTTTCAGCTAGATAATTTTGCTCTAGTGCTTCACTTATATCTTTCTAGAGCACGGTGGTGATTTTATTTTATAGAAATTATTGATCTATCATGCTTCACTTATATTATTTTGAGAGTCTTTTAGAACGGCATGGTAATTTGCTTGGGTTATGAAATTAGTCCTAATATGATAGGCATCCAAGATGGGTATAATAAAAACTTTCATATAAAGTGCATTGAATTCTATGAGAAGTTTGATACTTGATGATTATTTTGAGATATGAGCATGTCGATATTAGAGTCATGCTAGTTGAGTAGTTGTGAATTTGAGAGATACTTGTGTTAAAGTTTGTGATTTCTGTAGCATGCACGTATGGTGAACCGTTATGTGATGAAGTCGGATCGTGATTTATTTTTGATTGTCTTCCTTATGAGTGGCGGTCGGGGACGAGCGATGATCTTTTCTACCAATCTATCCCCCTAGGAGCATGCGCGTAGTACTTCGTTTCGGTAACTCATAGAATTTTGCAATAAGTATGCGAGTTCTTTATGGCTAATGTTGAGTCCATGGATTATAGGCACTCTCACCCTTCCACCATTGCTAGCCTCTCTAGTACCGCGCAACTTTCGCCGGTACCATAAACCCACCATTTACCTTCCTCAAAATAGCCACCATACCTACCTATTATGGCATTTCCATAGCCATTCCGAGATATATTGCCATGCAACTTTCCATCGTTCCATTTATTATGACACGCTCCATCATTGTCATATTGCTTTGCATGACCATGTAGTTGGCATCGTATTTGTGGCAAAGCCACAATTCATAATTTCATACATGTCACTCTTGAATCATTGCACATCCCGGTACACTGCCAGAGGCATTCACATAGAGTCATATTTTGTTCTAAGTATCGAGTTGTAATTTTTGAGTTGTAAATAAATAAAAGTGTGAAGATCATCATTATTAGAGCATTGTCCCATGTGAGGAAAGGATGATGAAGACTATGATTCCCCCACAAGTCGGAATGAGACTCCGGACGAAAAATAAAAAAATAAAAGAAAAAAAGAGGCCATAAAAAAAGAGAAAAGGCCCAAATAAAAAATGAGAGAAAAAGAGAGAAGGGGCAATGCTACTATCATTTTTCCGCATTGTGCTTCAAAGTAGCGCCATGATCTTCATGATAGAGAGTCTCCTATTTTGTCACTTTCATATACTAGTGGGAATTTTTCATTACAGAACTTGGCTTGTATATTCCAATGACGGGGTTCCTCAAAATGCCCTAGGTCTTTGTGAGCAAGTGAGTTGGATGCACACCCACTGAGTTTATTTTTGAGCTTTCATACACTTATAGCTATAGTGCATCTGTTGCATGGCAATCCCTACTCACTCACATTAATATCTATTGATGGGCATCTCCATAGCCCGTTGATATGCCTAGTTGATGTGGGACTATATTCTCCTTTTTGTCTTCTCCACAACCACCATTCTATTCCACCTATAGTGCTATGTTCATGGCTCGCGCTCATGTATTGCGTGAAGATTGAAAAAATTTGAGAACATCAAAAGTATGAAACAATTGCTTGGCTTGTCATCAGGGTTGTGCATGATTTAAATATTTTGTGTGATGAAGATAGAGCATAGACAGACTATATGATTTTGTAGGGATAGCTTTCTTTGGCCATGTTATTTTGAGAAGACATGATTACTTTGTTAGTATGCTTGAAGTATTATTATTTTTATGTCAATATTAAACTTTTGTCTTGAATCTTTTGGATCTGATTATTCATGCCACAATAAAGAGAATTACATTGAAAATTATGCTAGGTAGCATTCCACATCAAAAATTCTATTTTTATCATTTACCTACTCAAGGACGAGCAGGAATTAAGCTTGGGGATGCTTGATACGTCTTCAACGTATCTATAATTTTTGATTGTTCCATGCTATTATATTATCTGTTTTGGATGTTTAGTGGGCTTTAATATGCACTTTTATATTATTTTTGGGACTAACCTATTAACCGAAGGCCCAGTGGAAATTGCAGTTTTTTGCCTATTTCAGTGTTTCACAGAAAAGGAATATCAAACGGAATCCAAATGGAACGAAACCTTCGCGAGGATCTTTCTTGGAACAAATGCAACCCAGGAGACTTGGATTACAAGTCTGGAAGTCTGCGAAGCTTCCACGAGGCAAGGGGGCGCACCTAGGGGGGTAGGCGCTCCCCTACCCTCGTGGGCCCCACGGAGCTCCACCGACCAACTTCTTTCGCCTATATATACTCTTATACCCTGAAAACATCCAGGAGAGCCATGAAACTACTTTTCCACCACGAGATCCCATCTGGGGGCCTTTTCCGGCGATCTGCCGGAGGGGGAATCGATCACGGAGGGCTTCTACATCAACGCCATAGCCTCTCCGATGATGTGTGAGTAGTTTACCACAGACCTTTGGGTCCATAGTTATTAGCTAGATGACTTCTTCTCTCTCTTTGGTTCTCAATACAAAGTTGTCCTCGATGTTCTTGGAGATCTATTCGATGTAATACTCTTTTGTGGTGTGTTTGCCGAGATCCGATGAATTGTGGGTTTATGAATTTGATTATCTATGAATATTGTTTGGTTCTTCTCTAAATTCTTACATGCATGATTTGATATCTTTGCAAGTCTCTTCGAATTATTAGTTTAGTTTTGCCTACTAAATTGATCATTCTTGCAATGGGAGAAGTGCTTAGCTTTGGGTTCAATCTTGCGGTGTCCTTTCCCAGTGACAGCAGGGGCAGCAAGGCACGTATTGTATTGTTGCCATCGAGGATAAAAAGATGGGGTTTATATCATATTGCTTGAGTTTATCCCTCTACATCATGTCATCTTGCCTAATGCATTACTTTGTTCTTATGAACTTAATACTCTAGATGCGCGCTGGATAACGGTTGATGTGTGGAGTAATAGTAGTAGATGCAGAATCGTTTCGGTCTACTTGACACGGACGTGATGCCTATATTCATGATCATTGCCTTAGATATCTTCATAACTATGCGCTTTTCTATCAATTGCTTGGCAGTAATTTGTTCACCCACCGTAATACATGCTATCATGAGAGAAGCCACTAGTGGAACCTATGGCCCCCGGGTCTACTTTACATCTTATAAGTTTCCAGTCTATAATTCTAGTTTACTATCTTGCAATCTTTATTTTACAATCTATACAACAAAAATACCAAAAATATTTATGTTATTATCTTTATCAGATCTCACTTTTGCAAGTGGCATGAAGGGATTGACAACCCTTTATCGCATTGGTTGCAAGGTTCTTGATTGTATGTGCAGGTACTAGGCGACTTGCGTGTAGTCTCCTATTGGATTGATACCTTGGTTCTCAAAAACTGAGAGAAATACTTACACTACTTTGCTGCATCACCCTTTCCTCTTCAAGGGAAAACCAATGCATGCTCAAGAGGTAGCAGCGCACATGTCAAAAATCAAGGAAAGACATTGTTGCTCTCAAACTTGACTTTGAAAAGGCTTTTGATGCATTAGAGCACAAGCTCATTCTTGAGAACTTAAAATTCAAATGGTTTGAAGATAAGTGGTGTTGTTGAATCACCCACATTCTTTCCTTTGCCATCTCTTCTGTGTTGCTAAATGGAATCCCTATCACCACTATGTTTTATTTTAGATGCAAGTTTTCTTTAGATCCTGATGAATAAGGCACTACGTGATGGATAAATGCACATCCCATTCAGCAAAATTCTTGCCCTAGATTTCCTATCCTTTAGTATGCTGATGACACTTTTATCATTATGGAAGCTCGTCAGCAACAACTACTCACCCTTAAATCCTCGCTTGACAGATTTGGTGTGGCATCTGGGCAAAGTAAACCTTAATAAATGAAGTATCATGCCTATCAATATTTTTGCATAGGACATTCAAAGTTATTCCAATACCTTGGAATGTAAGTAGGAGCTTTCCTTTTACCTATTTGGGCCTTCCTTTTGGTTGACGAAGCCAAAAAAATGGCATGATTTGTGCCTTTCATTCAAAGATGTTATAGGAGGCTCAGTGGTTGCTCAAAATTTCTGAACAATATTGGCAGACTCCAGATGATAAATGTTGTTATTTGAGCTTTACCTATTCTCCTCGAGAGATGCCTCAATATTTATAAAGGAACAATTGATGATTTTGATAAATGTAGAAGTCATTGTATTTGGGGAGAAAATGATATGCATAAAGTTAAGCCATTGTCTCTCGCAACTTGAGATATGGTATGTGAGCCTAAGAATCAAGGTGGACTGGGTATTTTGAATATTCAGAAACTCTTGATTTTTTAATATTCCATGGGTAAATCTAATTTGGAAGTTTGTTACTCTCATGACTTACCCCCTCAGGTTCAAATGCCATTTTTTCCGGCGGAGAGATTGTCTCAAATTACTTAGAAGTTTGGAATTCCTTATTTATATCCCATGCAAAAGAAGAGAATCCAAGGCAAAGGTGCCTCCTCTTCAACGGGGGGTGGCGCTGGCGCTACAGTCTGCCGTCTTTTGGCTGCATCGGGCGGCGAGGCAACAGTGAGCCTGGATCCAATATGAAGGTGGTGGCTTCTCCGGCGCCTTGTTCTCCACGACCGACCGGGATATGTGCACCTTTTGGTTTCTCATGTTTGCTGGTCGGAGGGACATTGGGTCCGGGCTCTGGGTCGGGGGTAACCCTTGACCGATGAGGCCGATCACGATGTTGGCGATGCCCATGGCATCGTTCTCCTTCTCTGGGCAACATCGAGACATACACCCTGCCCTCCGCCTCTTGGTCCTAGGTGAAAGTCTAAAATCTCCGGATTGGGCGGCGGCGGCGCATCGGCATTGCTTACTTCTTGAAGGCACCACTTTGGGAGCTCTTTGTGGTCAGTTTGGTGCGGTGGTGGTCTGCCAATCTTCAGTAGCGTCCCTGCTCGACAACTACGGTGGGATTTTGGGTCTTGGCCAGAGACGGCGGCGATGTATGGGTTTCCTACAGAGGCGAGGTCTCCACAGCTGTCATCCTATCCCCGGTAACTGGTTGGCCTGTCCATGCATGCTCGAGGGTGAGCTGCTCTGCCTGCCGATGGGACGATGTCCTTCGATCCAGGACGAGAGGGCAGGGGTGCCCTCTTCGGAGGTAGCGGCAGGACAACAGGTTGGCCTTGGGAGGGACGGAGCGTGGCTTTCGTCCGATGACGAATAGCTTCCTTGTCGTAGTTGCATTGATGACATGATTTGCGGCCGTCATGGGCTTTGAGGTCCTATGGGTCCTTTGGAGCTCGTTAGCTGTTCTGTAGTGTTTTGTATCCCATCGTGTTTGTCTTTCGTTTCTTGTGGTATTGACGGCTGTAATGTGTGGTTTGCTTTATTTATAAAGGGGGGTGAAAGCCCTTTTCGATAAATAATGATAGAGAGATGGATTACATGATTGCTTTTCAAACCAGAACATCAGATGTAGTTGCTTTGTGATATATTCAGGTTGGCGGAAGTCGTGAAATTTATATTCATATTAATCCATGTATTTGTTTACTGACGTTAACTATTTCATCTGATGGTATTGCTATCGTTTCACATAGAACAAGTACTCTGATGATGGCAAGAAGCATAATGTTAAATGAACTGGGTAATGTTGAGGTTGACGATAGCTTGCTTGTGCAAGTTTTTACAAGGTGTACATTATATGGATGAGATCATGAATGTGGTTTGAATAAATGTCTGTCCAGTGTACAAAGCCATGAAACTGGATTCAGAAATAAGAAATGGCCTCTTCGACGGCGGCGGTGGCAGGCACCATGGCGTGGACGACGGTGATCCCCTTGGCGATGGCAATTTGCAGTAGGTCATGCTGGCTCTGCACCAGGCTCGCCGGCATGAATTGACCCCCCTTCTGCCGTCCTACGCCCCACCAGCTCGGCGTTCACCTCCGCGAAGCCTACTGGTACACGAACTTCACCAGAATTCACTTGCAGGAGATTAATGTGATTGGGGAACTACATATTGGAAAAGTGTGTATTTTTGCAAGAGAATATATAATTGATGCAACATATATGAAATATGGTATGAGATTTGGATTAAAGAGGCATACTGATTCACCTTTAAAAAAGGCATACTGATTCACCTTTAAAACAGGCATACTGATTCACGAAGAATACTGTTTCAAATTTTCTAGATGTTTGATATAATGTATGTTTGTCTAGACGTGCATTGCACGTGCACACTTACTAGTTACTTAAAAGTCTGGAATTCCTTATTTATATCCCATGCAAAAGAAGAGAATCCAAGGCAAAGGTGAGAACAATAAAATTAAAATTTCTTCCTTTTCGGAGGGATAAAGGCGATGTTGTCAACAAATGCTTTAATTGCACCTTCATAAAATTTTGGAAAGATCATTGGCAAAATGATATTTTAAAGGAGCTATGGCCTCACCTCTTTTTTTTTCTTTTGCTAGAAATGAAGACATCTCTATTAGGAAAGTTATTGGCCTTAAAGATCTCTCTAATTTGTTTTATTTATCATTATGTAAAGAAGCATTTGCATAATTTGAAACAATGGGACAGTTGTGAACTTCCACACCTCAAAGATTAGAGAATGACACCTGGCAAATTCACGGTCAAGCTAGATTTTCTATCTATAGAACCTACAAAAGCTTCTAATTGGTCAACATCACACGAGTCCTCCTGCCAACTGGATTTGCACATCCTGTTGCCGGAAGATACAATGTTCTTTTGGTTACTCATAAACAACAAACATAATACTAGAGAGCTACTATAGAGAAAAAATTTTCATCCATGACTACTCATGTGTGGTGTGTGGACATATTACTTTGGCAACTAGGGACCACCTCTTAAATCAATGCCAGTTTTCAGAGAATGTTTGAAACACATTTACCACAAGTGGACTTCCCAACAAAGTAATATTTAGGAAAGCCTTGACTATCTGAAGGGACATCTCCAAGTGCCCTTCTTTATGGAGATCATCATCTTGGTCTGGTGGTCCATTTGGCTAGTAGAAATGGTTTTATCAAGACCATTCAATGAAGCTTATATATATGCAAATCAAAGTTCAAGAAAGAGCTCAAGTGGACCCTTTATATGCTAGATAAGAGGAAGAGATACATGCCTTTTGAGAGCGGGGTGAACTCATTTTTTTAATTTACATTAATCTGTATAGCCTTGCTGAGCTTTTATTTCCTTTTCCCTTTCCTTTGCTTCTTTTGGGGGCCATCTTGACCCTTTATTTATAACTTTATTTGTAATTTTTATTATTTATTGAAGTAAAAGGTAGACCATTATCTACCTTATGCATTCAAAACGGGACAAACCCGGATGACCAGAAGTCAATTACACGTGAAAGTTTTGGTGGGAGCCGAGTACCCCCTTGAACAGATCGGTAGAAACTAAGAAAGAAGTACATGCCACATACAAGGGGAAGGAGAAATCAACTACTCAGTGTATTAGCCCACACAACAAGCTTCTCCTTGTCAAATTGTCATCATGCACTGTGGCTCCATAAATTGAGTAGATCGGCAACATAATGACATAATTTTGTAGGTGACAAGGAGTTGTTATTGAAAGTGCGGTCGTTTCTTGCTTGCCATAAGGCAACCGCACAAGCTGCAAAGATAACACACCAGAGGTGGCCAAAGCTGTTGTCCTCAGTGATATTGTCAACAAAATCTAAAATATTCGCAGCACCGGCGACATCTGTTGCAATGCCCAACCTTTCCCATAGCTCGTGACTAAGTTGGCATCGCAAGATTATATGCCTAATGGATTCAGAAGCTGGGCATAATGCACAGTCCACGAAAGGGGATATAATAATCCAATGCTGGCGAACCACATTGTCCTTGGTATTCAAGCGCCCTTGGAAAGCCAACCACAAGAAAACCCTGTGCTTTAGCGGGATGATAGCATTCCAAACATACCTGGCGTATTGCCATGAGACTCCTCGAAAAGTCAACAAGCTGTAAAAGAAGGAGGTAGTCGTGTCGGAGCGATGTAAGGAGGATAGACGACTGTCTTGCCCATTGTTCTCCGGCTGAGTAACAACCAAACTCATCATTAGTTGATCCAGTTACTACAGTAGCCATCTGTGAGAGATTCGTAACTTGAGCGTCCATTTACCATGCAAGAATTGCGAGGAGATGTTGTAGTAGGGGTCTCGCGCATATGAGTATAGGGTGGGAGAGAGTTAGGTACAACCTACCCAAAGGCAACCACTGATCTTGCCAGAAAGAGATGAGGCAACCGTTGCCAACCATGCAACATGTGGACTATAGAACCATAGGGATGCATGTTTTAATTGTTCTCCAGATAACTGTGTCACAGCTCAAAGCGGTGCCTAACAAAGTACAATGGGTGTAATTTTTATGATGAATACTAATAAAATATACACAGTAGAGTCCTGGTGTTTCTTGTGAAAAAACAAAGTACTCCTATAGAGTTCAGATGTACAAAGGTCCCAAAAAACAACAAAATTCGCCGGGACACAAATCTAAGACAACATGTGTATAATATTCTTCTAGCATGCACTAAAGGTTATTCTATTTTTTTCGCATGGTGCAATTCTAATTTATTAGTCGCTACACAATAGAATGATGATATGAAGAAAATATGCAATGTACAGATAATTGAAACACTGAGCTTTCCTTTTGGTTAAAAGTAAGGATATCGTGCCTGGGGAGGATTTATTTGGTTCTTAATGTGCTTGAGAGATACTTTATCTTGATAGACACAGTACAAACACGAACACTCACATAGACGCACACACACTCATCCCTATGGACACACGAATGCACTTCATATCCCTATAAACACCTCCGAAAGATCGAGCCAGCAGATTAAGAGATTTACAAAGTCGTCAAAGATGTTTCGTAGTTAACGGGCATATGCCATACCGCCAAAAGAATGGCGCTGGAGAACCTAAAATAAATTTAGAAAATATACATTAAGACTTGAACTTGGGTGGGCTTGTTCCACCACAAAGAACCTAACATCTAAGTTATGCTTAGTTTGCAATGTGCTTGAAATATTGATAGACTAGAAGTTCTCACATTAGCTTGTTGTGTGTAGAGTTCAACAATTACTTATGTGTGGTGTGTAGTGATAGATTGGGAGTTCTTACATTAGCACCTAAGAACTAACCTGTGGGTGAATGATTAGAATGATGATTATACACATCTAGTTCTTCAGGGATCAAACTATTAACGTGCATGTCAAGCTGTATAGTTAGGATTAGATTGAGTTAGGTGTGCAGGTTGTCAGTATCTACCAGCACACCGTTGTAATCCTAACTACTTCTATCTATCATGTATTTGGACGTGAGTATAAATAGAGAAGAGACCGGTGGCAGCCACCACGGCAAACCAACCTATATGACTCAAATGCCATGTTGGACGGCCCGTGTGTATGCGTATTTTTCTTCTATATATACGGTGTCTTGGTCAATCTTAGGATATGTTATCTCAATTTTTTTGAAGATACTTATATATGTAGGGTGGACATGCATATGTTCATAGGAGTGAATGTGTGTACGAGCATCTACATCTACACTGTGTTCCTAAACAGACCGATACCATTTTTCTACATTGCCGCAAAAAAAAAGATATCATAGCAAAATTCATCTCTGCACCCGAATTCATCTACACCCGCGTTGACGAAAAAAAATCAAAACAAATACTAGAAAAATTCAAAAAATTCCATTTTTTTATGCGGTAGACAATTTGATGCATGATGTCCGCTTAGATTTTCAAATCATTCGGACATCTGAGGAGCTCTCAGCAAAAAAGTCAAATTGGGGGTCTTTAAAAATGTTTACTGTTCACGTACTGTTTTGGCCCGGTTTCTCTTTTTTGCTGAGAGCTGCTCAGATGTCCAAATGACTTAAAATTTGAAGCAAGACTCACGCATCAAATTGTCTATCGCATAATTTTTTTTTGATTTTTTTGAAGTTTTTATGAATTTTTTTACTAACCGGATGCAGATGAGATTGGGCACCGAAAGGCCCTACTCGACATCATATGGCTATTCAATCGAACCAGCTGCTAGTAGTTAGCTTTGCGGGTACTTAATTAATTTGTGGACTGGCGTGTACGTTATCAAATTTCGATTTTATAGGAGTACTAAACATGCATCAGGCCAGGTAGGTTAGGCACATGTGACCAAATAAAATCGAGTGAATTTATAATCCAGTGAGGACTAATTGGAGCTCAACTGTTATTTGTCACGTAACATCAATGCTCCAATAATTGATGGCTGGAGTAGAATTGAACTGTACGCATAGCTGTTCTCATTTCCTTCGTCCTAGGGCCTACGGCTGTTTTCCTCTGGGTACCGCATTTAACATGAGACATCAACGCAACCACGGTATACTATTGGACAGTAGCAGGATATATAGGGAGGCATGATTGATGACGACTGTATTTGATCGCCGTACTGCTGGTTTAATTAGGATGCACCATCGCCAAGCAAAGTTTCGTCGCTCTTCTGGAGCTCAACAATGGACCTTACCTACGTGCTGTGACCACAAACAGCTTTTGTGACAGCTCTGGGTTTAATTCCAATCACATCCTCACAGGTATGGATTAATTGATCAACTACCTGAAATGCCATACAACCGTACATGTCGCTGTACTGAAACATGTCCCTTTAATTGACTCGCCATTACCGCCCCCTCCTCCTGTCCTCCTCTTGTCTTCCTCACGCACGCACGCATTGATGCCGAGTTGGGCTTTGGCGCCCAACATTTTTATCCAAAATATGGTTGGTGGTGATATCTAAGAGCATCTCTAACTCATTTCTAAAAGATTTCTCAATGTTATTTTTAGAAAATTCATAAACATGATCACAAAATCAAAATTTGCGAAAACAATCACACTGTGATCAACCCCACAACCAAAAATACTTTCCGTTGTTCCTGCAAATAAAAACCAAACATTTCGTTGCTACCATGGACTAAAAGATCTTTTGGTCGCCCACACCAATGAAGAGGCAACACATGCAGAATAAACCATGCAAACTCACACATGTTCATCCCCGCACTAAGGGCGTGTTTGGTTGCCGTCGTCTACAGTGCCCGCGTTGCATACACATCTCCACTCGGCCTGGTTCTACAAAAACAGCCTCATATGCGACATCTGCGAGTTGTTTGGTTGCCTGCATATGGACTGCATTAGGAGATCAACTATGGTTGTTTGGTTGCCCGCATTGTCTCGGCGCATGCAACTACACGCTGTTTGGTTGCCCGCATGGGGTATGATTAAGAGCTAACACTTGTTAGAAATATGCCCTAGAGGCAATAATAAATTGATTATTATTATATTTCCTTGTTCATGATAATCGTTTATTATCCATACTAGAATTGTATTGATAGAAAACTCAGATACATGTGTGGATACATAGACAACACCATGTCCCTATTAAGCCTCTAGTTGACTAGCTCGTTGATCAATAGATGGTTACGGTTTCCTGACCATGGACATTGGATGTCGTTGATGACGGGATCACATCATTAGGAGAATGATGTGATGGACAAGACCCAATCCTAAGCCTAGCACATAGATCGTGTAGTTCGTTTGCTAAAGCTTTTCTAATGTCAAGTATCATTTCCTCAGACCATGAGATTGTGCAACTCCCGGATACCGTAGGAATACTTTGGGTGTGCCAAACGTCACAACGTAACTGGGTGGCTATAAAGGCACACTACAGGTATCTCCGAAAGTGTCTGTTGGGTTGGCACGAATCGAGACTGGGATTTGTCACTCCGTGTGACGGAGAGGTATCTCTGGGCCCACTCGGTAGGACATCATCATAATGTGCACAATATGATCAAGGAGTTGATCACGGGATGATGTGTTACGGAACGAGTAAAAGAGACTTGCCGGTAACGAGATTAAACAAGGTATCGGGATACCGACGATCGAATCTCGGGCAAGTACAATACCGCTAGACAAAGGGAATTGTATACGGGATTGATCGAATCCTCGACATCGTGGTTCATCCGATGAGATCATCGTGGAACATGTAGGAACCAACATGGGTATCCAGATCCCGCTGTTGGTTATTGACCGGAGAACGTCTCGGTCATGTCTGCATGGTTCCCGAACCCGTAGGGTCTACACACTTCAGGTTCGATGACGCTAGGGTTATAAGGAATAGATATACGTGGTTACCAAATGTTGTTCGGAGTCCCGGATGCGATCCCAGACGTCACGAGGAGTTCCGGAATGATCCGGAGGTAAAGATTTATATATGGGAAGTCCTGTTTTGGTCACCGGAAAGGTTTCGGGTTTTATCGGTAACGTACCGGGACCACCGGAAGGGTCCCGAGGGTCCACCAAGTGGGGCCACCAGCCCCGGAGGCTTGCATGGGCCAAGAGTGGGAAGGGACCAGCCCCTGAGTGGGCTGGTGCGCCTCCCACAAGGCCCAAGGCGCAGCTAGGAGGAGAAAGGGGAAACCCTAGGCACAGATGGGCCTAAGGCCCACCCTAGGGCGCGCCCCCTCTCCCCCTCTTGGCCGCCCCCTCCATCTAGGGCTGCCGCCCCTCTAGGGGTGGGAACCCTAGAGGGGGCGCACCCTCCTCCCCTCCTCCTATAAATAGTTGAGGTTTGGGGCTGCCCAACACATGACGATTTGATCTCTCCCTGGCGCAGCCCTACCTCTCTCCTTCTCGTCTCTTGCGGTGCTTGGCGAAGCCCTGCTGGAGTACCACGCTCCTCCACCACCACCACGCCATTGTGCTGCTGCTGGATGGAGTCTTCCTCAACCTCTCCCTCTCTCCTTGCTGGATCAAGGCATGGGAGACGTCACCGGGCTGTACGTGTGTTGAACGCGGAGGTGCCGTCCGTTCGGCACTAGGATCTCCGGTGATTTGGATCACGACGAGTACGACTCCTTCAACTCCGTTCTCTTGAACGCTTCCGCATAGCGATCTACAAGGGTATGTAGATGCACTCTCCTTCCCTTCGTTGCTAGTTTCTCCATAGATAGATCTTGGTGACACGTAGGAAGTTTTTTCAATTTCTGCTACGTTACCCAACAGTGGCATCATGAGCTAGGTCTATTGCGTAGATTCTATGCATGAGTAGAACACAAAGTAGTTATGGGCGTTGATTTTTTTCAATATGCTTACCGTTACTAGCCCAATCTTGTTTCGACGGTATTGTGGGATGAAGCGGCCCGGACCGACCTTACACGTACTCTTACATGAGACTGGTTCCACCGACTGACATGCACTAGTTGCATAAGGTGGCTAGCGGGTGTCTGTCTCTCCCACTTTAGTCGGATCGGATTCGATGAAAAGGGTCCTTATGAAGGGTAAATAGCAATTGGCATATCACATTGTGGTTTTGCATAGGTAAGAAACGTTCTTGCTAGAAACCCATAGCAGCCACGTAAAACATGCAAACAACAATTAGAGGACGTCTAACTTGTTTTTGCAGGGTATGCTATGTGATGTGATATGGCCAAAAGGATGTGATGAATGATATATGTATGAGATTGATCATGTTCTTGTAATAGGAATCACGACTTGCATGTCGATGAGTATGACAACCGGCAGGAGCCATAGGAGTTGTCTTTATTTATTGTATGACCCGCGTGTCATTGAACAACGCCATGTAATTACTTTACTTTATTGCTAACCGGTAGCCATAGTAGTAGAAGTAATAGTTGGCGAGCAACTTCATGGAGACACGATGATGGAGATCATGGTGTCATGCCGGTGACAAGATGATCATGGAGCCCCAAGATGGAGATCAAAGGAGCTATATGATATTGGCCATATCATATCACCATTATTTGATTGCATGTGATGTTTATCATGTTTTTGCATCTTGTTTACTTAGAACGACGGTAGTAAATAAGATGATCCCTCATAATAATTTCAAGAAAGTGTTCCCCCTAACTGTGCACCATTGCGACAGTTCGTTGTTTCGAAGCACCGCGTGATGATCGGGTGTGATAGATTCTAACATTCACATACAACGGGTGTAAGACAGATTTACACCATGCGAAACACTTAGGTTGACTTGACGAGCCTAGCATGTACAGACATGGCCTCGGAACACAAGAGACCGAAAGGTCGAGCATGAGTCGTATGGTAGATACGATCAACATGAAGATGTTCACCGATGATGACTAGTCCGTCTCACGTGATGATCGGACACGGCCTAGTTGACTCGGATCATGTAATCACTTAGATGACTAAGGGATGTCTATCTGAGTGGGAGTTCATAAGATGAACTTAATTATCCTGAACATAGTCAAAAGGTCTTCGCAAATTATGTCGTAGCTCGCGCTTCAGTTCTACTGTTTAGATATGTTCCTAGAGAAAATTTAGTTGAAAGTTGATAGTAGCAATTATGCGGACTAGGTCCGTAAACTGAGGATTGTCCTCATTGCTTCATAGAAGGCTTATGTCCTTAATGCACCGCTCAGTGTGCTGAACCTCGAACGTCGTCTGTGGATGTTGCGAACATCTGACATACACATTTTGATAACTACGTGATAGTTCAGTTAAACGGTTTAGAGTTGAGGCACCGAAGACGTTTTTGAAACGTCGCAAAACATATGAGATGTTTCGAGGGCTGAAATTGGGATTTCAGGCTCGTGCCCATGTCAAGAGGTATAAGACCTCCGACGATTTTCTTAGCCTGCAAACTAAGGGAGAAAAGCTCAATCGTTGAGCTTGTGCTCAGATTGTCTGAGTACAACAATCATTTGAATCGAGTGGGAGTTGATCTTCCAGATGAGATAGTGATGTTTCTCCAAAGTCATTGCCACCAAGCTGCTAGAGCTTCGTGATGAACTATAACATATCAGGGATAGATATGATGATCCTTGAAATATTCGCGATGTTTGACACCGCGAAAATGTTGGGGAACGTAGTAATTTCAAAATTTCCTACGCACACGCAAGATCATGGTGATGCATAGCAACGAGGGGAGAGTGTGATCTACGTACCCTTTGTAGATCGACAACGGAAGCGTTTGGTTGATGTAGTCGTACGTCTTCACGGCCCGACCGATCAAGCACCGAAACTACGGCACCTCCGAGTTTTAGCACACGTTCAGCTCGATGACGATCCCCGGACTCCGATCCAGCAAAGTGTCGGGGAAGAGTTCCGTCAGCACGACGGCGTGGTGACGATCTTGATGTACTACTGCTGCAGGGCTTCGCCTAAGCACCGCTACAATATTATCGAGGACTATGGTGGCTGGGGGCGCCGCACACGGCTAAGAATAAGATCACGTGGATCAACTTGTGTTCATGGGGTGCCCCTTGCCTCAGTATATAAAGGATGGAGGAGGAGGAGGCCGGCCAAGGCTAGGTGCGGCCAGGATGTGGAGTCCTACTAGGACTCCAAGTCCTAGTAGGAGTCCACCAAGAGGGGAGGAAGGGAGAAGGAAGTGGAGGAGAAGGAGAGGTGGCCGGCCCCCTTTTCCCTAGTCCAATTCAGACTAGAGGGGAGGGGGGGCGCAGCAGCCCCTTGGCCCTTTCTCCTCTTCCCACTAAAGCCCATCAAGGCCCATTGCTTCTCCCGTAACTACCCGGTACTCCGAAAAATACCCGAATCACTCGGAACCTTTCCGATGTCCGAATATAGTCGTCCAATATATCAATCTTTACGTCTCGACCATTTCGAGACTCCTCGTCATGTCCCCGATCTCATCCGGGACTCCGAACTTCTTCGGTACATCAAAACTCATAAACTCATAATATAACTGTCATCAAAACCTTAAGCGTGCGGACCCTACGGGTTCGAGAACAATGTAGACATGACCGAGACACGTCTCCGGTCAATAACCAATAGCGGGACCTGGATGCCCATATTGGCTCCTACATATTCTACGAAGATCTTTATCGGTCAGACCGCATAACAACATACGTTGTTCCCTTTGTCATCGGTATGTTACTTGCCCGAGATTCGATCGTCGGTATCTTAATACCTAGTTCAATCTCATTACCGGCAAGTCTCTTTACTCGTTCCGTAATACATCATCTCACAACTAACTCATTAGTTGCAATGCTTGCAAGGCTTATGTGATGTGCATTACCGAGAGGGCCCAGAGATACCTCTCCGACAATCGGAGTGACAAATCCTAATCTCGAAATACGCCAACCCAACATGTACCTTTGGAGACACCTGTAGAGCTCCTTTATAATCACCCAGTTACGTTGTGACGTTTGGTAGCACACAAAGTGTTCCTCCGGCAAACGGGAGTTGCATAATCTCATAGTCATAGGAACATGTATAAGTCATGAAGAAAGCAATAGCAACATACTAAACTATCGGGTGCTAAGCTAATGGAATGGGTCATGTCAATCACATCATTCTCCTAATGATGTGATCTCGTTAATCAAATAACAACTCTTTTGTTTATGGTTAGGAAACATAACCATCTTCGATTAACGAGCTAGTCAAGTAGAGGCATACTAGTGACACTTTGTTTGTCTATGTATTCACACAAGTATTATGTTTCCGGTTAATACAATTCTAGCATGAATAATAAACATTTATCATGATATAAGTAAATAAATAATAACTTTATTATTGCCTCTAGGGCATATTTCCTTCAGAAAGTAGATATCAAGAAGGAGCATCAATTATTGATGGTTAGTGAAACCACTAGTTTCAAGAAGGGCAAGGCAAGAAGGGATACTTCATGAAACGGCAAATCAGCTGCTGCTCTAGTGGAGAAACCCAAGGTTGAACCCAAACCCGAGACTAAGTGCTTCTGTAATAAAGGGAACAACCACTAGAGCAGAATTACCCTAGATACTTGGTAGATAAGAAGGCTGGCAAGGTCGATAGAAGTATATTGAATATACATTATGTTAATGTACTTTACTAGTACTCCTAGTAGCACCAGGGTATTAGATACCGGTTCGGTTGCTAAGTGTTAGTAACTCGAAATAAAAGCTACGGAATAAACGGAGACTAGCTAAAGGTGAGATGACGATATGTGTTGGAAGTATTTCCAAGGTTGATCAAATATCGTACGCTCCCTCTACCATCGAGGTTGGTGTTTGCATTGAGCATAGACATGATTGGATTATGTCTATCGCAATACGGTTATTCATTTAAGGAGAATAATGGTTACTCTGTTTATTTGAATAATACCTTCAATGGTCTTGCACCTAAAATGAATGGTTTATTGAATCTCGATCGTAGTGATACACATGTTCATGCCAAAAGATATAAGATAGTAATGATAGTACCACCTACTTGTGGCACTGCCACGTAAGTCATATCGGTATAAAACGCATGAAGAAGCTCCATGTTGATAGATCTTTGGGCTCACTCGTTTTTGAAAAGTTTGAGACATGCGAACCATGTCTATTGGTGTATATGCATGAAGAAACTCCATGCAAATGGGCCGTTTGGACTCACTTGATTTTGAATCACTTGAGACATGCAAATCATACCACATGGGCAAGATGACTGAAAGCCTCGTTTTCAGTAAAATGGAACTAGAAAGCAACTTGTTGGAAGTAATACATTTTGATGTGTGCAGTCCAATGAGTGCTGAGGCATGTAGTGGATATCGTTATGTTCTTACTTCACAGATGATTTGAGTAGATGTTGAGTATATTTACTTGATGAATCATGAGTCTGAATTATTGAAAGGTTCAAGTAATTTCAGGGTGAAGTTGAAAGATCGTCGTGACAAGAGGATAAAAGATCTATGATATGATCATAGAGATGAATATCTGAATTACGAGTTTGGCACAGAATTAAGACATTGTGGAAATTGTTTCACAACTAATACAGCCTGGAACACCATAGTGTGATGGTGTGTCCGAACATCATAACTGCACCCTATTGGATATGATGCATACCATGATGTCTCTTATCGAATTACCACGATAGTTTATGGGTTAGGCATTAGAGACAACCACATTCACTTTAAATAGGGCACCACGTAATTCCGATGAGATGACACCGTATGAACTATGGTTTAGAGAAACCTAAGTTGTCATTCTTAAAAGTTTGGGGCTGCGACGCTTATGTGAAAAGTTTCAGGCTGATAAGCTCGAACCCAAAGCGGATAAATGCATCTTCATAGGACACCCAAAACAGTTGGGTATACCTCCTGTCTCAGATCCGAAAGCAATAAGGGATTGTTTCTAGAATCGGGTCCTTTCTCGAGGAAAAGTTTCTCTCAAAAGAATTGAGTGGGAGGATGGTGGAGACTTGATGAGGTTATTGAACCGTCTCTTCAACTAGTGTGTGGCAGGGCACAGGAAGTTGTTCCTGTGGCACCTACATCAATTGAAGTGGAAGCTTATGATAGTGATCATGAAACTTCAGATCAAGTCACTCCGAAACCTCGTAGGATGACAAGGATGCGTACTACTTCAGAGTGGTACGTAATCCTGTCTTGAAAGTCATGTTGCTAGACAAGAATGAACCTACGAGCTATGGAGAAGCGATGGTGGGCCCGGATTCCGATAAATGGCTCGAGACCATAAAATCCGAGAGAGGATCCATGTATGAAAACAAAGTGTAGACTTTGGCAGAACGGCTCGATGGTCGTAAGGCTATTGAGTACAGATGGATTTTAAAAGGAAGACGGACAATGATGGTAAGTATCACCATTAAGAAAGCTCGACTTGTCGTTAAGTTTTTTCCGACAAGTTCAAGGAGTTGACTATGATGAGACTTTCTCACTCGTAGCGATGCTAAGAGTCTGTTGGAATTATATTAGCGATTACTGCATTATTTATGAAACCTTGCAGATAGGATGTCAAAACATTGTTTCCTCGACGATTTTCTTGAGGAAAGGTTGTATGCGATACAACCGGAAGGTTTTGTCAATCCTGAAAGATGCTAATAAGTATGCAAAGCTCCAACAATCCTTCTAAGGACTGGAGTAAGCATCTCGGAGTTGGAATGTATGCTTTGATGAGATGATCAAATATTTTGGATGTATCCAAAGTTTATGAGAAACTTGTATTTCAAAAGAAGTGAGTGGGAGCACTATAGAATTTCTGATGAGTATATGTCATTGACATATTGTGGATCAGAAATGATGTAGAATTTCTGGAAAGCATATAGGGTTATTTGGAAAGTGTTTTTCAATGGAAAGCCTGGATTAAGCTACTTGAACGTTGAGCATCAAGATCTATAAGGATAGATCAAAACGCTTAATGGTACTTTCAAATGAGCACATACCTTGACATGAAGATGTTCAAGATGGATCAGTCAAAGAAGGAGTTCTTGCCTGAGTTGTAAGGTATGAAGTTAAGACTTCAAGCTCGATCACGGCAGAAGAAAGAGAAAGGACGAATGTCGTCCCCTATGCTTTTGTCATAGGCTCTATACGGTATGCCATGCTGAATACCGCACCTGATGTGTGCCTTGCCACATGTCTGGCAAGAGGGTACAAAGGTGATCCAGGAGTGGATCAATAGATAGCGGTCAAAATTGTCCTTGGAGTAATAAGGACATGTTTCTCGATTATGGAGGTGATAAAGAGTTTGGTGTAAAGGGTTACATCGATGCAAGCTTTAACACCTACCCGAATGACTCTAAGTAGCAAACCGGATACGTATAGTGGAGCAACCATTTGGAATAGCTCCAAGTGGAGCGTGGAAGCAACATTTATAATATGACCTAGAGATTTGCGAAGTACATACGGATCTGAATGTTGCAGACCCGTTGACTAAAAACCTCTCTCACAAGCAAAACATGATCAAACCCAGAACTCATTGAGTCTTAATCACATGATGACGTGAACTAGTTTAGTGACACTAGTAAACTCTTTGGATGTTGGTCACATGGTGATGTGACCTGTGAGTGTTAATCACATGGCGATGTGAACTAGATTATTGACTCTAGTGCAAGTGGGAGACTGTTGGAAATATGCCCTAGAGGCAATAATAAATTGATTATTATTATATTTCCTTGTTCATGATAATCGTTTATTATCCATGCTAGAATTGTATTGATAGGAAACTCAGATACATGTGTGGATACATAGACAACACCATGTCCCTAGTAAGCCTCTAGTTGACTAGCTCGTCGATCAATAGATGGTTACGGTTTCCTGACCATGGACATTGGATGTCGTTGATGGCGGGATCACATCATTAGGAGAATGATGTGATGGACAAGACCCAATCCTAAGCCTAGCACATAGATCGTGTAGTTCGTTTGCTAAAGCTTTTCTAATGTCAAGTATCATTTCCTCAGACCATGAGATTGTGCAACTCCCGGATACCGTAGGAATACTTTGGGTGTGCCAAACGTCACAACGTAACTGGGTGGCTATAAAGGCACACTACAGGTATCTCCGAAAGTGTCTGTTGGGTTGGCACGAATCGAGACTGGGATTTGTCACTCCGTGTGACGGAGAGGTATCTCTGGGCCCACTTGGTAGGACATCATCATAATGTGCACAATATGATCAAGGAGTTGATCACGGGATGATGTGTTACGGAACGAGTAAAAGAGACTTGCCGGTAACGAGATTGAACAAGGTATCGGGATACCGACGATCGAATCTCGGGCAAGTACAATACCGCTAGACAAAGGGAATTGTATACGGGATTGATCGAATCCTCGACATCGTGGCTCATCCGATGAGATCATCATGGAACATGTAGGAACCAACATGGGTATCCAGATCCTGCTGTTGGTTATTGACCGGAGAACGTCTCGGTCATGTCTGCATGGTTCCCGAACCCGTAGGGTCTACACACTTAAGGTTCGATGACGCTAGGGTTATAAGGAATAGATATACGTGGTTACCGAATGTTGTTAGGAGTCCCGGATGAGATCCCGGACGTCACGAGGAGTTCCGGAATGATCCGGAGGTAAAGATTTATATATGGAAAGTCCTATTTTGGTCACCGGAAAGGTTTTGGGTTTTATCGGTAACGTACCGGGACCACCGGGAGGGTCCCAGGGGTCCACCAAGTGGGGTCACCAGCCCCGGAGGCTTGCATGGGCCAAGAGTGGGAAGGGACCAGCCCCTGAGTGGGCTGGTGCGCCTCCCACAAGGCCCAAGGCGCAGCTAGGAGGAGAAAGGGGAAACCCTAGGCACAGATGGGCCTAAGGCCCACCCTAGGGCGCGCCCCCCTCTCCCCCTCTTGGCCGCCCCCCTCCATCTAGGGCTGCCGCCCCTCTAGGGGTGGGAACCCTAGAGGGGGCGCACCCTCCTCCCCTCCTCCTATAAATAGTTGAGGTTTGGGGCTACCCAACACATGACGATTTGATCTCTCCCTGGCGCAGCCCTACCTCTCTCCTCCTCGTCTCTTGCGGTGCTTGGCGAAGCCCTGCTGGAGTACCACGCTCCTCCACCACCACCATGCCGTTGTGCTGCTGCTGGATGGAGTCTTCCTCAACCTCTCCCTCTCTCCTTGCTGGATCAAGGCATGGGAGACGTCACCGGGCTGTACGTGTGTTGAACGCGGAGGTGCCGTCCGTTCGGCACTAGGATCTCCGGTGATTTGGATCACGACGAGTACGACTCCTTCAACCCTGTTCTCTTGAACGCTTCCGCATAGCGATCTACAAGGGTATGTAGATGCACTCTCCTTCCCTTCGTTGCTAGTTTCTCCATAGATAGATCTTGGTGACACGTAGGAAGTTTTTTGAATTTCTGCTACATTACCCAACAACACTTGCACTTAGCACACTGGGTTAAGAGATAGTAGAGGAAGTGGGAGAAGAAATGCAGTGTGCGTCGGACCATGGCGACTGCGGTGATAGTGGCCGTGACGCCGTGTCCGACATGACGAGCATGGAGTCGTGGACGAGCGACCCCGTCGGCGGCACGGCGAGCGACACCGGCGAACTAGTTGCGGTGCTCGCGCAAAGACAGTGTATAGAGGAGGAGAATGCAGTGCTCACGCCATGGTATCGTCACTCCAGTGGACGAGAGAGGAGGCCGAGATGATCGACGCCGGAAACAACTCCAGTGTAGTAGGGCGAGAGAGAGGAGGCCAAGATGATCGACCCCGTCGGCGGCGCGATGAACTGCAGTGTGCACGAAGGCAGAGGACACAAGAAAGCAGTGTGCACGCCATTGCAGCGTCAGTGTAGTAGGAGGACGACAGAGAGTGGGTCGAGATGAGCGACGCCGGAAACGACTCTAGTGTAGTAGGACGTGGGCAAGGAGATCAAGGGGAAGGGCTTCGGCGTCGAGAGGAACGAAAAGAAGAGCTCTGAGTAGAGGACAGAGGAGGTCGACATGGCGGCCTCAGTGCAGTAGACTGCTGTTGAAAGAGAGATGAAGCTACGATCGTCGAAATCAAAAACTTACAACATGAATATTGTGAGGGACTCTAAGATTAGGCTGTTGGTCAAAGGAAATTTCAAATGATTGATCGTGCGCGATGAATCTGACAAAATTTGTCCAGAATAGCTCCAAACGGGAACACGAGATTAAGAACTTACGCTTGACGAAACTACGAACCGGTCGCCTGAATGGAACCGTAGCATCGAGGTGCATCTTTTTCGTGTAGAGCTTACCTCGAATCGAAGCACCATTGTGTAGATCAGAGAGAGAAGATTAGATAGAAGCTTACTGGAGGTTGAAGAAGACCTCACGTAATCACTTCACATTTTTCCGGTCTCCACTCGTGCAAGGGCCCGCTCGCTAGCGCTCCCCTGGGCCTGGCTCGTGAGAAATTACCGATTCGAGCGTTTCCAGCGAGCCAGGCTCTGGGCTACTTTAAAAAGCGTGAGGTGCAGGCCCAACAGTAAAAACAGGCAACCAAACAGGCTTCTTTCTTCCCGCACGGGCCTGGTTGGGCCCGATGCGGGCAACCAAACACGCCCTAAAGTTCCAATGGTTGAACACTGATGTCATTTTGAGCACGTGGCTAAGGAGAATCCATTTAGACAAAGAAAGAGCTCAAAGCATGCATCGTGGAGGTCAGATTTCGTCTTCGAATCTACACTAACCTGTGCAACCCTACCTGAGAAATTTGCTAATAACTCGCACTGTCCACTAATATCTACTCTTAATGTCTCAGTTGGTAGGATAGTCGATTATTTTTCGTCTCTCACTTTCGTCTGATTTTTTCCGTCTCACCTCTCACTACCCCTTTTCTACCGGTTTATTTTCCTCTATACTCTTTGCTTGTAAATCAACACTTTCCTAAGGTACAAAAGATCACTAGTCTAACTTTCCTAACTTACCTAAATCAACTGATTCTTCCTATCAATGCAATTTGCTTTAGGAAATAAAATAACAAATTTTAAGGAAACAAATAATAGAATTTAAGGAAAAATCCGATTAACTACTTAACCGATATATATCCGAACCTTCCTTCTTCAAATAAAAACCAATCAACAGTTATGGAGAGAATCATGACTTATCTTTTCTTCTCCAATCCTTCCCACCCAATCTCTCTTTGTTGTCTTCTCTTCTACTTCTTGCCTTCCCCCACGCAGCCTCCCCGTACCGCGCTGCCTCCAGCCTTCCCCCACGCGCCTCCCCGTACCACCTCCGCTGCCCGTGGCAACGCACTGACGTCTCCGCTGCGGTTTCCATCCCGGAGTTCGTCCAACCCCGGCATTCTCCCATGTCTAGGACTCCACCCCTATTCGATGGCGTGATGGGCTGCCTTGTGGTGCGTCGGCTCTCGCCCGTGAAGGTGCGGGCCGCCGGGACAAGGAGGTGGCCATGGAAAACTCCACGGTGCGAATGTCCTCTTTGTGTTGGAGTGCACGTCCGGCGAGGTCGGCGGTGAGGACTATGGTCGCTGCTAGATCAATGTTGGTCGGCCGTCTTGCCTACGTGTCTGTGACGCCTTATTCATGGCGATGACGACGACGTAGGCTGCGAGAGCCATCTTAGGGGCGTCTGCAAGTGCGCCACTCAGGGAAGCTGTGTTCTTCTTCACCGATAACCACAACCACGGATGACGTAGCACGGAAAGAACTGTGAGGCCCCTTGCTATTTTTCTCGTTGCTTGATCTGATTGCATAATCCCAGGAAATAATTTCTTGGTCTGATTGTGTGCAGATTTAGTTTTTATTATGAGTGTCATCTCTGCTATCATGTCTCTTCTGTAACAATCAACCGGCATGCCAATCCTTTCAAATTACTAGTGAATGCGCACGTGCAATGCACATTAATGTTTAGACAATATATTAATTGCACGTGGATATTAGGTATGCTATTATTTGTGTGATAATTCTGTGATTAGTGCAATATTTGGTATGATATTAATTGCACGTTAAACATGTTGAACGCTCGCCATTGGAGCAGTGTTGGTCGTTGGATTGACCTGGTTTGATGGTCGAGATCAGTTGGATCTGCCCCTTTGGGTCTTTTTATATTGGTATAGATATAGATTATGGAGTACAAAATCTAGATTCATGAAATACGCTCCAGCTATGTTGCAAGACTAGATTATGCGGTACGAAATCTATACTCATGAAATACGCTGCATGCTACAAGAATAGATAATTTCAGGAGCTATGATGTAGTGAGCAAAGATATAATAGAAATATGGACATAAAACAAAGATATAATAGAAAGATGGACATACCCTACGTGCCTGATGTGTTATCCTTTGGTAACTCTAATGTAATGAAACTTCACAGGCATGGAATTTAAGGCATAAGGTATGCGTAGTTGCATACTATAAGGAGTCGCAAAGATTTATTTCTGTACCTCGTTTGATATCGTTCCTTGATTCATTATTCAAAATCTAGATGAATTTATCAAATCAATATGTTTGATTTGGAGTGAAGAGTGAAGAATATTAATTCGTAGTATTATTAAAATGCTTTGTTTAAGGTACATGGACTGTTTTAATCTATGATTTTTGGGCATGAATTTTTACCTATCATTTAGGTCTATAGGTATGTAATCTTTGATTCTTGTAAATAATATAACATCACTTTTACATATTAAACGTTCACATCCGTCACATCTTCTCTAGATGTTACATTGTCGCATTCTGCACAAATATGTGCAAATTCTGTTATTGGCAATGCTACAAGTATTTGGAGAACAGTGCAAGATATCAAATTCTTGGGGAAGCTTACAGTATTGGTTAAAGCGTTCTCATTCACGACTACCCAATCATCATATCTGAACATCATGACTTAGGGGCATATGAGGTATTCCTCTATTCTTAGTTAGTTACATAAGGGCAAGTGGTGATAGTGGGATTCAGGAGGAGTGGAGACAATCAATTGTTTTGATTCCTAAAGAAAAACTTCAAGAGTTGCAGCATCCTGTTTCTTTTGACGACCAAGAAGGATCAGAAGAAGACTTGAACAACTGTCCATCTGAAGCAGACCGTAACAATGATACCGAGATCAGCGTGGTTGAGGATGGTGATTATACTAAGTTTGAGAAACGGGTTAGTAACATATAATTGGGATGTTCATACTCCTTTTGTTTTCACATTGCTGATTGGTTTACCCTACTTAGATCCAAGGTGATGTTCCAAGAGGCACTTGATGGGGTTCGTCAAGATAATTTTATACAAATCAATGCACTCAGGTATAAATTTCTGCATATTTTGAGTTGAGGCAAAAAGGAAGTTATAGGATATGTTTGTAGCTTTCCAATAGTATCATATTTGAGTTTGGTCAGTGACGCAAGAGTTGCACCCAAAATAAATTTATGTCTGACAATTATTTCATAGTGATTGTTATCTGTTTTGAAGATTTAAGCCACGAGTATGTCATAATTAAATTATGTCTACAACCTGAAATTTGTAGTTGTAGATAACCATATTGGTATCTTTTGTTGTGTTTGGTCAAGCAAAATTAAAGAGATGGAGGCATCATCGAGGAAACAACAAGTAAACGGATTAAGGTAGAAAAATTCTTTATAGTATTAGTTGTTGAACGATAAATTTATTGATGACTATGATTACTATAGTGATTCCAACATTGTGCTCGCCTTGCTAAACACTATGAAGCAAAGGAAAGCCACAAGAACAAATGTTCCCCTCAACCTGAAGATGTGAAGTAGACTGCTGCTCCCGGTATATGTGTTGTTTCCGCTGGATGATGCTCTGTTACCTGATCACTCCCAACTGTCGTGTTCTTCCCTTATCTTGATACTCGGTGAAGTAGTTCATGCTGCTAGCTTTGCATGCTACGGAGTCTCCATCTCATCTTTGATAAATTCAGTTTTGGTCTATACACGTGTTTGTACCTGGGTCCAAGATCTGGCTGATGATATTGTTTTGACTAACAATGATCTGATTATTCATACCTTTTTTTGGACATATGTGTATGTCAGTATACATTATTAAGTATTGGGAAGAAGAGGGGAGGGGGGATTTATTATATCTCAGTGTGGAACATCGTCTTTTAATTGAATCTGTATGTTTATTCAATCTGAATTTTTTTATTTAGCCTGCACTAGCTAGCTTGTGATTTCCTATGTTGTAAACTGTAACTAATTCTCTTTTTCCATAGCTTTTCTTTTTCAATGGTAACGCGCGAGCATGCTACCGTTATGGTAGAGCCTGGGATGAAGGTTGGGTTCAGTATAGAACTAGGAGGTACTAGCACTATAGTGGGAAAGCGGTTGTCATCCATTGCTTCCTGGCCTGCCACGTTGGCGTCGATCTCAAGTGTCACCAAGGATACACCCCACTTACAAAATAGGCGACCAATCCTTGAAGCGAAGGGATGAACGAATTCTCGAGATCTGGTTCATTAAGGTCAGCATCACATGAAACCTTTAGCACTTCCGTTCTATATTGGATGGACATTCAATTGTGCCCTGGAGACACGGTCGAAGCACGCCCGCCCCGTGTGCACACTGGCTCACTTACAAACACGAGTTAATGGATTTCGTGATAAAAGTGAGGGTTGAGGCAAATTGCATTAGCGACCGGTTCATTTTTTTTCATTAAGTCATAAATTGTTTTTTGATTAGGATAGAAGGGTAAATGCATTGAACGGTTGCTCCAGAAGCTAATAACATATATATTTTTGGTTAGGATAGAAGGGTAAATGTATCAGTCAGTTGTTTCAAGAGTTAACAATGAACATGGTGGCATATCAGTTGGATGCTCAATAACGGACATCATATTTTAGTTTTGTGGTAAAGCATAACATTTAACTACATGTTACAATGTGGCAATGACTCAGGAGCCATCAGATATGCCTTCTTGGCTTGGGGCATCATGGTCAGCGCACACCTTCTCCCCCTTGATGGCAGTGGCCAATTGACATGAACAAGGTGGGGAGGGAGGGGTTTAGGGAGGAGAGCGGGTGGTAGGTGGGGGGAGTCCTCCTTGGCGGTCTATGTGGAAGTACGGTATGAAGGAGAGAGGATGCCATGAGAAGGTTAGGTGGGTATCATCTAGTTTTACAGGAGAAGGCCCAGCAAGAAATATCCCGCTACGACGGGAAAACAAGTAGGAGGGGAGAGTTCAATAGGAAAAGGAAAGAGTGAACGTTAGAAATCTCGATGGGACTGACTAGAACAACTCGGTGGGACCGATGTGCTAGGGCTTAGGGCAATCTTCATCTCGGTGGCGCTGATTGCATCAACTTGGTGAGACTGAAGTGAAGCAATAAGGTAACCAAGAATTGGTCAAGCCATCTCGGTGAGACCGATCGCTATTTCGGTGAGACCAAAATAATTGCAACAGGCAACAGAGAATTGGCAAGGCCATCTCAGTGAGACCGAGATCCGTATCGGTGTGACCAAACTGTTAGGGTTTCTGACCGTGGTTATGTCATATGAACTCGGTGGCGCCAGATAGAAAGAATCGGTGGGGCCGAGTTGGAGTTTAGGGTTTTGATATATTTGGAATGAGAAAGTGGTTGAGGGTTTTGGAGCAATATCACTAAGCATTTGAGCAAGCAAGCCATTAAGCAACACCTCATCCCCTTTTAATAGTATTGGCTTTCCTATGTACTCAATGTGATCTTGGATCACTAAAATAGAAATGAAGAGTCTTGAGCTTTTGCCAATATGTGTCCTTAGCATTTTGAGGGGTCCACATCTCTAGTCCATGCCATGCCATTAATTGAACTTTCTGAAATATTAAACTTGAATGGATATTAGTTCAATGAGCTATATGTTGTTAGAAATTACCAAAACCACCCGGGGATTAGTTGCACTTTCAATCTCCCCCTTTTTGTTATGACAACATATAGATCAAAGCTTCGACAAATGATAATATGAATGAAATACATTGTCTCTTTGAGCAGTATGTCATAAGCAAGAGCTCCCCCTAAATTTGTGCATTATTTAAAATTTGCGTTTGAATGCAAATGCACAATCAATTAGGATCATGGTCACTCTTCCATGTCACATACATCTTGATGGTGCGCAAAAAATGACAAGAATTGAATAACATGCACTCATCATCAAAGATACAAGTGATTGATCATACACAATCATTCATAGAGATAATCATGCAAGCACACAATAAGCGTAGTATGACCAAACACATGACCACACAAGGTATCTCACGAGCATAACACACAAGTAGCATAAGTAGCAACAACCAAACCAAAGTAGCAAGTCAAATGAAACCAACAAAAGAAAAATACACTCTCTCTCGAAGCTTATGATCTATAAACTTTCTCCCCATTTGGCAACAAGTTACCAAAAAATTTGAAAATGCATAGTGCTATGCGACACTCTAGGCATGATCTCCGGGAGCTCCTGAAGGGGTCTTCTGGCTTGTAGCTCCGGTGTGCGTAGACGGCGTTGAGAGGAGTCCATCTGCAAATGCTTCAGCTGATATCTGTGGAGTTGGTGGAGTTGATACTGGAGGAGCAACTGCGGCTGTGGTGGTAGGAGCAGAATGAGCAGGCCTCAAATCTGCAACTGGCTTAGTAGCAGACCTCTGTGCCCTTGTCACTGTTTGGAATCTATCTGTTGTAGTTCTAGCATCATTGTCCTCAGCATCATCTCTCAGCTTCTCAACTATAGTTTGAATCTTTGTGACCTTCACATCAAGGTTGTATGATACGTCTCCAACGTATCTATAATTTTGATTGTTCCATGCTATTATATTATCCATCTTGGATGTTTTATATGCATTTATATGCTATTTTATATGATTTTTGGGACTAACCTATTAACCAGTGCCAGTTTTTCTTTTTTTCCTTGTTTTTGAGTTTCACAGAAAAGGAATATCAAACGGAGTCCAAATGAGCTGAAAATTTACGGTGATTTTTAATGGACCAGAAGAAGCCCCCGAAGAAAAAGAGTTGGGCTAGAAGAGTCCCGAGCTAACCACAAGGGTGGAGGGCGCACCCTACCCCCCGAGAGGGTGCTCTACCCTTGTCGTTGACTCGTGGATCCCCTGACGTGAATGCGACGCCAAAAAATTCCTACAAATACATAAACCCCCGAAAAGAAACCTACATCGGGAGTTCCGCCGCCGCAAGCCTCTATAGCCATGAAAAACTAATCGGGAGCCCGTTCCGACACCCTGCCGGAGGGGGAAACCATCACCAGTGGCCATCTTCATTATCCCGGCACTCTCCATGACGAGAAGGGAGTAGTTCACCCTCAGGGCTGAGGGTATGTACTAGTAGCTATGTGTTTGATCTCTCTCTCTCTCTCTCTCTCTCTCTCTCTCTCTCGTGTTCTTGATTTGGCACAATCTTGATGTACCGCAAGCTTTGCTATTATAGTTGGATTTTATGATGTTTCTCCCCCTCTACCTTCTTGTAATGGATTGAGTTTTCCCTTTGAAGTTATCTTATCGGATTGAGTCTTTAAGGATTTGAGGACACTTGATGTATGTCTTGCATGTGTTTATCTGTGGTGACAATGGGATATTCACGTGATCTACTTGGTGTATGTTTTGCTAATCAACTTGCGTGTTTTGTGACCTTGTGAACTTATGCATAGGGGTTGGCACACGTTTTCGTCTTGACTCTCCGGTAGAAACTTTGGGGCACTCTTGGAAGTTCTTTGTGTTGGTTTGAATAAATGAATATGAGATTGTGTGATGCATACCATATAATCAAATGTGCAAATACTTGTGGTGATATTGGAGTATCGAGGTGACATTAGGGTTTTGGTTGATGTGTGTCTTAAGGTGTTAGTTTAGTACGAACTCTAGGGCTGTTTGTGACACTTATATGAATAGCCCAATAGATCGATCAGAAAGAATAACTTTGAGGTGGTTTTGTACCCTACAATAATCTCTTCGTTTATTCTCCGCTATTAGTGACTTCGGAGTGACTCTTTGTTGCATGTCGAGGGATTGTTATATGATCTAATTATGTTATCATTATTGAGAGAACTTGTACTAGTGAAAGTATGAACCCTAGGCCTTGTTTCTAAGCATTGCAATACTATTTTCGCTCACTTTTGTTACGAGTTACCTTGCTGTTTTTACATTTTCAGAATACAACAACCTATATCTACCATCCATATTGCACTTGTATCACTATCACTTCGCCGAACTAGTGCACCTATACAATTTACCATTGTATTGGATGTGTTGGGGACACAAGAGACTCTTTGTTATTTGGTTGCAGGGTTGTTTGGGAGAGACCATCTTCATCCTACGCCTCCCACATATTGATAAATCTTAGGTCATCCACTTGAGGGAAAATTTCTACTGTCCTACAAAACTCTACGCTTGGAGGCCCAACACGAGTCTACAAGAAGAAGGTTGCGTAGTAGACATCATTGTACATTTTATCCTCCACAATCCTCTCTAAGCTCTCATGATTCTTAGTCAAGTTGGCCAGACTCTTCTCTATCCTTAGGGTTGCTTCTAGCAGGTATGTGAGCTAATCTTGCTTGGTCTTGAGATTCACAATAGATGCGTTTGGAGCACTTGCTACCTTTGTTGCTTTTGCAACCTTTGCCTTCTCAATCTCCTCCTGGGCCTCAACAGATGTAGGATGTGATGCATCCATGACAACTTCATTGTCCTCAAAATCTGGCCTAAGAGGTAGATGCTCTTTGTCAAGTAGATATGTTCCAGTTCCAACCTTGGAGTTGATCAACATCTGAATATGTGGAGCATATCCACATGACCTCTTGTGGTCAGCTGTTGTCCTCTTGACTGTCTCAACTATTAAGCTCATGACCTTGAACTTTTGGGGAACATCAAACAGGTGTAGCAAGTTGATAGAATGACCACGTATCATCCTATGATCTCCAGACTTAGGAAGAGGGTATGCCTTAGTATGGTGTTTATAGTGGTCAGTCCAGCAAGCAGATAGTAGATTCATCCAAACTTGTGAGTCTCTAGAGCTTCATCAGGTATTGGCTTATACATGTGAGCCATAGAGTTGTGATCCTTCATGGTTTTGCCATACAAATCAAGATCATCTTCATCTTCCTTTGGAGCATTGATGAGCTCAGTCCACTCAGAGATAGATGACTAGCACCTGGTGCCCTCAGTCATCCACACTATCTTCCCATCTGGGTAGAAGTGTGGAGTGGAGTAAAACTGCATAATCATCTCACATTCCATTTAGTCAGTTCTTGTCCAACAAAATCATCAATTTCATTCAGCCCGAAGCTCTCATGAACATGGGGAAAGTAATCTTCATTGGTGTCAATATACTTCCAGTCAGCCCACTTCATGTCACACACAATGGGCTTTTTGTCCAGCAACACAGTCTCATAGAAGTCCCGCTGTTCTCTAGTATGAAAATGGTAGTCAACAATAGTCCTCCTCCTTGTGGCATATGGATCATTCTTTCTCCACTGTCGGTGTCAAAACCGGCGGATCTCGGGTAGGGGGTCCCGAACTGTGCGTCTAGGCCGGATGGTAACAGGAGGCAAGGGACATGAAGTTTTACCCAGGTTCGGGCCCTCTCGATGGAGGTAAAACCCTACGTCCTGCTTGATTAATATTGATGACATGGGTAGTACAAGAGTAGATCTACCACGAGATCGGAGAGGCTAAACCCTAGAAGCTAGCCTATGGTATGATTGTTGTTGTGTATGTTGTCCTACGGACTAAAACCCTCCGGTTTATATAGACACCGGAGAGGGTTAGGGTTACACAAAGTCGGTTACAATGGTAGGAGATCTACATATCCGTATCGCCAAGCTTGCCTTCCACGCCAAGGAAAGTCCCTTCCGGACACGGGACGAAGTCTTCAATCTTGTATCTTCATAGTCCAGGAGTCCGGCTGAAGGTATAGTCCGGCCATCCGGACACCCCCTAATCCAGGACTCCCTCAGTAGCCCCTGAACCAGGCTTCAATGACGACGAGTCTGGCGCGCAGATTGTCTTCGGCATTGCAAGGCGGGTTCCTCCTCCAAGTACTTCATAGAAGATTTTGAACACAAAGATAGTGTCCGGCTCTGCAAAATAAGTTTCCACATATTGCCATAGAGAGAATAACATTTACACAAATCTAATCTGCTGACGTATTCCGTAGTGTGACACACCACGGCCAAGCCTTTATCCGAGTCGTTTTATTATCCCACCTCAGCGCGTCATGCGAGGCGGTTTCCTTGGCACATCTTGTTAAAGCAGAGATCGTGTCCCCTTATTCCGGGATTCTCATCAATACGGGCGTGGGTAACCCAACCGCGCCATTGATTACGGCGCTTGGAGATAAGCGAGTTTTACCAGGCTGGTGGGGACACGTAGTTGCGTCCACCCATATAAGGGGATAAGGATCCACCTTTTCACCTACGCCTTCTTCCTCCCTTGCTTATCCATTCTCGCGCACTCAAGCTCCAGCGCCCAAGCCTGCACTCCCCACCTCAACCTTCTCCAGCCATGTCCGGAGCGGGAGGCAAGTGGATGGTCTCCTCCGTCACAGAGGGACACATCAAAAAACTGAGGAAGGCCGGATACTTGTCTAACGACATCGCGTACCGGCTTCCCGAAAAGGGGCAGCTCATCCCCACCCCTAGGCCCCATGAGAGGGTGGTGTTCCTCCCCCATTTCCTCCACGGACTGGGCTTCCCTCTCCACCCATTTGTTCGGGGGCTCATGTTCTACTATGGCCTGGATTTCCACGATTTGGCCCCGAACTTTGTCCTCAACATCTCGGCGTTTATTGTTGTGTGTGAGGCTTTCCTCCGCATCCGCCCCCATTTCGGCCTATGGCTCAAGACTTTCAATGTCAAGCCGAAGGTGGTGCGCGGCAACCAGGCGGAGTGCGAAGGCGCCATTGTGGGCAAGATGCCCAACGTCTTATGGCTCGAGCGCTCCTTTGTGGAGACCCTGAAGGGGTGGCAATCGGGGTGGTTTTACATCACCGAGCCGCGCGACCCCGAATGGGTCACAGCCCTCGAGTTTCAATCCGGACCCCCTACGCGGCTCACCTCCTGGAAGGAGACGGGCCTGTCGTGGGGTAAAAAAGGAGAGCTGACCGGACTCCAAACATGTGTCCAAACCCTGGTGGACAAGAATCTCAGTAGTCCAGGTTATGCTCATCCGCCTGATCCTCCCGTGTCAACAACGGGCTTTCAACCTGTGGGAGTTTGACCCGGCGCGGCATCGAACTCTGAGCAGGCTCTTCAACATGATGTACGAAGATGCCTGGAAGGTGCTTTTCAAGGGCGCCGAGGCCCCCTCATCCTCTACCGAGGATCGCGAATTCAGTACGCAGCATCACGCTCATGCGGTAAGCTGTTTTTTCCTTTTACAGGGTATCAGTTTTTCATAGTTTGACTCCATGCAGGATCTAAGCTCCCTTACCTTTGACAGGATTGACAGGAGATGTCCGGACAGATCAACTGTGCGGCTCCTTTGCCCGAAGGCCCAGCGGACGCTCGTTTGGCGAAGCTGCTGGTTCCGGCACCCCATGTGGTGCCGGAGAAGAGGGCCAAGAAGAAGGCCACGGGGACTCGAAAGAGTGCCCGGCGCCTGGAGGTGTCGGATCCCTCATCCGACGACTCCAAGACGCACTCCTCCCATGAAGACGAGGAGGAGGAAGAAGAGACCCCTCCCCCTCCAGCGGGGGAAGGTAAGAAAAGGAAGGCCGCCCCAACTGGGGAGGCCGAAGGGTCCAAGAAGGGGAAAACCCTTCCTCCGGACTACTCCACCGACGCCGACGACGGCGGAGAGGAGTGGCCACCCAGGGCCAAGCCCCTGGCCAAATCGTAAGTATCCGGATACCAGAGTAATTCATAGTATTCGTTTATTGCACAGCTTTCCCTTATGTCGAATATGTTTATGCAGCCCACCCAAAGACCGGCTCGACGCGTCGTCGAGCGGCTCACTGGACTCGTCGGATGTGAACTCGCTTCCGACGGCTTCCTCCCCCCGCCCTACGGATGACACCGAAGTGTTGTCCCAATAGGTTCCAAGCCGGGAGGAGGTGGTCCTGGAGGCGCCGCGAGGCGACCTCCCGGACTCCAAGAGTAAAGGGGATGAAACCCCCCAGGGCTCCAAGTCCGGCCCTAGGTCGGACACCTCTTCGGAACCTTCAAAGGTTCCAGAGTTCGGCAGGGGACCTCCTTCCAAGGGGAGCAAGCCCACCGTGCCGGTGACCTCCGTCCAACCGGAGGCGCCGGACAATCTGTTGGAGGCGCTCCAAGGCGCCTCCATCGACGAAGAGCACCACACCATAATGAGTGCGGTGGTCCAAAAGGTTCAGTTCGCCAAGAGCGGACTGACTGAAGCTTGTACTAGCCTTTTAACAGGCTTTGAGGTAAGTAAAGAATGTGTAAATAATATTACCGCATAGACAGTAGCCCCTGATGCTCTGTTTGGCGTTCGGGAAGAAAAGCCGAATAGAGGATCAAATAAAATTCGCAGGAGTCTAACAAAAAGGAGTCAATATGCGTATGCAGGCTTCTCTGCTTGCGTCCGCCGCACTGACTGCGGAAGTGGACACGCTAAAGCAGAACCTCGAGCGGTCCGAGCAAGAGCTCGGGCGTGCCAAGAAGCAGCTCGAGGACAATGAAGGTAAGAAATACCTTGTTTAAATATATATAAAAAGGTGCAATTGCAAAAAATGACAGGATTATCGTGGCTATTGTAGGGGCCACGTCTGAGGTGGCGACCCTTAAGCAAGCGCTGGTCGAGGCCGAGAAGAGGGCGGCCACGGAGCGCACCGAGCGGGAGAAGTACGAGGCCCAGGTTGGCAAGGTGCAGCAAGAGCTCCAGGTTCTCATGAAAAAACATGAGAGTTTGGAGCTTGACTCAAAGACGCGAGCGTCCGAGCTCGCGGCGGCTATTGAAAATGCCAAGTCTGCCAAGGCCGAATCCCAGAAGACCCTCCAGGAGTTGGATGAGGTGAAGAAGATAGCGGCGGGTAAGGCATTCTTTATGCAAAGCAAACACATAAACGTGAGTTACTTGTTACTTACCCGAATCCGGAGCTCTCCAGGAGCGTTCGCAGATCTTCCCCGGAGTGTGTCTGATGCCGCCGCATTCTATCGAGCCGAGGAGGGCAGCTCGACAGAGAAGGTGTTCTGGTCTCAGTATGCTGAGGCCGGACACCCCGTGCCCCTGAGCGACCAGCTGAAGCAACTGGTCGAGCTCCACAAGGCGGCCGAACAGGCCATGAAGGGCCTCATAGTTCGGCTGTGGCCTGGAGAGGCTCTGCCTGGGAGCTATTTCGGGCTGGTGCGGCGGCTGGTGGAGGCCTGTCCAAGGCTCGAAGTCATCAAGCGCTCCGTCTGCATTGAAGGTGCCCGTAGGGCCCTTGCCCGTGCTAAGGTGCACTGGGGCAAGCTGGATGCTGAGAAGCTTGTGAAGGACGGGCCACCGCCGGGGAAAGAGCATCGCAAGCCCGAGAATTATTATAAGGATGTTCTGAAGGGTGCCTGCCTTGTGGCGGATGAATGTTCTAGGGATGTAATTTTTGAGTGAAACTTGCTCGTTTTGTCCTGTGCGCTGAAAACTTGTTCATATGCGCTAAGCAATGCTGTTGGAATTTAAAATATTACCTTCTGTGCGGCTGTTTATCAATTCTGAGAGATGGCGAGTCGTCGGCTTCTGCCCCCGTGCCGCTAGTGCTGGGGTGTTCGGGGATAAACCTGAGCGCTCTTTTTCCCATGTTTGGGTCCTTCGAGGGAGGCGCTCAGCCCAACGAACAAGGCAATCGGACTATAATGCGTGAACACTCTCACTTAGCCATAGAATTCTATAATTTTAAATTTCGGCGAAGCCCCTGGTATTCGGAAGACCGAGTTCGGGGCGCTATCCACGCCTTGGCCGGACAGAGCCGACTCCTCGCTCTAAGCGGCATAAGTCTTTAGGGACTCGAAAAACCTCTCGAACAGCGACCAGCTCTCGCTTCATCATGACAGTCAGTTTTAGCTTTCTCCACTGAGGTGCTCGACCCAGCTCAACTGGGGCACAATCGCAGTGGTTCTCCTAGTGCTACCTTAGCCGATATAGCGGAACGTAAGGCACCAAAACATAGGAGCCGGGCAAACCCAACTATTGACCCAAGACATGATTCGGAGCCGATGCATATAATGCTATAAGTTCGGGGTGCCGCACTTCTGAAAGTGTTCGGACTTCTCACACCATGTTGAGGGGTACTGAAGCCCCTGGCGTATTTTGGCCGTACCAAAGTGTACGGGTGCAACATGTCGTTAAGGAACATATAAAAAAAGTAATGCAAAAATAGACAAAAGCTATGCATTGTTTATTAAAGAGGGTTGTGATCAAAGCAGAATGATACAAATAATGCGATAAGCAAAAGGTTGGACTATTTAACATGTCCGTTCCAGGGGCAAGCTGCGGAATAGTATGCGAAACAGGTATACTGCTCGTGATAGAGACCACCTGGGAGTTCCGTAATGCGGCGTGGCTTGTCTGCTTCCCTGGTTCTTGCATCGTTTGTGCGGCAATTGAACTGCCGAACAGGCCTTCCGAAGAATGGAGTCCTGAAAGTAAGAGAAAATTAAAAAATCGGCAGCCCCTGGTGCGGTTTAAGCCGTGCTTCGGGCGTGCCGTGATGGTGCCCCTCCCCCTGTACCCATGGTATTTCTAGAGCGTAGTTATGTATGCGAAGCACTGGCGTCGCCTTTTTGCTAGGGCTGGGGTTGGGGCCGCATTGCTACGCCTGCTCGGATCGTGCCAGGCGGTCTTGTTGTAGGTTACTCCGGGCGCGCTTGACGGTGTTCGGTCGTTTAGTGGCCGGACTGGAGAACTGCCTGGAGAGGCTGCTTTGTACTTCCGCTGCAAGGGCCGCCTTGTGCTCCTCCGTTCGGAGGGAGCGTTCTGTGTTTCCATTGACCGTAATTACTCCTCGAGGGCCTGGCATCTTGAGCTTAAGGTATGCGTAGTGCGGTACCGCATTGAACTTGGCGAATGCGGTTCGCCCGAGCAGTACGTGATAGCCACTACGGAATGGGACTATGTCGAAGATTAACTCCTCACTTCGGAAATTATTCGGAGATCTGAAGACCACTTCAGGTGTGACTGAGCCTGTACAGTTGGCCTCTACACCTGGTATTACGCCTTTAAAGGTCGTTTTGGTGGGCTTAATCCTCGAGGGATCTATGCCCATTTTCCGCACTGTATCCTGGTAAAGCAGGTTCAGGCTGCTGCCGCCGTCCATAAGGACTCTAGTGAGATGAAATCCGTCAATAATTGGGTCTAGAACCAATGCGGCGAATCCGCCATGACGGATGCTAGTGGGTGGTCCCTTCGATCAAAGGTGATCGGGCAGGAGGACCATGGGTTGAACTTTGGGGCGATTGGCTCTACCGCGTATACGTCCCTTAACGCGCGCTTCCGCTCCCTCTTGGGGACGTGGGTTGCGTATATCATGTTCACCGTCCGCACTTGTGGGGGAAAACCCTTCTGTCCACTATTGTTCGGCGGCCGGGGCTCTTCGTCGTCATTGCTATGCAGCCCCTTGTCTTCGTTTTCGGCATTTAACTTGCCTGCCTGCTTGAACACCCAACAATCCCTGTTGGTGTGATTGGCCGGCTTTTCGGGGGTGCCATGTATCTGGCACAAGCGGTCGAGTATTCGGTCCAAACTGGACGGGCCCCTAGGATTCGTTTTGAATGGCTTTTTCCGCTGACCGGATTTAGAGCCTCTGAATCCGGCATTAACTGCCGTATCCTCAGCATTGTCGCCGTTAATGCGGCGCTTCTGCTTGTTGCGACGCGACCTGCCACTACTGTCCCTGGTATCCGAATTACCAGGGTTCTTGGTCATATTGTTGCTACGAGCAAGCCAGCTGTCTTCTCCCGCGCAAAAGCGGGTCATGAGTGTCGTGAGTGCTGCCATAGACTTCGGCTTTTCCTGTCCAAGGTGCCGGGCAAGCCACTCGTCACGGATATTGTGCTTGAAGGCTGCTAGGGCCTCGTCGTCCGGACAGTCGACTATTTGTTTTTTCTTTGTTAGGAACCGTGTCCAGAATTTCCTGGCCGATTCCTCGGGCTGCTGAATTATGTGACTTAGGTCATCGGTGTCTGGGGGTCGCACATAAGTGCCCTGGAAATTGTCGAGGAATGCGGCTTCCAGGTCCTCCCAACAACTGATTGATCCTGTTGGCAAGCTGTTAAGCCAATGCCGAGCTGGTCCTTTAAGCTTGAGTGGGAGGTATTTGATGGCGTGGAAGTCATCGCCGCGGGCCATGTGGATATGAAGGAGATAATCCTCGATCCATACTGCAGGATCTGTTGTGCCATCATATGATTCGATGTTTACGGGTTTGAAACCCTCGGGGATTTGATGATCCATTATTTCGTCTGTGAAGCATAGTGGGTGTGCGGCGCCTCTGTACTGGGCTACATCACGACGTAGCTCCAATGAGCTTTGTCTACTGTGTTCGGCCCTGCCGAATTTGTGGCTGGAGTGACGGTTACCGTCTTGAGTCGTGGGGCGCCCACGCGATCTGTAGATCGATCTTGTTTGCCTTGCCTTGTCCTCCAACATATCTCGCAGGTCCGGCGCATTTTCCCGTGCCTTGGTACGGGGTGCGGCTTGAGTGGAGGGCCGAGAGGCCTCTCTGTCGCGGCCACGATGTGGCCGATCGGCCGTATCGAGTGTAGGTGATGTAGGTTTAAGTGCTTCCTCCTCTAATCGGGGTAGCAACCTGCGCTTTGGGTAGCTCTTGGAGGGGCGTTCGAGTTTGTGCTCTTCGGCCGCAAGGACTTCAGTACATCTGTCGACTAGCAAATCTTGATCAGCTCTAAGCTGTTGCTGTTTTTTCTTGAGGCTTCTTGCCGTGGCCATAAGCCTGCGTTGAAAACGCTCTTGCTCAACGGGATCCTCTGGCATGACGAATTCATCGTTGTCGAGGCTTGCCTCGTCTTCGGAGGGAGGCATATAATTATCCTCCTCGACCTCTTTGTCTGCCGCTCTCTCATGAGGGCTGGTTTCTCCATCCTTCTGTGCTAAATCTTGCTGGAGGGGGTTTTCTTCGGCACTCTTCAGAGTATTATTATCTCCCGTGCTGGAATCACCGTATTTGTTTTGGCGGGATTTTGAGCAGCGCCGCTGACGCCGGTGCTTAGGCTGTTTCTTGGAGGGGTCATCCTCCGCTGTTCCATCGCCATCTCCTTCTTTTGGGGTGTCCACCATGTATATGTCATATGACGAGGTGGCTTTCCAGGGCCCAATAGGCGCTGGTTCTTCATCGTCTCCATCATCGGCGTCCATACCGTCGATGTCTTCGGAGTTGAAGTCGAGCATGTCGGTTAAATCGTCGACAATGGCTACAAAGTGGGTGGTGGGTGGGCTTTGAATTTCTTCATCGTCTGTATCCCAACCTTGCTGACCGTAGTCCGGCCAGGGCTCTCCTGATAAAGAGAGAGACTTCAATGTCTTCAGAATATCACCGAAAGGCGAGTGCTGAAAGATGTCCGCGACAGTAAACTCCATGATCGGTGCCCGATCGGATTCGATCGGCAGGGGCGCGGAGGGTTCGGAGTCCGGAGAGGAGTCCGGCTCCTTGGAGTCACGAGTCCCGCAGAGTGCGGGGCTGGTGTTCGGCTCGATCGCCGTTGGGATCGCAGCCCTTGAGCCAGCGTCCAACCACCCATCCTCGATCAGCGCAGTTTGCTCCGAATTAAGGGTCGAAGCCGATGCGGGCGCGGCCTCCAGGGCGCTGTTCGGCGGTAGAGCTAGATCATGCTCGTCGTGACAGTGCAGCGCGCTCGGCAGTGGCTCGAATCCGTCGAAGATCAAGTCCCCGCGGATGTCAGCCGTGTAGTTTAAGCTTCCAAATCTGACCTAACGGCCAGGGGCATAGCTTTCGATTTGCTCTAGATGGCCAAGTGAATTGGCCCGCAGTGCGAAGCCGCCTAAGACGAAGATCTGTCCGGGGAGGAAGGTCTCACCCTGGACTGCATCGCTGTTGATGATCGTAGGAGCCATCGAGCCTGACGGCGACGACACAGAGGAACTCTCAATGAAAGCACCAATGTCGGTGTCAAAACCGGCGGATCTCGGGTAGGGGTCCCGAACTGTGCGTCTAGGCCGGATGGTAACAGGAGGCAAGGGACACGAAGTGTTACCCAGGTTCGGGCCCTCTCGATGGAGGTAAAACCCTACGTCCTGCTTGATTAATATTGATGATATGGGTAGTACAAGAGTAGATCTACCATGAGATCGGAGAGGCTAAACCCTAGAAGCTAGCCTATGGTATGATTGTTGTTGTGTCTGTTGTCCTACGGACTAAAACCCTCCGGTTTATATAGACACTGGAGAGGGTTAGGGTTACACAAGTTGGTTACAATGGTAGGAGATCTACATATCCGTATCACCAAGCTTGCCTTCCACGCCAAGGAAAGTCCCTTCTAGACACGGGACGAAGTCTTCAATCTTGTATCTTCATAGTCCAGGAGTCCGGCTGAAGGTATAGTCTGGCCATCCGGACACTCCCTAATCCAGGACTCCCTCATCCACTATCTCAGACCTGCATCCTTTCTTAGCTTCATGTTCTTAGCCACTGGATGATCATCATTGTGGTCTGGAATCTTTGGCTTCAGTTTTTTGAGCACTAGTGGCTCATCATCCTCTTGGACCTCTGGCACTGGGGCTTTGTTCTTCTCTGCAGCTGGGATATTTCTTGTGGATCTCTTTGGAGCTAAAGTCTTGGGTGCAGCAGGTGGAGGTTTTGTCTTGGGCTTAGAGGGAGCAACACCAGTCTTAATGGCATCAACCATAAATTTTTGAGACTTGGCAGATGGTCCAACAACTTCCTCCTCCTTCTCCTCATCCCTTATCATGGATGGTCTACCAATAACTCTGGCATTAGTCTTCTTGACTCTCTCTTTTATTTTCTTCTTTCCATCAGTAGCTTCATCTTCCTCTCTGAACTCAAGTGTGAATTGCAAAGTCTCATGTGCAACAGTTGATTTTATCACTTTGGACATGGGAGCTCTCTTGGTAAGAGGTTTCTTTTGAAGTCCTGGCTTGGTGGTGGCAGCAACACCAACATACTCTTTCTTGACCACTTTCTTCTTGGAAGTTACCTCTTCCTCAATCACAAAATCTTCATCCTCACTGTCATAATTCCTCTTCTTCCTCTGTCTGGTAGCAGCTTTTGGCAAGTTTCTAGGAGTTGAGGGAGTCCTGGACTAAGGGGTCCTCGGGCGTCCGACCTATTGGATATGGGCCAGACTAATGGGTCATGAAGATACAAAGGCCGAAGACTCTACCCATGTCCGGATGGGACTCTCCTTGGCGTGGAAGGCAAGCTTGGCGACCAAATATGAAGACTCCTTTCTCTGTAACCAACCTCATGTAACCCTAGATCCCTCCCGTGTCTATATAAACCGGAGGGCTAGGTCTGTAGATAGATCCAAATAATCATAGTCAGACGGGCTATACTTTTAGGGTTTAGCCATTATGATCTCGTGGTAGATCAACTCTTGTAATACTCATATTCATCAAGATCAATCAAGCAGGAAGTAGGGTATTACCTCCATAGAGAGGGCCCAAACCTGGGTAAACATTCTGTCCCCTGTCTCCTGTTACCATCGACCTCAGACACATAGTTCGGGACCCCCTACCTGAGATCCGCCGGTTTTGACACCGACATTGGTGATTTCATTGAGAGTTCCATTGTGCCGTCGTCAAAAGGTTTGATGGCCCCTTCAATGATCTACAACAACACTGTCCAAGGGGAAGTCTTCCTCCCCGGACAGATCTTTGTGTTCGGCGGCTTCACACTATGGGCCAAGTCGCTTGGCCACCTGGAGCAGATCGAAAGCTATGCCCCTGACCACCAGGTCAGATTTGGAAACTTGAACTATGTCGCGGATATCCGTGGAGACTTGATCTTCGACAGATTCGAGACCACGACAGCCGCTCCCTGCCACCATGATGAACATGACGTAAATTTGTCATCGGTCCATACGCAGGAGATAGTACCTGTATGTAACACCCCAGATGTAATTTACCTTATTTGTACTCCAACTCTTGTCGTTTCCGGCAGTAAGTTATTTTATTTCCTCGGTGTTGGGTTTTTGTCTCCGTGTTTTTTGTCTTTGTCATGCATCTCATATCATGTCATCATGTGCATTGCATTTGCATACGTGTTCGTCTCATGCATCCGAGCATTTTCCCCGTTGTCCGTTTTGCATTCCGGCGCTTGTATGTCCTCCGGTGTTCCTTTCTACCTCTTTACGTGTGCGGGTGTTAAACGTTTTTGGATTGGACCGAGACTTGTCATGTGGCCTTGGTTTACTACCGGTAGACCGCCTGTCAAGTTTCGTGCCATTTGGACTTCGTTTGATACTCCAACGGTTAACCGAGGGACCGAAAAGGCCTCGTATGTGTTGCAGCCCAACACCCCTCCAAAGTGGCCCAAAACCCACCTAAACCTCCTCCATCACCTAGAGCGTTCGATCACGATCGCGTGGCCGCAAACCGCACCTCATTTGGAGCTTCCTAGCCCCCTCTACCTCTATATAAAGGCCACTCCCCGAAAATTCCGGATCAAATCCTACCCTAACACTAGCCCCTTCGTCCTCAACGCGCCGGACACAACCGCGCCGCTAGTCCCGAGCCGCCACGTGGCGCCCGAGCCCACTTCGCCACCTCCCGCCGCCGCCAGCCCGCGGGGCCCGTGGCCATCCCTCCCTGCCGCCCAACCGGGCCCGAGCCCTGCCGCTCGCGCACCGCCCGCTCCGCCACACTGCGCAGCTCGCCGGCCCCGCCACCTCGCCATGCGCCTTGCCGCCGCCGCTGTCGACCTCCTCGCCCTGCCGCCCTGCCGGCGACCTCCGATGCCGCGCCGCCTTGGGCATCCGGCCCAGAGCCGCCGCGCCCACGTCGCGCCGACCACCTCGTCGTCCTCTCCGTCCTCTTCTCGGCCGAATCTGGCGGACTCCAACTCCGGCGACCTTGTACACAGCTCCGGCGAGCTCGGATCCGACGACCCTCGAACGGCATGCAAACCCTAGATCTGGATCGGTTGACTTTCTCGCTCTCTTCCAGTTTTTTTTTGCATACTTTGACATGCCATAACTTCCTCATCGCAGCTCTGATTCGTGCGTGTAGCATATCAAAATGTTCGTCTCGACGAGTACATCATTTCATCTCATTGCATCATTTTCATTTGAGCTCATCTTGATGCCTGAAATGCTGCTGGAAGAGGGCTATGTGGTGATTATTTCAGATCTGTTTCAGCAAATGCACTTTTGTCATTTTTTCCATGATTAATGTGGGCATGCTATGATCCTGAGCTCTACATGTGTTTTGAAGAATGCCATGTTATCTTTATAGGGGTGTATGCCATGTATTTTTGTGATCTTCGTGGTGACTAGCACAAGCATGCAAAGTAGCTTACTCAATGATGTTGATTTCAGGGACTTACAATTTCACTAAGTCCTTGTCCTGTTATTGTTTTTATGCCATATGTTCATGTTGTTTCGTAGTGATCCATGCATTTTTTGGGTATGATCAGTAAGGATGTTTTGTAGATATTGTGGTGCTCTATCCATCCATGTCTTTGATTGCAATTATGGAGCACCCTAGCTTGAGTCAATCGAGCTCTACTTTTGCTATAAAATGTTCCTGGCAGATTGTTAACATGTTTAGCAATTTTGCCGAGCTTGTTGTTGTTGATCCGTGCATGCTATATTGTTGTTCTTGCCATGTCTAGCTTCTATGCCATGTCTACTTGCTGGATATATGCTTAGTTTATCATTCAGTGCCTCATAGTGAGTGCATCGAGCTCGTAAACATGTCTACTCGTTATCTGTTTTGCCATGCTCCAGTTTTTCACTAAGTCTGAATCTGTTTATGTTTTTACTATGTTCACATGCTTGCAGTTGTATTTTCTGATCCCTTTTGGCTCATGGTCACTAAGGGACTTTTGTTATATGCTTTGAGTAGCTTCATGCCATGCCTTGTTTTGCCATGATATGTTCCTGTAGCATGTAGTTTTCATGCTCTAAAGATTGCTTCCTGATGATAAATTCCTGACTTGTTAATTTCACTAAGTCTGAAACCTGTTATCTTTTGCATGTTTGCCATGCTTGTTTGAGCCTGTTATTGAGTGAATTAGCCGTAGCTCAGTGTTCATCTTTTGTCAAGAATCATGAGTGGATCCCTGCCATGTATTTTGTTGCCATGTTTGAGTGTAATAGCTGAATTATCTTGATGCATTTAGAAGGCTACTTGCTGTTTATCGCATACCGGTGCCATATTTGTTTTGCTTGCCATTTCCAAACCGTGCATCCGATTCCGGCGATCTTTATATCGATTTCGAACGAAATCAACTCACCTTGCCAGTGGCACTCTTGGTTTTCCATGTTTAGGCCAGGTTCAATCATTCCTTTCCAAATCATGCATATGTAACACATATCGCATCCTGCATATCATACCATGTTTTGCATCATGTTGCTTGAGCATTGCACGTGGTTGATTGTGTTCCCTTTTGCTTGTTGTTCTTGTTTGGGTAGAGCCGGGAGACGAGTACGTGAACGAGGAGCCCGTTGAGTTCGCTTACGAGGATCAAGGCAACTCTGAGAACTTTGCAGGCAAGATGACCATACCCTCAAAATCACTTCTATCTTTGCTTGCTAGATGCTCGCTCTTTTGCTATGTACATGCTACGATACCTACCAGTTGCTTATCATGCCTCCCATATTGCCATGTCAAACCTCTAACCCACCATGTCCTAGCAAACCGTTGTTTGGCTATGTTACCGCTTTGCTCAGCCCCTCTTATAGCGTTGCTAGTTGCAGGTGAAGTTTGGAGATCGTTCCTTGTTGGAACTTGTTTATTGTTGGGATATCACCATATTATCTTGTTTATCTTAATGCACCTATATACTTGGTAAAGGGTGGAAGGCTCGGCCTTATGCCTGGTGTTTTGTTCCACTCTTGCCGCCCTAGTTTCCGTCATATCGGTGTTATGTTCCCGGATTTTGCGTTCCTTACACGGTTGGGTTATAATGGGAACCCCTTGACAGTTCGCCTTGAATAAAACTCCTCCAGCAATGCCCAACCTTGGTTACCATTCGCCACCTAGCCTCTTTTTCCCTTGGGTTTCCGGAGCCCAAGGGTCATCTTTATTAAACCCCCCCCGGGCCAGTGCTCCTCTGAGTGTTGATCCGACCGAGTAGACTGCAGGGCCACCTCGGGGCAACTTGAGTGTTGGTTTTACTTTTAGTATGTATCATCTGAGTATGCCCTGAGAACGAGATATGTGCAGCTCCTATCAGGATTTGTTGGCACATTCGGGCGGTGTTGCTGGACTTGTTTTACCATTGTCAAGGATGTCTTGTAACCGGGATGTCGAGTCTGATCGGATTGTCTTGAGAGAAGGAATATCCTTCGTTGACCGTGAGAGCTTGTGATGGGCTAAGTTGGGACTCCCCTGCAGGGATTTGAACTTTCGAAAGTCGTGCCTGCGGTTATGGGAAGATGGGAATTTGTTAATGTCCGGTTGTAGATAACCTGAAACTTAACTCAATTAAAATGCACCAACCGCGTGTGTAACCGTGATGGTCTCTTCTCGGCGAAGTCCGGGAAGTGAACACGGTGTTGGAGTAATGCTTGGCGTAGGTTGTTCTAGGATCACTTCTTGATCATAGTTGTTCGACCGTGCTTTTGCCTTCTCTTCTCGCTCTCATTTGCGTTTGTTAGCCACCATATATGCTAGTCGCTTGCTGCAGCTCCACATCATACCTTTGCCTTACCTATAAGCTTAAATAGTCTTGATCGCGAGGGTGTGAGATTGCTGAGTCCCCGTGACTCACAGTTTACTTCGAAAACCAGATGCAGGGACCGATGATACCGCTCCAGATGATATGGCCGAGCTCAAGTGGGAGTTCAATGAAGACTCTCGTTGTTACTACGTGTCTTTCCCAGATGATCAGTAGTGGTGCCCAGTTGGGGCGATCGGGGACTATGTCGCATTTGGGGGTTGATCTTTATTTTGGTTCCGTAGCCGGACCTTGAGTGTATTGGATGAATGTAATGGCTTATTTATGTATTTGTGTGACGTGGCGAGTGTAAGCCAACTATGTACCTTTCCCTTTATTGTATTACATGGGTTGTTTGCGAAGATTACCTCACTTGCGACATTGCCTTCAATGCGGTTATGCCTCTAAGTCGTGCTTCGACACGTGGGAGATATAGCCGCATCGATGGCGTTACACTGTATCCACTCTGGCCCTAGATCCGGGGCAGATCGCGCCATCCGAAGACGGGAAGCCCAACCCCGCCGCGGAAGCTGCAGACTCAGTGGCGTTGGAGCCGCACACGGACTTAACTTCAACTGACATCTATGTCACCGGAACCATGGACTCGTCTCTGGCTACAGGTTCCGAACCTTGTGCGTCTGCGTATGTCGAGCTTGATAGGTCATTGATTGTCGAATTCAGCTCCGCGGACATCTTCCGACACTCGCCCTTGGGCGACGTGTTAAAATCGTTAAGAGCACTATCCTTAGAGGGGGGGGGCACAGCCGAATTTTATCCGGTTCGAACCGGAGGCTGATGACGGAGAATTTCGCTTCCCAGCCACCGCCCACTTCATAGCCATTGTCTAAGACTTAACTGACATGCTTGATTACGGCTCCGACGACATCAACGGTATGGACAAGGATGCTGGAGAAGAAGAGGCTCAAAACCCGCCGTTTATCGGACGCTGGACGGCCACTTCCTCGTATGATGTATACATGGTGGATGCACCAAAAGAGAATAGCAGCGATGACAAGGAAGATACAGTTGAGGAGAAACCTCCCGAGATACAATCAAAGCGCTGGTGTTAGCGGCGCCGCTCTAAGTCACGCTGCAGCAAAGATAGCAACACCGACACATGAGAAGATAACACTCCGGAAGGTGCCGAAGACAACAAAGACCCCGTTGATGCAACTGCCGAACATGATGAACGGGAAGATGGGCAAGATAGCCCTGGTAAACAGGCCACACACGAAGACTCGGAGGACAGTAATTATATTCCGCTCTCCGAGGATGAGGCGAGCCTCGGCACTGAGGATTTCATCGTGCCTGAGGAACCTCTTGAGCAGGAGTGCTTCAAGCGCCAGCTAATAGCCACTGCAAGGAGCTTGAAAAATAAGAAGCAGCAGCTTCGAGCTGACCAAGATCTGTTCAATGATAAATGGACCGATGTCCTAGAAGCCTAAGAATACAGCCTTAAGCGCCCAGCCAAAAGCTACCCGAAGTGCAAAATTGCTACCTCAGTTCGACGACGAGGTGCCGTAGCACATACCACCATCGCGCAATGCGGCTGACCGACCACCACGTAGTCAGGATAAAACGGTAACTCAAGCCGAACACCAGCCCGCCCCGCCTCATCGCAAATGCAGAGGTAAAACAGCTCGCGGTCATACATATGACCTTCGACAGGACCTGAACAATAGAGCAGGACATACCAGATCGATCTACGGATCGCGAGGACGTGCCTCGACACGTGACTACGGCTATCTATTCGTACGTGACAAACCTAGTCATGCGCGGGCTGAAAGACGCAGACGGACTCCATCGGAGCTACGTCGCGATGCAGCCCGATATAGAGGCACTGCAGACCCTCTTTGCTTCACTGATGAAGTCATGGAACATTGATACGTCTCCAACGTATCTATAGTTTTTGATTGCTCCATGCTATATTATCTACTGTTTTGGACATTATTGGGCTTTATTATACACTTTTGTATTATTTTTGGGACTAACCTACTAACCAGAGGCCCAGCCCAGAATTGCTGTTTTTTTTGCCTATTTTAGGGTTTCGAAGAAAAGGAATATCAAATGGAGTCCAAACGGAATGAAACCTTCGGGAACGTGATTTTTGGAACGAACAAGACCCAGGAGACTTGGACCCTACATCAAGCAACCAACAGGGAGGCCACGAGGTAGGGGGGCGCGCCTACCCCCCAGGCGCACCCTCCACCCTCATGGGCCCCCTGTTGCTCCACCGACGTACTTCTTCCTCCCATATATACCCATATACCCTAAAAACTTCGGGGAGCACAATAGATCGGGAGTTCCGCCACCAGAAGCCTCCGTAGCCACCGAAAACCAATCTAGACCAGTTCCGGCACCCTGCCGGAGGGGGAATCCCTCTCCGGTGGCCATCTTCATCATCCCGGTGCTCTCCATGATGAGGAGGGAGTAGTTCTCCCTCAAGGCTGAGGGTATGTACCAGTAGCTATGTGTTTGATCTCTCTCTCTCTCTCTCTCTCTCTCGTGTTCTTGAGGTGGTACGATCTTGATATATCGCGAGCTTTGCTATTATAGTTGGATCTTATGATGTTTCTCCCCCTCTACTCTCTTCTAATGGATTGAGTTTTCCCTGTGAAGTTATCTTATCGGATTGAGTCTTTAAGGATTTGAGAACACTTGATGTATGTCTTGCGTGGGATACCTGTGGTGGCAATGGGGTATTCTATTGATCCACTTGACGTATGTTTTGGTGATCAACTTGCGGGTTCCTCCCATGAACCTATGCATAGGGGTTGGCACACGTTTTCGTCTTGACTCTCCAGTAGAATCTTTGGGTCACTCTTTGAAGTACTTTGTGTTGGTTTGAATAGATGAATCTAAGATTGTGTGATGCATATCGTACAATCATACCCACTGATACTTGAGGTGACATTGGAGTATCTAGGTGACATTAGGGTTTTGGTTGATTTGTGTCTTAAGGTGTCATTCTAGTACGAACTCTATGATAGATTGAACGGAAAGAATAGCTTCGTGTTATTTTACTACGGACTCTTGAATAGATTGATTAGAAAGGATAACTTTGAGGTGGTTTCGTACCCTACCATAATCTCTTCGTTTGTTCTCCGCTATTAGTGACTTTGGAGTGACTCTTTGTTGCATGTTGAGGGATAGTTATATGATCCAATTATGTTATTATTGTTGGGAGAACTTGCACTAGTGAAAGTATGAACCCTAGGCCTTGTTTCAACGCATTGAAATACCGTTTGTGCTCACTTTTATCATTAGTTACCTTGCTGTTTTTATATTTTCAGATTACAAAAACCTTTATCTACCATCCATATACCACTTGTATCACCATCTCTTCGCCGAACTAGTGCACCTATACAATTTACCATTGTATTGGGTGTGTTGGGGACACAAGAGACTCTTTGTTATTTGGTTGCAGGGTTGCTTGAGAGAGACCATCTTCATCCCATGCCTCCTACGGATTGATAAACCTTAGTTCATCCACTTGAGGGAAATTTGCTACTGTCCTACAAACTTCTGCACTTGGAGGCCCAACAACGTCTACAAGAAGAAGGTTGTGTAGTAGACATCAAGCTCTTTTCTGGCATCGTTGCCGGGGAGGTGAGTGCTTGAAGGTATATATTTAGATCTTGCAATTAAATCTTTTTGTTTCTTGTTTTATCACTAGTTTAGTTTATAAAATAAAATTACAAGAAATAGAATTAAGTTTTCCTCATATGCTTCATCTTTTTAATATGTTTTGTGAGTATGATGGAAAGGAAAATTGTGCCAAAGTGTTAGAAGAAGAATGCTATAAAATGTTTGGCACTAACTCTTTGAATGATGAGCATGATTGCAATATTGTTAGTATGAACTCTTTGAATATCCATAGTGCTAATGATGATTGCACTAGTTATGATGAAAATGTCTCCTATGAACATGTCAATTTTTGTGGAGTGCATTGGGTTTGCAAGTACACACCAAATAGGGAAGATAGATATTGCAAGAGGCATAAGCATTTAGAAACTAAATTGTTGCAAGAAAGGCTAGATGATTGTGCTGAAAATTTAAATTTTCTTGGCCATACTTGTGAACTTTGCAATGAACAGGGTCATTTAACTATCCGATGCAAATTGTTTCATGATCTAATCATTTCCAAAAATTGTGATGACTTGATTTCTCTTGCACATTATAATGAACTTAGTTTGCTTATGGGTTATGAAGAAATAAAACATATAACTAACTATCTTCCAGTATTTGCCCGTGATAAACTTCTTGGTTTTGATTTAGAGGAAATTTATATGTATTGTGCGGTGAATTGTATTGAAAATCCTTATATTGCCAATTACATAAAGAAAAGAAAACAAATAGAAGATGAAGAGAATACTAATGAAAGGGAAGAGGCTTCCCAATATCTTCCTACTATTTCTTATGATGAATCAAGTAATGAGGAGGAGCTTTCCATTCAACCAATCTCATTAATAAGGAGCTCCAAAAAGAGGGTGAAGAAGAAAAATAAAAGATGGAGAAGCAAAGGTAAAAAGGTATCTCTCCCAAATGATGTTGCTCCTATTACTCCTTGTGATGATGATAATTGCTATACTATTGGTGCTATCCATACTATTAATGATGATAGTGATTATGCTTATGATATGAAAAGGACCAAGCTTGGGGATGCTATGTTTGATGAAGATGATGTTTTTGAGAATATATTTGCTGCAATTAATGTTAGTCCCAAGCTTGGGGAAGCTATGTTTAATGAAGATGATATTTGTAGTCTCCCAAGTTTTGATAAGAAAATTTATTATGATGATAGCATGCCTCCTACTTATGATGATTATATTGATGAAAGTGGGTTTGGAAGAGTGTCAACTTTAGGAAGTAATGATCCCACTATTTTCAAGGATGTTGAATCTTATTATGATAATTATGAAAGTGGATTTGGAGAGGTCATGACTTTATTTAGTGATGATTCCACTATCTTGGAAGAGGTTTCAATCGAGAACAATGTTGCTACTTATGATAATTAATGTGATGATACATATGCTATAAAAAATAGTGATGATTATATTTATAAAACTTGTCATGATTATGTTTACCCTTTTTCTGAAAATTACTCTTTTAATATGGAAACACTTTATAGTATTCAAGTCTCTCATGATACTCCCACTATTCCAAATGAGAAGAATTTTGCTTTTGTGGAGAGTAATAAAATTTCTATGCTTGTAGATCATGAAAAGAATGCTTTATGTGATGGTTATATTGTTGAATTCATTCATGATGCTACTGAAAATTATTATGAGGGAGGAATATATGCTTGTAGGAGTTGCAATAATATCAAGTTTCATCTCTATGTGCTTAAAGTTTTCAAGTTATGCTTGTTTTACCTTCCTATGCAAGTTGATTCTTGTTCCCATAAGTTGTTTGCTCACAAAATCCATATGCATAGGAAGTGGGTTAGACTTAAATGTGCTATTCATATTCTTCAAGATGCTCTCTTTATGTTACAATTCTTATCTTTTATGTGAGCATCATTGAAATCATCATGCCTAGCTAGGGGCGTTAAACAATAGCGCTTGTTGGGAGGCAACCCAACTTTATTTTTTGTTCCTTGATTTTTGCTCCTGTTTAGCAATAAATAATTTATCTATCCTCTGTTATGATTGAGTTTTTATGTTTTAATTAGTGTTTGTGCCAAGTAGAACCTTTGGGAAGACTTGGGGGAAAGTCTTGTTGATCTTGCTGTAAAAAACAGAAACTTTAGCGCTCACGAGAATTGCTGCCAGTTTTTATTGGAGAGTGATATTTAGTTAATTATTTTTGAAGATGATTAATAGATAAATTCCTCACGTCCAGAAATTTATTTTAGAATTTTTGGGGTTCCAGAAGTTTGCGTTAGTTACAGATTACTACAGACTGTTCTGTTTTTGACAGATTCTGTTTTTCGTGTGTTGTTTGCTTATTTTGATGAATCTATCGCTAGTAAAATAGTTTATAAACCATAGAGAAGTTGGAATACAGTAGGTTTTACACCAATATAAATAAAGAATGAGTTCATTACAGTACCTTGAAGTGGTGTTTTCTTTTCTTTCGCTAACGGAGCTCACGGGATTTTCTACTTTAAGTTTTGTGTTGTGAAGTTTTCAAGTTTTGGGTAAAGATTTGATGGATGATGGAACAAGGAGTGGAAAGAGCCTAAGCTTGGGGGTTCCCATGGCACCCCCAATATAATCTAAGGACACCTAAAAGCCAAAGCTTGGGATGCCCCGGAAGGCATCCCCTCTTTCGTCTACTTCTATCGGTAACTTTACTTGGAGCTATATTTTTATTCACCACATGATAAGTGTTTTGCTTGGAGAGTCTTGTATGATTTGAGTCTTTATTTTTTATTTTAACACAATCATCATTTCTGTACACATCTTTTGAGAGAGACACTCATGATTCGGAAATTATTAGAATACTCTATGTGCTTCACTTATATCTTTTGAGTTATATAGTTTTGCTCTAGCACTTCACTTATATCTTTTAGAGCACGGTGGTGGATTTGTTTTATAGAAACTATTGATCTCTCATGCTTCACTTAGATTTTTTTAAGAGTCTTAAATAGCATGGTAATTTGCTTAAATAATCCTATATGCTAGGTATACAAGATAAATAATAAAATTATCTTATGAGTGTGTTGAATACTATGAGAAGTTTGATACTTGATAATTGTTTTGAGATATGGAGATGGTGATATTAGAGTCATGCTAGTTCAGTAGTTGTGAATATGATAAATACTCGTGCTAAAGTTTGTGATTCCCGTAGCATGCACGTATGGTGAACCGTTATGTGATGAAGTCGGAGCATGAATTATTTATTGATTGTCTTCCTTATGAGTGGCGGTCGGGGACGAGCGATGGTCTTTTCCTACCAATCTATCCCCCTAGGAGCATGCACATAATACTTTGCTTTGAAAACTTGTAGATTTTTTCAATAAGTATATGAGTTCTTTATGACTAATGTTGAGTCCATGGATCATACGCACTCTCACCCTTCCACCATTGCTAGCCTCTCTAATACCGCACACCTTTCGCCGGTATCATACACCAACCATATACCTTCCTCAAAACAGCCACCATACCTACCTATCATGGCATTTCCATAGCCATTCCGAGATATATTGTCATGCAACTTTCCACCATGACACGCTCCATCATTGTCATATTGCTTTGCATGATCATGTAGTTAACATTGTATTTGTGGCAAAGCCACCGTTCATAATTCTCTCATACATGTCACTCATTGGTCATTGCATATCTCGGTACATCGCCGGAGGCAATCACATAGTCATATTTTGTTCTAAGTATCGAGTTGTAATTCTTGAGTTGTAAGAAAATAAAAGTGTGATGATCATCATTATTAGAGCATTGTCCCAGTGAGGAAAGGATGATGGAGACTATGATTCCCCTACAAATCAGGATGAGACTCCGGACGAAAAAAAGAGGCCATAAAGAAAAGAGAAGGCCGAAATAAAAAAAAATGAGAGAAAAAGAGAGAAGGGACAATGCTACTATCCTTTTACCACACTTGTGCTTCAAAGTAGCACCATGATCTTCATAGTAGAGAGTCTCCTATGTTATCACTTTCATATACTATTGGGAATTTTTCATTATAGAACTTGGCTTGTATATTCCAATGATGGGCTTCCTCAAAATGCCCTAGGTCTTCGTGAGCAAGCAAGTTGGATGCACACCCACTTAGTTTCTTTTTTGAGCTTTCATATACTTATAGCTCTAGTGCATCCGTTGCATGGCAATCCCTACTCGCTCACATTGATATCTATTGATGGGAATCTTCATAGCCCGTTGATATGCCTAGTTGATGTGAGACTATGTTCTCCCTTTTTGTCTTCTTCACAACCACCATTCTATTCCACCTAAAGTGCTATGTCCATGGCTCACACTCATGTATTGCGTGAAGATTGAAAAAGTTTGAGAACACAAAAAGTATGAAACAATTGCTTGGCTTGTCATCGGGGTTGTGCATGATTTAAATACTTTGTGTGGTGAAGATAGAGCATAGCCAGACTATATGATTTTGTAGGGATAACTTTCTTTGGCCATGTTATTTTGAGAAGACATAATTACTTAGTTAGTATGCTTGAAGAATTATTATTTCTATGTCAATATTAAACTTTTGTCTTGAATCTTTCGGATCTGAATATTCATACCACAATTAAGAAGAATTACATTGAAATTATGCCAAGTAGAATTCCACATCAAAAATTCTGTTTTTATCATTTACCAACTCGAGGACGAGCAGGAATTAAGATTGGGGATGCTTGATACGTCTCCAACGTATCTATGATTTTTGATTGCTCCATGCTATATTATCTACTGTTTTGGACATTATTGGGCTTTATTATACACTTTTATATTATTTTTGGGACTAACCTACTAACCGGAGGCCCAGCCCAGAATTGCTGTTTTTTTTGCCTATTTTAGGGTTTCAAAGAAAAGGAATATCAAACGGAGTCCAAACGGAATGAAACCTTCGGGAACGTGATTTTTGGAACGAACAAGACCCAGGAGACTTGGACCCTACGTCAAGCAACCAACAGGGAGGCCACGAGGTAGGGGGGCATGCATACCCCCCCAGGCGCGCCCTCCACCCTCGTGGGCCCCCTGTTGCTCCACCGACGTACTTCTTCCTCCCATACATACCCATATACCCTAAAAACTTCGGAGAGCACAATAGATCGGGAGTTCCGCTGCCAGAAGCCTCCGTAGCCACTGAAAACCAATCTAGACCCGTTCCGGCACCCTGCTGGAGGGGGAATCCCTCTCCGGTGGCCATCTTCATCATACCGGTGCTCTCCATGACAAGGAGGGAGTAGTTCTCCCTTGGGGCTGAGGGTATGTACCAGTAGCTATGTGTTTGATCTCTCTCTCTCTCCCTCTCTCTCGTGTTCTTGAGGTGGTACGATCTTGATGTATCCCGAGCTTTGTATTATAGTTGGATCTTATGATGTTTCTCCCCCTCTACTCTCTTGTAATGGATTGAGTTTTCCCTTTGAAGTTATCTTATCGGATTGAGTCTTTAAGGATTTGAGAACACTTGATGTATGTCTTGCGTGGGATACCCATGGTGACAATGGGGTATTCTATTGATCCGCTTGATGTATGTTTTGGTGATCAACTTGCGGGTTCCGCCCATGAACCTATGCATAGGGGTTGGCACACGTTTTCATCTTGACTCTCCAGTAGAATCTTTGGGGCACTCTTTGAAGTACTTTGTGTTGGTTTGAATAGATGAATCTGAGATTGTGTGATGCATATCGTATAATCATACCCACAGATACTTGATGTAACATTGGAGTATCTATGTGACATTAGGGTTTTGGTTGATTTGTGTCTTAAGGTGTTATTCTAGTACGAACTCTATGATATATTGAACGGAAAGAATAGCTTCGTGTTATTTTTACTACAGACTCTTGAATAGATCGATCAGAAAGAATAACTTTGAGGTGGTTTCATACCTACCATAATCTCTTCGTTTGTTCTCTGGTATTAGTGACTTTGGAGTGACTCTTTGTTGCATGTTGAGGGATAGTTATATGATCCAATTATGTTATTATTGTTGAGAGAACTTGCACTAGTGAAAGTATGAACCCTAGGCCTTGTTTCAACGCATTGCAATACCGTTTGTGCTCACTTTTATCATTAGTTACCTTGCTGTTTTTATATTTTCAGATTACAAAAACCTTTATCTACCATCCATATACCACTTGTATCACCATCTCTTCGCTGAACTAGTGCACCTATACAATTTACTATTGTATTGGGTGTGTTGGGGACACAAGAGACTCTTTGTTATTTGGTTGCAGGGTTGCTTGAGAGAGACCATCTTCATCCTACGCCTCCTACTGTAGGATCGAAAGTATGTCTAGAGGGGGTGATTAGACTACTTGACCAAATAAAAACTTAACCTTTTCCCAATTTTAGTTCTTGGCAGATTTGAGCTAATTTAGGACAAGTCAAGCAATCATCACATAATTCAAGCAAGCATGCAAAGAGTATATTGGCAGCGAAAAGTAAAGCATGCAACTTGCAAGAATGTAAAGGGAAGGGTTTGGAGAATTCAAACGCAATTGGAGACACAGATGTTTTTCCCGTGGTTCGGATAGGTGGTGCTATCCTACATCCACGTTGATGGAGACTTCAACCCACGAAGGGTAACGGTTGCGCGAGTCCACACAGGGCTCCACCCAAGGGTAACGGTTGCGCGAGTCCACACAGGGCTCCACCCACGAAGGGTCCACGAAGAAGCAACCACCCACAAAGGGTCCACGAAGAAGCAACCTTGTCTATCCCACCATGGCCATCGCCCACACAGGACTTGCCTCACTAGCGGTAGATCTTCACGAAGTAGGCGATCTCCTTGCCCTTACAAACTCCTTGGTTCAACTCCACAATCTTGTCGGAGGCTCCCAAGTGACACCTAGCCAATCTAGGAGACACCACTCTCCAAGAAGTAACAAATGGTGTGTAGGTAATGAACTCCTTGCTCTTGTGCTTCAAATGATAGTCTCCCCAACACTCAACTCTCTCTCATAGGATTTGGATTTGGTGGAAAGAAGATTTGAGTGGAAAGCAACTTGGGAAGGCTAGAGATCAAGATTCATATGGTAGGAATGGAATATCTTGGTCTCAACACATGAGTAGGTGGTTCTCTCTCAGAACATATGAGTTGGAATGGTGTGTGTGTTCTGATGGCTCTCTCATCGAATGAGAGGAGGTGGAGGGGTATATATAGCCTCCACACAAAATCCAACCGTTACACAGTTTTCCAATCTCGGTGGGACCGAATCAATAAACTCGGTCGGACCGAAAATGTAAACCTAGTGACCGTTAGTGATTTTCGGTGGGACTGACATGCAACTCGGTAGGACCGATATGGTTAGGGTTTGGGCATAACGTAATCTCGGTGAGACCGATTACACAAACTCGGTGAGACCGAATTTGGTAATTAGCTAACCAGAGAGTTGGTCAGGCAAACTCGGTGGGACCGATTTGCTCTTTCGGTGAGACCGAGTGGAACTCGGTGAGACCGAAAAGTTACAAAGGGGAAACACTGAGTTTACATTGCAATCTCGGTGGGACCGATTCGCTCTTTCGGTGAGACCGAAAAGTTACGAAAGGGAAACAGAGAGTTTGCAATCCCATCTCGGTGAGACCGAGATCCTTATCGGTAGAACCGAATTGCTAGGGTTTGGCAGTGGCTTATGACAAGTGAAACTCGGTGGCGCCGGATAGGAAGAATCGGTAGGACCGAGTTTGGCTTAGGGTTTAGGTCATATGTGGATATGGGAAAGTAGTTGAGGGTTTTGGAGCATATCACTAAGCACATGAAGCAAGAGGCTCATTAAGCAACACCTCATCCCTCCTTGATAGTATTGGCTTTTCCTAAAGACTCAATGTGATCTTGGATCACTAAAATATAAAATGAAGAGTCTTGAGCTTTTGAGCTTGAGCCAATCCTTTGTCCTTAGCATTTTGAGGGTTCCACTTTCACATCCATGCCATGCCAATCATTGAGCTTTCCTGAAATAATCATCTTGGAATAGCATTAGCTCAATGAGCTATATGTTGTTATGAATTACCAAAACCACCTAGGGATAGTTGCACTTTCAATCTCCCCCTTTTTGGTAATTGATGACAACATATAGATCAAAGCTTCGACAAATGATAATAAGCATGAAATATATCGTCGCTTTGAGAAGTATGTGATAAGTAAGAGCTCCCCCTAAATTTGTGCATATTAAAAAATTTGCTTTGGACGGCAAATGCACAAGGAGTTAGAGTCATGGGTTACTCTTCCATGTCACATACATCTTGGTGGAGTGCTTAAAATGATAAGAATGAAATACATGCACTCATCACCAAGAATAATGAATGATCACATAAGATAGATAAGATAATAGCATTAAGCAAGCATTAAGTGTAGCTTATGATCAAACACATGATCATCAATGTCTCACAAATAATGACGTAGTATCTCAAGCACTCAAAAGCAAACAAGTTCGAAAACCACCAAATAAAGCAAGAGAGAAAGGCAACACTCTCTCTCTCTCGAAGCCTATGATCTATACATCTTCTCCCCCTTTGGCAACAAGTTACCAAAAAGTTCCTAGAAAATGCATAGCACTAGATCGACGCTCAGGCTTGATCTTCAGGTGGTGGTGGAGTCCGGATCACTCCAAGGACGAAGGCTTCGGTAGATGCTGAAGTAGACACTGGAGTTGGAGCTGAAGTAGATGCTGGAGCTGGTGGAACTGAGGCTGTGGCTGGTGCTGAGGTGGTGGCTCTTGTGTGAGCAACTGGCACGGCAGACGACCTCGGACCTCTTGGCACTCTGGCAAAGGCATGAGTGGTAGTCCTGCCTCTCCTCTCCTGCATGTCCTCCTGGAGCTGCTCCACTGCAGACTGAACTTCCGTTACTTTGACATCCAAGTCATAGAACTTCTGTTCCATGATTCTCTCTAGGCTCTGCTGATTCTGAGTGAGGGTGGCCAGACTTTGCTCAATCCTCAGCGTGGATGCAATCAAGTAACCAAGATGCTCTTGTTTGGTATTCAAGAAGTATTCAGATGCCTCCTCTTGAGTTGGCATCTTGGCAGCTTTCTCCTTTCTCGCCTTCTCCTTCTTTGCGTATGCCTGGGCAGATGATGGCTCGTTCTCAGTCATGACAACTTGATTGTCCTCAAAATCTGGACGGATGGGCAAATGTTCCTTGTCCAATAAATATATGCCCGTGCCCATCTTGGAGTTGATGAGCTCCTGAATCTGAGGGGCATATCCGCAGCTCCTCTTCTGGTCTGCTGCAGTCCTCTTGATTGTTTCCACTATGAGGCTCATCACCTTTGAACTTCTGAGGCACATCAAACACATGTAGCAAGTTGATAGCATGGCCTCTGATCATCTTGTGATCACCTGACTTGGGCAATAAGGTGTGCCTCAAGATCCAATTGATAGTCGGGAGCCCTGACAGAAGGTAATGTACTGAGCCAAACTTGAAGGTATCAAGTGCTTCATTTGGGATCTCCTTGTACATATTTGACATTGAGTTGTGGTCCATCTTCTTCTTGGCATAGATATCCAAGTCATCATCTTGCTCCTCTGGGGCATTAATGATCTGTGCCCACTCAGCAACTGTGGATTGGTACCTTGTACCCTCAGACATCCATGTGATCCTCCCATCTGGATAAAAGTGAGCTGTGGAGTAGAACTGCATGATGAGTTCCTCGTTCCACTTTGTGAGCTTCTGCCCAACAAAGTCAGCTACTCCACAAGCTATGAAGCTGTCTTGCACTCCAGGATAGTGCTCCTCATTGTCCTTAATGTATTGCCAATCAATCCATCACATATCACAGACAATGGGCTTCTTATCTAGCAGCACTGTCTCATAAAAATCCTGCTGCTCCTTGGTGTGAAACCTGTAGTCAACTGCTGTCCTTCTCCTTGAAGCATACGGATCTGCTTCTCTCCACTTCCTTAGCCCTGAATCTCTCCTGAGCTTCATATCCTCAGCCACAGGATGAGCATCGTTGTGGTCTGGGATCTTGGGCTTTAGCTTCCTTAGGACATTCTCTTCCTCTTCTTCTGTAGCTTCAGGCATTGGGGCCTTGTTCTTTTCAGCAGCTGGGATGCTTCTTGTGTTCCTCTTTGGCTTTGGCTTTGGATCTGGCTTGGCCTTGGAAGCAGCTCCCCCTGATTTTATGGCATCTCCCATTAGCTTGGGTGCCTTGGGTGCTGGTGCAACTTCTTCTTCTTCTTCTTCCTCTTCCATGATGGAAGCTTTGCCAAGCACTCTAGCCACAATCTTCTTCACCCTTTCCTTTCTTTTCTTGCTCTCAGCTGCAACTGGCTCTATGGGCTTCTCAGTTGACATTCTGGCCTTTGACATTGGCTGCCTGCCTGCTGGCCTTTTGATTTTCAGGCCTGGCTTAGTGCCTTGAGCTGGCTCAACTCTCTTGGAAGTGGCCTCTTCCTCTGCCACATAGTCTTCATCTTCGGAATCTGAAGTCCTCTTCTTTCTCTGTCTCGTGGCAGCTTTTGGCAAGTTTCTAGGAGTGCTCCTGCTGCCTTCATCAGAAGAACTTGAGGGACTAGTGCCCTCACTCATCACCACTTGCTGTTCTGACACATTCTGGCTATCACTTTGATCAGACATGCTGCAAACTTTGACTGCTGACCTTGTGAACAGATTATAGATGAGGTAGAAAGGATGAGCATCACAAAATGCAGAGATTTTTGCAAAAGAATGATCCAAAAACTTAGTTTTAGTTTCCCACTGAAATCATCTAGGATCTACCGATTTTCAAACTCGGTGATACCGAAGCAGTTTTGGCACCTGAACTGGTGAACTCGGTTGGACCGAGTCACAGTTCGGTGGCACCGAGACTGCTAGGGTTTCACAGAGTTCCAAAATCGGTCACACCGATAAGTAATTCTCGGTCAGACCGAGTCTCACTTGTGCAATGGCATAAGCCAAATAGGTGGGACCGAGTTTTTCAACTCGGTGGGTCCGAGATGGTTTTGGCGGAAACCTAACCCTAAAATTTCCGAATCAAAGCTAATCTACGGGCGTTTTGACTGGATAGGAGTGTTTCAATCGTGGCAAGAATCATGATGATCACAATGTGCTGAGAATTGGATTGAGGAATAGCACAAAGATCAAGTCCATACCCTAGTTCGGCGGGGACTTGCTACGGCGGCAACGGCGGGGCAGAATTCCCGTTGACGGCGACGGAGACCAGCGACTGGAGGCGGCTGGCGGCGAGAAGACGATCCGGAGACCACATTGGCAGAGCAGGCTATCGCGCGGGCAAAGGGGTTCGGAGAAATTTCCAAAATTTTGCCCGTGACTATATATAGCCCGACCCTGTCGGTGTGACCAAGTGGAACAACTCGGTGGCACCGAGATTCATAACTGCGTGCAGTTACTGAAACTCGGTGTGACCGAAATGTTCAAATCGGTTGCACCAAGATCGAAAACCTAGATCAACTTAATGATCTCGGTAGGACCGAAAGTGGGGTATCGGTCAGACCGAGAATCATAAAGAGGTTTTGGAAGTTTAAGTCTATGACGAATCGAGGACTCCGAGCGCTCCTCACACAGAGTGGTTCGAATCTGACTTGATCAAATTTTGTGATGCAGCATGAATAGAGTTTGAGACGAGAAAAGCATAGATAGCTAGAGGAGGTTCTTAGGCATTCTTGTCCATCCACTTGGCAAAAGAAGATAAAACCAAACAATCAAAACAACAAGTGGATGTCCTCGAATGAGTAAAATATGCAACCAGCATGCTCACACAATAAGATGGCAAATGAAATATGTGACAAGGCATGCACAACCAATTCTAGCATCTATCAAGCAATTTGCGATGACTAGGTCATCTATATATGAGTATATTGACTTAGGAGTCAAGTGAGAGCACTTGATCATAGGTCATACTCATCGTTTAAGCTCAAGTGGGGTTACCACTTTTACATAAAGCATTGTTTTGTTCACATCTTTAGAGTTGCTTTAGCTCAAGTCTTAGAGTAAAGCTCCCCCTAGATGTGATATCCCCCCTAAGAGGGATGAACTAACCTTGGGTTTTGTCGATGATGACTTCATGTAGATGTTGAAGATGTGGATGCTCAATGTTGATGTAGATCACTTGGAGCTATCCATTTGAGTGAATTGCACTTTCAATACCTACATGGGTTAGTCCCACAAGGAACAAACAAGGATATCCATAGACATAGAGTGATGCACACAAAAGATGATGTCCATGAAAACTTTTAGGTTACCTTGTCCCTTGTCTTACCAACAAGAGGGTTTGTGACTCCTTGAACTAGTGCACGATGTGGAAGTTGATTGCACTTGTTCTTGCCAAAATGATAAGAGTGAAGTATGTTGGCGGAGTCACCCTCAAGAACTCTCTAGTTCTTCTTCTTTTGGATCCACATCATCTTGATGGGAATCCTTGGAGTTGTAGTCGTACTTGATGAAGTGGAACTTGAAGTAGTCTTGGGAATCCACTTGACTAAGGTCTTAGGAGCTTCTTCAAATGCATCAATTTCCTCTTGAAGCTTGTCCTTGCCTTTTTGCTTGTAGTCTTGTGGTGGAAGATCATCTTGAGCTTGTGTCCCCTTGAAAGAAGCATCATACTTCTCTTGTTGAGGGACAAACTTTGTCTTGGGGTATTGATCTTCTTCCCACTCAACTCCATTAGCATTGAACTTTCGTTCAAAACCAACACCTTGATTCTTCCGGTGCATTCCTTGCTTGCGCACAATTTCCTCGAATTGCTTACTCCCGGCAAGGCTTTTGTACACTCCTTTCTCTATAATTCCCTTCAATAAGCTATTTTCTTGCTCAAGTGTAACTTGGCTAAGAGAATCATTAGTGGAATCAAGAGAACTACTAGAAGCAACAATATTGGATTTAACATGATCATTGTTACTGCTAGAGGAAGAATCTTTCTTGTTCTTGTTACTAGACTTGACTTGAGGCATGTAAGTGGATAAGAGTAAACACTTGGCAATGTAAGAAGAACTTTTCTTGCGGAGATCATCATTGATTGCTTTTAAGAACTCATGCTCTTGCTCAAGATTGAGCTTCTCAAAGCGTAATTTCTCATGAGGTCTTAAAAGTTCTCAATGATCTTCGAAGATAATTTCATGAGCTAACTTAAGAGTGTTTAGTTCTTTAGTTAGAGCCTCAATCTTCTCCTTATCATTGTCATTCGTTTTATCTTGATTAGCATGTTTAATTGACGTTTCATCATTGTTGGGTTTTCAAACAGGCCGGCAAGTTAAATGCCGAAAGCAAGGAGAAGGGATCGTAGAGCGAGGACGACGACGAGGAGCCCCGGCCACCGAACACAGGGGACAGAAGAAGTTTCCCCCTCAGGTCAAAACGGTGAGCATGATATATGCTACCCACATCCCCAAGAGGGAGCGCAAGCGCGTGCTTAGGGACATCTATGCGATAGAGCCAGTCCCCCCAAAATTTAATCCATGGTCGTCATGCCCGATCACCTTCGGTCATCGGGATCACCCGACCAGTATCCATCACGACGGTTCAGCCGCACTGGTCCTGGACCCAATAATTGACGGGTTCCACCTGACGCGAGTCCTCATGGACGATGGCAGCAGCCTCAACCTGCTCTATCAGGATACAGTGTGCAAAATGGGCATCAATCCATCGCGGATCAAGCCCACAAAGACTACGTTTAAATGAGTCATACCAGGTGTAGAGGCCCGCTGTACGGGCTCAATCACACTAAAGGTTGTCTTCGGATCTTCGGACAACTTCCGAAGCGAGGAGTTAATCTTCGATATCGTCCCTTTTCGTAGTGGCTATCATGCACCGCTCGGATGAACCGCATTTGCTCGATTCAACGCAGTGCCACATGACGCTTATCTCAAGCTCAAGATGCCCAGACTACGAGGCGTCATAACAGTTAATGGAAACACAGAACGCTCCCTCCGCACTGAGGAGCACATCGCTGCCTTAGCAGCAGAAGTACAGAGCGGCCTTTTCAAGCAGAACCTTAATTCGGCGGCCGATCCCCCAAACACTGTCAAGAGAGTCCGGACTAGTCTGCAGCACGACAGCTTGGCTCGTCAAGAGCTCGACTAGCAATTCGGCCTCCGTCCCAGTCCCGACCAAGTGGCGGCAATTGTACCGCACGTACATAACTACGCACTAAAAATATCATGGGCACAGATGGAGGCATAACCAGCTTGTGATCCACAGTACGGCTCGACCGCCTCAGACACACATACTTTCACTGTTTCCTTTTTTCTCCTTTTTTTCAGGTTTCTTTTTCACAAGCCTTCCTTGACGGCTCGACCATCGATTCTTTTCGAAGGATAAATGCACCAAGACGACAGGAAGCATGGACGCATTGGGGAAATTTTAGGTGGTTTCTCTAACGATCCCTCTACCTGTTTTCGGGACCCACACACAGCTCTCCCTTGGTTAAGGCATATTAAATGGCCTTCTGCTTATTGGACTACTCGTATAAATGCGCCTTTACGCACCAATGAAATTATAAGGGAAATAGTGCGGCACAAATTTTAAGGCTCTAGCTTACTACCTTTCCTTCTTTTTATTTTTTGGTAACTTTATCAGATATCACCCGTACACTCTGGTGTATTTCAATTTGCCAGGGGCATCAGAGCGCCCCACAACATGGCAGCAAAAGTCCGAACACTTTTATAGTATAGTTCGGCACCCCGAATTTAGCACTATATGCATTGGCTCCGAATCATGTCTTTGGTCAATAGTTGGGTTACCCGGCTCTTGTGCTTACTACCTTACGTTTCGCTGTATCGGCTAGGGTAGTAAAGGGAGAACTACTGCGATTGTGCCCTGGTTTACCCGGATGAGCACCTTAGTAGAGAAAGCCGAAAACTGACTGTCATGATGCGGCGAGAGCCGGTCAGCCCTTCGGAGGTCTCAAATCCTTAGAGATTTTTTCCGCATTACGCGAGAGATTGGTACATACCCGATCAGGTGTTTACATCATCCTAGTTCGGATACTAGGGGCTGCGCCTATATTTCTATTGTCAAACTCCTATGGCTAAGTGAGGGTGCTAAAGCCGCATAGTCCGATTGCCTGGTTCGTTGCGCTAAACACCTCCTTCAAGGACCAAACAATTGGATCGAGAGTGTTTAGATTACATCCAGAACACCCCCGTACTGCCTACATGGGGGCAGAAGCCGACGACTGGCTAACTCTTAGATTTAACACAACACGGCCGCACAGGAGGAGAAATTCTTGAAATAACAAACATTATATTACAAAACGACTTCGTTTCATCATACAAGGCAGAGACAACATGAATGTATTCATTCAAAAATAATGTCTTGTGCACATTGCGTTGCTACAATATGAGAACCCTCCAGGACATCTGCAAAATACCACTCGGGTGTGTGGTGCTCCTTGCCCTCTAGCGGTCCCTCGGTCGTAAGCTTCACGACGTCCATCTTCACCCACCACACCTTGACGCGGGTGAAGGCCATGCGCGCACCCTCAATGCAGGCCGATCGCTTGACGACGTCCAACCAAGGACAGGCATTCACGAGCCGCTTCATGAGCCCGAAGTAGCTGCCGGGCATAGCTTCGGCAGGTTACAGCCAGATTATTAAATCCTTCATGGCCAGTTCGGCCACCCTATGCAGCTCGACCAGCTGTTTTAGCTGATCGCTAAAGGGCACTGGATGTTCTGGCGCAAGATATTGCGACTAGAATAGCTTCTCCATTGAGCTCCCCTCTTTGGCTCGGAAGAACTCCGCAGCATCAGAAACACTGCGCGGCAGATCTGCAAACGCCCCTGGAGAACTCCAAATCCTGGTTAGTAAGAAATACTTCTTCTTCACATAGTTGCTTTGCATACTAAGCGCCTTACCCGCCGCGATTTTCTTGGCCTCCTGGATCTCCTGGAGGGCGCCCTGGGCCTCAACCCGGGCCTCTTCTGCGCTTTGGCGGGCCTTTGCAAGTTTGTTCTCTCGATTCGAAACATCACGCTCCAAGGATTCACATTTCTTAACTGCATCCTGGAGCTCTTGTTGGACTTCATCAAGCCTGGCCTCGTGCTGCTATCGAGCGGCTTTTTCCTTGGTGGCCTTCTCCTCGGCCTCGGCCAGGGCCTGTTTAAGGACATCGACCTCGATCGCCGCTCCTACGCATGCCATTGCACTATGTTCAATACACATTAATAACTCTTTCCAAAATATATAGCCAGCCAGTACATACCTTGCTGGTCTTCCAGCTGCTTTCTCGCTTGGCCGAGCTCCTGCTCGGCCCGCTCTAGTCTATGCTTTAGTCCGGAGACTTCGATAGTGTGCACGGTCGCGGCCAGCAACAACGCCTGCTTATTCATATAAGACATCTAGTTAGTTCCCTGCAAAAATAAATTGATCCTCTATCCGGCTTTTCTTTCCGAACACCGGATAGTGTCTCGGGGCCTACTGTCTATATGGGGATTTTCTCTTTTGTGTCACTTACCTCAAAACCTGTCAGCAGGCTGCTGCAGGCTTCAGTTAGTCCGCTCTTGACAGACTGAACCCTCTCAATCACCGTACCCATAAGGATACGGTGTTCATCCATAATGGAAGCGCCTCGTAGCATTTGCAGTAGGTTATCCGGTGCTTCTGGTTGGAAAGAGGTCACCGGCGGAACAGGCACACCCCCTTCTTTTGAAGGAGGTTGCTCACTGGATTCCGGAGCCGTATAGGTCTCCGGACTCGTATTCGGCTGGGGGCCGAATTGAGCAAGGCCCCCATCCCCAGTCGCCATGGGGGTCTGCTCCCCCATGTGTCCGGCAGCCGAGGCTTCGCCCTCTGGCGCCACCCTGGCGGCCTCCTGAACCTCTCCCTTGCTGGGGAAGGTCCTTTGGGACAACACCTCGTCGTCGCCCTTGGCCGTGGGAGAGTGAGCGGCCGGCGGTGACTCACTGACCATCGCCTTTGAATCCAACGAACCTCTTGATGAGGATCACTGAGAGCTGTCGTGGGCCGGACTGCAATGGTATCATTTAAACATATTAATATCATGAAGCAAGAGAGGCCGGATGTATGGACGTGTGCGGGTTTTTAGTAGTACGACGCAGCCAAAGGCTTGTTTCGGGGGCATCGCTCCAGGCTGCTGTCGATGTCCCATGTGGAGTTATCCACAAGGGGACCATTCCCCCTCTTGGGCGCCTCTGCCTCCAGATTTATGGAGGCCACCCTCTTCTTCCTCCCCCCATCAGGTGGAGAGGTGCTTTCTTCCTCCTCCTCGTCATTATCTTTGGCGGCGGAGGAGAGAGTCTTGTCTTCGGACGACATGTCCGAGGCTCCTTTGCGGCAGAGGCCACTCCGGACCCCCTTGGCCTTCTTCTCCGACGCCTTATAGGGCACCGACACCAGCATCTTCGCCAGGAGCGGGATGACTGGTTCCTCGGGCAGCGGAGCCAAACAGTGAATCCGCTCCGCCCTCTTCGTCCATACCTGAAAAAACAATAGTGATAAGGTTTAGATATCCTCCTTGAAGCAAGCAAGTAGAGGATGCATCTGGAGACATGAAAGGCTTACCGCATTAGCAGAATGGGTAATATCGTGCCTGCGGTCCGAATCTATGGCGGGCGGCGTCTCATTGCCCTTAAAGAGCAACTTCCAGGCATCTTCGTGAGTGGTGCCGAAGAGCCTTTCCAAAGTTTTGTGCTTCTTTGGGTCGAATGCCCATAAGGGGAAGCTTCGGCTCTGGCATGGGAGGATCCGGCGAACCAGCATCACCTGGATTACGTCAACGAGCTTGATGTTTTTATCTAGCATGCTTTGAATGCGCGTTTGCAGCGCTATCAGCCTGTCCGACGAAGACCAATTCGGTCCTTTCTCTATCCAGGAGGTGAGCCGCATTGGGGCTCCAGACTTGAATTCGGATGCCGCAGCCCAGGTGGCGCCTCGGGGCTCTGTGATGTAGAACCACAGTTTTTGCCACTCCTTGACGGTCTCCACAAAAGTGCCCTGGAGCCATGTGACATTGGGCATCTTGCTCACCATGGCGCCTCCGCACTCCGCGTGCTGTCCGTCCACCACCTTCGGCTTCACGTTGAAGATCTTGAGCCACAGTCCGAAGTGGGGTTGGATGCGAAGGAAGGCCTCACACACGACAATGAATGCTGTGATGTTGTGGAAGGAGTTCGGGGCTAGATCATGGAAATCTAGCCCGTAATAGAACATAAGCCCGCGGACGAAAGGGTGGAGAGGAAACCCTAACCCGCGGACGTAATGAGGGATGAACACCACCCTCTCGTTGGGCTTCGAGGTGGGGACGATTTGCCCCTTAGCTGGTAGCCGGTGGGCGATTTCTTTCGCCAGATACCCGGCCTCCCGAAGCTTGGTGATGTCCTTCTCCCTAATGGAGGAGGGCGTCCACTTGCCTTGCCCTCCAGATCCGGACATGCCTGAGGGCTTCCTTGAGGCGGAAAGAATGAGAACTTGGGTGCCGGAGCTCGAGAACGGAAGGGCAGAGAAAGAGAGAAGGCGTGTGTGAAGAAAGGGAGTCCTTATCTCCTTATAAAGGCAGTGAATATCAAGCGCCTCCCCACTAGCCTTAAAACTCGCCTGTTCCCAAGGGTTGTGTAAACGGCACGGTTATATTACCCACGCTCGTATTCATGAGAATCCCGCAATAAGGGGACATGATCTCTGCTTCGACAAGACGCGCGTATTAAAACTGCGTCTCGAAACGTGGTACTACAGACGGAAAACGGTTCGAAATGATGACCAAGTAGGCATGATGTCACATTACAAAAGGTCTGTCAGCGGATTGGACTCGTGCAAATATTATATTCTCTGCGGTTGTGTGTGGTACTTGTGTTGCAGATCCGGACACGTTCATTGTGACTGAAGACTATCTTGGAGTATTCATAAAGGGGAACCCGCCTTGCAATGCCGAAAACAATCTGTGCGTCGGATACCTCGTCATTGAAGTCTGGTTCAGGGGCTACCGAGGGAGTCCTGGACTAAGGGGTCCTCGGGCGTCCGACCTATTGGATATGGGCCGGACTGATGGGCCATGAATATACAAAGGCCGAAGACTCTACCCGTGCCCAGATGGGACTCTCCTTGGTGTGGAAGGCAAGCTTGGTGACCGAATATGAAGATTCCTTTCCCTGTAACCGAGCTTATGTAACCCTAGATCCCTCCTGTGTCTATATAAACCGGAGGGCTATGTCTGTAGATAGATCCGGATAATCATGGTCATACGGGCTAGACTTTTAGGGTTTAGCCATTACGATCTCGTGGTAGATCAACTCTTGTAATACTCATATTCATCAAGATCAATCAAGCAGGAAGTAGGGTATTACCTCCATAGAGAGGGCCCAAACCTGACAATGGCAAGAATACATGCAATAACTTTGTGCATTGAATTGGATAAAGGAGTTTGTACAAAGGGCTCGAACCATACCCTAACTCGGTGATGGCTCACTACGGCGACAATGGCGAGGTGATTCCCGGTGACGGCGGCGGAGACCTGCGACGACTACGCACAGGTAGAGACGACGATGATCCGGAGACCAATAGCGGTAGCAATGGGGGGGGGGCACGGGTGTTTGAAAATTTCCAAATGTCGGGCCACGGCATATATATACCCATTAGCTGTCAGTGGCGCCGAGTGAAATGGCTCGGTGGCACGTAGATGCAAAACTGCCTGCAGTTGCTGCAACTTGCTGAGACCGAATAGTTCTAATCGGTGGCACTGAGGTGAAAACCAAGATCAATCTAGTGGTTTCGATGGGACCGGATATGAATATGTTGGTATGATCGAAATTCACTAGAAGGTTTTGGAAGTCAGCCCTTGACGGATCGGTGGCTCCGAGTGCTCCTCACCCGGAGGGTCCGAAAAAAACTTGTTCAAATTTTGTGATGTAGCATGAAAAGAATTTAAGGAGAGAAAAAGCATAGATAGCTAGAGGGAGTACTTAGGCATTCTTGTCCATCCATTTGGCCAATAAAAACCAAACAATCAAAACCACAAAATGTATGCACTCGGATGGAGAAAATTATGCAACCAAAATTGACGATGTGTATATATATATAGGACAACACTATTCTAATCCCAAGATTAGAATAGCTATTCTGATCATAGCGCCCTATATAGCGTGATTGGACGTTCTTGAGATCTTGAAAAAAGACCCGAACAACCGTCCCCCACCTTGTGCACTTCTCACTCTTCCACTCGATCCCCCGACCCACCCGTGCCGCCGCCCCTAACCCAGCGCGCCGCCGCCGCCCGGAAACCCCAGTCGCCGTCGCCGCCGCGCCCCCATCCCTGGCAACCCCAGGGGCCCCCGCCCCCGCCTCGGGGCCTGGATCCACACGCAGACGCCAGGCTTGGATCCCACACGGCGTCTCCCACCAGCGCGGCCTCCGGCCACCTTCTACGGCCGCCGCGCCTCCCCAGGACCTCCACCCGCCGCCGCCACGGGTCCCCATCGCCTCCGCCCGCCGCCGCTGCCACTGATCCCCGTCGCCTCCCCTCATCGCCACCGCGGCTCCCCAAGACCACCACCCGAGCAACCACTGTGGTCCTGGATCTCGCGAGCCGTGGATCTCGTGCGCCGCCTCCGAGCCGTGGATCCCGCTCAGGTCAACTTCGCCAAAGCCACCAGTCCGATGGGTAGTGCATGGGAGGTTGTGCTGATCCAGCTAGGTACTCCGTCCACGAGCACGGCGCGTCAATGGGTGCCTCCTCCTCCTGTTCACTCCAACCCCAAGCGCGGCATCTCCATGCTCCATTCGCCGGCGACCACCAGCCCACGTGCAGATTGGGCACTACCTGCAGGTGGACGAGAATGTCGACCTGCAGCAGCAAGGGGCCTCGACCTGCAGCTGGCCAAGGGCCGCCACAACGATCCACCATTTACAGTCGGCACTGCACACCCTGGCCGTTCAACCTCGCCGTATATCAAGTCGTTCAACTCTGCCCCTGCTCCTCGTGGATGACCTTCAGTCAAGAATGAACACAAAATATCAACCAATTCGTTACAGTTTAGTTTTCCTGATTAGCTTCACATGAACGCGTCACATGCAGCCTAGTGAGTAGCTTCCACTGATCCTGTAAGAAGCAAATCATCTTAGTTAAAGGCGATGAATGTGCTCCCTAATTGTGTTGTAGTGTACAAAGAGTAGATGACAAGAAAGGTAGATTGCCATGGAAGTGGCGTGGGATGTTGGCTATGTCAGGAGCACAAGCAATGTGAGACTGAGACCAAAAGTCTGGGCCTCAAACTTCCATCACAATTTGACAGCAAACTTTTATCCATGTGGTGTTTGCTGGTGCAGCCATGAGTGTAGCATAGCCCAGTGTCCTGTGGGAAGAAAGATGATTTGTTTCTTATGTTGGCAGGCGAAGCAGGTGCAAGAAATGCATGGAGGCACTGGACGTGCTCAAGGTGTTGAACGCACGGCTGCAGATGGTGGTGGTGACCACCAAGTGGGAGATGTTCGACAACAGCCCCCCGGTCACCACCAAGTGGGAGATCTTCAACTGAATTAAGCACCAGCAACAGCAGAGATTTTTTGTTTATACAGAGTGTCTATTTTCGTGTCATCAGTTTTGGTGTCTTGTTCCTTGCCCATTATTCGTTTTTGTAATCGCCGTGAGCTGGTTTAGGTTAGTAGGTCGCAGGAGGACCCCGAATCCCACCGTTTGTTTCATTCGTTTGTAATTATCGTCGTCGTTGTCACACCCGCTCGATTGATGGATCTTACTTCAATAAACAACAAAGCAGCATTGTTCTTTAGTGTGCTCCCGAGAGTGCATTGTGTACTGATGGTGTGGAGATTTGTGCATGAAGCAATGGTTGATGGGTTTCACTCATAGATAAGCTAGCATATGGGATTATGTTATGCTCTTCGGAGCTACTAGCACCGTACTAGTGGCCTGGTAGTGGCGACGCGTAAATTGTTTGTGAGAACTTTATGATCCACGTTCGCTTCAAAAAATTCACTCTGTTTTTTGAACTCTACATAAGAACTTTATGCTCTTTCAAATGTGTGCATTTGTATTTGTGCAAATTGCATGTAGCACACGAAGTGTATTTGTGTTGTTTGTGTGTAATTTTCTTGAATTATAATAGCATGTGAAGTTCATGTTTCAGAAATTCATAAGTTCACGTGTACCACATACTGAAGAAATTCATCAATGAAAAAAATGACTGCCTAGGCCATTCCACCGACAGCAAAAAATGTCGCGATAAAAAAAACTGCATAAGATATAACATAGTAAGTTCATAGAAGTGGTGGAAAAACATAATTTTGTTTTGTAAGTTTAACCATTTCTAAAAAATACCTTGAAGTTCAAACTTAAATAATAGGACGGTTTCAATGTTTATTACAAACATGTAATTTTCCCTGTTACTATAGAATAAACCAAGAACTTCAAAAACTAAAAATGGAGCAGTTCGGAAAGTTTATAAAAAATGGTGTTTCTACATTTTACTAAAAAATTAGAGAAGTTCACGTTTAAAAAACATAGAAGTTCAAAATGCTTATAAAAGACCAAGAAGGTCAAATTAAGAAAACCGAGCAGTTTAAAAAGTTTGTAAACATGGATCTGCCACTGTTTTTTTAAGATCCAGAAGTTCAACTTTAAATATTTGAGCAGGTCGATATTTATTACATAACTAGGACTTTTCCTGTTACTAATGAATAACACCAAGAAATCCAAAATTAAAAAAATATGAAGTTATTTAATGTTTACAAAAACTCAGATTTTCCCCAATGCTAAAGATTAAAACCAATAAAAAATGTAGAGCGGTTCAATGTCTATAAAAAACTCAGATATTTTCACGTAACCAAAGAGAAGTTCAGATTGATAACTACGAGAAGGTCACATACTACACGGTGTGCATTTGGTATTAAAAAGAAGAATGAAAAAGCAAAGGCTGAAAGTTTTGTTGCTAGAAGTTCAAGTGCTAAGCCCGAGAAAATTCAAAAATTCGTGTGAGAGAGGTTGAACAAAAATACGTGACAGAAGTTCAAGGTGAATACAGCGGGAAGTTCAACTACTACACCGAATGTGTTTCAGATAAGAATATAAGAATAGAAACCAAAATACTTAAAAGGTTTGTTGAAAGAAGTTCAAGTGCTCTGTCCGGGGAAGTTCAACAATTCTTGCGAGAGAGGTTCACCTTATATTTCCATGTTTGAAAACACACAAAAAATATGTTTTGCATTTTAAAATAATTCTCTCAATCCACAAAGAAGTTTTAGTTATTATTTGGGAGCAATTTGATTTCTGGAAAAAAATTCAAATTATAAAAATGGAAAAAGTTCATGTACTACATGTTGTGTGTTTAATATGAAAAAAATGAATTAAAAGGCAAGGTCCAAAATTTTAAAGAAAACTCAGATTTTTCTCGTTATAGAAAACTCTGATTTTTCTCGTTATTAAAGAATGGAAACAAGAGTTCAAAAATAAAATAACAAGAAGTTCAACTTTTAAAAATAGAGTGCTTCAAAATTTCATAAAAAAGATTAAGAAATAAAACCAGGAAGTCCATATTAAAAAGATGGAGAAGTTCGATGATTATAGAAAACTCAGATTTTCCTCGTTATTATGGAAACAAGAAGTTCAAAGATAAAATAACAAGAAGTTCAACTTTTAAAAATAGAGCGCCTCAAAATTCATAAAAAGATTAATAAACAAAGCAGGAAGTCCATATTAAAAAGATGGAGAAGTTCGATGATTACAGTAAACTCAGATTTTTCTCGTTATTAAAGAGTGAAAACAAGAAGTTAAAAAAAATTAACAAGAAGTTCAAATTTTAAAAATAGAGCGCTTCGAAATTCATAAAAAATATTAAGAAGTTCAGATAAATATTTATAAAAAACTCAGATATTTTCACGTAACCGAGAGAAGTTCGATTGATAACTGCCAAAAGTTCACGTACTACACGGTGTGCATTTTATATTAAAAAAAGAATGAAAATGCAAAGCCTAAAGTTTTGTTGCTAGAAGTTCAAGTGCTCGGCCCGAGAAAGTTAAAAAATATTGTGAGAGAAGTTGAACAAATATACGTGACAGAAGTTCAAGGTGAAAACAACGAGAAGTTCAACTACTGCAAGGAATGCATTTCAGGTGAGAATAAAATGTATAGAAAAATAAAAGCTTAAAAGGTTTGTTGAAAAAGTTCAAGTGCTCTGTCCGGGGAAGTTCAAAAATTCTTGCGAGAGAGGTTCACCTTGTATTTCCATGTTCTATTTTTTCCGTATAAAAATCGAATACAATTCTTTACTCAAAATATGAAAAGGTGAAGTCCAAATTGAAATAGCAGAGAAGTTTGGAGTTTATTAAAACATAGGATTCACCCGTTAAAAAATAAAAAACACAAGCTATTTTTTGCACTTTAAAAAACAACTCATATACGGAAAAAATGGTTGCTAGAAGTTCAAGTGCTCGGCGAGGAAAAGTTTAAAAAATTCTCGTGAGAGAGCTTCACTGTGTATTTAGATGTCGAAAATACAAAAAAATATATGTTGTTTTTTGTGTTTTAAAATAATTCTCTCAAACCAGAGAAGTTCAGAGTGATAACGATCGGAAGTTCACGTACTACATGGTGTGTATTTCATATAATAAAAATACATTAAAGTGAAACTGAGTGAAGTTCAAACACACATGTCCCAGAAGTTCAAGTACTTCACGCGGTGCAAAAAACAACACATCAAAAAACAGAGTGAAGTTCAAATAAACATGCCCCAGAAGTTCAACTACTTCACACAGTGCATTTTTGTTCGCAATGAACGCATAAATCATGATCTCACCATTTTTTAATTTACCTGAAAACGATAGGAATATCATTTGTGTAAGTTCAAGTCCTCGGTCGGAGAAAGTTAAAAAAACTATTGTGAGAGACGTTTGTACAAAAGGAATATTATTTGTGTAACACTAACGAATGGATGAGAAAATTACAAACAAAAATACGTCACAGAAGTTCAACGTGAAACAGCAGGAAGTTCAACTACTATGCTGAATGAATTTTAGATGAAAAACTTTTAAAATCGTCGCGAGTATGAAAAGATGATCAACACGGGAAACTTGCATGCTTATAGCAGCTTTCCATCGGTATATCACCCGCTCAATTCCGATGAATGGATGGAGAGTTACGAGTAGTGGATAGAGACCTACGAGCAAAAAAATCACGTGAAAAACAGAGTGAAGTTCAGGTACACGCGTCGAGAAGTTCAAGTTCTTCACGGTGCATTTTCGAAGAATCTGTTTCACGATAGAGGCAGAACGCATGATCCCGCTGTTTTCGAAATTACTTGAAAACGACTAGGAATCAGATAAAACCATCAACATGAAAAAGTTTCGCATTTTCCGTAGCTTTTCAGCGCTATATTATTTGCCCCATTCCGATAAAGTTTGTAGAAATTACGGTGAAAATACATTTTTCGCCACTTTCGAAACTGACTTAAAACCGTAAAGAATTGGGAGAAATAATACATACCAAAAAGTTTCGCATTTGTTCAAGCTTTCTAACGCCATATTATTTGCTGCATTCGGATGCACGGTTAAAAAATTAGCTCGAAAATACGAACTCGGTAGTACTTGGACCATTTTCTAAATTACTCTTAAACCATTCAAAATTAGGAAAAACTTTCAAGATGAAAAAGTAGCGCATTTTCATAAGCTTTCCAACGCCGTGTCATATGCCTCCATTGGATTAGCCGTTTAGAAATGACATCGAAAAAATGAACTCAGCTGTTCGGTTTACAAAATTTTATGTTTTTCAAATTACTCTTTAACCATAGGGAATTAGAGAAAACTTTAAACATGTGGAAGGAGCGGTTTTTTAGCAGCTTTCCAATGCCATATTATATGCCTCATTATGATAAACGGTTTGGAAATGCGATCGAAAATACGATTCATGTTTTTTGTGCGAAGAAAAAACGGTTTTCAAAACTGCTCTTAAACCGCTTATATTTTGCCAAAAATTTAAGTTGGGTCATGATATTGGTGTCCATAGCTTTCCAACGGTATATCGCAAGCCCCATTTGGGCAATGTTGGCGGAAGTTCAACCTAGTTCATAGGGAAGTTCAACGTACTACTAGCGGGGCAGGTCAGGTTGTGATCAGAATATTATTCTGATCCCGTGATCAGAATAGTGTTTATGTATATATGAATATATTGATCGAGGAGTCAAATGAGAACATTTGATCGTAGCTCATACTCATCGTTTAAGCACAAGTGGGGTTACCACTTTTACATAAAGCATTGTTGTGTTCACACCATTAGAGTTGCTTTAGCTCAATTTTTAGAGCAAAGACCCCCCTAGATGTGATATCCCCGCTAAGAGGGATGAACTAACCTTGGGTTTTCTCGTTGATGACTTCATGTAAATGTTGAAGATGTGGATACTCAATGTTGATGTAGATCTTTTGGAGCAATCCATTGGAGTGTTGCACTTTCAATACTTACATGGGTTAGTCCCACAAGGAACATACAAGAATAGCCATAAACATAGAGTGAATTACACATATGATGATGTCCATGAAAGCATTAGGTTACCTTGTCCCTTGTCTTACCAACAAGAGGGTTTATGACTCCATAAACTAGTGCAAGATATGGAAGTTGATTGCACATGTCCTTGCCATAAAGAATATGAGTGAAGTATCTTGGCGGAGTCACCCTCAAGAACACTCTAGTTCTTATTATTTGGAATCCACATCAACTTGATGGGAATCCTTGGAGTTGTAGTCATACTTGATGAAGTAGAAATTAGCGTAGTCTTGGGAACCCACTTGACCATGGCCTTAGGAGCTTCTTCAAATGAATCAATCTCTTCTGTAAGCTTGTCCTTGCCTTTTAGCTCGTGGTCTTGTGGTGGAAGATCATCTTGAGCTTCTGTCCCCTTGAAAGAAGTGGGGTCATACTTCTCTTGTTGAGGAACAAACTTCGTCTTGGGGTATTGATCTTCTTCGCGCTCAATTTCATTGGCATTGAACTTTTGTTCAAAACCAACACCTTGATTCTTCTGGTGCCTTCCTTGCTTGCGTACAATTTCCTCAAATTGCTTACTTCCGGCAAGGCTCTTGTAAACACCTTTCTCTTAATTCCATTCAATAAGCTATTTCCTTGCTTAAGTGTAACTTGGCTAAGAGAATCATTAGTGGAATCAAGAGAACACTAGAAGCAACAATATTGGATTTAACATGGTTATTGTTACTACTAGACGAAGAAACTTTCTTGCTCTTATTGCTAGATTTTACTTGTGGCATATAAGTAGACAAGAGGATTCGTTTGGCAAGATAAGAAGAACTCTTCTTTTGAAGATCATCATTGATAGCTTTTAGGAACTCATGCTCTTGCTCTAAATTTAGCTTTTCGAAGCGTAGCTTCTCATGAGTCCTTAGGAGCTCTCTATGATCCTCTAGAGTTGTTTCATGAGCTAACTTAAGAGTGTTTAGTTCTTTAGTTAGACGCTCCATCTCTTCTTATCATTGTCATTTGTTTCATCTTAATTAGCATTATTACTAGCAAGTTCATCGTAGTTTTCATCACTAGTGTTGTCAGCAAGTAAATCATCATCACCTAGCAACTCATCTTCATCACTATTGAAATCAACATACTTGGGGTGTGATACCTTAGGGACTTTAGCCATGAGGCATCTTCCAATTCCTTCATTTGGTGAATCAAATATGTCATAGGAGTTGGATGACACAGGTGCAAGACCGGCAACACCTTCATCTTGAGTATATTCGGAGTCGGAGTGATAGCTTCTCTCGAAGTAGTTTTCGGAGTCGGAACCGGATACGCATTCACCAACATGAGCTTGATGTCTTTTTCTTGTGTAGCTCTTCGATGACTTGTCCTTCCTTTCTGAATCCTTGCTTCTAAGAGAGGGTCTTCGTACATAATGATCTTCTCTGCTCCTTCTTTCTCTTGGAGGTGATTCATCTATTCTACTCCTCCTTTTGGTGAATCTTCTCTTTTCTTGTAGGGAGCCGTACACTCATTGGAGTAGTGTCCGGGTCTTTCACAATTGTAGCAATTGCGATCATGACTAGAAGATCTTTTGTCATTGTAGGATCTTAACTTGGAACTTCTCTCTTTGCTTCTATTCTTGTAGAACTTGTTGAAGTTCTTCACCATTAAGCTCAATTCTTCATTGGGGACTTGCTTCTCACTTGATGTTGAAGGAGCATCACTTGAAGCTTTGTAAGCACTACTTGACTTGTTGTGGAGCTCTTCCTTATCCTTGAGTGACATCTCATGAGCAACAATTCTACTAATAACTTTTGTGGGATTGAGATCTTTGTAACTGGGAATCATTTGGATCAAAGTGCACACGGTATTATATTTTCCATCCAGAGCTCTTAGGATATTCTTGATGACGAATTTGTTGGTCATCTCTTCGCTTCCTAAGCCGACAATCTCATTTGTGAGGAGAGCAATCCTAGAGTACATCTCGGCGACTCCTTCACCATCCTTCATCTTGAACTTGTCAAGTTGACTTTGAAGCACATCCAATTTGGATTCCTTGACGGACTCGGTACCTTCGTGCATATCAACAAAAGTATCCCAAATTTCCTTTGCATTCTCAAGGTGGCTGATTTTGTTGAATTCTTCGGGGCGCAATCCATTGAAGATAATATCACAAGCTTGAGCATTGTATTGCAACATTTTCTTTTCTTCCACGGACGCTTCACGATCCGGTTCTTTTCCATCCTCAAAGAAATCACCTTGTATGCCAATACGCACAATAGCCCAAACAACGGGGTTATGACCAAGAATATGCATATTCATCTTATGCTTCCAACTAGCAAAATTAGTACCATCAAAGTAAGGATCTCTATGGTGGTAATTTCCCTTGCTAGACGCCATACTCTCCTAGGTTGTGAAACCAAGGCTATTATCACCAAAGCTATGGAAATCAAGGCAAATGGAGACCATAGCTCTGATACCACTTGTAAGATTGAGAGTAGGTCTAGAGGGGAGGGGGTGATTAGACTACTTGACCAAATAAAAATCCAACCTTTCCCAATTTTAGTTGTGGGCAGATTTTAGCTACTAGCACAAGTTGAGCAATCAACCTACACATGCAATTCTAAGAGTGTAACAGCGGAAAGTAAAACATTGCATATGAAGGTAAAGAGACAGGTTTGGAGAGTGCAAATGCAATGATGACACGGAGATTTTTGGCATGGTTCCGATAGGTGGTGTTATCGTACGTCCACGTTGATGGAGAATTCAACCCACGAAGGGTAATGGTTGCACGAGTCCATGGATAGCTCCACCCACGAAGGGTCTACGAAGAAGCAACCTTATCTATCCCACCACGGCTGGCACCCACAAAGGACTTGCCTCACTTGGGTAGATCTTCACGAAGTAGGCGATCTCCTTGCCCTTACAAACTTCTTGGTTCAACTCCACAACTTTACGGAGGCTCCCAATCGACACCTAACCAATCTAGGAGACACCACTCTCCGAAAGGTAATAGATGTTGTGTTGATGATGAACTCTTTGCTCTTGTGCTTCAAATGATAGTCTCCCCAACACTCAACTCTCTCTCACAGATTTGGATATGGTGGAAAGATGATTTGAGTGGAAAGCAACTTGGGGAAGGCTAGAAATCAAGATTCCTGTGGTAGGATTGGTATATCTTGATCTCAACACATGAGTAGGTGGTTCTCTCTCAGAAAATGTATGCTGGAAGTGTAGGCATGTTCTGATGTCTCTCTCACACATGGAGAAGGGGGTGGAGGGGTATATATAGCCTCCACACAAAATCCAACCATTACACACATTTGACCCAACTCGGTGAGACCGAATAGATGAACTCGGTGAGACTGATTTAGTTCAAAATGTGAATGTTAGGAATCATGCTGGAACTGACTGGAACAACTCGGTGGGACCGATGTGCTAGGGCTTAGGGAAAACCTCATCTCGGTAGCGCCGATTTCATCAACACGGTGAGACCGAAGTGAAGCAATAAGGCAATTGAAATTTGGTCAAGCCCTCTCGATGAGACCGATCGCTATTTCGGTGAGACCGAAATAATTGCAACACGCAACAGAGAATTGGCAAGGCCATCTCGGTGAGGCCGAGATCACTATTGGTGTGACCGAACTGTTAGGGTTTCTAGCCGTGGCTATGTCATATGAACTCGGTGGTGCCAGATAGAAATAATCAATGGGGCCGAGTTGGAGTTTAGGGTTTTGACATATTTGGAATGAGAAAGTTGTTGAGGGTTCTGGAGCAATATCACTAAGCATTTGAGCAAGCAAGCCATTAAGCAACACCTTATCCCATTTTAAAAGTATTGGCTTTCCTATGGACTCAATGTGATCTTGGATCACTAAAATAAAAATGAAGAGTCTTGAGCTTTTGCCAATATGTGTCCTTAACATTTTGAGGGGTCCACATCTCCAGTCCATGCCATGCCATTCATTGAACTTTCTGAAATATTAAACTCTAACGGATATTAGTTCAATGAGTTATATGTTGTTATAAATTACCAAAACCACCCGGGGATTAGTTGCACTTTCACATCCCCTCTTCCCTCCAACATGCATCTCATGTCATGTGGCACACTAGTCACAGGAGACGGTGTAGGTCGTCATGCCGGTGGCAGCAAACGTGCATGCATCGGTGGTAGGAAAGGCATAGTGGTGATCACAAACTACATGGTTCACGGTGGCACTAGCGGTAGTGGCAGACTCCATTTGCCACGGCGGTGTAGGCGGCGATGGTCGGATACTTTAAGGACTAGTCATGGTGGAGGCAGCGGCCTCCACTGGTCATTGCGACGGTGCTGAGGACCCCCGAACACGGAGACAAAGGAATCAAGGGGAGTCGTGGCGCATTTGCAGACTCATCGACATATCTATAGGCACAATGGAGATGCTCATGTGCGGCATTGTGGGCGCTTACTAGCGATAGAATGGACATTTTCGTCTACTATGAGGGCAGTGGGCATCACATGAGTAGGTTCACGGAGCAACGGTACCGTCTGGAACTGATGAGTAACGCGTGCACTGGCGGTTCCCCGTCAGTATCTAGCACGGGTTTGATGTTGGTTCCGACTAAATGATGGATGTATAATGTTACATGTGTGATCCACAATGAGGCAAGGGCGTCCTCTAATGGTTGTGGAGGTGGTCTAAAGTCAGAAGACGTCTCACCAATCTGCTAGTGCCTTTTTGGTGTGGCATGAAGTACTGGCGGACGTGACTATTGAATAATCCATCATCAAGATACCGATTGAAACACCGCTTCATGACCCGGATGAAAAATCATGTCTTCACCGGTATTAACCAGGCTCTGCAGCCACAAACCGCACATGAACATGATGATGTGAGGACATTTATTCTTAATGGCGCTGCCGCATGAAAATTCTATTTAGTCATAGATGTAACTTCATATCATGTAATGATTCGACTTTGATTGGTTTTGTTCGATACCATGCTTAATCTAAAAATGAATAAGCGCATCATAATAATGCGGAGGCCGGGGAGATAATCCTCCTGGAATGCTAAATTCATGCATCTTTCGGAAGTAGTTCATGCTGTTTTCAGAAAAGAAAAAAAAGCTTTAGGCGCTCCTAGTTGTTGGTTCGAGCTCCGTGACTCCACGTCCACGTACATCTTTTAAGCATCAGAGTAATGTGCTAACTGTTGTGACATCTGACATCTAAAGAAGGGTCTTGTTCACAATAGTATTCTTCACGGGACATCTTGTTTTGGAACGAAGACGCTAGGGGCGTCTGACTTTAGATTAATAAAGCCACTCGGCAGCATTCAAACAAGGTTCGAAAGGAAACGGAGACCAACCAGGTCAGCAAGTACAACAATACAACACATAGTCCAAAAGCACGCAGGCTTATACATATCTAGCATAAGATGCAACAAGCCCAAGCGACCTCCGCAAGGTTGAAGGCCTCCCCAAAAGCAGCTCAGTCGTGCGTCGAGTCTTGCCTGGCCAACGTCTGAGTCATCCTGATACGCTCCAAGACTTCCATCATGTGCTCAGTATCGCGCTCCTTCCCCAACAGAGTACATATCTGTAAAAATAGATGGCATTTGAAGATCACATCAGCAAGGTGGTTAGGAAATTTCTTCTCTATCGTAATTTTGTTAGAAGTCGTCCAAATAGCCCAAAGCAACGCCCCTACGCATCGCCAAGCTATTCTAGCACTGGATCACTTTTGGGTTTTGATCAAGGTGAGAAGATCTGCACCTAAGGAGGGATTCCAGATTGTGTGAAACACTTCCCTAACCGTGCTCCACGCAAACTTGGCTAGGTGGCATCTAAAGAACACATGGTTTGCATCTTCACCTAGACCGCATACCGAACAGGACTCTGCTACCTCTTGAGCACTGCGTTGGTTTTCCCTTGAAGAGGAAAGAGTGATGCAGCAAAGTAGCATAAGTATTTCCCTCAGTTTTTGAGAACCAAAGTATCAATCCAGTAGGAGACTACACGCAAGTCGCCTCGCACCTAAAGGGGTTGTCAACCAACGCCATAAAGGGGTTGTCAATCCCTTCACGGCCACTTGCAAAAGTGAGATCTGATAGAGATAATAAGATAAATATTTTTGGTATTTTTATGATATAGATTGAATGTAAAGATTGCAAAGTAAAATAGATTGGAAACTTATATGATGGAAAATAGACTCAAAATAGCATAAGTATTACAGTGGGTAAACAAATTACTGTCGAGCAATTGATAGAAAAGTGCATAATTATGAGAATATCTATGCATGATCATGTATATAGGCATCACGTCCGTGACAAGTAGACCGAAACGATTCTGCATCTACTACTATTACTCCACACATCGACCGCTATCCAGCATGCATCTAGAGTATTAAGTTCATAAGAACAGAGTAACACATTAGGCAAGATGACATGATGTAGAGGGCTAAACTCAAGCAATATGATATAAACCCCATCTTTTTATCCTCGATAGCAATAATACAATATGTGCCTTGCTGCCCCTGCTATCACTGGGAAAGGACACCGCAAGATTAAACCCAAAGCTAAGCACTTCTCCCATTGCAAGAAAGATCAATCTAGTAGGCCAAACCAAACTGATAATTCGAAGAGACTTTCAAAGGTAAGAAATCATACATAAAAGAATTCAGAGAAGAACCAAATATTGTTCATAGATAATCTTGATCATAAACCCATAATTCATCAGATCCCGACAAACACACCGCAAAAAGAATTACATCGAATAGATCTCCAAGAAGGCCGAGGAGAACTTTGTATTCAGATCCAAAGAGAGAGAAGAAGCCATCTAGCTAATAACTATGGACCCGAAGGTATATGGTAAACTACTCACACATCATCAGAGAGGCTATGGTGTTGATGTAGAAGCCCTCCGTGATCGATTCCCCCTCCGGCGGAGCTCCGGAAAAGGCCCCAAGATGGGATCTCTTGGGTACAGAAGGTTGCGGCGGTGGAAATAGGGTTTCGTGGTGCTCTTGGATGTTTTTGGGATATATGAGTATATATAGGCGAAAGAAGTCGGTCAGGGGAGCCACGAGAGGCCAACGAGGGTAGGGGGTGCGCCTCCCTGCCTCGTGGCCTCCTCGATGCTTCCTTGACATCCACTCCAAGTCTCCTGGATTGTGTTTGTTCCAAAAATCTCTCTCCCGAAGGTTTCATTCCATTTGGATTCCGTTTGATATTCCTTTTCTGCGAAACACTGAAATAGGCAAAAACAACAATTTGCACTAGGCCTTTGGTTAGTAGGTTAGTCCCAAAAATAATATAAAAGTGTATAATAAAGCCCATTAAACATCCAAAACAGATAATATAATAGCATGGAACAATCAAAAAATATAGATACGTTGAAGACGTATCAGACCCGTCGGACGGGCCATTACATTTAGCTACATTGCCCGAAGTTGGTAGCCGGTTCCTAAACATTTTCCACATGAAGATTTTTATCTTGCTTGGAAACCTGGCCTTCCATAGCTCCATGGCTATATCCAGCGCACCCACCTTAGTAAGTTTGCTATATAGCGATTTCACCAAAAACTTCCAGGAGGCAGTTAGGTTCCATTCCACCAAGTCGGCTCCCAAGCCTAGTCGCAAATCACCAATTTTATGTACCAAGTCATCCCATGACTCACGTTCGATATTGGTGAGGGCCCTCAAGAAATGAATGGCAGGTGGTGAGGAGATCAGAGCCTCCCCCACTACTACCTCTTGAGCATGCGTTGGTTTTCCCTTGAAGAGGAAAGGATGGTGCAGCAAAGTAGCGTAAGTATTTCCCTCAGTTTTTGAGAACCAAGGTATCAATCCAGTAGGAGACAACGCACAAGTCACCTAGTACCTGCACAAACAATCAAGAACCTCGCAACCAACGCGATAAAGGGGTTGTCAATCCCTTCAGGTCACTCGCAAAAGTGAGATTTGATAAAGATAGTAAAGTAACGCTGCGTTTGGATGTCTGTATTGGAAGCCTCCGTATTGAATTGGTTTCAATACCAATTCAACAAGGAAACTGTAATGACATGAATACGAATTTACTTGTTTGGATGCTTATTGAATTGGCTCCTGGAATCTTGGTGAGGTTTCAATACCAAATCCTGTTTGGATGGCAAACTATGGAATTACATACTGCTTTGTTCTTTTTGCGTCAAATCAATATTTGTACAATGTGTGACTATCGAATTAACTCTCCACCTATTTGAATTGGCTAGGAAAAGGAATAGGAAGAAGTGGGGCAATGGAAGGGGAAGAAGGAGAGGGCATAGGAAGTGATCTGACGGCAGAGGAGATGTGAACTGGAGGCTGAGGAGGAGAGGGTCTGCTGGCATGGGAGGGACGCTGGAGCAGGGGTAGAGGAGGAGGAGCGGCGGCGGCTAAAGACTAGGTCTAGGTCGTGGCGTCCATGGAGGAGATGGGGCGACAGAGGAGATGGGGCGGCCAAGGGATGACGGGAACGAGCTGCGGTGGTAGGGATGCATGTGCTGGAGAAGTAGTAGTAGTAGGAGGGCCGACGAGGAGAGGTCCCGGGGCGCCGCCGCCGGCTGGCTTCCATGGGCGCCTCCTCTTTTTCAGGCCGCACAGTCGTACACGGTCTAGCGGCGGAGCAATGAAAAAGAAGGAGCAAAGTGTTACCTTTTGTGGGAGGGGAGATTTCCAGCCAAATCGGAGCCGGAGGGCTCAGAAACGTTGGAAGGCTCCGCACGTGCAAACGATTTCGTCCCTGTATTCGTTTGATTTCGGACGTCTGTTTCAGTGTGCATGCCAAACACTCGAATTGGAATTCAGGGGGTTCCAAATCCAATTTAAAACCTCATTACAGACATCCAAACGCAGCGTAAATATTTTTGGTAATTTTGTTGTATAGATTGGAAAGTAAAGATTGCAAAATAGTAAACGGGATGCGATGTAAATAAAAGAGATGCAATATAATAAGAAAGAGACCCGGGGGCCATAGGTTTCACTAGTGGATTCTTAAGATAGCATGTATTACGGTGGGTGAACAAATTACTGACGAGCAATTGATAGAAAAGTGCATAGTTATGAGAATATCTTGATATTGATTATGAATATAGGTATCACGTCCGTGTAAGTAGATCGAAACAATTATGCATCTACTACTATTACTCCACACATCAACCGCTATCCAGCATGCATCTAGATTATTAAGTTCAAAAGAACAAAGTAACGCATTAAGCAAGATGACATGATGTAGAGGGATAAACTCAAGCAATATGATATAAACCCCATCTTTTTATCCTTGATGGCAACAATACAATACGTGCCTTGCTGCCCCTAGTGTCACTGGGAAAGGACACCGCAAGATTGAACCCAAAGCTAAGCACTTCTCCCATTGCAAGAAAGATCAATCTAGTAGGACAAACCAAACTGATAATTTGAAGAGACTTGCAAAGATAACCACTCATACATAAAAGAATTTAGAGAAGATTCAAATATTGTTCATAGATAGACTTGATCATAAACCCACAATTCATCGGTCTCAACAAACACACCGCAAAAAGAAGATTACATCGAATAGATCTCCACAAGAGAGGGGGAGAACATTGTATTTAGATCCAAAAAGAGAGAAGAAGCCATCTAGCTAATACCTATGGACCCATAGGTCTGAGGTGAACTACTCACACTTCATCGGAGGGGCTATGGTGATGATGTAGAAGCCCTCCGTGATCGATGCCCCCTCTGGTGGAGCTCCAGAACAGGCCCCAAGATGGGATCTCGTGGATACAGAGAGTTGCAGCGGTGGAATTAGGGTTTAAGCTCCATTTCTGATCGTTTGGGGGTACGTAGGTATATATAGGAGGAAGGAGTATGTCGGTGGAGCAACAGGGGGCCCACGAGGGTGGAGGGCGTGCCTGGGGGGGGAGGCGCGCCCCTACCTCGTGGCCTCCTCTTTTGTTTCTTGACGTAGGTTCCAAGTCCTCTGGATCACGTTCGGTGACAAAATCACGTTCCCGAAGGTTTCATTCCGTTTGGACTCTATTTGATATTCCTTTTCTTCGAAACCCTAAAATAGGCAAAAAACAACAATTCTGGGCTGGGCCTCCGGTTAGTAGGTTAGTCCCCAAAAAATAATATAAAAGTGGATAATAAAGCCCAATAATGTCCAAACAGTAGATAATATAGCATGGAGCAATCAAAAATTATAGATACATTGGAGACGTATCAAGCATCCCCAAGCTTAATTCATGCTCGTCCTCGAGTAGGTAAATGATAAAAACAGAATTTTTGATGCGGAGTGCTACTTGGCATAATTTTAATGTAATTCTTCTTAATTGTGGTATGAATATTCACATCCGAACGATTCAAGATAAAAGTTCATATTGACATAAAAATAATAATACTTCAAGCATACTAACTAAGCAATTATGTCCTCTCAAAATAACATGGCCAAAGAAAGTTCATCCCTACAAAATCATATAGTTTAGTCATGCTCCATTTTCATCACACAAGAATGCTCTCATCATGCACAACCCCGATGAAAAGCCAAGCAATTGTTTCATACTTTAGTAATCTCAAACCTATAAACTTTCACTTAATATATGAGCGCGAGCCATGGATATATCACTATGGGTGGAATAGAATATGATGATGGGGGTTATGTGGAGAAGACAAAAAAAAGAGATAGTCTCACATCAACGAGGCTAATCAATGGGCTATGGAGATGCCCATCGATTGATGTTAATGCAAGGAGTAGGGATTGCCATGCAACGGATGCACTAGAGCTATAAATGTATGAAAGCTCAACAAAAGAAACTAAGTGGGTGTGCATCCAACTTGCTTGCTCACGAAGACCTAGGGCACTTAAGGAGGCCCATTGTTGGAATATACAAGCCAAGTTCTATAATGAAAAATTCCCACTAGTATATGAAAGTGACAAAACAAAAGACTCTCTATCATGAAGATTATGGTGCTACTTTGAAGCACAAGTGTGGAAAAAGGATAGTAGCATTGTCCCTTTTTTTTGGCCTTTCCTTTTTTATTTGGCCTTTCTCTTTTTTTATTTGGACAATGCTCTATGAATGATGGTCATCACACTTCTATTTACTTACAACTCAAGAATTACTTAGAACAAGATATGGCTCTATATGAATGCCTCCGGCGGTGTACCGGGATATGCAATGAAACAAGAGTGTCATGTATGAAAGAATTATGAATGGTGGCTTTGCCACAAATACTATGTCAACTACATGATCATGCTAAGCAATATGACAATGATGAATGTGTCATGATAAACGGAATGGAGGAAAGTTGCATGGCAATATATATCGGAATGGCTACAGAAATGGCATAATAGGTAGGTATGGTGGCTGTTTTGAGGAAGATATAAGGAAGTTTATGTGTGAAAGAGCGTATCATATCACGGGGTTTGGATGCACCGACAAAGTTTGCACCAACTCTCAATGTGAGAAAGGGCAATGCACGGTACCGAAGAGGATAGCAATGATGGAAGGGTGAGAGTGCGTATAATCCATGGACTCAACATTAGTCATAAAGAACTCACATACTTATTGCAAAATTCTACAAGTCATCAAAAACCAAGCACTACGCGCATGCTCCTAGGGGGATAGATTGGTAGGAAAAGACCATCGCTCGTCCCCGACCGCCACCCATAAGGAAGACAATCAAATAACACCTCATGTTTCAAATTTGTTACATAATGTTTACCTTATGTGCATGCTACGGGATTGCAAACTTCAACACAAGCATTTCTCAAATTTACAACTACTCAACTAGCACGACTTTGATATTATTACCCCCATATCTAAAAACAACCATCAAGCATCAAACTTCTCTTAGTATTCAAAATACTCATAAGAATACTAATCTTGAACACCTAGCATATTAGGATTATTTAAGAAAATTACCATGCTATTTAAGACTCTCAAAATAATCTAAGTGAAGCATGAGAGATCAATAGCTTCTATAAAACAAATCCACCACCGTGCTCTAAAATATATAAGTGAAGTACTAGAGCAAAACTATATAACTCAAATGATATAAGCGAAGCACATAGAGTATTCTAACAAATTCCAAATAATGTATGGCTCTCTCAAAAGGTGTGTACATCAAGGATGATTGTGGTAAACTAAAAAGTGAAGACTGAAATCATACAAGACGCTCCAAGCAAAACACATATCATGTGGTGAATAAAAATATAGCTCCAAGTAAAGTTACCGATAGAAGTAGACGAAAAGTGGGGATGCCTTCCGGGGCATCCCCAAGCTTTGGCTTTTAAGTGTCCTTAGATTATCTTGGGGGTGCCATGGGCATCCCCAAGCTTAGGCTCTTGCCACTCCTTGTTCCATAATCCATCAAATCTTTACCCAATACTTGAAAACTTCACAACACAAAACTTAAAGTAGAAAATCTCGTGAGCTCCGTTAGCGAAAGAAAACAAAAGACCACTTCAAGGTACTGTAATGAACTCATTCTTTATTTATATTGGTGTTAAACCTAATGTATTCCAACTTCTCTATGGTTTAGAAACTATTTTACTAGCCATAGATTCATCAAAATAAGCAAATAACACACGCAAAACAGAATCTGTCAAAAACAGAACAGTCTGTAGTAATCTGTAGGTAGCGCAAGATCTGGAACCCCAAAAATTCTAAAATAAATTTCTGGACGTGAGGAATTTATCTATTAATCATCTTAAAAAATAATTAACTAAATAGCACCTTCCAAATAAAAATGGCTGCACTTCTCGTGAGCACTAAAGTTTCTGTTTTTTATAGCAAGATATCAAGACTTTCCCCAAGTCTTCCCAACGGTTCTACTTGGCGCAAAAACTAATTAAACACAAAAAACACAACGTAAACAGAGGCTATATAAATTATTTATTACTAAACAGGATCAAAAAGCAAGGAATAAAAATAAAATTGGGTTGCCTCCCAACAAGCGCTATCGCTTAACGCCCCTAGCTAGGCATAAAAAGCAAGGATAGATCTTAGGTATTGCCATCTTTGGTAGGAAATCCATAAGTGGCTCTCATAATAGATTCATAAGGCAATTTAATTTTCTTTCTAGGATAGTGTTCCATGCCTTTCCTTAATGGAAATTGGAATCTAATATTTCCTTCTTCATATCAATAATTGCACCAATCGTTCTAAGGAAAGGTCTACCAATAATAATAGGACATGAAGGATTGCAATCCATGTCAAGAACAATAAAATCTATGGGCACATAATTCCTATTCGCAACAATAAGAACATCATTAATTCTTCCCATAGGTTTCTTAATAGTGGAGTCCGCAAGGTGCAAGTTTAGAGAGCAATCATCAAAATCACGGAAACCTAACAAATCGCACAAAGTCTTTGGAATCGTGGAAACACTAGCACCCAAATCACATAAATCATGGAACTCATGATATTTAATCTTAATTTTAATAGTAGGTTCCCACTCATCATAAAGTTTTCTAGGGATAGAAACTTCCAATTCAAGTTTTTCTTCATAAGATTGCATCAAGGCATCAATGATATGTTTAGTGTACGCTTTATTTTGACTATAAGCGTGAGGAGAATTTAGCACGGATTGCAACAAGGAAATACAATCAATAAAAGAGTAATTTCCATAATTAAATTCCTTGAAATCCAAAATAGTGGGTTTATCAACATCTAGGGTTTTAATTTCTTCGATCCCACTTTCATCAATTTTAGCATCAAGATCTAAAAACTCCAAATTCTTGGAACGCCTTATAGGTAAAGGTGGATCATATTCAGTCCCATCATTATTAAGATTCATATTGCAAAACAAAGATTTAATAGGGTACACATCAATAACTTTTAGATCTTCATCTTTATTTTCATAGGAACTAGAAGAACACGCTCTTATAAAGGCATCTTTTTTAGCACGCATCCTAGTGGTTCTTTCTTTGCACTCATCAATGGAAATTCTCATGGCTTTGAGAGACTCATTGATATCATGCTTAGGTGGAATAGATCTAAGTTTCAAATAATCAACATCAAGAGAAATTCTATCAATGTTCCTAGCCAACTCATCAATCTTAAGCAATTTTTCTTCAATCAAAGTATTGAAATTCTTTTGCGAAGTAATAAATTCTTCAATATTAGATTCAAAATCAGAGGGCATCTTATTATAATTTCCAAAAGAATTGTTGTAGGAATTACCATAATTATTAGAGGGATTACTAGGATAAGGCCTAGGATTAAAATTTCCTCTATTCACGTTGTTACCAAAATTGTTCCTACCAACAAAATTCACATCCATAGATTCATTATTATTCTCAATCAAAGTAGACAAGGGCATATCATTAGGATCAGAAGAAACATTTTTACTAGCAAATAATTTCATAAGTTCATCCATCTTTCCACTCAAAACATTAATTTCTTCTATCGCATGCACCTTTTTATTAGTAGATCTTTCAGTATGCCATTGAGAATAATTAACCATAATATTATCTAGGAGTTTAGTAGCTTCTCCTAAAGTGATTTCCATAAAAGTGCCTCCCACGGCCGAATCTAAAAGATTTCTAGAAGCAAAATTCAATCCGGCATAAATTTTTTGTATAATCATCCACAAATTCAAACCATAAGTAGGGCAATTATGTATCATTAATTTCATCCTCTCCCAAGCTTGTGCAACATGTTCATGATCAAGTTGCTTAAAATTCATAATATCGTTGATAAGGGAGATGATCTTAGCGGGAGGAAAATACTTGGAGATAAAAGCATCTTTGCACTTATTCCATGAATCAATACTATTTTTAGGCAAAAAGGAAATAGCTTCAATTTAACAATATCGTTATCCACATCTTTCTTCCTTTGCATATCACACAAATCAACGAAGCTATTTATATGGGTAGCGGCATCTTCACTAGGAAGGCCGGAAAACGGATCTTTCATGACAAGATTCAGCAAAGCAGTATTAATTTCACAAGATTCAGCATCGGTAAGAGGAGCAATCGAAGTACTAATAAAATCATTGTTGTTGGTATTGGTAAAGTCACACAATTTAGTGTTATCTTGAGCCATCGTGACAAGAAAGCAATCCAACACACAAGCAAACAAAAAGCAAGAGGGCAAAAAGAGGCAAACGGGAAAAGAGAGGGAGGATAGAGAGAGAGGGCGAATAAAACGGCAAGGGTGAAGTGGGGGAGAGGAAAACGAGAGGCAAATGGCAAATAATGTAATGCGGGAGATAGGGATTGTGATGGGTACTTGGTATATTGACTTTTGCGTAGACTCCCCGGCAATGGCGCCAGAAATCCTTCTTGCTACCTCTTGAGCACTGCGTTGGTTTTTCCTGAAGAGGAAAGGATGATGCAGTAAAGTAGCGTAAGTATTTCCCCCAGTTTTTGAGAACCAAGGTATCAATCTAGTAGGAGGCTACGCGCGAGTCCCTCGTACCTGCACAAAACAAATAAATCCTCACAACCAATGCGATAAGGGGTTGTCAATCCCTACAGGCCACTTACGAGAGTGAGATCTGATAGATATGATAAGATAATATTTTTGGTATTTTTAGGATAAAGATGCAAAGTAAAATAAAAGCAAAGTAAAAAGCAATGGAAATAACTAAGTATTGGAAGATTAATATGATGAAGATAGACCCGGGGGCCATAGGTTTCACTAGTGGCTTCTTTCAAGAGCATAAGTATTCTACGGTGGTTGAACGAATTACTGTTGAGCAATTGACAGAATTGAGCGTAGTTATGAGAATATCTTGGTATGATCATGTATATAGGCATCACGTCCGAGACAAGTAGACCGACTCCTGCCTGCATCTACTACTATTACTCCACTCATCGACCGCTATCCAGCATGCATCTAGAGTATTAAGTTCATGAAAACAGAGTAACGCCTTAAGCAAGATGACATGATGTAGAGGGATAAACTCATGCAATATGATGAAAACCCCATCTTTTTATCCTCTATTGGAACAATACAATACGTGCCTTGCTGCCCCTACTATCACTGGGAAAGGACACCGCAAGATTGAACCCAAAGCTAAGCACTTCTCCCATTGCAAGAAAGATCAATCTAGTAGGCCAAACCAAACTGATAATTCGAAGAGACTTGCAAATATAACCAATCATACATAAAATAATTCAGAGAAGATTCAAATATTGTTCATAGATATACTTGATCATAAACCCACAATTCATTGGTCTCAATAAACACACCGCAAAAAGAAGATTACATCGAATAGATCTCCACAAGAGAGGGGGAGAACATTGTATTGAGATCCAAAAAGAGAGAAGAAACCATCTAGCTAATAACTATGGACCCGTAGGTCTGAGGTGAACTACCCACACTTCATCGGAGGGGCTATGGTGATGATGTAGAAGCACTCTGTGATCGATGCCCCCTCCGGCGGAGCTCTGAAACAGGCCCCAAGATGGGATCTCGTGGATACAGAAAGTAGCAGCGGTGGAATTAGTGTTTTGGCTCTGTTTCTGATCGTTTGGGGGTATGTAGGTATATATAGGAGGAAGGAGTACGTCGGTGGAGCAACAGGGGGCCCATGAGGGTGGAGGGCGCGCCTGGGGGGGGGGGGTAGGCGCGCCCCAACCTCGTGGCCTCCTGTTTTGTTTCTTGACGTAGGGTCCAAATCCTCTCGATCATGTTCGGTGAGAAAATCACGTTCCCGAAGGTTTCATTCCGTTTGGACTCCGTTTGATATTCCTTTTCTTCGAAACACTAAAATAGGCAAAAAAACAACAATTCTGGGCTGGGCCTCCGGTTAGTAGGTTAGTCCCAAAAAAATAATATAAAAGAGGATAATAAAGCCCAATAATGTCCAAAACAGTATATAATATAGCATGGAGCAATCAAAAATTATACATACGTTGGAGACGTATCAAGCATCCCCAAGCTTAATTCCTGTTCGTCCTCGAGTAGGTAAATGATAAAAACAGAATTTTTGATGCGGAGTGCTACTTGACACAATTTTAATGTAATTCTTCTTAATTGTGGTATGAATATTCAGATCCGAAAGATTCAAGATAAAAGTTCATATTGACATAAAAATAATAATACTTCAAGCATACTAACTAAGCAATTATGTCCTCTCAAAATAACATGGCCAAAGAAAGTTCATCCCTACAAAATCATATAGTTTAGTCATGCTCCATTTTTGTCACACAAGAATGCTCTCATCATGCACAACCCCGATGACAAGCCAAGCAATTGTTTGATACTTTAGTAATCTCAAACCTATAAACTTTCACGCAATATATGAGCGCGAGCCATGGATATAGCACTATGGGTGGAATAGAATATGATGACGGGGTTATGTGGAGAAGACAAAAAAAGAGATAGTCTCACATCAATGAGGCTAATCAATGGGCTATGGAGATGCCCATCGATTGATGTTAATGCAAGGAGTAGGGATTGCCATGCAACGGATGCACTAGATCTATAAATGTATGAAAGCTCAACAAAAGAAACTAAGTGGGTGTGCATCCAACTTGCTTGCTCACGAAGACCTAGGGAACTTGAGGAGGCCCATTGTTGGAATATACAAGCCAAGTTCTATAATGAAAAATTCCCACTAGTATATGAAAGTGAGAAAACAAAAGACTCTCTATCATGAAGATTATAGTGCTACTTTGAAGCACAAGTGTGGAAAAAGGATAGTAGCATTGTCCCTTCTTTATTTTAATTTTTTTATTTGGCCTTTCCTTTTTTTGGCCTTTCTCTTTTTTTGGACAATGCTCTATGAATGATGGTCATCACACTTCTATTTACTTACAACTCAAGAATTACAACTCGATACTTAGAACAAGATATGACTCCATATGAATGCCTCCGGCGGTGTACCGGGATATGCAATGAACCAAGAGTGTCATGTATGAAAGAATTATGAACGGTGGCTTTGCCACAAATACTATGTCAACTACATGATCATGCTAAGCAATATGCTAATGATGAATGTGTCATGATAAACGGAATGGTGGAAAGTTTTATGGCAATATATCTCGGAATGGCTATGGAAATGCCATAATAGGTAGGTATGGTGGCTGTTTTGAGGAAGATGTAAGGAGGTTTATGTGTGAAAGAGCGTATCATATCACGGGGTTTGGATGCACCGACGAAGTTTGCACCAACTCTGAATGTGCGAAAGGGCAATGCACGGTACCGAAGAGGCTAGCAATGATGGAAGGGTGAGAGTGCGTATAATCCATGGACTCAACATTAGTCATAATGAACTCACATACTTATTGCAAAAATCTACAAGTCATCAAAAACCAAGCACTACACGCATGCTCCTAGGGGGATAGATTGGTAGGAAAAGACCATCGCTCGTCCCCGACCGCCACTCATAAAAAAGACAATCAAATAACACCTCTGGTTTCAAATTTGTTACATAACGTTTACCAACGTCTTTGTCGGTATTCCAGCAGGCGCAGGAGGAACAACGGTACAACTTGTTCCTCCTGGAGCAGCATTGACTGGTGGAGGGTCAGATCTACGGCGAGCCGCGAGCGAGTGGGCCATGGCCGCGACGAACAAAATTTCGTGGCAGAGCAGCGTGCCATCTATGATGCCATCCATGCTCAAGCCTCCGCTCGCCAGGAAGCGGCAGCCGTGGAGGCGTAGCTGTAGGCGATTGCATGGAGAACATAGCCAGTTGCGCCTCCTACGCACCACCGACGAACCATTCACTACAAAAAAGACACATCCATGACATTTTGGGCCGAACGAAATTTTTTTCTGTCATACATATGACACTTCTATGACGATAATTGTGACAAAACCCGGTATCATCATAGATGTGGTGGGCTCCTACTTCTATGGAAAAAAATCATGACAGAAAATGGGCTTTTCGTCCTAGGTGGGCCGGAGACGCAGCTGCATGACATTCTTTGGGCCGTCCATGACGGAAAAAACCGTGGTAGAAGCGAGGGGGAGGAAAATTTCGGGGAGTTCCCGGTTACGGTGGGAGGTCAGGGGCCGAGCGATGCGCGTTTCTCTCGTACACGTACGCGCGTGTGTGCGAGGCGTTGGCTCTAACTGAACCCGAGCGAGGCGTTGGGCTCTAACTAAACCCGAGCGATTGCACTGTAGGCTACGCGTTACTGAACCCGAGCGATCGATCGATGGCTGTTAACTGAACCCGATCGAGCGATTCCTTCACTACTACTGCTAACTGAAGCCGATCGATGCTGCCTCTGGGATGAACAGTGAGCGTTGCGGGGGGGGGGTGGATGAACAGTGAGCGGTGGCGTTGCCTCTGGATGAACAGGACCCCGTGGTGTGGTGGAGGGCTGGATGAACAGTAGACGGTGGAGGGGTGCCCGTGGAGGGGTGGTTGAACAAGACCCCGTGGTGTGGAGGCGTGGATGAACAGTAGACGGTGGAGGGGTGGTTGAACAGTAGCCGATGGAGTAGCGCGCGGTGGAGGCTGGATGAACAGGAGCCCGTGGAGGCTGGAGGAGGTCGACGGTAGCCCGTGGAGGCTGGAGGAGGTCGACGGTGGACATGAATAGTATCCCGTGGAGTCCCGTTTTGCGGTACGCCACACCCCCCCCATGAACATGACCCCCGTTTCGACCGTAGGAGGTCCGTTTCGTCCGTTTTGCGGTACTCCACACCCCTCCCGATCAACAGGACCCCCGTTTCGACCGTAGGAGGTTCATTTCCTCCGTTTTGCGGTACGCCACACCCCTCCCGATCAACATGACCCACATTTCGACCGTAGGAGGTCCGTTTCCTCCGTTCTGCGGTACACCAGACCTTGTTTTCATCGCCTGTTCCGTCCAAGCCCTCCCGTTGAACACGACCACGCATTCCGTTCCGACCCAGCCGGTTGGCTCCCACGCGTTCCGTTGCCTCCCAATGAACACGATGCATTCCGTTGCCTCCCGATGAACACGACGCATTCCGTTGCCTCCCCATGAACACGACGCATTCCGTTGCCCCCCCATGAACACGACGACGATGATGTTTCTCTGTTCCGACCTAGCCATGTACACAAGCCCTGGCCGTACGTATGCGCGAGTAGGCGCTCGAGACCCCGCCCGTATGTACACACACGTGGCCGTATTTTCTTTCTTGCACCCTGGACGTTGTACGTACGCGTACATGCTACGTGCACGCCTCTACTACGACACGTGCGCACCTCTACTACGACATGTGCGCGCCTCTACATCGACCAGTATGTACGTACACATTCGTGACCAGAATGACAACGCTACGTACGCTTCGACCAGGTGGGTCCCGACTGTCAGGCACTTCCTTGCATGCGAAGATGTAGTTGGTGGGTCCCAACAATCAGGGGGCAAATCTTTTTGTTTTTTTGCCCGAATGCACTTCCTTGCGTGCGAAGGTGTAGCTGGTGGGTCCCAGCAGTCAGGGGGGAAACATTTTTTTGCGAAATACGGTGGCCCGTCCGGTGGGTCCCCGCTGTCAGGTGGAGGAATAATTATTTTGCACGTAATAAGGAGGCACTTCCTTGCTGTGGCCGTGGACCCAGCTGTCAGCCTCTCCACGTACAGTCCATGTTCGATGGAAGCCGTTCCTTGACCACGTTGACCACGCTGCGCTGAGAGCACCAGGGCGGTGAACGACGGCGAGGCCTAGGAAGGGGACAATGCGGAGCCGGGGAAGACGCAGCAGTGGATGCCCACGCGTAGAGGAGTACGAGGGTTCACTGGTTCGCTGCGGTGTGAGGCTGCCGTCGCCGCAGAATAACAAGGGGTGTGGGTGAGTAGAGGGATGGCCTGGCCAGCGGTGGGAGTAGTAGGGGCGGTGAGGCCTCCGCCGCATCGCATCTGCCCATGGGAGGCAGGAGCACGAGTCACGACCGATGCTGGTTTGGGCGGCTGGAGCAAGAAGACCAGATGTTGAAGAAGCACTACGGCCATTGGATGGACATCATATGGTCACTGGAGCTAGAATCGTGCATATTGACTAAGTTGACAAAGCCCTCCGTCCCCGTCAACTTAGTAGGCCCACAAGTCAGCCTGCCACTATAATGGGTCCCAGCTAACAAGGGGAGTATTCATTTTTTTGTGCGTAATAAGGAGGCACTTCCTTGCGTGCGAAGATATAGCTGGTGGGTCTGAGCTGTCAGCGGCGGTAACATTTTTTCGCGAAATACAGAGGGCCTTTCGGTGGGTCCCTAATGTCAGGTGGAGGAATCATTATTTTGCGCGTAATAAAGAGGCATTTCCTTGCGTGCGACCATGGACCTAGCTGTCAGCCTCTCCACGTACAGTCCACTTCAGATGCATGTCGGTCGTTGACCATGTTGACCAGGCCGCGCCAAGAGCACCAGGGCGGTGGACGACGGCGAGGCCTAGGAAGGGAACGACACGGAGGCAGGGAAGACTCAGCAGTTGTTTCCCACGCGGAGGGGAGTACGACTGTACGAGGGTTTATTGGTTCGTCTGCCGTCGCCGGAGAATAACAGTAGGTGTGGGTGAGTAGAGGGATGGCTAGGCCAACAATGGGAGTACGGTGGGGCGGTGAGGCCTGCGCGGCAGCACAGCCGACCGCGGGGAGGAGGGAGCAGGCAATCCCACCGGCGCTTGTTTGAGCGGCTGGAGCAGGAAGAGCAGAGATTGAAGAAGCACGACGGCCGTTCGATGGACATCGTACGGTCACTGGAGCTAGAATCATTCATATTGACTAAGTTGACAAAGCCCTCCGTCCCTGTCAACTTAGTAGGCCCACAAGTCAGCCTCCCACCATGGTGGGTCCAAGCTAGTAGGGGGAGTATTCATTTTTTTGTGCGTAATAAGGAGGCACTTCCGGTGGGTCCGAGCTGACAGCGGGGCGAACCTTTTTTTCACGAAATACGGTGGTCCGTCCGGTGGGTCCCAGCAGTCAGGGGCAAACATTTTTTTTCGCAAAATACGGTGGCCCGTCCAGTGGGTCCCAACAGTCAGGGGGGAATGGTTTATTCCGTGAAATACTGGTGGCCCGTCCGGTGGGTCCCTACTGTCAGGTGGAGGAATAATTATTTTGCGCGTAATAAGGAGGCACTTCCTTGCGGCTGTCGTGGACCCAGCTGTCAGCCTCTCCATGTACAGTACTCTTCCGATGGAAGTCGATCGTTGACCACATTGACCACGCCACGCCGAGAGCACCACGACGGTGGACGATGGCGAGGCCTAGGAAGGGGACAACGCGGAGCCGGGGAAGACGCGATAGTGGATGCCCACATGGAGAGGAGTACGAGGGTTCACTGGTTCGGCTGCGGTGTGAGGCTTCCGTCGCCGCAGAATAACATGGGGAGTGGGTGAGTGGAGGGATGGCCTGGCCAGCGATGGGAGTAGTATGGGGACGGTGAGGCCTCCGCGGCAGCACAGCCGGCCACGGGAGGCAGGAGCATGTGGCACGACCGGCGCTGCTTTGGGCGGCTGGGGCAAGAAGACCAGAGGTTGAAGAAGCACTACGGCCTTTGGATGCACATCGTTGATCACGCCGCGTCGAGAGCACCAGGGCGGTGGACGATGGCGAGGCCTACGAAGGGAACGACACGGAGCCGGGGAAGACACGGCAGTGGCTGCCCACACGGTGGAGAGTACGAGGGTTGATTGGTTCGGCTGTTGTTGCCGGAAAATAACAGGAGGTGTGGTGAGTAGCGGGATAGACAGGCCAGGGATGCGAGTATGATGGGGCCGTGAGGCCTACCGGGCAGCACTGCCGGCCACGGGAGGCGGGAGCAGGTGGTTCTGACGGCGCTGGTTTGGGCGGCTGGGGCAGGAAGATCAGAGACTGAAGAAGCACGATTGCCGTTAGATTGACATCTAACGGTCTAACGCTGGTAGAGTCGATTGTTGACTAAGTTTCTTTTTTGAGAAACCTTGTGTACGCATGAACTTAGTAGGCCCACAAGCCAGCCTCCAAATCTGTGGCAGACAACATAAAGCCCATTTGCTATTTTTTATAATTTGCAGCCCATTTGCTAATTCTTAAGTAATTTATTACAACCCATTTTCTGCCCAGGACCACGGTCAAAAAGTTCAACCTTATTTTGCATATTTCGGTGGAGTCTGAACTGTTGTAATCCCGAAATGATAAACATTTTTTAAGAACTTATTGATTTGCCAAAAAATCGTTTTGTTTTTGTATGCAGATAAGATGTGGGACAATTGAGTTGGTTTAAGGGAAAACCAATGGTAAAAAATTCAGCGCTGGGTGGAAAAAACAACAAAAATAAGGATGTAAATATGGAAAGGGAATTTTATGTGTTTTCAATATAATGATACGTGTATATGAACTAGTAAAACTATATGTAGAGCTTAGAAAATGGATGTAGGATATGCGTTTCAAGAGGATAATAGAACTAGGCTGTGTATTTGATTCAGTAAAAAAACTGCCTGCAGATGTTGTAAGACAAAATATAACTAACGCTGGCGGGCCAGAGGCCAGTAGATACCCGCTGGATCTTAGTGCCCTGTTGTCATCATGGACTAGGCCTGTTAAAAACAAAACCAACCCTGGGCAGTCTACAGCCCAGTTGAAACTTGCTCGACCTGAAAAAACAATATACGTGCTAAATAAACGAGAGAATTCTGCAAGTACAGACTGATAACTGGGATGCAACACGTATATTTTTTTTATCGTGATAATAAGTGCATGCACTTGTTTCGAAAAAATTGGAGAACTGGTAATTGGAACAGCGGGTGCTTATGCTACCCATCAAATAAAAATCAGGTGCCTGAAAATTCGTTTCGAAACAAATGATTCAGCTTTATATCCACATCGACCCTCGGCATGATGGTTGGAAGCAAATGCAAGTTCATACCAAAAGATTGTTAACAACAATACCATCTGGCGGACGACAAGGTAGTTCAACTACCAATACCAAACTAACTTATAATCTTTTTACTCCTGGTCCTAGTGTTCGTTTGGTAGAAAATCTTGTAGAGGACCAGCTCCCGCTCCTTCTCTTGCTCCAGGTCCCCGAGGTGGTACTGGTGCATCACCCAGTTGGTCCTCTGCCGGTCGAAGTTCTTGTTGGTGTGCAGCACCAGAACCTTTTTTGCTGCCCGTCTGCCGGCCGTTGACCATCACTGGCAAGGCATTGCCGGTCTTGTGCCACATCGCGTGCATGCCGCACTCCGACTGTATCTTGCGACGCGTCCACATGCCCCTTTTGAACGCCCTGGAATTGCGCTGGAAGAAATGCTTCCTTAGGCCACTCAGTGTGATACCTGCAGTATTGTGGAATACAGGTTTTAGTGTACCTAGTTGGCATTTTCATAACATCTTTGGCATGTTGCAGTCACTTGTTTCACTTTTTATTAACTGTCAAATTGTAATTGCTTCACCAGGTCTGCGTCTAAAAAGAAAAATAGAGCTATAAACAAAGGAATATGTTTGTGCAAGTAGACGGCTGATCGGTGTCTTACTTGGAAGTTTCTCAGGTTGGGTGTAGCATATGCCGTGCTCGCTGTCGATGGTTGGTATGAACAAATCGATGAGAGACTGAAATCTCGCGCTATCAGTACTCACTTTGGCCTCAAGGTGCTCGATCAGCTCCTGATCTGTGGGATCGAACTTGACGCCAGCCGGCAGCACCGGCCAATCCTTCTTCGACTTGCATCGGTAATTCCAGTTATATGGTACTCAATGTATGATCAATCGATTGTTTTAAGTGAATGATGAAAGATTTCGACAGATAAGTGGTACTCCAAATCTGAAGTCCAGAATACCCGAACACGCCGCCGGGATTCTTGTGTCACCTCACGCGCAGCGTGTTGTCATGTCAATTCAATGTGTGGACATGATGAATAATTTGACCGACGTATACTAGTACTGCTACTGTATTGGAGTACTTACTAGTCGTATTTAGTGTCACAATTTATACATAGGTTTAACTAACAAGTATGCACTTGAAGCCTAACTGATATATATATATGGCTTCTGCACATCATCTCCATCATCATTATCAGTACATCCTACGCAGGTGAGTTAGGATTCACTTTATCCCAGGAAGGTATCTATCCTTCAAACCAGAGGAGTGCTTCAAACTAACAACAATACATAATATCCAACAAAAGAGGGTCGTGCTACAGCAGCAGAATACATGGCTCAGTCTAGATATCAGCACGGATCAAGTTGTGCATATTTGCTGTTGGCATGAACCACATCGCCGCATGTCGGGTTTGCAAAACCCATCCATCGCATGGAAGCTTGATGCCTTTCACACATTGAAGATTATCTGGCAACAAGCTGTGTCGACGAATCTCTGGATATGGTGATTCATGAAACCCATGGTATGATGTGTAAACACAGTCCCCTCGCGAATGGAAGATGCATAGCACAGTAATCATCACCGGTGATATGATCGATGATTGGTTGGATGATCGGATAATTGAGCCCGAGGAACAAGGAGTGGTTGCCGAGGCTATAAACCCGCCTCCAGTTGAATACGCCTGGCCCAACGGAGCTGGGATCTTTCTCGAACATGAAGCAGCCATAGCCATCAATGTCACGAACGCCCCACGCATTGTATTGCATGTGGTTTGATGTAATGGTTTGGTTAATTTGGTACGTGCGAATGAGCATCAAATGACCGCCGTTAGCTGAACGAGCGATAAACCACCATCCATCGGCTGGTATGATTCCAGGTCCTGGAATCATGAAGGCCAGCGCATTTGCGTCTGCTGCAACAATTCAAATTGGAGACCAAAAGGACAAAAATAAACAAGCATGTTCAGAGTATGTGTGGAATTAAGATTATTATAACAGGGACACATATCATAGACAGAGAATTGCAATGCCGTGGTCATAATCATACCCCAAGTTAAAAAAAAGCCAATGGCTTTCATATTCTAGCAATATGTCATGGTTCAAACATCATGTAACAATGAGAGGAAAACAGCTATGACAGCGCCTACTCATATTCTACCATAGCACTTACTACTACTGTTCTCATATCAACTCTAAGCAATAACATGCGTTGTTATAAAAATCTTGTAAATGAGAGTAACATATAGCAATCATGATGTTATGCCCATAATATGTATTCTAACAATCATTAGATGCCAATTGTTCTCATATCAACTCTAACAATAACATGTGTGGTCATAAAAATCTAGGAAATGAAAGGAACATATAGCAATGATGTGGTTATAGACATGCTATGCATTCTAAATTTGTAACAAATGAACAGACAGTCGTATTCATAAGGTAAAGATGAGATGAGATAGAACGATTACACGACGATAGATTCCACCAGTATAGGCAGCCAATCTGTGCGTCGACCACGTAAACGATGCCATCGTGCACTATAGCATCAGACAGAAATGTTGCCTCAACAGGATTGATAATGAGCCATAACCATGTATGGCGACCGGATTCCAGATAGACTAATCCCATGTTGAACAAGGCAATGAGCTTGTAATCCATGTAGTCTTCTGATGGTGTGGGCACTTTGCAGATTACAACTTTCTGCAAATAGAGGTCGAGCCAAAAGCTTGACGCGTCTCGTGCGTAGTAGGCAGGAGTGTCCGGTGGGCCGCGAGGCTCGATGGCGGCGGTATCCAACGATGGAAGGGTGATCTCTCGCTGGGTGTAGATATCCACGAGACGCCACGGACTACTGATGTGGTGGATGAGGACGATCCAGTTGGCCTTCATGCCCGCCCAGTAGTGGCCGCGCATGAAGGACATGTGGACAGGTAGTGGTAGAATGTCGAGGGGCACCACGGCAACCTCCGTAGGATCATCAAGTCGGTGTCTGGGCCACCTGCGAGGATCGGGCATCAGCAAGCAGGGTGTCTTGAAAAGAGTCGTCCGGTTGCAGACGAGTAGACGGTACAAAGACACCGAGCATGCGGCCAGACGGACGGTGCTGAGTAGGTCCATACGACTACAGATCTGCTCCAAGAGAACATCGGGGAGGGAATTCCAATCGTGGCTCTGCGTGTCAGTCGGTTCTGCCATTGGGGTTTTCGGTGCCTGCGAGCCAGCGGGAAGTGGAATCGGGCAGGCGAGCGAAGAAGCTTCTCCTCGTGTGGCCGAGCAGGGAGCGGGGGGATATGGTACGCCCGAGCTACCAAGGAAGATGGCGCGGGTGGGCGAGCAGTGAGCGGGGGTAAATGGTGTGCGGCCGACGATGGGGAAGAGAGGAGGAAGAAGAAGAGAGGAGGAGGAAGAAGAGATGGCAGTACTGGGTAAGGCTGATTTAGTAACACCAACACGCTGGTTCAGCTTATTAATTACGTGTCCCATCTGCTGCAGCGTGTATTGTCACTTCACTGCGAAGACTAGTTGAATAGTTCTCTCTGACCAAGATGGGGAATAATGGATCGCGAGGACTTCCTTTCTACAGTATCCCTATGCCTCTACGCTCACTTCACTCATTTTGCTCCGTACCTAGTCATTTGTTGAAATCTGTAGAAAGACAAATACTCCGTATTTGGGAACAGAGGGAGGCTTTTACTCCGTACTATTTGGGAATAGAGGGAGTATCACCATATGGAGGGAACAGAGGAAGCTTGAAATATGAACATGTCAATGGGAGGGAGTAAGCCCCATGCATGCATGCATGCATGCAACATGCAACACTCACACTTACACATGGACACACGCAACACTCACGCACCCATGCGGCACACAGCACACGACGCAACACACACGCTCACGCTCAAGTGCTCAACCTACTCCCTACGTCCGTGAAAGACTATACATTTAGAGATTTACACATTGACCAGGGCATAATTAACGCCCAAAAGTAGCAGACTTGTGTGTGCATCTGACCATTGAGATAAGAAGATTAAATGAAGGCCGTTGCATGCTGTAATTAAGGATAGACATGTAGCCTATACCTACAGCACAAGTTGGTGCATTAGTCAATCAATATTGATTTAGATTAAAGGCTAAATGCATTGGAAGTGTAGGTGTACATCATGTACTACACTCTTTGTTTTATAGCTGATGTACACTCTTTGTTGGAAGACCGAGGGAGGACACATGCATGCACTCACATACACAGCCAGCGCGGTTCGCGCGCAAGGGTTGGACTCGTGTCGCGCCTGCGTAAAGTTTTGTTTAACTGATTTCTTTGCTCTGCCAACTGACAGGTGGGACCCAGAAACCAGGTGACAATTTAACCAGTCAACAAAGTGTCACGTTGACTATGTGGCCGGTCAGTAGGGTGCAATAGGGTGCTCTACGATGAGCTAGTGATTGTATAATCGCTGCAAAACTATATATAGTGACCGTAAAGAGCGTATTGTTACATACGTTGACCGCCAGTGTATTTTTCTCGTTTCAAATTAATCCATGTTAATCGGAAAGGACGCAGTATGGACTACTACTACTAGTATTGCTTTGATGTGTCCCGTCAACTCGCCGAACGAGGAGAAGCTTGCTTACTACGCCTCGTCCTAGTAGGAGTGTACTAGTACAACTATAGTGAACGATGCTACTGTATGATGCCGCCACGTCACGTATATTCAAAGTTGTGCCACCTTTTTTTTCTCAAAGAGCGTGTTGGAGCCCGTGCAACAACCACACAAGTTGCATGTACACATACCACATTTACTAGTATTAAATTCTAAAGGACAAATGCCAGTATGCCACACAAGTTCATCTACAACTCATGTGATAAATTTGTGCACGACTAGTCTACATATATTCACAGCGCTACCGTTCACAATTACCGTACTCCACTTACACGTTATAGATGGGCTACATGTCGCCCTCCAGGTTCCAGTCCCAAGTGTTCTTCATGGATGGCATGATGCATAGCGGTGGGCAACGGGAATCATTGTCGCAGCTTTCTAGTCCGGTTCTACACGATGGAGACTCATCCAAGCTGAAGCGGCATAAATCAGGGATAGCGTGTCCCAGCATGTCGTTCATCCGGCGGTGCGCACTGAAGACACAACCATGCTTCATGAACGGCAGGCCTTCTGTGTCGTGCACAGAGGGTGGCATCCACTTCACAATGGGGTAGCTGTCCCCGATGAAAAGCGAGTACTCTCCAAGAGTGTTCCTCGGCACCCACGTAGCATCACGGAGGTCGAACTCGGCGCCGTTCATCTGGTACACGCGGCATCCCAGATCTGGACACATGGTGACATACATAGTCAAGGTCCATGCATAATAATGTTGTGCTCAAATATGACGGTCAGTAATACTGTGCAACAAATAGTACTACTCCGGTATAGAGGAAGTAAAATAACCGGCTTATTATATATAGCCACTCTTGGCTACATGGATGAGATAGTAAGACATGGAAAAACAAAAATGGTGGCAGCTAGTGGGTTCAAGTCTTCAAGGACCTAGCTAGCTATATGCATCCTCCAAGGTAAAAAGTACTCCTACTAGTACTACAAAGTATACTACTAGTACAACAATGAAAGAGAAGGCGAGAGGGTTAAAAATGGAATACCTGGGTAGATGGTGACAGTCCGATCATGATAGATTGTGTGACCATGTTGCACACCAGTGGTACCATGGGTACGGCTGCTAAGATAGTTGATCCCAATATGCCAAAGTCAGCTACAAGGTTCCAGGTTAGACCGAATCGCGGATGCAAATGCACATCCAGGATCGGAGATCTTATTTTGATCGGGGGATGACTGGTCCCTGCAAAATAATGGAGTACCGTTAGGGATGCAAATGATGGTTTGTGCATTCCGTTTGTAATCTCCCGTACCGTAGGATGGCAACCAGATGAAACAAGTCCCCTAGCTTGTCACCGCGAAGATGCGGCCTAGATGGCACACGGCGTCTTCGAACGTGTAGGGGTACAAATCTGCCGCCGCCAACATGCGCCAGCCTCTGCCGTTACTGCCTCTTGCATTGATGGCAATCCTTATGCCGAACACCGCGATGAGATAGTAATCGTCATAGCCGCGTCGCTTTGTCGGCGGGTCCGCAATTTCTATCTTCTTCAATCTCATGTAGGCATCATCATACATATTCAAGCCCAGCCAGTCCGGAAGGCCGATCCCAATGGTGGAGAAGGGGTCTACCGGAACGGCTGCACTGTTGTGGATGTTGTGCAAAATGATGGTGGTATCCGGCCGAAGATATGCAAGCCAATCTTCGTTGGCACCGACCCAGACCTATATATAAGATGGTGGGCAGCGGAGAAATTACGGGATGGAAATGGAATAACTAAGTACTACATGATCAAACTCCATTACTGACTTGCTCATCGGACAAAATCCGACTACCTCTCAACATCAGCAACTCTAGAGGAGTCAACGTGCAATCATGGCCAGGGAGCGGTGGACTGTTCGAAGGATTGTCACATAGAAGAACCTTCTCCTCGAGGATGCATGGAAGACCAACAAGCATGGCTTTTTTAAGCAGCGTCTTGAAAAAGTTGGTGCAGGAAGCACCGAGTCTTGCGGCGGTGAGGACGTCGGAGCGGCGTGCGATTTCTCCCACAGGATCGTCGTCCAAGGTCTCCCAGCCCCGACGAGGAGGAGAACCGCCTGGCGAATCCATGGGAGCAGCGACGAACTGCCTTCTCTTTGGGGGGAGGGGAACTGGCGAGGAGGAGATAAGAGCGTAGTAACCACAGGGCCTCGTCCCTTCCAACTGTAGATCGTTCCTCAGCGAAGGGGTGAGGCTATTATTTACTACTAGTACTCCCTCCGATTCTTTTTATTCTGCGCATAAGAGTAGACACGGATACCAAGGCAGGGGCTCGCTGCATGCTTTCTGGATGGAAATACCCCTAGCGCATGGATGGGAGGAGCTAGCAGATATAAATGCCCCATGCAGCCCATTGGTTGTCCGTCCGCGTTCTCCTCTCTCTGCAGGTTGCATGGATGTCTCCCTCTCTCTCACATGACTGCATGCGGTGGCGCTGGCCTATGAGAAGCTCGCATGAAGATAGCAATCTTCTCTCTAGAAGAGATTTTTTTGAAAGAAAGGGATTATGGAACGTTATGGGATTGCATTATACTGTAAATAATAGCACTAGTAAGAAATTTTTGGCACTAGGTAGTGGTTTTTGGCATGGATTAAGAAATTTTGGGTATGTTTTTGCCATTTTTTGTACACGCCAACTAGTGTCAAAAAATGTCTTACATTATGTGACAGAGGAGTACGTACTCGTACTGTAGCAGTACTAGTACTACTTTTCTCAACTAGTAGTGCGATGTACTGTACTTCTAGTCTAGTATAGTATAGTGCACCAGTTTTGAACTCTTGAATCTCAGGGCCAAGGAGCTACAGTTGGAAGTGGAGGGCACTACTGTTCTCTAGAACCATCAATGTACTATCAATGCAGGGGAAGTACACCTGCGTAGTGGCCTAGTGGGTACTCTCGGTGCTCTATTCAGCCGCTCCTCTCACGTAGCTGGCCTACTCAGCCGCTCCTCTCACGCACACACTAGCAGCCTGTTTATCAGCGACGGTTACTGCGGGGGCAGAACATTTGAGTTATTTGATATAGCGAGACTAGGCTTTTCGCTTCAATTTGTGGAGGTGTAATGGATCTCGTCGAACTTTGTTAGTAGTTCCATCTTTATGAATGAGATGAAGCAAAGCTTTTTCCTCCGTTTCAAAAAAAACACGCCAAGAGGAATTTCTTTTATAGTAGAGCCGATAATGGAGTGAAGTCCATGCGTGCAACGCCACGTAGTAGTACTTCCTCCGTCTAGGTGTGTAAGTCATCTTACGTTGTGCATCGCGACCAAGGCGGAGAGGAAAACGAGAAAACTTAATGTCCTTTTGCTAATTAATAGCATTGCATGCAATGAACTAACCACTGCATGTTATGTTTGGTAGTCTCAAGTCATTGAAAGCATGAACATCCCACATATCTTATTGGTTGATATGCCACAAAACAAAAAAACGAGAAGGGAGTTAATGTATGGTGCCTAAGTGTTTTGGGATTATTTGGTTTTCGTAAGGTGACTTACAGACCTAGACGGAGGGAGTAGAGCACTTTACGTACAGAGCCATATTGCACAGTTCCCAATGCCCCGCCAGGCTTTTCCGGCTCCTCGGGCTTAATTGGGAGGCGCTAGTTTAAATATGCTACTAGCTGATGAGGAAGCTACAAGCGAGGTGCGGCTAGGGCGAGCACGCGAGCCACGGGATGCCGGGAAGGAAAACCCATTCACATGGCTAGGTTGTCCAGTGCACCCAGATTGTGGGGCCGCACGTTTGTTTGACTTCAAAACTCAAACTACCCGTGTAAAATATTGGCTCGCAGCGAAGTGTAGTAGTACTATTTTTTTAAAAGGCCGCCGTGCGTTCGGCCAGGATCGAACCCACAAAACGAGGTATACACTCCCGCGACCACTAGTAGTACTCGTTGGAGTACAATGCAACCTAGAATAGCCTTTTGTCGCTAGTAGTACGTACATTGTTCCTTACAAGAAACCCCTATCATCTGGTGCTGGCTATAAGCCAGTGCCATGTCATCTACAACCCATCTTATAGCCAACATGTACAATAATAGATCAAAAGAGTGTACTACTTTTTTATTATGTGGCCCACTTCTCATTCTCACAAAGTGCCGTGGAGCACGTGCTAGAGCTGGCTCTTCACGAAGAGCCCGCTTACCTTCTCTCTCCTCTTCTCTTTCCTCCAACTAAGTAGAAATATACTAGTTTATTTCTTATAGCCCGCTGACTCAGCTCTATTGTACTTGCTCTAATAATGCAAGAAACCACTAAAATGCCAAGAAACTACTACCACTTGCATACGTGGCAGATTTAAGATAATACTACCTTATCAACCATTGTACATGCTCTTACCAACAAAAATCCTCGAGTGACCTCCTACCTCCGGACCGTCCACCTAGTCATCCTCGGCCATGGGACGAAGCTACCACCACCGACAGAAGGCGAGGTTAAAACCGTCGGCGATGCGGAGCCCATGTTGCGGCAGCCTGGATGCCAGCTCCGTCCGGAGCTCGCGGCCGCTAGCTAGCCAAGATAGCTCCGTCCAGCTGCTTGTCTGCAAGGTTTGCTAGCTAGATTGGCATGGCAGCGCGGCGGCTTGCTCGCGCACGCTGCACTAAGGCTAGCCATCTGGCTCGAGCAAAGGCCAGCGCGGCGGCTTGCTCGCTCGTGAGTCAAGCTCGGGCCAGCCTGCCAACTCGTGCGGAGGCCAGCGCGGCGTCCAGCCCGTCCGGCGGAGCAGCAGCCAACTCGCTCATCACCGGCGCCACCGACGAACATGCATCAGTACTGTTTGAAGTAATGTTCAGGAAAAATAATGATTTGAGGGGAATAACATGATAGAAGGTCAGATGTGGGTCCCTCATGTCAACGGTCAAACAAAATGTGTTGGTTTAAGCTGCCTTGTCAGCACGGACGTGTGAGCCAACCCTGTCATAAATGGGTTTAAACGAACCTAATCGGTAGGAGTACTAGGTAGTTTTTGGCATGGATTAAGAAATTTTGGGTATGTTTTTGCTATTTTTGTACAATAGATTCTTCCTAGAGCTGGTTGAAAGTGGTAGTTTTTTGTTAAATACTCTACATATTGTAAGAAGGAGTGAAAGTTAAGCTTTGGAAGCCAATATGCAAGGCTAGTTACATAGTGCATAGGTGTACATGATTGAAAGTAAATATCAACCATGAGTGACTAATATCTTGATGGAAAACTTGAAACTATGGAATACTAGGAAAAAATGCATGGATCGAAATACTAGCAATGTTCATGTCCATTACAATGAATCATAATTAGAATAATACTTATTCACAAACTTGGTACAAAACACTCTAATTTTGATATACATATGTCACTAGAGATATATTATGTTTCAATTAGAATATATTCCTTGGGCTGTTTTGGTGAGGTCAGGGAGGGATGTGGTTGGTTTTAAGATACTAATTATTGGTTTTTCTGCAAATTGGTAGACAAGTGGGATGTTGGTGAGAAAAGGCAACAACTTACCTCACAATCGTTAGATGTAGATCTAATGGTCAGAAACGATGGATGGCAGACACACCAACATCACCAACTTAGTCTTGTGTAGGAGTACTAGCAAGATCCGTGCATTGCACGGAACATCAAGATGCATTTTTTTATAAAACACTTGTTGTGATTGACCCTTGCGGGAGTAATCCCAGGTGTAAAAACTAATGATATCTCGAGAATATGAGGTAAGGTGAATAGGAGTGGGGTGTGGTGGTGGTTGGTGGTCAGACTGAGCGGAGGCATGGGGATTGACGACGCTGGCAGCGGCCACCAGGCCAGTTTGTTCCAGAGGCTTGCTTTCTTACTTGCTCAACAATGAGGTTTGTTGGAGATAAGGATGAACGAGGGAAGGCCTTGTCTGCAAATGTGGAGAGGGGTGCGGGTATCTTTTAGTTTAATTTCCATCCGTCAGATATAGATCGGACGCTCTATATTGCAAGATGGCACACGTACCATCATCACCAACTCGGTTTTTATAAGAGAAGAAATATAAGTATGGAGATACAAATGTATCATCGATACTTGCTTCCGTAAACTAGCATCTACATTCTATTCAATGCCTCGGCATGTGGGGCCTTAGCACAATGACTTCTCGACTACGTAAAACAAAGATTTTCCCGTCACCGAGAAGGAGGGGGTGATGGCAGCGCGCTTTTTGGCTTGATCTAGTCCTAGTAGTCATACTAGGTGGTCTAAGCATGTGTAGATTTATTCTTTTTCACATCTCATGTTTGCCGTACTGCCACGACTCTTGATGAATAGATAGTAAGTTATTCACGGGGAAACCCTTGTTGAGCGTGTTTGCGAGAGAGAGAGAGAGACAATGTGCGTGTGTGATATGTTAGAGACTGAGGCAATGATAACAGATTCGTTGTGTCTATGTATGTGGAGGATAGAGAGAGACATGTACATGGGGCTTTGTGTTGTGTAACGTGGAGACACATATACATAATTAGAGAGTGAGTGTGTGAGATACACATGCGGACATGAGGAGAGATGAGGATCCAGATAAATGGGTGTTTGTGCGTGTCTGTGTGTGTTTGTGCACGTGTTTGTGTGTGAGAGGGAGAGATTGTATGTGGAGTAGAGAGACCACCGATGATGTAAACCTAATATAAGGGAAGGGGGAATGATGTGACATGTGTAGTAGCGAGAGAGCACGGGTGCAGGCGGGGGGAGCAGACTATTTGGAAGAGACATCGAGTGTGTGTGTGGGAGAGGGGTGTGAGAGCGAGAGAAAGAGAGAGCTAGCGACGGAGAGAGAGAGAGAGAGAGAGAGAGAGAGAGAGAGGAAGAGAGGGGTCGTTTGTGTCCATAAATGGCGTATAGATAGGGAGACAATGTTGATGTTGTCCGAAATTGGCCTATGAATGGAGACACAAGGGGAGCGAGTCATCGTGTGTGTGATAGGGACTTCATGAGAGATCTAGAATAGATGGTGTAGAGAACAATGTGCGAAATCGAGAACGATTATACATTAGGGAGCTATGCAAAGAGTCACGACATATATGTATACAGGGAAGGAGCTGGGGCGGGTCCGCATGTGGGAGAGATAGAAAGAGGAGAGTGGTGCACAAGGAGACAAAGTGTGCTTGTTTGCAGTGGGGGTGGTGTGTGAGGTGAGTGCGCGAGAACCACATAACTAGGGAGATAGACGTTTGGGGGCGACGTTTTGTGTGTATGGGAAATATACACTCTGCATAGTGCATGTGCTTGGGTAAGAGAGATAGCGGGAGACCTAGAGAGTGAGGGAAGAGATGTGTGCATGCCCGAGAGACAGTGATAGAGACCTATGTTGGGGTCCGGAATTTACAAGAGAGAGGGGTGTTAATGTGCTCGTGTGTTGGTGTTTGGGGGAGAGAACGAGTTCTCTATGTGTGTGTGGTGGTGGTGGGGGGGTGACTTCAGATAAAGAGTGAGGTGTCTATATTTGAGGGACTTTAGCGTAATTGAGATATTGTGCACTCATGGTTGATCAATTTGTTTCACAGTTTGTACTATGAGATAATGATACTTTTGAACATGCGTGATATACCTTGCTGTACTAGAATTACAAACCTAAGATTGGAATTTTGGAATTCGACTCTATCATTAGCTTTTGTAATTCATTTAAACAGAGGTACATTTTTAAGCCTGAATTTCGTGATTTCAAATTCATATATCAAACCTAGAGATATACACATACGGGCATGGTCAAACTTTATAAGCATCCACTTTATTCATACACATACACATTTTTGCTTTTGTCATCATATTTAGGATAAACACATTTGGAATTTCATTTGAATTGGACCGTATGATGGTATTTTCTTGTAGTAGCTCAATGATCCATATTTGAATTGAATGGACAATCTAAGTTTCGAGTTGGAGACATTGATTTTCAAAACTTGCACATTTTTTACGTGCAAAACAAACAAATTGTCGCCCATGATATCATAGTCGGTCGTACGAGAGCAGAATACTTATAATTTTAGGCGCCAAAAGCTTTCAAACTTCCCGCTCACATCGAAATATCACGCGCCCGAAAGTTTAGCCCTGCAATATTCCTGTTTTACCCCTGCCACATGAACGGAAAAGGGCTGCTTTGGTAACTCCATTGTTTTCCCTTCTTTGCCCCCAACATTCTTCCCCAGAGCCCCTCCCCGACCCCCAACCACGGCAAGACGCCAAATCTAGTCATCCGCCGCAGCGGTGGACCTCACACCCCGCCGGATCTACCTTCCGCACCTTGGAACCCCCAACTGCCAACTCACCACTTCACCGGAGCCGCTTCAGCGACTGGCTTGTCCACCGCTCCAGATCTCCTTGACCACCATCATGGTCCACTACACCGGATCTTCTTAACCGGCGCCCTCGTCCACCACAGCGTAGGCCCTTCACTGACTTCCTCGTCCGCCCCTTCGCTGGCCCTTCATACAAGCCCTCGTCCGCCGCAACAGATCCGCCTCACCGAAAGCACTGTACAACGCGCCCGCGAAGCCTTCGTCCACTGCACCGGACCCGCTCCACAGACGCCATATTCAACTCCACTGGCCCTGCTTTACCGACACCGCAGCCTCATCAGGTTATTTTGATTTGTACTCCTTCGGTTTTTCTCTTTATCGTGCAACTGTTCACTTACCACAGATGAGCTTTCTTGTATGTCGACAGGCGCCTCAACCGTAGCACCAGAGCCATTTCAGCGACGGCGACAGCCGACCCAATGTCAACCGCAACACGAGCACCATCGACGATCCTTAGCTATCAAGTATAACAATGATACCCATACACCGCTGAGAATTAGGTACTATTATCCAACGGCCGACGCCTACGTTCACTTTCCTAGCATAAGCACCGCGCACCTTTGAATTTCTTCAGGGCTTCATTCAGTTTTTCATGAGACGCGTTATTCTGCTTGCACTTGTAGGGCCATACTTCTGGCAGTGAACATGTTACATGTGCTAAATTACATACCAGTGCACATATAGTTAATATGCTTTAGTTTTGTTCTGATGCCACATGTTGGTTCCATCAGACTGCTTAATGTTGTCTATGCTTAATTACACATCAGCAAACTAGCATGTGGTTCCGCTACTTTTTGTTTGTTTTACCCTACATTTTCTGATGCTAGCTATTACATCACTTCTCCAAGCCTCTGTTCATTACTTGTTTGTGTGTTCTTGATCTTCCCAAGTTGCATGACTAATTTGATGCTTCTATTAATTATGGAGCTGCCAACCCCATCAAGAAAAATATTTGTTCTTTTGGGGCTGGCACCTCGAACAAGCATAAAAATAGAGGCAAGCAGATATATTGTCGTGTATGCACACACCCTTATTTCATTAGTTTAGATGAACCATTGATGATCAATTCGGACCAGTGCATGCGATTAAAATTAATTTTACCTAAATAGATGGTGCAGAATAAACTACAACAAGTAGATTTGCAACCACGGGATGCTGACGATATCTTCAAAGAACATTGCAACAGCAGCTAGGCTTCACAGCAACATATGGTAAGCCAGTGTGTTTTAGTACATGTGAAATGTAATGCGAGTGGGCTGCTTTCTTGGCTTGTGCCCTCAATGTGTAATCCTAACGAACTACAAATAGTTTAGTTGTCTGCTTTGTTGTATTGCTTTATTCGAATGCTTATTTGTTGTTACGCTGTACCTGAGTTGGCCAATATGTCAGCAGTGCCTGCTGTACTATCGTAAAGAAATGCATGCCTATTTCATTTGAGTCCTTAACTTTTCCTCTCAACTTCATCACAAGACTGTCTTTGTAGTTTATATGAGGCCACACTGTTAAGTGCTTTCTCAGATTATTTCAACTGCTTAGATGCCTTGGCAACTTAAATATAGCGGTTGTACACTCCCTTTCAACTAGGGATGTCAACTGGGTCCCGTTTAATCCTGATTAAAGTCCCTAGTGGTATGATAGTTCAAAAGAGTTTTTGTTTTTTGAGGAAAATGAACTAGGGAGGTAGAAAAAACTAACTAGATGGGACTGGCGGATGTCATTTATTTGCCACTTACCTCCCTAGTTTCATCTTACCATTTTAATTTCTTCTCGGCTGATGCTGCTTCGAACCATTTAAATATAGTTTGCCATGCTCGGCAATAATTCGTCCATCGTTTACCATGTAAGCTTACTGTCTGGATCATACAATAACTATCTCTTACTGATGTCCAGCGGAAACCTTTCAGCATGCCGTTCACACTAGGACACAATGTACAACCCCAGAATCTATTTGTGGAAGCAGTGCGCCATCCATGTTACCAGATAGTAGCAGTTCAGAGGCAACACCATCGGAGAGCAGTCTGAGCACAGATACTATAGTGCTTGAGGCTCTACTAGAGGCAGAAAGAGATGGTGTGGCTGCCATGAATGAGGTAATCTTTATCTTGAGGCTGGAAATTACGGAATTAGCGGCACACATTATGCAAGCAACCCAAGAATTGGAGGAAGTAAGAATTTTGCATTTGAAGACGGAGGAGGTCCTGCTGTTTCTGCTATCTGAAGCCCAAGGTAATCTCGGTTCTTCTTTAGATACCAGTTGAAATTGTCATTAGATTATTATACTTGCATGTTGTGTCATGTCTCTGAATGGATTATGTTGCAAGACCCCCTATGTTGTCCATGTGTTGTAATGATCCAAATTTTTTAGGCGAGGTAATCCTCAGTACTTGTATGATTGACATAAGGTGAACTGTTTTTCGTGTGAGCATATTGTATTGGATGAAATAACTGTTTGACTCAGAGTGTATCCAACCTACTGAATTCAAAGATCATGGCATTTCTAAATCATAATCATATATAAAGGTGGAATAAATCTTTGTTGTGGTTTTGAAGAAATAAATAACAAAACGTATAATTATCTGTGGATATTCGTAATCGAATACAAATTGGATTTGAATTTAGTTTGCCAGGTCCCATGGCAAATGTGAATGCTAATTCTCCCAAGTTTTGAACTAAGCGGCTAAACACCCACTATAATTTTTGGGCTGCCCGAAGCAAGTGTTTGCGAGATGGAAATTATTGTCTACCCCTGACACTTGACATCCTTATCGACCGGATTTACACTGTTGTCGATAGGGGTAGACTAGTAACTTCAATCAGACGTGACACGACGGCCTCTAAGCCCATTCAGACACGGTGGGCGCCAAACATTGGCGGCAAAACACATTTGATTCAAGCTCGTCTGAAAGACATGTGTCTCTTCCTCCATTTCCCCATTCATACACGATGGGCGGCAAAACAAACTCTCCTCGTCCGAAATCGATGTAGGCTAATATTTTAAATAGGGGCGGATGTGTAACTTCCATCAGATGTGATACAACTGCCCTACCTGTCAGCCCCGTTCATACACCATGGGCGGCAAAACACCCTCTCCTCGCCCGAAATAGTTACCGGCAAATATTTGGGAGATGCAGATTACCGTCCTATCCCCAACCGGCGCGATGTCCAAAATTTTAAATGGGGGATAAGTTCGTAACTTTCCCCCATTTCAGAGAAGCGCGTCCCAAAGTTTGAGATCCCCCTCCCCTCCATTTCCCCATTCATACACCATCGGCGACACGACAACCTCCGCACTGCGGCTAGCCTCCTCCGTCTGCCACCCCATCCTCCACCTTGCCGGAGCCGCTACCCCTACCCCATCGTCCATTGCAAGAGATGGACGTCTCTCATCCACGGCGATGGACCAGGATCCTTTCATCGACTCCTCTCGCTTCATCGGCGTCGTCTTCCACCTTGCCGTTGCCGCTCCTACGACCGCCTCGTCCACGGTAATAGGATATATCCCCCGACCCGGCCGTCTGCCATCTAAAGTCTTCTTCCCCGCTGCCGACAGCCATCGCACCCGTAACACCCTCAACGTATCAGCATAGGCTTACACGGCGTCGCAAGAGAGGTGGTACTCTTCCATATGTGCTTAAGTTATTGATCTCACCCGGAAAATAGATCATAATTTGTTTACTGTACTTTTCTTGTCCGTACCAAATCATAGTGGCTAGTTGAAAGCAAACATTGGTTGCAAAGTAGCTTTGTCTGGTTTGCACCTTCAGATCCTCCATGGCACGGGCACTATACTCGTAAAGCTTATGGTTTCCCCCCTTTATATTCACTACCATCATCGTAGGTGCTTCGTGTCGTGCTAGCACTGCTCCTCAAGACCTCAACCCAAAGCTTACGTGTTGAAACACGAATATGATATGATGCTCATATCACTAAAACAGAGAACATTTAATTGGTCACCTAATGTTCCTATATTCGTTTCGAAAAGCATGTGCGCCACCCACTGGTCCAGCTAGTTCCACTTTCCTGCTTTTTCTCTTGATGCTTAGGGTTTTTCCCTTTTATCTACTCTACTATGATCTGCATAGGTGCTTTCTGTCGTACTAGCATTACTCCACCCTTCAAGCTAAACAACACAACACTCAGAATTCGAAAGCTTAGTTGTTCAAATATGATTGTGATATGATACTGATATTAGTTAACTGGCACATTTAATTGGTTAGCTAAAGGTCCCACTTGAGTTTCCAAATGCATATCGCGACATATAGAGAGACAACATAATTGCATTTCTTTGTCACTTGTTGACCGTACTTTCTTGTCCATACCAAATCTTAGTTGTTATTTCAAAGCAAACATCGGTTGCTAACTACCCTTTGCGCGGTTTGCAGCTTCAGATCTGCCATCCCACTGCCACGGTCAACACTATACTCATCATGCTTATGTTTTCCCCATTTTATGATGACCACAATCAGCCTAGGTGGTTCGTGTCGTAATAGCACTGCTCCACCCATCTAGCTAAACAAGCTTAGTCGTACAATTTCATATCTGATATTATTGCTGATATTAGTAAAACTGAGAGATGTTTAATTGGTTAGCTAAATGTTCCTACTTTAGTTTCGAAATGCATGTGAGCCACATATGGAGAGACCAGAAAAAATAGTATTTCTCTGTGCGCTCTGGTTCATCATGGGTGGCCAACCAACATTGTATTGAAAGACTTGTAATATCTTCAATCTGCTTGCTCTTCTGCTGTTCTTTAAGATGATACTCTTCTCTTGCGGTCAACTGGTCAGGTCGAGTTGTTCTCCCTTAGTATATTTTGAATCTATCAGGTCAGGTCGACTTGTTCTTCTTTACTATATGTTGAAGCTATCATCTGCGAAGTGTCATCACTTCTGGAGCTCTCATATTTTGAGTAGTAGGCCACATTATATTAATGCACACAACAAATTACAGCATGCATGGCATCTTTTAAAAGAATTGTAGAGATAGCACAAAGGGGTTTACAGGGAGGCAGTATTGGATTAGAATCACTTCTGCATTTCAAAGAAAATCTCACTTGTTTTTTATGTTTTCATGCATGTCAGATATTGAACATTATCAAAATGAATATGAGAATGGGCGCACGAGAGGAATATTGCGGAACGATCCACTGGCTAACAAACTTGGCATGGTGGAGGATGGCCTATCTTATTCACCCATCAAGGTGCTTTCTCTAACTTTGCAAAGTTGTATTGGTCGCACATATTTTGCATGTGACCTCTTGCATTACTTCTACTTTGTTACACCATCTGCTTAGTTTAAGCATCATATATGAGTATATGCCATACCTATCCATTTTCTGTACCTATTCCATGTGTCGTCACACTATGTTTTTCCAGTCAAATGTTGTTCTTTCGTAATCGATGTCCAAAACGAAGAGGGTGAGTGCATATCCTCAAGGAGTACAAGCTAGGTATTTGGAGAAGGTAGTGATACCTATTAAATCCGATAGATCATCAGCCACAGAAAACACAGGCCCAACTGTACCACACTTTACCCCTACTCCAGTGGCCAAACCCCTATTAGAACTGCTGGGAGCCCAGCGTCAGGTACTGTCTATGATATCAATTCAAATTTTGAACTCCTAAATTTCTGCTTGTGCCTTACCTTATCTCTTGTATAAAAACTAATTTTAGATGAATCTCCTTGCTCAAAGGATCATACGATCTCAAAACAATAATGGGCTCTGCATTGCTCTTGTCAGTACCTCTCTCTCTTTTGCCTTGTAACGCTGTACTTAATTAATTGCTATTTGATTATGTATCATCAGTCTGCACCTGAGCTTCATTATCCTCTGTTTCTTCCAATATTATTTGATCTATATTTACTCTTTGCAAAATGTAGAATAATGGCAATGCTTGTAAAGAATTTTCTTTGGGGAATTTATTGAATTATCCTTCCATCAACATGGAGAAGGGCTTTGTCCATCCCATGTTAACATGTAATGTAAGTTCATCCTTCTCAAGCCTTCAAACTTTGTTCTAGTATAGATTTGGATAGGCATCATTTCCTCCACTGCTGTTTGCTTTGCTATTTACATCTGATTGGATGTTTGCAACAACTACCGGTTTCAAATTGTAGTTGTAAAAACATGTTCCTTATGCAGAACAGATCCATTTATTTGCTTATATAATTGTGAAACCTGTTACTTGTCTCCTTGTTTCTCTTTCAGACTCGTATCTCTTACGCCAGGCAGAACTTTAGGGAAGATAGTGAGCCAAACCATCTTGAGGACAGCGAGATGACCCCAAGGTCATGTCTTGATGAAGACTGTGAGTTGAAGCTACTCACCAGCAGGTGTGAGACAACCTCTGTGCAGTCGCTGCCTCAATCAGTTCGACTTCTTCAGTCTCAACTTAAAGCGGAAAGGCTTGCTTCAGCTCAGCTCCGACTTGAAGTCAAAGATGTAATGAAGATGTCAGAGGACTGCCGTGCTCACCATCATGCCTTAAATCTAGTGTTGATGCATCTATCATTGAAACAACCAAGGTCTACTCAGCTTCTTCGGATGTTTGGGGGGCCCGACCTGGCCAGGCCTAGTGCCTTTTGAAGTGCTCTCAGTTTTGTATATTCTTTTGTCGTCGTATTTATTTGCACTGGTGGCGAACTTTGATGCCTAGTGGATGTAATATGTGTGATAGCCGTGATAGCCTAGCGTAAGTTGCTTTCTTATTTATTTCCTTGTTGTCTTGTTTATTTGTTTGCTTGTAGTCATTGCAGTTCTTTTTCTGCGGTTTTCTAGTGGCTAAAATAACCTATTTTTTAAAACTAGGCCACAATAACCATGGGCTAATATTTACTGTAGTGACACTAGGCCTCCTACGGGCCGTAGAAACAGTGGGCCTTCTACGGGCCATAGAAACAGTGGGCCTTCTACGGGCCATAGAAACAATGGGCCTTCTACGGGCCGTAGAAACAATGGGCCTTCTACGGGCCGTATCATCAATGGGCCTTATACGGGAAGTATGATCGATTGGCCAAACATGGGCCAATAACAGGCCGCATTATGGCCGCAAACGGGCTAGAGTTGGAATCTTCCGTTCATGGGCCGACCATAACGGGCCATCGTTAATAGGTCGTATTTGATGATGCTATGAAAACGGCCCAACGTATTAACGGACCACAAATGGGTCGACTGTAACCACGGGCTGAATTTGGCCCACAAGCAGAAAATGACAGTAATGGGCCGTAAGTAAACGAATGCTAGAAATGAGGCCAAGAATAAATCTGCTCTGAGAAGGCCGAAAGATAACATGGGCTGGAAACGGCCCAACGGAATAACGGGTTGTTAATGTGTATAAAGTGATACACTGTTCATTACGGGCCAGTTTCACCACGGGCCATTAATGGGTGTAAAGTGATACACTGTTCATTACGGGCCAGTTTCACCACAGGCTGTTAATAGGCCAAGAGTTACATAGGGCCTCATATGGGACGAAAGACTTCATGGGCCATACATGGGCCAGAAGTGAAAACAGACTGGAATCATATTGGGTGGCCTAGATGATGCTACTGGGCCTAATTTGGATAGGGTGTAACGGGCCTTGGGTTAGCGGGCTGTAAATGGGCTATATGCAAACATGTTGTTAACATGCTTTACATGGGCCAGCCCGCCACCTTTTGACCAAGTCAAACGGGCAGGCCTTTTCACAGGAATGGGCTTCTGTTGGGCCGTGCCACGTGTCGACGTATCATAGGCGCCTTCTGTCCAATGAGTGGATGACATCTGTCCCAACGATGAGCCGACCCGTGTTTCCTCCAGCCAATGATGATTTTACACGTGGAAAATCCCCATTGGTCGGGGCTGTTAATGGGTTATCGGATCCAAAACCCGACCCGATAGCTTAACGACGCTCCATTACGGTGGATGCCACGTGTCATTCACCCTTGACGAAAGCACTTCTATGACGCGGGATTTATTATCATGGAAGTGGATACTTCCGTGATGATTATTTTGGTAATGTCATGGAACACTTCTATGACAACACAGGTATGAATATCTTGATTCTGTCATAAAATCGTCATGGATGTACATGCATGACAGAAAATGCGACCTACTGTGACAAACACATATCATCACGGAAGTGTATTTTTTTGTAGTGATTGCCGGCCCGGTGGGACGACGGCAACCAAGGTGCGGACTCATCCGAGGTTAAGTAGGTCATGAGAGGCCGCAGGGCTGGTATCCCATGTGGCCCGGTCCGTCTCCCGTGTTCTACTCTTTCTCGTCGGAGATCGCACCTTCACTTCAACGGTCTTATCGCCGGTGCTCATGGAGACGGCGGAAGGAGGATGACAGGGGCTTTGACGCCGGGCGCCGCTGTCGTAGGATAGATTTAGGGGCGGGTCTTTTTTTCTAAATGGTCGAAATGTAGTTAAATCCGCCGTGTTTGGATGAAATCCATCAAGTTGTACGAAATCCGCCCGTGTTTGCATAAATTTCATCCGTTTGTTGAAAAATAGTTTAAAATGTATGCAGCTAGCATTGGATAGTTGCCTCCCACATCCATGTCCGCGGACTGATCCCTCCTGTCCATGGACGATTGCGGGAGGTTTTTTGCGTATTAACATTGGAGATGCCCTTAATGCTCACCCTTACAAAAGAGTCACTATTTGGGGGTACCTATTTATGAATTATTATGACCATGTCCCTTTTCTTCTCCCACCTCCTCCTTTCGCCATAGTACTACTACAATATTATCGAGAAGTTGTAGGGGAGGGCATTTCCGGTGCTGAGGAGCATATGCTTCTCGGTGAATAGTAAATTCAAAATAAATAGTAAATAAATTATAAAAAAGTCTATTTTTTATGTTCATGTTAGTATAACAAGCATGCTTGATAATTTTAATGCAAAACGGGATAGCGGTGCTTCGACAATGAAAAAACGAGATTAAGTGTAATATTTGTAGGTAACATTTAGCATTCGATTTGTTTTCTTGCCACATGTCAAGATGCGTAAGCTTTTCCACTAAACATTTGCAGGTAGCATTTGGGTACAATGAATACATTTAATTTCTTTAAAGAAATTAACATTTGCAGAAAAACATTTTTGGCTGGTAGGAGCATATGCTCCCAAGAGCTGAATTGGATTTCTAGAAGTTGGGGAGCGCTACACAGATGTCTATGCTTGGAAACTCTCATGGGTACACAGGTGCAGGGCATGCAACTGACCAACCGTGTTGGCTGTCCGATTGCCTTGCGACCCACAAAGACGTTGGATCCACACTAGAGCACACGTTTTGAAACTTAGTTGCTGAAACTTATAGTTTTGTCGGTCACGGGTTCTGAAACTTAGAATTTTATCAGTTGGTTGCCCTAAGTTTCACAAGTTAAAACTTAATGAAGTTTTAACAACTCATCAAAAAATATTCAAAATGGATCTCATTTAAAAGCCCTCGTCACCAGAAACACGGAAGTACAAATGAAACTTAACTCAGACTTTTGTTTCAAAAGATATGTAAGGTTGAAAATTGAAAGCCAAAGCCCCCGCAAATGCATGCTACAAATCATGTCCGTGTGTATGTATTAGTTTGTTTTTCTATACATGGTTCGGATCCATCGCTCACAAATTTAATGTGTATCATTATAATGTGTCAATTTTTTTATTTCTCAGTTGCCTGAAAATCAAATTTATGGTAGTCGATTTTGAGCGAATCCCCGAGGCCGAGATGGGGCATGGTAGTGAGGCAGGGGAGTCATATGTTGACGTGGTCAGATGCGAGGGAAGGGGTGAGGGGAAGGTCTTTGGCGAGGGAGATCGTGATGGGGTTTAGAGTGTGCCAGAGTTAGGAATGAAAGAGGCAATGGTGTTGCCATTACAGGGAAGTCAGCAGTTGATGGGTTCAGGTGCACGGAAGGGGGAGGTCGCCGACAATGACGATCGGGACAGGTTCAGAGGAATGGAGGGTGCAACAACAACATGGCGAAAAGGATGGCTAGGGCACGATTGACGGTGATCGTGGTGCGGATGCATGCATTTAGGCTAGGGTAGGATGGCATCTCGTGATAGAGGATGAAAAGTTAAAACGGTTGGAGGAAGAAAAAGCTCATCTATTCACTCGTTTTCTATCCAACGACTCACAACAAATAAACTGATACAAAATAACATTTTAGAAAATTGCCCCATACATGGCTCTTTTATGTATATATTGTTTCCTTCATATCTTTAAGGCATACTGACAAAGAGAGCCTTGGCTCAGTGGTTGGGCATGTGGTTGTGCAGCCTAACGACCCGAGTTCAATTCCTAGAATTGACAGATGATGCACAAGGGTTTCCCCATTTATTGAGGATCAAGTTTGGTGTGTGGTGGAACCACTCATCAAAAAAATATCTTGATACTCATTTAAAAAAATTCTGAGGACCATGTTTATCTTGGTACTCATACTAAAATGGCCGTATGCATCCCTAGTTGGTGCAGAGGCCAGGGAAGTGAAATTCTCCCCCAATTTAAAGGGAGAGTTCGCTAGAAAAGAAGGAACGGCGACTCGGGGGGCGATGTCTACGCCGATGCCAGGGTTCGCCGCCGCTACCCCCGCCGGCGAGAGACGCGTGGGGGGCGCTTTTGGGCACTGGCCGAGGCTTCTACTAGCGACTCCGACGACGACGATGGAGACTTTGATGGTGGCCTTGCGAGCATGGCGTCCCCCACACCGTCTGACGCCGTTTGCGAAGCCTTGTGGGTGGGATATCCCGAGGAAGAGGTGGCAATGATGGTGGACTTGGCGATTCCCTTCGACGATCCGGTGAGGTGAGGCTTGCGGGCAGAGGACGGGATTGAGTTAGTCAGACGGGTGGTTCATCGACGGACGGCGGCCACGGTGATCCGGCTGTGGAAGGGGCCTCTTCCTAAGGTGAGTCTTCCCAAACCGATCTTGTCAGATTTCATTACAGAGGGATCGTGGAAGGTAGTGAAGAGTAATAAGAAATGGCGACCGTCGGCGGCTCAGCCGCCGGTGCCGGTGATCGACCGATCGAGCGTGATCTAAGCGGAGCGGATCTCGCGTTTGAAATTGTTGCTGGACTCTGAAGGGCTGGAAGCAGCGGGCCGCTGTGTGGGTGTGCCTGTGTTTGGGCTGTTGGGTCAGGGAGAGTTGTCTGCGCGTGGGCCAGGATTAGCAGGGCTAGTGGCCCAGGCGAAACCGGCTAGCAGCGAATGGGTTGAGGAGGCCAACGTGCATGAGATTGCATCGGATCGGGTGCGTTCGCATGCACGATCATGTTTTCCCTGCTGCAGCTGAGGTGTCGCTAGGGTTCGCTACCGCAGACAGATTGGTTTTTCTGCTACTATTTGTGGGCGTGCGAGAAAGGTGTCAGGCCAGTTTGGCGCGCTCATGGCGTTGGCCGGCGAGGCCGTGATGCTTCCCAAGGCTGCGCCACCTACGAAGACGGCTTCGGGGGATGCTAGTGCGGCTCTGGAGGCTTCGGGTGCGGCCGCTCCGGCGCCCGCGTGGACTGCGGTGCCCCCTGTGAGGGCTGCGCCGCCGCTGCCGGGGGCTGCGCCCCCTCAACCGCAGTGCCCCTAGCCTAGACAGAAGGCCGGCGGGCGGGGTGGAGCTACTCATGGCACGGTTGGCCGCGGTATGGGAGCATTCGTGGGTGACAAACGCAATACCCCCCATGGTCAGTGGGTGGACGATGATTACAATGCTTAAAGGGAAGGCCTTCATTGAGGTTTGTCATCCACCGGTGGTGGGCGTGGCTATGCTTGGACTGATCACGGTGCTGCCAGTCGAGGTTTTCAAGGGCCGCCGGGAAACTTTGTTGAGGGTGCGGTTGGCCCCAATAACCGATTCTGGGGCCGCTACCATGGAGGCCGTGGTGTTTACCGGCGCGCTCCTCCTCCACGCCATTCACCCATTGCCACGGGTTCGGTCATGAGTCTTGAGGAGGTGCCCACCGATGGTGTTGTTCTACCTCAGGTTGCGGTGGAGACAGTTCGGGCCCTCGCAGATGTGACGGTGCCGGAGCCCATTCAGCCTGCTGCTGCTGCATCTAACAAAGGTACGGAGAATTCTGGGGGTGACAAACTGTCCAAGTGGGCGATTAAGAAGAAAAAGTTGACCTATTTCCTGTGCGGTGAACTGGGACACTTTATGGCTGATTGCTCTGTTGAGTTATGTGCTTTATGTCGGAAACCGAAGCATACGTCGGCTGAGTGTCTGCTTCTTTTAGGGCCCAAACCGACGGTTAACATTTATGGGCTCTGTTGCTCTGAGTTGATGTTCTTCGAGTCACCAAGTGTGCCTCCGGTGGCTCCCGTCATTGAAACTCCTTCCCAGGTGTGGTTAAGGTAGTTCATGGACCTCTCACTGAAGCTCAGATTATTCAGCAGTTGCGGGAGTTGGCACCGGGGAATTTTAAGTGGTCTCTGATGTCTACTACACAACCTTCTTCTTGTAGACGTTGTTGGGCCTCCAAGGGCAGAGGTTTGTAGGACAGTAGCAAATTTCCCTCAAGTGGATGACCTAAGGTTTATCAATCCGTAGGAGGCGTAGGATGAAGATGGTCTCTCTCAAGCAACCTTGCAACCAAATAACAAAGAGTCTCTTGTGTCCCCAACACACCCAATACAATGGTAAATTTTATAGGTGCACTAGTTCGGCGAAGAGATGGTGATACATGTGGTATATGGATGGTAGATAAAGGTTTTTGTAATCTGAAAATATAAAAACAGCAAGGTAACTAATGATAAAAGTGAGCGTAAATGGTATTGCAATGTGTTGAAACAAGGCCTAGGGTTCATACTTTCACTAGTACAAGTTCTCTCAACAATAATAACATAATTGGATCATATAACTTTCCCTCAACATGCAACAAAGAGTCACTCCAAAGTCACTAATAGCGGAGAACTAACGAAGAGATTATGGTAGGGTACGAAACCACCTCAAAGTTATCCTTTCTGATCGATCTATTCAAGAGTCCGGAGTAAAATAACATGAAGCTATTCTTTCCGTTCAATCTAGCATAGAGTTCGTACTAGAATAACACCTTAAGACACAAATCAACCAAAACCCTAATGTCACCTAGATATTCCAATGTCACCTCAAGTATCCGTGGGTATGATTATATGATATGCATCACACAATCTCAGATTCATCTATTCAACCAACACAAAGAACTTCAAAGACTGCCCCAAATTTTCTACCGGAGAGTAAAGACGAAAACATGTGCCAAGCCCTACGCATAGGTTCATGGGCGGAGCCCGCAAGTTGATCACCAAAACATACATCAAGTGGATCAATAGAATACCCCATTGTCACCACGGGTATCCCACGCAAGACATACATCAAGTGTTCTCAAATCCTTAAAGACTCAATCCGATAAAATAACTTCAAAGGGAAAACTCAATCCATTACAAGAGAGTAGAGGGGGAGAAACATCATAAGATCCAACTATAATAGCAAAGCCCGCGATACATCAAGATCGTACCACCTCAAGAACACGAGAGAGAGAGAGAGAGAGAGAGAGAGAGATCAAACACATAGCTACTCAGCCCCGAGGGTGAACTACTCCCTCCTCATCATGGAGAGCGCCGAGATGATGAAGATGGCCACCGGAGAGGGATTCCCCCTCCGACAGGGTGCCGGAATGGGTCTAGATTGGTTTTCGGTGGCTACGAAGGCTTCTGGCGGCGAAACTCCCGATCTATTCTGCTCCCTGAAGTTTTTAGGGTATATGGATATATGTAGGAGGAAGAAGTACGTCGGTGGATCTCCGGGCTGTCCATGAGGCAGGGGGCCACGCCCAGGGGGTTGGGCGCGCCCCCACCCTCGTGGGTAGCCCGGGACTCTTCTGGTCCATCTCCGATACTCCGTGGGCCTCTTCTGGTCCAAAAATAAGTTCCATGAAGTTTCAGGTCAATTGGACTCCGTTTGATTTTCCTTTTCTGCAATACTTAAAAACAAGGGGAAAAAAGAAACTGGCACTGGGCTCTAGGTTAATAGGTTAGTCCCAAAAATCATATAAAATAGCATATAAATGCATATAAAACATCCAAGGTTGATAATATAATAGCATGGAACAATAAAAAATTAGAGACACGCTGGAGACGTATCAGCATCCCAAGCTTAATTCCTACTTGTCCCCGAGTAGGTAAGTGATAAAAACAGAATTTTTGATGTGGAATGCTATCTAACATATTTATCCATGTAGTTCTCTTTATTGTGGCAAGAATATCCAGATCCATAAGATTCAAGACAAAAGTTTAATATTGACATAAAAATAATAATACTTCAAGCATACTAACCAAGCAATTATATCTTCTCAAAATAACATGGCAAAAGAATGTTTAGCCTTACAAAATCATATAGTTTGGTCATGCACCATTTTCGTCACACAAGAATGCTCTCATCATGCACAACCCCAATGACAAGCCAAGCAATTGTTTCATACTTTAGTAATCTCAAACTTTTTTCAACTTTCACGCAATACATGAGCGTGACGCATGGATATAGCACTATGGGTGGAATAGAATATAATGAGGGGGTTATGTGGACAAGACAAAAAGGAGAAAGTCTCACATCGACGCGACTAATCAATGGGCTAAGGAGATGCCCATCAATTGATGTCAATGCAAGGAGTAGGGATTGCCATGCAATGGACGCACTAGAGCTATAAATGTATGAAAGCTCAACAAAGGAAACTAAGTGGGTGTGCATCCAACTTGCTTGCTCACGAAGACCTAGGGCACTTGAGGAGGCCCATTGTTGGAATATACAAGCCAAGTTCTATAATGAAAAATTCCCACTAGTATATGAAAGTGACAAAACAAGAGACTCTCTATCATAAAGATCATGGTGCTACTTTGAAGCACAAGTGTGGAAAAAGGATAGTAGCATTACCCTTTTTACTTTATTTTTATTTTATTTCTTTATTTTCTTTTTTCTTCTTTTTTTGGGCCTCCCTTTTTATTTGGCCTTTCTCTTTTTTTATTTGGGACAATGCTCTATTAATGATGATCATCACACTTCTATTTATTTACAACTCAATGATTACAACTCGATACTAGAACAATATATGACTCTATATGAATGCCTCCAGCGGTGTACCGGGATGGGCAATGAATCAAGAGTGACATGTATGATAAATTATTCAGGGTGGCTTTGCCACAAATACGATGTCAACTATATGATCACGCAAGGCAATATGACGATGATGAAGTGTGTCATAATAAATGGAACGGTGGAAAGTTGCATGGCAATATATCTCGGAATGGCTATGGAAATGCCACAATAGGTAGGTACGGTGGCTGCTTTGAGGAAGATATAAGGAGGTTTATATGTGATAGAGCGTATCATATCACAGGGTTTGGATGCACCGGCGAAGTTTGCACCAACTCTCAAGGTCATAAAGGGCAATGCACGGTACCAAAGAGGCTAGCAATGATGGAGGGTGAGAGTGCGTATAATCCATGGACTCAACATTAGTCATAAAGAACTCACATACTTATTGAAAAAATCTACAAGTCATCAAAAACCAAACATTACACGCATGCTCCTAGGGGGATAGATTGGTAGGAAAAGACCATCGCTCGTCCCCGACCTCCACTCATAAGGAAGACAATCAAATAACACCTCATGTTTCAAATTTGTTACACAATATTTACCATACGTGCATGCTACGAGACTTGCAAACTTCAACACAAGTATTTCTCAAATTCACAACTACTCAACTTGCACAACTTTAATATCAATATCTCCATATCTCAAAACAATTATCAAGTATCAAACTTCTCTTAGTATTCAATGCACTTATATGAAAGTTTTTATTATACCCATCTTGGATGCCCATCATATTAGGACTAGTTTCATAACCAAAGAAAACTACCATGCTGTTCTAAATACTCTCAAAAAAAATATAAGTGAAGCACGAGAGTTCATCTATTTCTATAAAATAAAACCACCACCGTGCTCTAAAATGATATAAGTGAAGCAGTAGAGCAAATGACAAACTACTCCAAAAGATATAAGTGAAGCTCAATGAGTAGTCGAATAATTATGCAACTATGTGAAGACTCTCTAACATTTAATAATTTCAGATCTTGGTATTTTATTCAAACATCAAGAAAAACAAAATAAAATAAAATGACGCTCCAAGAAAAACACATATCATGTGGTGAATAAAAATATAGCTCCAAGTAAAGTTACCGATAGACGAAGACGAAAGAGGGGATGCCATCCGGGGCATCCCCAAGCTTAGGCTCTTGGTTGTCCTTGCATATTACCTTGGGGTGCCTTGGGCATCCCCACGCTTAGGCTCTTTCCACTCCTTATTCCATAGTCCATCGAATCTTTACCCAAAACTTGAAAACTTCACAACACAAAACTTAACAGAAAACTCGTAAGCTCCATTAGCGAAAGAACACAAAACACCACTTCAACGTACTGTAATTAACTCATTATTTATTCATATTGGTGTAATATCTACTCTATGGTTTATAAACTATTTTAATAGCCATAGATTCATCAAAATAAGCAAACAACACACGAAAAACAGAATCTGTCAAAAACAGAACTGTCTGTAGTAATCTGTAGCTAACGCAAACTTCTGGAACCCCAAAAATTCTAAAATAAATTGATTGACGTGAGGAATTTATATATTAATCATCTGCAAAAAGAATCAACTAAATAACACTTTCCAACTAAAAATGGCAGCAATTCTCGTGAGCGCTAAAGTTTCTGTTTTGTACAGCAAGATCAAAAAGACTTCCCCGAAGTCTTCCCAACGGTTCTACTTGGCACAAACACTAATTAAACACAAAAAACACAACCAAAACAGAGTCTAGATAAATTATTTATTACTAAACAGGAGCAAAAAGCAAGTAACAAAAATAAAATTGGGTTGCCTCCCAGCAAGCGCTATCGTTTAACGCCCCTAGCTAGGCATGATGATTTCAATGATGCTCACATAAAGGATAAGAATTGAAACATAAAGAGAGCATCATTAAGAATATAACTAGGACATTTAAGCCTAACACACTCCCTATGCATAGGTATTTTGTGAGCAAACAACTTATAGGAACAATAATCAACTAGCATAGGAAGGCAAAACAAGCATAACTTCAAAACTTTAAGCACATAGAGAGGAAACTTGATATTATTGCAATTCCTACAAGCATATGTTCCTCCCTCATAGTAATTTTCAGTGGCATCATGAATGAATTCAACAATATAACCATCACCTAAAGCATTCTTTTCATGATCTACAAGCATAGAAAATTTACTACTCTCCACATAAGAAAAATTCTTCTCATTCGGAATACTAGTGGGAGCAAACTCAACAAAATAATTATCATGTGAGGCATAAATCCAATTGAAAACTAAAATCATGATGACAAGTTTCATGGTTATCATTATTTTTAATAGCATACAAGTCATCACAATAATCATCATAGATAGCAACTTTGTTCTCATAATCAATTGGAACCTCTTCCGAAATAGTGGAATCATTACTAAATAAAGTCATGACCTCTCCAAATCCACTTTTATAATTATCATAATAAGATTCAACATCCTCCAAAATAGTGGGATCATCACTTCCTAAAGTTGACACTCTTCCAAACCCACTTTCATCAATATAATCATCATAAATAGGAGGCATGCTATTATCATAATAAATTTGCTCATCAAAACTTGGGGGACAAAAAATATCATCTTCACCAAACATAGCTTCCCCAAGCTTGTGGGTTTGCATATCCTTAGCATCATAAATAGTCAAGGAATTCATACTAACAACCTTGCAATCATGCTCATCATTCAAATATTTAGTGCCAAACATTCTAATGCATTCTTCTTCTAGCACTTGAGCACAATTATCGGAGTCCTTATTTTCATGAAAGATATTAAAAAGATGAAGCATATGAGGTACCCTCAATTCCATTTTTGTTATAATTTTCTTTTATAGACTAAACTAGTGATAAAACAAGAAATAAAAAGATTCAATTGCAAGATCTAAATATGTACCTTCAAGCGTTAACCTCCCCGGCAACGGCGCCAGAAAAGTGCTTGATGTCTACTACACAACCTTCTTCGTGTAGACGTTGTTGGGCCTCCAAGTGTAGAGGTTTGTAGGACAGTAGCAAATTTCCCTCAAGTGGATGACCTAATGTTTATCAATCCGTAGGAGGTGTAGGATGAAGATGGTCTCTCTCAAGCAACCTTGCAACCAAATAACAAAGAGTCTCTTGTGTCCCCAACACACTCAATACAATGGTAAATTTTATAGGTGCACTAGTTCGGCGAAGAGATGGTGATACATGTGGTATATGGATGGTAGATAAAGGTTTTTGTAATCTGAAAATATAAAAACAGCAAGGTAACTAATGATAAAAGTGAGCATAAACGGTATTGCAATGTGTTGAAACAAGGCCTAGGGTTCATACTTTCACTAGTACAAGTTCTCTCAACAATAATAACATAATTGGATCATATAACTTTCCCTCAACATGCAACAAAGAGTCACTCCAAAGTCACTAATAGCGGAGAACAAACGAAGAGATTATGGTAGGGTACGAAACCACCTCAAAGTTATCCTTTCTAATCGATCTATTCAAGAGTCCGTATTAAAATAACATGAAGCTATTCTTTCCGTTCAATCTAGCATAGAGTTCGTACTAGAATAACACCTTAAGACACAAATCAACCAAAACCCTAATGTCACCTAGATACTCCAATGTCACCTCAAGTATCTGTGGGTATGATTATACGATATGCATCACACAATCTCAGATTCATCTATTCAACCAACACAAAGAACTTCAAAGAGTGCCCCAAAGTTTCTACCGGAGAGTAAAGACGAAAACGTGTGCCAACCCCTATGCATAGGTTCATGGGCGGAACCTGCAAGTTGATCACCAAAACATACATCAAGTGGATCAATAGAATACCCCATTGTCACCACGGGTATCCCACGCAAGACATACATCAAGTGTTCTCAAATCCTTAAAGACTCAATCCGATAAGATAACTTCCACGGGAAAACTCAATCCATTACAAGAGAGTAGAGGGGGAGAAACATCATAGGATCCAACTATAATATCAAAGCTCGCGATACATCAAGATCGTACCACCTCAAGAACACGAGAGAGAGAGAGCGATCAAACACATAGCTACTGGTACATACCCTCAGCCCCGAGGGTGAACTACTCCCTCCTCGTCATGGAGAGCGCCGGGATGATGAAGATGGCCACCGGAGAGGGATTCCCCCCTCCGGCAGGGTGCCGGAACAGGTCTAGATTGGTTTTCGGTGGCTACGGAGGCTTCTGGCGGCAGAACTCCTGATCTATTCTGCTCCCTGAAGTGTTTAGGGTATATGGATATATATAGGAGGAAGAAGTACGTCGGTGGATCTCCGGGCTGTCCATGAGGCAGGGGGCGCGCCCAGGGGGTGGGCGCGCCCCCACCCTCGTGGGCAGCCCGGGACTCTTCTGGTCCATCTCCGATACTCTGTGGGCTTCTTCTGGTCCAAAAATATGTTCCGTGAAGTTTCAGGTCAATCGGACTCCGTTTGATTTTCCTTTTCTGCAATACTTAAAAACAAGGAAAAAAGTAGCTGGCACTGGGCTCTAGGTTAATGGGTTAGTCCCAAAAATCATATAAAATAACATATAAATGCATATAAAACATCCAAGGTTGATAATATAATAGCATGGAACAATAAAAAATTATAGATACGTTGGAGACGTATCAGTCTGTGTTGAAGTTATCAGATCAGACTTACAAAGTGGACTTCCCTTCTAAGGAGGATCAAATGAAAATACTCAAGTTTGGCATGTGTAGAGTTACTGGAACAAATTTTGTGTTATAGTTTGATGAGTGGAAAAAGAAGGAGCCTACGCCGCTGACTCAGATTTGGGCTCGTTTTTCGGGGGTGCCATCTGAACCCCTGGATAACTTCCTAGTCACTTGGAGCCTGGGATCCCTGCTCGGCAAGATGGAACAGGTGGATATGCCCTTCACGTGTGCTCATGGTGTGGCGCGTTTGCTGGTTAGTGTTGCTAACATTGAGTTCTTGCCGGATGTGGTAAGATGGACTCACGAGGGCATTGCATATATGTTGGATGTCGAGTATGAGGACCCTGATCTGTTTCAGGAATTTGAGGAGATACATCATATGGACACTTCTGAGGGGGAGGTGCTTCTGGGAACCAGGATGGTAGTGCACACAATAATGGTCACAAGGCTACAAGGCCTACAGATTCGTCTAAGGTAGGAGAGTCTGCTAAGGAGAAATCGCCGGGTTCTGTTCCTTCTAACATGCTGCATCTTGGATACTTAGGAGCTTTCTCAGCGCCTCCTTGTATTTGGAGTGATCAAGTGGATTTGGATGATCCATCGGAACATTTTCCGCCGACGATTGCAGGGTCTGACTCTTTGTTGGTCATGGACGGACTGGGAGGAACCGGTGGCCAGGAGGTCCCCGTTGCTCCCCTTCATCTCTGTTTCCTAGGTTGGAGGTGACGGCCGCTCTAGATGGTTCGGCGAAAGGGGCAGGCAGGAGGTCCGGCCCTCATCTGCCGCTTCTTCACCTGCTTCCGGGGGGCAAGGCTAGCTTAGCGACTATGGGCTCCCTAGGGGCGCTAGCGGACTTAGGAGGGGCAGGCGGGCAGGAGGCCTACGCACCTTCTTCTCCTTCCCTGGTGATGTGTCTCCCGACGTCTTCTGCGGCACCATCAGCGGTGACAGCTGCCCTGGCGGGAGGGTCGGTTGGTGTGGGCGGCCAGGGGCCTCCCATTGCTTCGCCGCGCCGACCTTCTCTTGCGGCATCGCCCGTCTTAGGTGCTTTCATGGGTCCTGGTGCTCCGCTAGTGGTTAGCGGGGATCCTGTGGCATCTCCGGGATTCGGACACCGACCAAGGCCATGTGAGGCATCAAGGACTCTTGGTGATCTTTCGGCTGATCCAGTTCAGTTGAGTTCTGTTGGGGGTCGGGCAGGCGGTCTTACCCCTAACGGGGCCATGAGGGAGGAGGTCATAGCTTTTGGCGGGATCCCACTATTTCTGAGGGGCGGCGGATAAGCAGCCGTCTCCAGGAGCATCCAAATGTGGACGACATGCAGCTATGGTGTGCTTTGCGGGCGGCCAAGCTTCATGACATTGAGGTCACTACTGGTATGTCTGTCAATATGTCTAATTCGATTTTGCATTTTTCCAATGATGAGATTGTCCACAATGCAAATCAATTAGGGGTCTCCGTAGGTAGTAATGGTACTGAAATCAATAAACCCATTAATGATATTCTTGATCTCGAAGCGGAGCGCGCTTTGGAGATGATTCGTAACATAGCAGTTGTTAAACCCATGAATGATCACAACATAGATGCGTTGGGAGTTAGGGATCTTGATAGTTTTTGTGCGGATCTGGCCCTTGAGTTAGAGGAGGCCGAGGGACTCGATTCCCCTATGGCTTCGAGTCATGTAGATGTTCCAGAGGCTAAATCCCCAGAGCCCGGTTGTGAGGACCGGCAGGTGGATCCGTATAAGCCTAAGCGGAAGTGGAAACGGAAGGTTTATCCAGTTTCGGCTGTGCGTAGAAGTGCTAGGATCCATACCTCTAAAAAAATTCATGATGAAATATGAGAGGAATTTTTTGGAATAGAAGAGGTCGTAAGGACTTGGCTAAAAGAAGGTTTCTAGTGGAAGCATCTATTGACTACCAGTTGGATTTCATTGCCCTTTCCGAGACTGGAAGGGATAATTTTACCCCCCCCCCCCAATTCCTTAGTACTTTATCCGGGGGTGTCGACTTTGAATGGAACTACTTACCTCCAAGAGGAAGATCCGGCGGGGTCCTACTCGGGGTTAGGTGTGAATCGTTGGAAGTGCAGAGTGTGGTCATGGGAGATTTTTCCGTAAAATTTCAGGTCAGATCTAAAGCCGATGGGTTTAATTGGGCTTTAGTGGCGGTATATGGGGCCGCGCAGCTAGAACTCAAACCAGATTTTTTTGGCTGATCTGGTTCATATTTGTGGTAGCGAGCAACTCCCAATCCTAGTTGGGGGTGATTTTAACATTATTCGAAGGAGGGAGGAGAAGAATAATTATAACTTTGACGGCAGGTGGTCTTTTATGTTCAATGCCATAATCAAAAGCCTGGATCTTAGAGAGATAGAGCTTTCTGGTAGGAAATTCACTTGGGCTAATTCGCTACCTAACCCGACTTTGAGAAGCTGGACCGTGTTCTCGCTAGTGTCGAATGGGAACAAAAGTTCCCTCTCGTAACTGTCCAGGCGTTATTGCGTGCAATTTCGGATCACACTCCATTGCTAGTTGATTCTGGCGATCCATCTCATGTGGGGAATAAGAACATCTTTTCTTTTGAGCTCTCGTGGTTTGATAGAGAAGGGTTCTTTGAGTTGATTGCTAGAGAATGGGCTAAAGATTCAGGAGGAAGGTCTCCTATCGAGAGATGGCAGAATAAGATTAGGCATCTGCGAAGATTCCTTCATGAATGGGCTAAATATACGCATGGGATTTATAAGGCTGAGAAGGAAAGACTCCTTTTACTTATTCAGTCCCTAGACTTAAAAGCCAAATCCACTATTTTAGATACCAGAGAGCTGGAAACTAAGGTAGAGACGGAATTGAGACTGAAAGATCTCCTTCGGGAGGAGGAATTGAAGTGGGCATTATGAGTTAAGGTTCACAAGATCATCCAAGGGGATGATAACACTCAGTTCTTTCACATGATTGCCAATGGCAAGCACCGCAAGAAAAGGATATTTCAGCTTGAGCAGGAAGAGGGGACGATTGTAGGTCAAGAAAATCTGAAAGTCTATATTACGAATTACTATAAGCAGTTGTTTGGGCCGCCGAAAGATAAATATGTGTCCTTAGATGAGTCCAGGGTTGAGGATGTACCTCAACTTGTGTCGGACGAGAAGGAAGTCTTCACTACCCCATTTACGAAGAAAGAGGTGTTTGAGGCTATTTCACAAATGAAGAACAATAAGGCTCCCGGGCCGGATGGCTTCCCGGCGGAGTTTTATAAAAAATGTTGGCATATCATCAAAGGGGATTTACTTCCAATGTTCCATGATCTTTTCTTTGGAAAACTTCAGTTGTTTCAACTTAATTTTGGAACGATTACTTTACTCCCCAAGAAGACAGAGGTCGTTCGTATTGAGCAGTTCAGGCCCATCTCTCTTCTTAATGTAAGTTTCAAATTTTTTACCAAGGTCGGGACTAATAGGCTTACGAAAATTGCGCACTCTATTGTGCAGCCGTCCCAAACTGCTTTCATGCCAGACAAAAACATCCTGGAAGGGGTTGTCGTTCTGCATGAAACACTCCATGAAATCCCCTAAAAAAACTAGACAGAGTAGTTTTCAAAGTGGACTTTGAGAAGGCATACGACAAGGTCAAATGGCCATTCCTTCAGCAAGCTTCGCGTATGATAGATTTTGATCAGGCCTGGAGACACCAGGTAGACTCCTTCACGCAAAAAGGGAGTGTTGAAATTAAAGTGAATGATGACATAGGTCACTATTTCCAAACATACAAAGGACTAAGGCAAGGGGATCCGATGTCTCCTGTTCTCTTCAACATAGTGGTTGATATGTTGGCAATTCTTATAGGAAGGGCCAAGGATGCAGGTCAAGTAGGAGGCCTCGTCCCGCACTTAGTAGACGGAGGTGTATCCATTCTACACTATGCCGATGATACTATCATTTTCATGGAGCACGACTTGGCAAAAGCTCGAAACATGAAGCTCGTGTTATGCTTGTTCGAACAATTGTCCGGGTTAAAGATTAACTTCCACAAGAGCGAGTTGTTCTGTTTTGGAAGAGCTAATGATGAACAAGATGCGTACAAGCAATTGTTCGGGTGTGAATTGGGGGCTCTACCTTTTACGTATTTAGGTATACCAATTCACCATCGTAAGCTAACCAACAGAGAATGGAAGTGCATTGAGGATCGTTTTGAGAAGAAATTGAGCTGCTGGAAAGGCAAGCTGATGTCATACGGAGGATGATTAATTCTTATTAATTCGGTCCTCATGAGTATGCCCATGTTTCTTCTCTCGTTCTTCGAGGTTCCGGTGGGAGTCTGGAAGAGGCTAGATTTTTACCGATCACGATTCTTTTGGCAGAGTGATGAAGTCAAGCGAAAATACAGACTTGCTAAATGGGATATCATATGTAGGCCGAAAGACCAAGGGGGTCTAGGTATTGAGAATCTGGAAGTGAAGAACATATGTCTCCTTAGCAAGTGGCTGTTTAAACTTTTTGTCGAGACGGAGGCCACTTGGGCTCAGATCTTGCGGAACAAGTACCTTCACTCCAGAACCTTGTACCAGGTGACAGTGAGGCCGACTAATTCGCCTTTTTGGAAAGGACTGATGAGAGTTAAACCACTCTTTTTCAATAGGACAAGATTCATAGTTGGAAATGGTACTGCTACGAGGTTTTGGGAGGATACATGGCTAGGGGAGACGCCCCTCGCACTCCAATATCCTTCCTTGTATAACATTGTTCAGCATAGAGATGCCTACGTTGCAACAGTGATGCAGCCCATTCCTCTTAATATCCAGTTTAGCAGGACGCTAGTAGGGACCCGTTGGGAAGCTTGGCTCCATCTTGTCCGAAGATTAATGGATGTTCGGCTATCTCAACGGCCCGATCAGTTGTGCTGGAAACTAACTAAGAATAGCGAATTTTTGGTTAAATCCATGTATTCAGATGTTATCAACTCTAGTGTGATTCCTAGATCGAAACATGTTTGGAAAGTTAAAGTTCCTTTGAAAATCAAAGTGTTTATGTGGTTTGTGCATAAACAAGTTATTTTAACGAAGGATAATTTAGCAAAACGAATTGCACAGGATCTACCAGATGTAGTTTCTGCGACCAACACGAATCCACCAAACATCTCTTTCTGGATTGTCCCTTGGCAAAAATTTGTGGCGGTCGGTCCACATAGCTTCTAACATTACTCCACCAAATTCCATCAATGCGTTATTTGGGACGTGGCTTGATGGGATAAATTATGATATAGCGAGACACATTCATGTGGGAGTGTGTGCTTTATTATGGGCAGTCTGGAATTGCAGAAATGATTTGGTTTTTAACAGAACAACAAATATTCACTTTTTGCAGGTTATCTTCAGAGCCACCGCGTTGATCCGTATGTGGTCGCTACTCACTCCGACGGAGGCCAGGGAGCGTTTGGTTATAGCTTTTGTGGAGTCTTTTTCCTTTATTGGTCGAGACTTGGAGACTTATGTTGGATATTTTGCTTATTAATAATATTAGCCGTATGCATCATTCAGATGCAGAGCCTGGGGCATACCCCCTTTTCAAAAAAAGATAAAAAATGAGGCAAATTAATGAGAAAAAATCCAATGAAACCAGCTCTGCTTGACATCTTCTGAGACCCTACCCAGAAGACAACACGTGTTGTGCACCCATCTCAAAACCGTCTTCTTCCCCAGTTTCACGTCTCCGCCAAATTTCTATCATCCAAAAGTACCATCTTTTGGCTAACCTTCTCGTAAGGTCGGCTGACTACATGTGTCCTTCACCTAACTTGCCAAAAAATTAGGACATGGTCCGTATGGTCAGTCCCCTTTGCCACATCTCGGACATCTGAAAGAAGGAATGTTAGTTTTTACAGGTTCCACGGGAATTAATACAAGCCAAATCGGGATTCTTGTTCAGCAACTCAAGAACTAGTGTAGAAGTGGTAGCAACCAGTAGCCTTCAATGGGCGATGGTATAGTTTTGAAGAGAGTGGAGAGTGCGAGTTCTATGGTCGAGAGATTGGTTCCGAGTGTTACACTTCTACACGCTTCATGGCTTCTACTCTTTTTTCTGAATCAAAGCAAAAGATTTTTGTCCTTTTCATTGATTAAGAAGAAGATTTTAAACAATAGCTCGCAAAGCGGGAAAAGGAAAACTACTCTCGTGTCACTACATACTCAAATGGTAAGCACCTGCCAAAGTCCACATGCTGGTACCGCATGGTTTTAAACAATAGATCGTAACAAAGTTTTTATACTTAATTAATACAAATTTACCGTAGAACAACTGTTCTATAGTTTCGGGTCAGAAATGTTGACACCCAATTTTGACACGATCAAAAACTTATTTAATATGGCCTCAAATGAACCAATTGTGTTGGCACGGGAAATCGTCACGCAACACCAAAATAATTATCGTGATTTCGTGACGACGAACTATTGCTTTCCGAGCAAAGCAACAAAGATCCCTCGCTTTCGTGGAGGAGAACCGGCCGTTTTTCAATGCAAAACGGCAAAGATTACCAAACTCTAGGGTTGCTAGGGCTCGGAAAAGAAGAACGATAGAGAAAAAGACATACGTAAAAAATAATGTATTTGTTGATAGATTGATTGGTCTTTCCTCAATCGGTCGTGGCCTATTTAAGGCACGCTGGACTTAGCGTACATGGCATGACTTGGCGTATAGAAATATAATTCTAACAAGCTAAACCGAACAGGATTTGTCCTTCTTTGATTCGGTTGTTAAATAGTCTGTACTACCACCCCAGATTCCAAAGATGTCACGTATAAATACTCTTAGGCCTACAAAGGAAATAATAAAATATTCCAGCCATAACGCTAATCATATCAGCTAATGGAGATCTCACATGCCTTATGTATCACCATGCAGATGTATTTACGGGTTGCACGTATCCTTGTGTTATATGACTTGCAAACCTGGAACTTTAGCTTGGCGTCTGAGACCGGCTAGGACTAGTCCAGCTCGATGTAAACCAGGATCTGGTCACGACTTGTCCCATGCAACTGCCAATCCATGCAAAATACCCGTTGCAACACTTGAGTAATATATCAGTTGATTAGCTTGATCAATAAACTAATTAATTTGGCTGATCCACAAACTACTAGCCAAATTACACTATGAACAGAAGTGATCTACATGAAGGAGTTCCGTATTGTTGATATATATGGACATCTTTGAAGTTTAGGCCATCACTATCCGATCTAATCTCAAAGGCCGAAACTATGCTCAAAGTATCAAGATCTTATATTCAGAGTACAGTTTGGCCGATTAAGCCCTCAAGACGACCTCATATGAAAAAATTATCTACATGAATTGTCTTCATCTCGTTGAACTGATGGATTTTGATATAAAAATTGTCCCAATCCAAGTTCATATGCAAAAGTTAGAGGCAACACTTCACGAACCGGTCCTGAGTGAAAAAGTGATGCGAGGGACCAGACACCCACCTAGGTGGTGTCTGATGGGGATGGAGACCTTGCCGGCATGGAAAGCTTGCCGGGGTGGAGACCTTGTCGGCCTGGAAAGCTTGCCGGCGTGGAAGCTTGCCGGTGTGAAACCTTGCCGGGGTAGAAGCCTTGCCAGGGTGAAAGCTTGCCGGAGTAGAAACCTTGCCGGGGTAGAAACCTTGCTGGGGTGAAAGCTTGCCTGGTAGAAACCTTGCCAGTGTGGAAAACTTGTCGGGGTTGAAAGCTTGCCGGGGTGGAGACGGTCAAAGTCAATCCGACTAGAAGTTGGTGATGGGCTCAGAAGGTTATTCAGATGGCTCGTATGGAAAAGTGCTCTACACGGAAGTTATGTGTATCGTCGAAACGGTCAACTTTGCTTTTGGAGTCATCATCATCGGAGATAGTGTACAGCCTGCAGAATTGTTACAAGACTCGGACAGTTCAGAAAAGTGCATAATTGAATCCGATCCACATTTGAAGATAGGTCCTAAAAGTCATGAAGATGGCCTTAAAAGGAGAAGTGGCCTATGATATCTTATACGAATCATCGAGGCGGACAAGTGTGATGTTGATCTTGACTCCATCTGACTTAGTATGTGATTTCTACGCCCCGCACAAGAAGCGGGACAAAAGTATGGGACAGATTCGGGCTGAATCCAAGTTGGACTGAAACTAGAACTGTAGGACATGAATTGATGTAATTTTCTTATAAGGAAAGCCTAGATGAATCCTATACTTGTACGGGAAGTCCAGCCGCCTCTTATATATGTTAGGGGTGACGGCCGATTGAAACAACACACAATCGAACAAATCAATATACTACTTTTTCATGTTCATCTACTTTTTATCTCTCCCTTGTATCTTTCTTCTCGTTCTTCGCTAGTTCTTCATGCTGGAGGGATGCAGATCCAGGAGGCTCTAGGGGCAAGCGAATCGACCTGGAGTAGCCCATAGCCACCGCTATCCCTGACGGGGTCCCTCCCGGGCAAGCGGGGCTTTGGGTCTACAAAAGCATCTGTCGGCTGTCTTGCGTATCGCGCTGCCGGTCAAATCTCCTTCGACGCGAGCTGCGGTGCATCACCCCCGGCGTCGAGGGTACACGGTGACGTGTTCGTGTGTGAACACACTTTTTGGCGACTCCGCTGGGGACGAAGCTTTGAACGGTCTCTAGCCCGTTCTTGCTACGAAGAGATCGTCATCAAGTTGCTACAATCTACAAAGGTAATATGAATACCCAATTCCACTTTGTAGATGTAAATAATCCATATGTTGTTGCTGGATCACCTAATGAGCATAATGTATCGGCTAGCCCTAGTTTTATCAATCATGCATTTAATTATGCACAAGGGTCGATGCAAAACAATCTTCATGCTTTAAATTCTTATGATTTTAGCAACGTACAACATATGTATCCAAACTCTCATGCATCGGCAACCCCACAAATCCATATGTCGATGAACAACATGATGGGTTTGGTTAATCAATTTGAAACACCTCATGTTAAAATTTCCAATAGTATACAAGAAAGTGTTTCACCTTTTTATTCATCGGCAACTAATTTGCAATATGTGAATACAACCTTGCCGATGAATGGGAGAATTGGCCATGCTACTACTAGCTATTCGGCCAGTTACTCTCAACCATCATATGCTACACCTCTTGTTAGTAATTTTTCAGCATCGTATGCAACTGTAGATGTTCATAATTCATCCCCGCATCTTCATGGTCATAGCCGAATAAGTGAAAATTTTACAAGGACACATGTGCTGTCATCAAATACTGTAGCATATAATGCATACTCTATGCAATTCAAGAATTTCGGCAACACTCACATATCAATGCCGAAAGCATCTAAAAGTATTGCGGAGCAATCCCTTCCAGAAGCGGTTGTGGATGCATTGAAAAATAGCTTGGCACAAAACAAGAGAATTAGTGCTCTTTGCCTTGAACAATATGAAAATGAATGGTTTCCTGATTATGCTGCAATAAAGGCTAGAGTTTTGCAGGAAGATGAAACTTCATCAATTGATAGTATTGGTGAGAGAGCATATGGTTATACAGCAGTGCATACACCTTCACCTTGCACCGCAACATATTATACACCCGCTACACAATTGCAAATTTTTTGCAACACCAACAATTCATTGCCGAAAGATCCTAAAAGCATTGGGGGGAAAACTGATCTAGAGCGGGCTGAAATTGAGACGGGAGTTAAAGCTTTGCGCGATAGGGTGCAAGTACTTCGCCAAGAGAGAATTGATAGGGAATTGGCTCAAAGAAAAGAAGCCTTGCCAATTGATATAACCGGTGAAAAGAATGATGATTCGGAAACTAAAAGTGCTTCGGTTGAAAAAGCCGAATCAAATAGTATATATTCCAAATCCATCAAATCCAAAGAGGCAAACATTGCTGAGAAAGGGCATGGCAAGCATAGGAAAATAGCGGTGCTTGATTTTTCTGAAGTTAATGGAACCTACTTCCTGCCCTATGAGTTCCATGCCGTAGAAATTGACAAGCCTCAAGGATAATAGCAAGTAGACAAGCAAAGTTTGGATGATAAGGATCTTCAAGGTAATGATGCACGAAATAAAGAAAAAGATGATGAAAATGCATTGGAGGGTCATCCAAATATGAAGCTAGATATTGTTCAAGTGACACCACCATCATGCTCTCCCGACGTATTTGACGAGGTATGCATAGCGAGTAATTTACCTATTTTCAGACTAGGTCGCAACTTCATTATTGATGCATCTATAAGAAATATTCTCATAAGTATTTTGAAAGACCAATGAGGATGGGTAATTTACTTGTTAGCAATAAAAATTTTATGTAACATATCATTCAACCCATTGCGCCATTTATAAAGACCGATAATGCCTTATTATTACAGCCAAAGCTTTCCCTGTCGCTTTATCTAAAGTTCATATCTAGTTGGATAGCTTTGCTTATTTCGTACTTGGCTTGCACTTGGTCTCAACTGAGACATGTATGTTCTAAATATCTTTGTTTCAGAAATTTAAAGCCAAGGTTAAATTCTATTGAGAAACCGATGCTAATATAATATCTTATCCAAAGACATTGGAGATCGAGTGGAAAACATAATGCATAGCCGAATGGGGAGATTCCAAATCTGAACCATTCGTTTGCTTATCTCCAAAGCCATTCACACAGCAAGATCGGCTAGAAAACAAGAAGTACACCTTCAATTCAAGCATGTGTGATCAAATATTTGATTTGTTGCTGAAAAATAATTACATTACAATTCTTGATCACCATGTTAGGCCATCAATCCAAGAACGAATGTATTGTAAGTTGCATGATTGGTCCAAACATAATTTTGAGGATTGCAACATGTTTCGTCAAATAGTTAAATCGGCCATTGAAAAAGGACGATTGAAGTTTGTTGAAACACCAAGAGATGACCAGTTTATTCCGATTGGTCCCCATGGCAAAAAGTTTTTGCATCGGCTGCTTCAAGCCGATCCATTTAAAGAGAAGGTAAAAACTGCAGGTGATGCGATCAAGCTTTCAAGTAAAGAAGTTCTTGAAGAGTATAATGAACATAATCTTGAGGGCGAGAATTCCATCGAAGCTACAATGGAGACGCCAAGGACTGGGGGGCAGCAAGCTCCAATGATCGATGAAAGCAAACCAAAAGAAAACAAAGGCCGAAATAAGCACAAGTGTAAGAGATCAAAAATCACCTTCGCTGAACTATTTGATAACTATCAAAAGAAGAGTGAAGATAAGAATGCTTATCAGCCCAATCATGCAAAGAAACCAAGATCACCCCCAAGGCACAAATATGAGGATCGGTATTGGCAAAGTGAGAATTTTAATGCAGCATATTCATACCCTTATTTTGGGCCGCCAATGCCAATGCCGTGGATGCCTCCCTATGCTCATCTAGATCCATATCCATCATAGGACAGGTATGATACAAGGGCACATTCTCCATTTTATTTTAGACCATCTCACCAATATTATGCAGCTTCGAGAAGATCAACATTTGAACAATCACATGTTAAAGACCGTTTAAATCATAAGGAATCTGTCCAGAGCTTAAGGAAGAAGGAAGAGGTGGTCAAGCAAGTTTACTGTGTTAAAAGAGATGGTCGTAAGAGTGCAACTTCAGATTTGATCTCAAATGAAAAGAGCCTATGAAAGTGTTGACATTGGCTACTAAAGGCAATGAGACAAAGCTACCAATTATTGAGAGTCAAAGTGCCAAATCTGAAGAAAAGAAGTTGAGGGTGCATAAGGCCAAAAAGGAATTGCCATTGGTCAAAACAGAATCACAGCCGAAATGCCCACTCAGCTTATCATATTGGCAAAATAAGAAATTACAAAAACTTAGTGCACAAGAACTTGAAGGAAGGAACATGGCATGGGTTCCCAAAGAAAGTGCTCAAAATAAGAATTATGTGCAAGCTTCCATTACAAGAAGTGTGGTAAAGGTGAAGAAGGAAAGGACTGAAAACTATGAAGGACCAAGTCGAAGGTTTCGGAATCTTCGGTTTTTACATTAACCATATTCTTTAACTATGCCATTAACGCCTATGCCATGGAATTCATCATCAGGTATGATTGGTAACCCTCAATGGGATTATTTTAATCCATGGATGCAATATAATTTCTTACATCATGAAAGGGTATTACCAAGTCACTATGCATTTGATTAGCTACAAGTCTGTTGCTGATCCAAAGGGCCGAAATACTTGATTTTTCATTTCATTTGTTTGTTTCGGCCATGTGTGCTTTGAACGAAGTTTACATGGTAATGGCCGATAGTTACCTATCGTCCTAAGAGTATGTCAATGCATGGCCAGTGTAGTATTCTAACATCGTCCTTAGTTCGATTGGAGAGCGAGACAAGGTGCTATACATATTGAGGCTTTTGGTGATTCGTTATGAGTAGTGCAACAAATATCCAAGGGTTATCAATGTTTTGACGAATCACTTATAAGTTTATCTTGTGATAAGAGAAAGGATTGGAGGGAATTCATTCTTGATCGTCTGCAAAATCCTAGCGGAATGGTGGACAATATGGTTGATGGTTGGTTTTGAAATGCATATCTATGGAACTTTATAGCCTGATTAATGAAGTTGAGAAAGTTTCACCCAAGCTTACATTAGAATATTCACACAAACAATGGCCGATATAAACTTATTGTCCTAAGAACATGCAAAATAGACGATGGAGTGTTGACATCGTCCTTAGAGCAAGCTATGTGCAAGTTATTTTTCGGCACACAAGCTTTGCCGAAAAACAGGGGGCATGTGTTGACACCAGATTTTGGCCCGATCAAGAAGTTATTTAAGATGGTCTCAAATGGAGAAGTGATCTACATGAAGGAGTTCCATATTTTTGATATGAACACCTTTGAAGTTTGGGCCATCACCATCCGATCTCATCTCAACGGCCGAAACTATGCTCAAAGTACCAAGATCTTATATCCAGAGTACAGTTTGGCTGATTAAGCCCCAAGACGACCTCATATAAAAAAATGATCTACATGAATTGTCTTCATCTCGTTGAACCGATTGATTTTGATATAAAAATTGTCCCAATCCGAGTTCATGTGCAAAAGTTAGGGGCAACACTTCGCGGATTGGTCCTGAGTGAAAAAGTGATGCGAGGGACCAGACACCCACCTAGGTGGTGTCTGATGGGTCGCCTGAGTTATTCAGCCTTTGCCGGTTTAATCAAGCTTGTCGGGATGGAGATCTTGCCGGTGTGGAGAGCTTGCCGGGGTGGAGACCTTGCCGACGTGGAAAGCTTGCCGGCATGGAAGCTTGCCGGTGTGAAAGCTTGCCGGGGTAGAAACCTTGCCGGGGTGGAAACTGCTACCTCTTGAACACTGCGTTGGTTTTCCCTTGAAGAGGAAAGGGTGACGCAGTAGAGAAGCGTAAGTATTTCCCTCAGTTTTTTAGAACCAAGGTATCAATCCAGTAGGAGGCCACGCACGAGACCCTCGCACCTACACAAACAAATAAACTCCTAGCAACCAACGCGATAAAGGGGTTGTCAATCCCTTCACGGTCACCTACGAGAGTGAGATCTGATAGATATGATAAGATAATATTTTTGGTATTTTTATGATAAAGATAAATAAAGATGCAAGTAAAATAAATGGCAAAGGAAATAACTAAGTATTGGAAGATTAATATGCTGGAAAATAGACCCGGGGGCCATAGGTTTCACTAGAGGCTTCTCTCGAGAGCATAAGTATTACGGTAGGTGAACAAATTACTGTTGAGCAATTGATAGAATTGAGCATAGTTATGAGAATATCTAGGTATGATCATGTATATAGGCATCACGTCCGAGACTAGTAGACCGACTCCTGCCTGCATCTACTACTATTACTCCACACATGGACCGCTATCCAGCATGCATCTAGAGTATTAAGTTCAAGAGAACAAACTAACGCTTTAAGCAAGATGACATGATGTAGAGGAATAAACTCATGCAATATGATATAAACCCCATCTTGTTATCCTCGATGGCAACAATACAATACGTGCCTTGCTGCCCCTACTGTCACTGGGAAAGGACACCGCAAGATTGAACCCAAAGCTAAGCACTTCTCCCATTGCAAGAAAGATCAATCTAGTAGGCCAAACCAAACTGATAATTCGAAGAGACTTGCAAAGATAACCAATCATACATAAAACAATTCAGAGAAGATTCAAATATTGTTCATATATAAACTTGATCATAAACCCACAATTCATCGGTCTCAACAAACACACCGCAAAAGAAGATTACATCGAATAGATCTCCACAAGAGAGGGGGAGAACTTTGTATTGAGATCCAAAAAGAGAGAAGAAGCCATCTAGCTAATAACTATGGACCCATAGGTCTGAAGTAAACTACTCACACTTCATCGGAGAGGCTATGGTGTTGATGTAGAAGCCCTCCGTGACCGATACCCCCTCGAGCGGAGCTCCGGAAAACGCCCCAAGATGGGATCTCGTGGATACAAAAAGTTACGATGGTGGAATTAGGGTTTTGGCTCCGTATCTGGTAGTTTGGGGGTATGTAGGTATATATAGGAGGAAGGAGTACGTCGGTGGAGCAACATGGGCCCCACGAGGGTGGAGAGCGCGCCTGGGGGGTAGGCGCGCCCCCTACCTCGTGCCTTCCTGGTTGATTGCTTGACGTAGGGTCCAAGTCCTCTGGATCATGTTCGTTCCAAAAATCACGTTCCCGAAGGTTTCAATCCTTTTGGACTCCATTTGATATTCTTTTTCTGCGAAACCCTAAAAGAGGCAAAAAAACAGCAATTCTGGGCTGGGCCTCCAGTTAATAGGTTAGTCCCAAAAACAATATAAAGTGTATAATAAAGCCCAATAATGTCCAAAACAGGATATAATATAGCATGGAACAATAAAAAATTATAGATACGTTGGAGACGTATCAAGCATCCCCAAGCTTAATTCCTGCTCGTCCTCGAGTAGGTAAATGATAAAAACAGAATTTTTGATGTGGAATGATACTTGGCATAATTTCAATGAAATTCTCTTAATTGTGGTATGAATATTCAGATCCAAAAGACTCAAGACAAAAGTTTAATATTGACATAGAAATAATAATACTTCAAGCATACTAACTAAGAAATTATGTCTCTTCAAAATAACATGGCCAAAGAAAGTTATCCCTAAAAAATCATATAGTCTGGCTATGCTCCATCTTCACCACACAAAGTATTCAAATCATGCACAACTCCGATGACAAGCCAAGCAATTGTTTCATACTTTTGGTGTTCTCAAACTTTTTCAATCTTCACGCAATACATGAGCGTGAGCCATGGACATAGCACTATGGGTGGAATAGAATGGTGGTTGTGGAGAAGACAAAAAGGGAGAAGATAGTCTCACATCAACTAGGCGTATCAATGGGCTATGGAGATGCCCATCAATAGATATCGATGTGAGTGAGTAGGGATTGCCATGCAAAAAATGCACTAGAGCAATAAGTATATGAAAGCTCAACAAAAAGAAACTAAGTGGATGTGCATCCAACTTGCTTGCTCACGAAGACCTAGGGCATTTTGAGGAAGCCCATGGTTGGAATATACAAGCCAAGTTCTATAATGAAAAATTCCCACCAGTATATGAAAGTGATAACATAGGAGACTCTCTATCATGAAGATCATGATGCTACTTTGAAGCATAAGTGTGGAAAAAAGGATAGTAGTATTGCCCCTTTTTATTTATTTATTATTTTTTTGGGCCTTCTTTTTTTATTTGGCCTTTCTTTTGGGAGAATACTCTATGAATGATTATCATCACACTTCTATTTATTTACAACTCAATGATTACAATTCGATACTAGAACAAAGTATGACTCTATATGAATGCCTCTGGCGGTGTACCGGGATAGCAATGATGCATGAGTGACTTATATGAAAGAATTATGAACGGTGGCTTTGCCACAACTAAAGTGCCAACTACATGATCATGCGAAGCAATATGACAATGATGGAACGTGTCATAGTAAACGGAACGGTGGAAAGTTGCATGGCAATATATCTCGGAATGGCTATGGAAATGCCATGATAGGTAGGTATGGTGGCTGTTTTGAGGAAGGTATATGGTGGGTGTATGATACCGGCTAAAGTTGCGCGGTATTAGAGAGGCTAGCAATGGTGGAAGGGTGAGAGTGCGTATAATCCATGGACTCAACATTAGTCATAAAGAACTCACATACTTATTGCAAAAATCTATTACTTATCGAAGCAAAGTACTACGCGCATGCACCTAGGGGGATAGATTGGTAGGAAAAGACCATCGCTCGTCCCCGACCGCCACTCATAAGGAGGACAATCAATAAATACATAATGCTCCGACTTCTTAACATAACGGTTCACCACATGTGCATGCTACGGGAATCACAAACTTCAACACAAGCATTTCTCAAATTCACAACTTATCAGCTAGCACGACTCTAATATCACCATCTCCATATCTCAAAACAATTATCAAGTTTCAAACTTCTCATAGTATTCAACACACTCATAAGAAAATTTTATTATTAATCTTGAATGCCTAACATAATTAAAGCAAATTACCATGCTGTTTTGTAGGATAATCTAAGTGAAGCATGAGAGAAAAAAAGTTTCTATAAAACAAATCCACTATCGTGCTCTAAAAGATATAAGTGAAGCACTAGAGCAAAAACTATATAACTCAAAAGATATAAGTGAAGCACATAGAGTATTCTAACAATTTCCGAATCATGAGTGTCTCTCTCAAAAAGGTGTGTGCATCAAGGATGATTGTGGAAAACTAGCAAATAAAGACTCAAAATAATACAAGACACTCCAAGTAAAACACATATCATGTGGTAAATAAAAATATAGCTCCAAGTAAAGTTACCGATAGAAGTAGACGAAAGAGGGTGTCCTTAGATGTGGTAAATACATATCATGTGGTAAATAAAAATATAGCCCCAAGCTTTGCATTTTAGGTGTCCTTAGATTATCTTGGGTGTGCCATGGGAATCTCCAAGCTTAGTCTCTTGCCACTCCTTATTCCACAATCCATCAAATTTTTACCCAAAACTTGAAAACTTCACAACACAAAACTTAAACTAGAAAATCTCGTGAGCTCCCTTAGCGAAAGAAAACAGAACACCACTTCAAGGTGCTGTAATGAACTCTTTCTTTATTTATATTGGTGTTAAACCTACTGTATTCCAACTTCTCTATTATTTATAAACTATTTTACTAGCCATAGATTCATCAAAATAAGCAAACAACACACGAAAAACAGAATCTGTCAAAAACAGAACTGTCTGTAGTAATCTGTAGCTAACGCAAGATCTGGAACCCCAAAAATTCTAAAATAAATTGCTGGACGTGAGGAATTTATCTATTAATTATCTGTAAAAATAATTAACTAAATATCACTTTCCAAATAAAAATTAAAGCATTTCTCGTGAGCGCTAAAGTTTCTGTTTTTTACAGCAAGATTAAAAAGACTTTCCCCAAGTCTTCCCAACGGTTCTACTTGGCACAAACAATAATTAAACACAAAAGACACAAACAAAACAGATGATAGATAAATTACTTATTACTAAACATGAGCAAAAAACAAGGAATAAAAATAAAATTGGGTTGCCTCCCAACAAGCGCTATCGTTTAACACCCCTAGCTAGGCATAAAAGCGAAGATAGATCTAGGTATCTTTAGTTGGTAATTCTTTAATGAGACAACTATCACCTTTAGGAGTTTCTTTCCTTTTATCAATAATCAAACTTCTAGGCACAAAATCGAAAAAATCATTAGTAGCAAATGGTTCCTTAATGATAGTAAAAAGATTAGGATGAATACTTATAGATTTGAGATACGTAGTTTCTTTGGTAGAGGATTCACCCTTATTTTTAGAACATACATAAGCTTGGCAATTTTAGTTGGAGGACTTGGGGTATTCTTTACGGAAGAAAAAGCGGTTCCCAAGTTGGTAATGATACCCTCAAGTTTAGCGATTCTAGTGGAATCATGATTTATTCTTTCATTAACTATGGGTTCCTTCTCCTTAATATTTTTCAAAGTGACTCCTACTTTAGATCCATATTGAGTAATTTGGTTGTGGATCTTTTTATCAAAATTTTCGATTAACTCTATGGTAGCAACTTTATTTTCAATAATTTCAAGTTTTTGCATTACATGCTCCAAAGTTAACAAGTTCCATTAACCAAAAGAGGGGGTGAGCCAAACAAATCTATCATAGCATTATAGGAATCAAAAGTGTGGCTACCCAAGAAGTTCCCTCCGGTAATGGTATCAAGGACATATCTGTGCCAAGGAATAGCACCTACATAAAAATCACTAAGAAGAGTAAAAGTAGATTGCTTCCTGGTAGATCTATTTTGAGCATTGCAAATTCTATACCAAGCGTCTTTTAGGTTTTCTCCTTACCTTTGCTTAAAATTAAGAACTTCATTTTCGGGAGACAACGGAGAAGATAGGGGACTAGCCATAACGACAAGCAAGCAAACCGACACACAAGCAAACAAGAAACGAGCAAAAAGAGGCGAATAGAGAAAGAGAGAGAGGATGGAGAGAGAGAGGGTGAATAAAATGGCAAGGGTGAAGTGGGGGAGAGGAAAACGAGAGGCAAATGGCAAATAATGTAATGCGGGAGATAAGGGTTTGTGATGGGTACTTGGTATGTTGACTTTTGCATAGACTCCCCGGCAACGGCACCAGAAATCCTTCTTGCTACCTCTTGAGCACTGCGTTGGTTTTCCCTTCAAGAGGAAATAGTGATGCAGTAGAGCAGTGTAAGTATTTCCCTCAGTTTTTGAGAACCAACGTATCAATCCAGTAGGAGGCCACGCACAAGTCCCTTGCACCTACACAAACAAATAAACTCCTCGCAACCAACGCGATAAAGGGGTTGTCAATCCCTTCACGGTCACCTACGAGAGTGAGATCTGATAGATATGATAAGATAATATTTTTGGTATTTTTATGATAAAGAGAAATAAAGATGTAAGTAAAATAAATGGCAAAAGAAATAACTAAGTATTGGAAGATTAATATGATGGAAAATAAACTCGGGGGCCATAGGTTTCACTAGAGGCTTCTCTCGAGAGCATAAGTGTTACGGTAGGTGAACAAATTACTGTTGAGCAATTGACAGAATTGAGCATAGTTATGAGAATATCTAGGTATGATCACGTATATAGGCATCACGTCCGAGACAAGTAGACCGACTCCTGCCTGCATCTACTACTATTACTCCACACATGGACCGCTATCCAGCATGCATCTAGAGTATTTAGTTCAAGAGAACAGAGTACCGCTTTAAGCAAGATTTCGTGATGTAGAGGGATAAACTCATGCAATATGATATAAACCCATCTTGTTATCCTCGATGTCAACAATACAATACGTGCCTTGCTGCCCCTACTGTCACTAGGAAAGGACACCGCAAGATTGAACCCAAATCTAAGCACTTCTCCCATTGCAAGAAAGATCAATCTAGTAGGCCAAACCATACTAATAATTCGAAGAGACTTGCAAAGATAACCAATCATACATAAAAGAATTCAGAGAAGATTCAAATATTGTTCATATATAAACTTGATCATAAACCCACAATTCATCAGTCTCAACAAACACACCGTAAAAGAAGATTACATCGAATAGATCTCCACAAGAGAGGGGGAGAACTTTGTATTGGGATCCAAAAAGAGAGAAGAAGCCATCTAGCTAATAACTATGGACCTGTAGGTTTGAAGTAAAATACTCACACTTTATCGGAGAGTCTATGGTGTTGATGTAGAAGCCCTCCGTGATCGATACCCCCTCCGGCGGAGCTCCGGAAAAGGCCCCAAGATGGGATCTCGTGGATACAGAAAGTTACGGCGTTGGAATTAGGGTTTTGGCTCTGTATCTGGTAGTTTGGTGGTACGTAGGTATATGTAGGAGGAAGGAGTACGTCGGTGGAGTAACATGGGCCCGACGAGGGTGGAGGGTGCGCCTGGGGGTTAGGCGCGCCCCCCTACCTCGTGCCTTCCTGGTTGATTGCTTGACGTAGGGTCCAAGTCCTCTGGATCATGTTCGTTCCAAAAATCACGTTCCCGAAGGTTTCATTCCGTTTGGACTCCGTTTGATATTCTTTTTCTATGAAACCCTAAAATAGGCAAAAAAACAGCAATTTAGGGCTGAGCCTCCGGTTAATAGGTTAGTCCCAAAAATAATATAAAAGTGTATAATAAAGCCCAATAATGTCCAAAACAGGATATAATATAGCATGGAACAATCAAAAATTATAGATACGTTGGAGACGTATCAGAAACCTTGCCAGGGTGAAAGCTTGACGGGGTAGAAACCTTGCCGGGGTGAAAGCTTGCCGGTTAGAAACCTTGCCGGTGTGGAAAGCTTGCCGAGGTGGAGACTGTCAAAGTCAATCCAACCAGAAGTTGGAGATGGGCTCGGAAGTTATTCAGATGGCTTTGTATGGAAAAGTGCTCTACAGGGAAGTTATGCGTATCATTGAAACGGTCAACTTTGCTTTTGGAGTCATCATCATCGGAGATAATATACAGCCTACAGAATTGTTACAAGACTCGGACTGTTCAGAAAACTGCATAATTGAATCCGACCCACATTTAAAGATAGGACCTAAAAGTCATGAAGATGGCCTTAAAAGAAGAAGTGGCTCGCGCTGTCTTATGTGGATCATCGGTGCGGACAAGTTTGATGTTGATATCGACTCCATCCGCACAAGAAGCACGACAGAAATATGGGGACAGATTCGGGTTGAATCCAAGTTGGACTGAAACTAGAACCGTAGGATGTGAATTGATGTAATTTTCTTGTAAGGAAAGCCTAGATGAATCCTTTGCTTGTACGGGAAGTCCAACCACCTCTTATATATGTTAGGGGTGACGGACGATTGAAACAACACACAATCGAACAAATCAATATACTACTTTTTCGTGTTCATCTACTTTTTTATCTCTCCCTTGTATCTTTCTTCTCGTTCTTCGCTAGTTCTTCATGCTAGATGGCTGCGGATCCACGAGGCTCTAGGGGCGAGCGAATCGACCTGCATCAGCACATAGCTGCCGCTTGCCCTGACGGGGTCCCTCTCGGGCAAGCGGGGCTTTGGGTCTACAAAAGCATTTGTCGGCTGTCCTGCGTATCGCGTTGCCGGTCAGATCTCCTTCGACGCGAGCTGCGGTGCATCACCCCCGACGTCGAGGGTACACGGTGATGTGTTTGTGTGCGAACAAAAAATAGAATGGTCATCGTCTTGGGGATGTTGCTAAATACTATTGTGTTGCGCTCATTCTAAATTGTCCACGAAACAAGGCGGCTAGGGCCTTCCTTTGGGGTGCCTCGACCCATGGTACTTTCTAGCGCTGCTAGATGAAGCTAGGCACTAACTGTATAACACCCCCAGTGTCATGCTTCAGTAATCCTTTGTTAATGGTGTCATGTCATCATGTTACTGTTGCTAATCTTCACTTGATAAATCACAATTCAATTCAAATCCAATCTAAAGTCAAAATTTCATATTTGTCAGACCTGAAATATAAAATGTTCATCTTGTGGCAAATAATCCATAACAAATATTGGTGGTGAACCAACAATTTTTAATGGTACTTAAATGCCCTAAGCTAAATAAAGCAGTGGTTAAATAATGTTTAATTGGTATTTAATTTATAAAAATGCTAACCCCTTTTATTAGATTGCTAAACTAATTATGACAGTAGCCTAATACATAATGATATTTTAGGTGTAAGTTTTATAAACTATAAAACTGTTTTGGTTTAGAAAAGTTTTGAAAATCAGAAAAGGTTTTTAAAGGAAAAACAAAAGCTAAGTTAAATGAAAGGAAAAGGCCTCCTTGTCCCCTGGGCTACCTGGCCCAAAGGGCCAAGGCAGCCCCACGGGACCGACCGGCCCGTCCGACCCCACACACCTCTCCTCGGTCATTTCTCTGTTGCCTCGACCCCGTCGCTACAGGAGGCTGGTCGCCGCCAAACAACCTCGCCGGCGATGAACCCCGTGAGAGGATAAGGCCGCCACGCCCCGACTACTCGATCCCCTCTCCATGCCCCTGGCGTCCCCATCCATTCCCCCTCCTCGCGTCGCTTTCGCTCTCCAGGTCCACCACGCCACCGCACCGCGGCCAGCATCGTCGACATTGGCGAGCTCTCTGTTGTCCCCGTCAACTAGGACCGCTCCAGGGCCTTCACCGCCCTCTGCCTCGTCACCTTTGAATACGAGCCGGGCCGAGGAGCACCGCTACGCCGCCCCTGACCCTACTTCCTCGTCGGACGCTGCCTCCCTCGTCATTGTCTTCGGCCACCCCGAGCCCCGTCGAGTCCGGCCGCCTCTGTTGCTCCTAAGCGATCACGGGGCCCCCTTGTGCCTGCTAGGTGAGCTCCTCTCGCAGGCCCTTTTTCCCGCTTCTGTTTCCCCCCTGCCGTAGGTCGTTGCGTCGCCCCGTTCAGCTCTCGACGAGCTCGCGCTCCCGCATGCCTCCTCTAGCTGCTCCGCCTTCGCCAACCCGCGCCAGTACGTAAACGGTGTTGCGCCCGCGAGCTCCTTGGCCGGCGCCCGGCCACACCAGACCGCGCGTGCGCCCGCCTGCGCACAACCTTGCCCCGCTTGCCCCCCTTGCTCTTGCTGTTGCTCTCTTTACCTGCTGCCGCTCGTGCTTGATGCCGCTGGCTGTTGCTAGCGCCGCCCATCTGCACGCACCCGCCGCCTCCCTGTCCGCACCCGGCTTGCCCGCTTGCTGCTGCAACTGTGGCTGCCTTGCGCCGCCGTTTGCCGCCGGTAGCTTCTCCGCCTGCTTCTGATGCCCAGGCCTCACGCCTCCGACCCCCGCTGCTGGCGGCCATGCCTCCAGCCGTCACCGTTGCCGCGCCCCACCCTTCTTGCTTGCGTGGTGCCCCCATGGCCGCGTGCCGTGCGGCCGCCGCCCCGGCTCCATCGTTCCTCGCGCCACGACGCCCGTCGTCGTTCAGTCACGTGTGGTGCTGACGTGTTGCCTGGATGGCACCACCTGTGCCACTGGACAGTGGGCTCAATGGGTCCCGCTGGCCTGGTTGAGTAAGTCAACCCGCTGACTGGGTTTGACCAGTCACTGACATGCGGGTCCCACCCGCCTAATAGACATTTTAGGTTAATTTAATTAATTAGTTTACTAATCTGACACGGGCAGTAGGCCTCACTAGCTAATTAACCTATTTAGTTAAAACTAACCCTGTTTTTATTAACTGAGCCACTGACATGTAGGACCCAGCTGTCAGGTTTGACCCGAACAACTGCTGTTGACCACTTACGTCATGATGATGTCATCCTGACGCCATCTATTACTATTCTGGATATTATGATTTATTTATTTAAATTAATTCCATTAAGTTCAGAAAATGCTTTGAACTTTGAAAAATCATAGAAAATTAACCGTAGCTCGGATGAAAATGTTTTCTACATGAAAGTTGCTCAGAAAAACATGATGAATCCGAATACGCTTTCCGTTTACCCGTTAGATGCCTCTAACTAGCTGAACAGGTAACATTCCCCTCCGGTCATCTGTCTGACACACGTCCGGAACCGGGAAAACATTCCCGGTTGAATTCCCCTTCACCTATATCGTGTAGCCATACATTAGGTCACACCCGGCACAACATATTGCCATGTTATACTTTGTGATGCTTTGTTTGCTTTATAATTATTGTTTCTTCCCCCTCTTCTCTCCGGTAGACCCCGAGACCGATGCTGCCCCTGTGATCGACTACGTCTCCGATGACCCTTCTTCCTTTACAGTAGAGCTTCCAGGAAAGTCCCCGCTTGATCAACCCGATATCGCCTATTCTTCTCTCTACTGCTTGCATTAGAGTAGTGTAGCATGTTATTGCTTTCAGTTAATCCTGTTCTGATGCATAGCATGTCATTATTGCTACAGTTGTTACCCTTACCTACAAACCTAAATGTTTAATATAGGATGCTACTATTCCGTCAGTGGCCCTACATTCTTTCCCGTCTGCTATGCTACATTGCCGGGCCATGGTCACTTCGCGAGGTGATCACGGATATATACATATTACACTATTACATGATACATGGTGGCGACTAAAGTCGGGTTGACTCGTAGAGTACCCGCAAGTGATCCCGATGTGGGGGCTGAAGGACAGGTGGTTCCATCCCGGTAGTGGTGGGCCTGGGTTCCTGATGGCCCCCAACTGTTACTTTGTGGCGGAGCGACGGGGTAGGTTGAGACCACCTAGGAGAGAGGTGGGCCTGGCCTTGGTCGGCGTTCGCGGTTACTTCAAAATAACACGCTTAACGAGATCTTGGTATTTGATCCGAGTCTGGCCATTGGCCTATATGCACTAACCAACTACGCGGGAACAGTTATAGGCACTCGACGTCGCAGTATCAGCCGAAGCCTTCTTAACGTCAGCGACTGAGCGGCGCGCGCCGGATTGGACTGGAATGCCTGCTCTTGAATTAGGAAGGCTAGGTCTGCTTACCGATCGCGTTCGCAACATGCAGGTGTGTAACGGGCGATGGGCCCAGACCCCTGCGCCATAGGATTTAGACCGGCGTGCTGACCTCTCTGTTGTGCCTAGGTGGGGCTGCGACGTGTTGATCTTCCGAGGCCGGGCATGACCCAGAAAAGTGTGTCCGGCCAAAGGGAATCGAGCGTGTTGGGAAATGTGGTGCACCCCTCCAGGGAATTTTATCTATTCGAATAGCCGTGTCCCTTGGTAAAAGGACGACCCGGAGTTGTACCTTGACCTTATGACAACTAGAATCGGATACTTAATAAAACACACCCTTTCAAGTGCCAGATATAACACGGTGATCGCTCTCTAATAGGGCGACGAGGAGAGGATTGCCGGGTAGGATTATGCTATGCGATGATACTTGGTTAACATACTGTGACACCTCGGATGTAACTTGCCATATTTGTAACTCCGGCTCTTGCCATTTTCGGCTTTAAGTTATGAGATTTCCCTTCGTGGTTGGGTTTTGTCTTCGTTTTGCATTTTGTTCATGTCATTCATTTCGTATCATGTCATCATGTGCAACGCATTTGCATTTGTGTTCGTCTCATGCATCCGAGCTTTTTCCATGTTGTCCGTTTCGCAACCCGACACTCCCACATGCACCGGCGCGCCCCTCTTGTCTCTTTTCGTGAGCAGTTGTTAAACGTTCTCGGAATGGGCCGAGATATGTCAAGTGGCCTTGGTACATCACCGATAGACCGCCTGTCAAATTTTGTTCCATTTGGAGGCCGTTTGATGTTCCAACGGTTCACCAGGTAACCGCAAAAGCCTCTTGTGTGTTGCAGCCCAACACCGACCCCCCAAAACAGCCCAATAACCCATCTAGTACATCTCCATGTCCTCCATCGTTGGATCACGATCATGTGGGCGAAAACTGCACCTCATTTGGACAATCCCACCTCCACCTACCTATAAATATGTGCATCCCTCTGAAATTCACGGTCTAACCCTAGCTTCTTCCTCCTGGCGCCGCCGGACGTGTCCGCCGCCGCCCTCCAACCAATCCACCGCCGCCACATGTCCCCCGCGCCTCCTCTCTCTCCTCCCCGCCGCCACGCCCGCTGGTGCCCAAAGCCGGCCCGCCCCGGGCCGCACCCGGGCCGCCTCACCCCTCGTGCCGCCCGTCTCCCTCGCCGGCTCGCCGCCATCGCAAACCACCGCCGCCTCCGTGCTCCGCCGCCCCTTGCGCGCGGCCGCTGCCTTGCTGCATCGCCCGGCCTGTGCCGCCGCCCGCCTCGCCGGCCGCGACGCCTCACCACCACCATGACCCCGCGCCCAGATCTAGCCGCCACCGCTGCGCCGGCCTCCTCCCCGTCGCTGGAGTTCCACCTCGCCGCCGCCTCCCCGTCATCGTCGCCGGAGTTCGCCGGAGCCGGATCTGGACGGAGTGGACGAGATCCACCAGTCCTAGCAACCAAACGCCGGCCCTGTCCCCGGATCTCTCCGTCCCGGACATCTTCGTCCCGCGTTGACTTTTTCTGCGAGGTCGAATTCGTCTAAGTCCTTTTTCGCATTATTTTTATGCCATCTTCATCATGCTATATCTCGGTGACCGTAGCTCCCAATCATGCGTATGATATGTCGAATTGTTCGTCTCGTTGAGCTCTTCATGTTAGAGGAATTTCCATGCATGTTACTGCCCGTTATGATGCCACTTTCATTTATGCAAGAGTTCTATAAAATGTTAACTGCTGGTACTTATCAGATTATGAGGTTTTGTAATTTTTGTTGCATTGGATCTGTGCGTCATATGAGCATGAGGTCTAGATGTGTCTTTAACTACAACATGCCATCTTTACAGAGGTGCAAATCTTGTATGTTTGTGATCTATGGGGTGACGAGAAAAAGCATGCAAAGTAGGCTCCATAATGTTGCTGTTTTCAGGGACTTAGGATTTTGCTGTCTTTTTTCTGCTGTTATTTTGATGCCATGTAAACTTGATGCTACAGTGAGATCCATGCTTATTTTGAGATACTTCAATAAGGATGTTTTGAACATGTGGTTATGCTCTATCTATCCATGCCCCTGTTTGCAATTATGGAGTGCTCTAAAATGTCATTTTCTTGCTCTACTTTTAATCAATATTGCCATGGTTGTTGCTAGTGACCCATGCATCCTATGAACTTGCTCTTGCCATGGTTAGCTTCATGAACATGTCATCTTGCTATTGGTATGTTTATATTGTCATGCAATGCTTTGCGGTGAGTGGCATGAGCTCACAAAGTTGCTATCATGAATCTGTTTATGACATGCTCTGTTTTTCTGCTAAGTCTGAAACTGTTAATAGAACTTGCTATATTTACATGGGTGCCATCATATCTTCTGTCCTTTTTGGCTCATGATCAGTAAGGGACTTTTGATCTATGCTTTTAGTAGAATCATGCCATGCCTTGGTTTGCTATGATATGTTCCTTTAGCATATTGTTTGCTTGCTCTAAACATTGCTTCCTGATGTTGTTTTTGACATGTTAGTATTTTCACCAAGTGTGTGAACCTTATATCTTTTGCACTTTTGCCATGCTTGTTTGAACCTGTTCTAGTGTGATTTAGCCGTAGCTCAGTGTTCATGTTTTGTCAAGAATCTCTTGCACATCACTATCATATGCCTTGTTGATATGTTGGAGTGCAATAGCTTAGTTTCTTGTTGCATTATAAGTGCCATCGTGCTGTTAATCGCAGTTTTGCGTCATCCTTGTTTTGCTTGCCATTTGCAAACCGTGCATCCGTTTCCAGCGATCTTTATATCGATTTCAACCAAAATCATCTCCTCTTTCCAGTGGAATACTTGGTTTTCCAAGTTGATGCCTTGTTCATTCTTTCCCTTCAGGAGCACGCATATGCATTGCATATCATATCTTGCATATCATGCCATGTATTGCATCATGTTGCTTGTGCATTGCACTGTGATTGATTGTTGGTCCTTTACTTGTGTTCTTGCTTTGGGTAGAGCCGGGATACAAGTACGTGACTGAGAACCTGTTGAGTACGCTAACGAGGATCAAGCTTTCGACGACTCTGAGAACTTTGCAGGCAAGATGACCATACCCTCGAAATCACTTCTATCTTTGCTTGCTAGTTGTTTGTTCTATCGCTATGTCGCGCTACCTACCACTTGCTATATCATGCCTCCCATATTGCCATGTCAAGCCTCTAACCCATCTTCCTAGCAAACCATTGTTTGGCTATGTTACCGCTTTTGCTCAGCCCCTCTTATAGCGTTGCTAGTTGCAGGTGAAGTTGAAGTTTGTTCCATGTTGGAACATGGATATTGTTGGGATATCATTATTATATCTTATTTACTTTAAAGAACCTATATACTTGGTAAAGGGTGGAAGGCTTGGCCTCTTGCCTGGTGTTTTGTTCCACTCTTCCCGCCCTAGTTTTCGTCATACCGGTGATATGTTCCTTGATTTTTGTGTTCCTTACGTGGTTGGGTGTTATGGGAACCCCTTGACAGTTCGCTTTGAATAAAACTCCTCTAGCAAGGCCCAACCTTGGTTTTAACATTTGCCACCTATGCCTTTTTCCATTTGGTTCCGCAGACTCAAGGGTCATCTTTATTTTAAACCCCCGGGCTAGTGCTCCTCTGAGTGTTGGTCCAACCTGTCAACCGCCGGTGGCCACCAGGGGTAACTCTGGGCTGGCCTACCAGAAGTTTGGACAATCCAGTGTGCCCTCAGAATGAGATATGTGCAGCTCCTATCAGGATTTGTCGGCACAGTCGGGCGGCTTTGCTGGTCTTGTTTTACCATTGTTGAAATGTCTTGTAACCAGGATTCCGAGACGGATCGGGTCTTCCCGGGAGAAGGAATATCCTTCGTTAACCATGAGAGCTTGTGATGGGCTAAGTTGGGACACCCCTGTAGGGTATAAACTTTCGAGAGCCGTGCCCGCGGTTATGTGGCAGATGGGAATTTGTTAATATCCAGTTGTAGATAACTTGACACTTAACTTAATTAAAATGAATCAACCGCGTGTGTAGCCGTGATGGTCTCTTTTCGGCGGAGTCCAGGAAGTGAACACGGTCTTGTGTTATGCTTGAACGTAAGTAGTTTCAGGATCACTTCTTGATCACTTCTAGCTTCTCGACCGTTGCGCTGCTTCTCTTCTCGCTCTCTTTTGCATATGATAGCCACCATATATGCTTAGTGCTTGCTGCAGCTCCACCTCACTACCTTTTCCTACCCATAAGCTTAAATAGTCTTGATCTTGCGGGTGTGAGATTGCCGAGTCCTCGTGACTCACGGATACTTCCAAACAGTTGCAGGTGCCGAGGATACAAGTGCAGGTGACGATACCAAACTCAAGTGGGAGTTCGACGAGGATTCAGGCCGTTACTATGTTTCTTTTCCGGATGATCAATAGTGGAGCCCAGTTGGGACGATCGGGGATCTAGCATTTGGGTTTGTCTTCCTTTATTTTGGTTCCGTAGTCGGACCTTTGATTGTACCTTGGATGATGTATGGATTATTTATGTATTGTGTGAAGTGGCGATTGTAAGCCAACACTTTATCCCTTTCTTATTCAGTACATGGGATTGTGTGAAGATTACCCCTCTTGCGACAAACCTACCTTGCGGCTATACCTCTAAGTCGTGCTCCGACACGTGGGAGATATAGCCGCATTGTGGGTGTTACAAGTTGGTAATCAGAGCCATCCCCGACTTAGGAGCCCCCTGCTTGATCGAATCGCTGACGTTGTTGAGTCTAGAATAAAATGTTTTAAGTCTTAGGATTATATATATCGGAGAGTAGGACTCTTTTTACTCCTCAATTCCTTCGCCGCTCTGGTGAGGCCTCCTAACATAGAAGTTTTGACTCTTCTCTCCTCAAATTTCACAAAAAAAATTAGGATCACGCGGGTATCTTGGAACCGTTCCGATAGTCACATTGTTCTTGGTGCCTCCTGACATTTAGGTGTTGTGGCAGTGTCCCGCGGAGTTGAGCTCCGAGGTGTTGTCGTCACAATTTTATCATTGCAGTTCTGGAATACCTGAGTTTGCCGACATCGAAAATCTCTTTTATGCAGTTGTTGGTGAGATAATCTCGACGCCATCCAGTACTGCGGTGGGAGTTCGGGAGTATTGCCATAACTCATATAACGGATGCTTTTCGAAGGTTGAGGTACATGATTTCCGAAGGTTTCTTGGTTATGTGTTGAAGGATGGATACAGCTGGATGTAGGAATTGTTAGTTTGGGTGAGATATTATGCTTCCCCTGTATCCCCAACACCTGATTGCATAAGCAGAAAATTTCGGGAGTTTATAGGTGGGAATTCAAGTAGCTCTAGTATTTCTTCCCGCGGATATTTGGTTTGTGATTGGGTAATCCTTACCACTTATTTTTTCATATCCGTACCTTGTTGCTTTATTCATCTACCTTTGTCTAAGTGGCTTCTCACCCTTATGGACGTGTAATGATTTACTTTGGAATTCATTTGTTCATCCTTGTTTTGAATGTTTATTGTGAAGACTTTATGTTGCAATTTCGATCCATTGATTTGGCTTGAATATCTGTCTACAAGATTCTAACAGATGTCACCCTCTTCAGGATGGCTCCTCCAATGCGTCAGAATCCGCCACCACCTCCACCTCCGGAGGCATGGCAAGCTGTCATGGCAGCCACCAACGCCAACACTCAGATGCTTATGCAACTCTTGCAAGAGCGCAACTAAGGTCAAGGCAACCAAGGAAATCAAGGCCAAGGCAAAAATCAGGCTCAGTTTGCTACCTTCAATCAGTTCCTCGCAAACCAGCCAAAGTCTTTCAGCAAATGTGCCGAGGCCACAGACACCGACGACTGGCTCGTGGACATCTGCAAACATTTTGAATGTAGCAATGTCAGACCTAAGGACTTTGTCAAGTTTGCTGCGTTTCAACTCAAGGACCAAGCTGCTGAGTGGTATCAACAATACAAAGATTCCAGAGGAGGTCGTGTGATCACCTGGGATGATTTCCGTCGAGACTTCAAAGCTCACCACATCCCACCAAGTGTGGCTGAGAGCAAGCGTGAGGAGTTTCGCAGTCTCAAGCAAGGCAGCATGTCTGTGTATCAATACAATATCCAGTTTCAGAAACTTGCTCGCTTCGCTAAACAAGATGTCCCTGATGAAAAGAGTATGATCTATCAATTCACAGGTGGCCTCAGAGAGGATCTGCAGTTAGCTGTCGTGCTTCTTGAACCGACTAAGTTCGATCAATTCTATAACATGGCACTAAAGCAAGAAGCTGCTCAGCTCAAGTGTGAGGCATCTAAGAAGAGAGCCAGGGATGCAGTTCAATCTTCTTCTTCTTCACAAGTGGCAGCTAAGCAACATCAGGTTGCCTCCTCCTCCGTTTCGGCAGCCTTACCAGCAGAAGAGCAAAGGTTGCAATGGATCTTCCCACCCACCCAATCCAGGCTATCAGAACAAAGCTCAGTCTCAAACTCCAAGGTCAAGTGCTCCTTATCATCGTCCGCTCTCAGGGGTTACTTGCAACTAGTGTGAGCAGAAAGGGCACTATGCAAACAAGTTCTTCAACCAAAGGCGCCTTCCGCCTCCTTCTCCTGTGAGATCTTCCAGCAATGCAGTGGTCAAGCATAATCCCAAGTTTGCAAAGGTGAACATGATGAATGCAGCTCAGGCAGAGGATTCTTTAGAAGTGATCATGGGTAATCTTCCTGTTAATGACTTTCCTACAAAAGTTCTTTTTGTTACTGGTGCATCACTTAGTTTCATCTCAAGACCATTTGCATCTAAGCATGAGTTGGCTTTCCGAGTTTTGCCTAGACCATAATCAGTTGTCTCTCCGGGTAAATGCATGAACGCAAGCTCCATGGTTCGGGATGTTTCTATCAAGATGAGAAACTATAAATTTCTATCTTCTCCAGTTGTTCTTGGTGACTCGGATATTGATCTAATTCTTGGCATGGACTGGCTATCTAAGCACAAGGCTCAGCTTGATTGTGCTGACAGGCAGATTCAATTGACACACTCTTCTGAGGATGTGATCATCTATGCCACTCGTGACAAAACCATTTGACTGTTTTCTCTCAGTGAGAAGGGTGAGTTGAATGCCATCTCTCAGATTCCAGTCATTTGTGAATACCAAGACGTCTTTCCAGAAGAGCTTCCAGAAATGCCTCCTCACCGTCCAGTTGAATTCGTTATCGATCTTGAGCCTGGCACGGAACCTGTTTGCAAGCGTCCTTATAAGCTTGGACCAGAGGAGTTGAAGGAGTTGAAGAAACAACTCGATGAACAAGAGCGTATTGGTCTGATCAGACCGAGTTCATCTCCATGGGGTTGTGGTGTTCTTTTTGTTTAGAAGAAGGATGGAACGGAACGACTCTGCGTCGACTACCGTCCATCGAACAAGAAGACAATTAAGAACAAGTATCCACTCCCCAACATCGATGAGCTATTCAAGCAACTTAAAGGTGCCAAAGTATTCTCCAAGTTGGACCTCCGTATGGGTTATCACCAGATTCGCATTCGTGAACAAGATATCCCCAAGACAACATTCAGAACAAGCTATGGTTCTTATGAATATACTATCATGTCTTTCGGCCTTGTCAATGCTCCTCCAACGCTCTCTTGCATGATGAACTTCATCTTCAACCCGTAAACAAATGATTTCGTCATGGTCTATCTCGATGATATCTTGGTCTTTTCCAAGAATAAGGAGGATCATGCCAAGCATTTGAGATTGGTGCTCGACAAACTCAGAGAGCATCAATTCTATGTGAAGTTTTCCAAGTGTGAGTTCTGGCTTGATGAGGTTTTTTACCTTGGTCGTATCATCTCTGCCAAGGGCATCGCTGTTAATCCCGAGAAGGTGTCTGCAATTTTGAATTGGGAACCTCCTCAGAATGTTAAGCAGCTCCGCAGTTTTCTTGGGCTTGCAAGCTATTGTCGAAGATTCGTTGAGAATTTCTCTAAGATTGCAAAGCCTCTTTCCAACCTCCTCCAGAAGCATGTCAAGTATGTTTGGACACCTGAATGTGACGTTGCTTTCAACGCCCTCAAAGAGAAGCTGGTCACAGCTCCTGTCTTGACTCCTCCTGACGAATCCAAGCCATTTGAAGTTTTCTGTGATGCCTCCTTACAAGGTCTTAGTGTTGTGTTAATGCAAGAGAAGAAAGTTGTGGCTTATACCTCTCGCCAGTTGAAGCCCAACGAAAGGAACTACCCCACTCACAATCTTGAGTTGGCAGCAGTTGTCCATGCATTATTAACGTGGAGACATCTCTTGTTGGGAAGGAAAGTGGACATCTTCACAGATCATAAGAGCCTCAAGTACATCTTCACTCAACCCAACCTCAACCTCAGGCAGACTCGATGGGTCGAAATGGTTCAAGAATACAATCCGAGTATTGAATATACTCCAGGCAAGGCTAATGTCATTGCAGATGCTTTGAGCAGGAAGGCTTACTGCAACAGCTTAATTCTCAAGCCCTTCCAACCGGACCTTTGTGAAGCTTTCCGCAAACTGAACCTCCAAGTTGTTCATCAAGGCTTTCTTGCCAACCTCCAAGTCTCTCCTACTTTGGAAGATCAAATTCTTGGGGCACAACTTCTGGATTCCATGGTGAAGAAGGTGAAACATGGGATTGCCAAGAGCCAACACAAATACAAGTGATATCACATTGATGACAAAGACACTCTATTCTTTGAAGACCGGATTGTGGTTCTGAAAGGTGATCTAAGGAAAGTCATAATGAACGAGGCGCACAATTACCTTCTATCCATTCATCCTAGAAGTACGAAGATGTACCATGACCTCAAGCAGTCGTATTGGTGAACTTGAATGAAGCGAGAAATTGCTCAATTCGTGAATGAATGTGATGTCTGCAGAAGGGTGAAAGCAGAACACCAACGACCAGCTGGTCTCCTCCAACCTCATGCTATTCCAGAATGGAAGTTTGACCATATTGAAATGGACTTCGTGACTGGATTTCCCAAGTCCAAGCATGGAAATGATGCTATCTTCGTTGTCATCGACAAGCTTACTAAAGTGGCTCATTTCCTTCCAATCAAAGAATCTATCATAGCAGCTCAGTTGGCAGAGCTATACACCTCCAGGATTTTCTCTTTTCACGGCATTCCACAATTGATATCTTCAGATCGTAGAAGCATTTTCACCTCCAAGTTCTGGGACTCCTTCCAGAAGGCCATGGGCACCAACATTCGCTTCAGCACAGCTTTCCATCCTCAAATAAGTGGCCAAGTCGAGCGAGTCAATCAAATCCTTGAAGATATGCTCAGGGCTTGTGTCATCTCCTTCAGTATGAAGTGGGAGGATTGTCTTACATAAGCCGAGTTCTCCTACAACAACTGCTTCCAAGCAAGTTCAGGAAATGCCCCATTCGAGATTCTCTATGGCAGAAAGTGTTGTACTCCTCTCAATTGGTCAGAGACTGGTGAACGCCAACTTCTTGGCAATGACCTAATCACAGAAGCTAAAGAAATGTGTAAAGTCATCCGTGAAAATATCAAAGCCGCGCAATCAAGCCAGAAGAGTTACTATGATAGCAAGCACCGTGACTTGGCTTTCGAGATCGAAGACCATGTCTACCTCCGCATCTCTCCAATGAAAGGCACTTGTCACTTAGATATCAAAGGGAAGCTTGCCCCTAGATACGTGGGTCCTTTCTAGATCATTGGCAAAAGAGGCGATCTCGCCTATCAACTTGAGCTTCTGTCCAACTTCGCAAACGTGCACGATGTGTTTCACGTGTCACAGCTTCGCAAGTGCTTCAAGACCCCCGAGCGCACTATCAACTTAGAAGAGATTGATCTCCAAGAAGACATGTCTTATCATGAGCATCCAGTTGCTATTCTTGAAGAAACCAAGCGCAAGACTCGCAACAAGTCTATCAAATTCTTGAAAGTGAAGTGTTCACACCACTCTAACCGAGAAGCCACCTGGGAGCGCGAGGATCACCTCCCTTCCGAATATCCGGAGTTCTTTCAGTCCTAGATCTCGGGACGAGAACCTTTTGTAGTGGTGGAGTGTTGTAACACCCCGAATGTAACTTGCCATATTTGTAACTCCGACTCTTGCCATTTTCGGCTTTAAGTTATGAGATTTCCCTTCGTGGTTGGGTTTTATCTTCATTTTGCATTTTGTTCATGTCATGAATTTCATATCATGTCATCATGTGCATCACATTTGCATTCGTGTTCATCTCATGCATCCGAGCTTTTTCCCCGTTGTCCGTTCGCAATCCGACACTCCCACATGCACCGGCGCACCCCTCTTGTCTCTTTTCATGAGCGGGTGTTAAACGTTCTCGAAATGGGCCAAGATTTTTCAAGTGGCCTTGGTACATAACTGCTAGACCGCCTGTCAAATTTCGTTCCATTTGGAGGCCGTTTGATGCTCCAACGGTTAACCGGGTAACCGCAAAAGCCTCTTGTGTGTTGCAGCCCAACACCCCTCCAAAACAGCTCAATAACGCATCTAGTCCATCTCCATGTCCTCCTTCATTGGATCACGATCGTGTGGGTGAAAACCGCACCTCATTTGGACACTCCCACCTCCACCTACCTATAAATATGTGCATCCCTCCGAAATTAACGGTCTAACCCTAGCTTCTTCCTCCTCCTGCCGCTGGACGTGTCCATGCAGCCATCGGACGTGTCCGCCGCCGCCCTCCAACCAATCCACCGCCGCCACATGTCCCTTGCGCCTCCTCTATCTCCTCCCCACCGCCAGGCCCGCCCCAGGCCGCACCCGGGCCGCCTCACCCCGCGTGCCGCCCGTCTACCTCGTCGGCTCGCCACCATCGCCAACCGCCGCCGTGATACGTCTCCAACATATCTATAATTTTTGATTGTTCCATGCTATTATATTATCAACCTTGGATGTTTTATATGCATTTATATGCTATTTTATATGATTTTTGGGAGTAACCTATTAACCCAGAGCCTGGTGCCAGTTTCTGTTTTTTCCTTGTTTTAGAGTATCGCAGAAAAGGAAAATAAAACAGAGTCCAATTGACCTGAAACTTCACGGAACTTATTTTTGGACCAGAAGAAGCCCACAGAGTATCGGATATGAACCAGGAGAGTCCCGGGCTGCCCACGAGGGTGGGGGCGCACCCAGGGGGTGGGCGCGCCCCCCTGCCTCGTCGACAGCCCGGAGATCCACCGACGTACTTCTTCCTCCCATATATACCCATATACCCTAAAAACTTCGGGAGCACAATAGATCGGGAGTTCCGCCGCTAGAAGCCTCTATAGCCACCGAAAACCAATCTAGACCTGTTTCGGCACCCTGCCAGAGGGGGAATCCCTCTCCGGTGGCCATCTTCATCATCCCGGTGCTCTCCATGACGAGGAGGGAGTAGTTCTCCCTCAGGGCTGAGGGTATGTACCAGTAGCTATGTGTTTGATCTCTCTCTCTCATGTTCTTGAGGTGGTACGATCTTTATGTATCGCGAGCTTTGCTATTATAGTTGGATCTTATGATGTTTCTCCCCCTCTACTCTCTTGTAATGGATTGAGTTTTCCCTTTGAATTTATCTTATCAGATTGAGTCTTTAAGGATTTGAGAACACTTGATGTATGTCTTGCGTGGGATACCCGTGGTGACAATGGGGTATTCTATTGATCCACTTGATGTATGTTTTGGTGACCAACTTGCGGGTTCCGCCCATGAACCTATGCATAGGGATTGGCACACGTTTTCGTCTTGACTCTCTGGTAGAAACTTCGGGGCACTCTTTGAAGTATTTTGTGTTGGTTTGAATAGATGAATCTGAGATTGTGTGATGCATATCGTATAATCATACCCGCGGATACTTGAGGTGACATTAGGGTTTTGGTTGATTTGTGTCTTAAGGTGTTATTCTAGTACGAATTCTATGATAGATTGAACGGAAAGAATAGCTTCATGTTATTTTACTATGAACTCTTGAATAGATCGATCAGAAAGGATAACTTTGAGGTGGTTTCGTACCCTACCATAATCTCTTCGTCTGTTCTCCACTATTAGTGACTTTGGAGTGACTCTTTGTTGCATGTTGAGGGATAGTTATATGATCCAATTATGTTATTATTGTTGAGAGAAGTTGCACTAGTGAAAGTATGAACCCTAGGCCTTGTTTCCTAGCATTGCAATACCGTTTCTGCTCACTTTTATCATTAGTTAATTACCTTGATGTTTTTATATTTTCAGATTACAAAAACCTTTATCTACCATCCATATACCACTTGTATCACCATCTCTTCGCCGAACTAGTGCACCTATACAATTTACCATTGTATTGGGTGTGTTGGGGACACAAGAGACTCTTTGTTATTTGGTTGCCGGGTTGCTTGAGAGAGACCATCTTCATCCTACACCTCCTACGGATTGATAAACCTTAGGTCATCCACTTGAGGGAAATTTGCTACTGTCCTACAAACCTTTGCACTTGGAGGCCCAACAACGTCTACAAGAAGAAGGTTGTGTAGTAGACATCACTCCGCCTCCGTGCTCCGCTGCTCGCCGGTCGCCGCCTTGCCGCATCACCCGGCCGCACCACCGCCCACCTGTGATGCCCCCAATTCAATCATACACTAATCATACACGCAAATGTGTACGATCAAGATTAGGGACTCATGGGAAGATATCACAACACAACTCTACAAATAAAATAAGTCACACAAGCATCATATTACAAGCCAGGGGCCTCGTGGGCTTGAATACAAGAGCTCGATCATAGACGGGTCAGCGGATGCAACAATATCTGAGTACAGACATAAGTTAAACAAGTTTGCCTTAAGAAGGCTAGCACAAACTGGGATACTTATTGAAAGAGGCGCAGGCCTCCTGCCTGGGATCCTCCTAAACTACTACTCGTCATCGTCAGCGGGATGCACGTAGTAGTAGGCACCTCCCGAGTAGTAGTAGTCATCATCGACAGTGGCATCTGGCTTCTGGGCTCCAACGTCTGCTCACAGCAATCGGGTATAGGAAAGGGGAAAAGGGGAAACAAAGCAACCGTGAGTACTCATCCAAAGTACTCGCAAGCAAGGAGCTACACTACATATGTATGCAATGGTATCAAATGGAAAAAGGGTATCATAGGTGGACTAAACTGCAGAATGCCAGAATAAGGGGGGGATAGCTAGTCCTTTCTAAGACTACGCTTCTGGTAACCTCCATCTTGCAGCAGAAGAAGAGAGTAGATGGTAAGTTCACCAAGTAGCATCGCATAGCATAATCCTAACCGATGATCCTCCCCTCGTCGCCCTGTGAGAGAGCGATCACCGGTTGTATCTAGCACTTGGAAGGGTGTGTTTTTTTAAGTATCCGGTTCTAGTTGTCATAAGGTCAAGGTACAACTCCAAGCCATCCTGTTACCGAAGATCACGGCTATTCGAATAGATTAACTTCCCTGCAGGGGTTCACCACATTTCCAACACGCTCGATCCCCTTTGTTCGGACACACTTTTATGGGTCATGCCCGGCCTCGGAAGATCAACACATCGCATCCCTACCTAGGCACAACAAAGAGGTCAGCACGCCGGTCTAAATCCTATGGCGCAGGGGTCGGGGCCCATTGCCCTTTGCACACCTGCATGTTGCGAACGCGGCCGGAAGCAGAACTAGCCCCCTTAATACAAGAGCAAGCTTACGGTCCAAGTGGTCCAAGTGGCCAGGCTGACGTCACGAAGGCTTCGGCTAATACCACGACGTCGAGTGCCAATAACTGTCCCCACGTAGATGGTTAGTGCGTATAGGCCAGTGGCCAGACTCAGATCAAATACCAAGATCTCGTTAAACGTGTCATCTTGAAACAACCGCGAATGCCGACCAGGGCCAGGCCCACCTCTCTCCTAGGTGGTCTCAACCTGCCCTGTCGCTTCGCCACAAAGATCCACATAGAGGGCCGTCGGGAAAGTATGTCCTTCCAGCCCCCAATTCGTAAATCAACCGCGGGTACTCCTCAAGCCAACCCGACTTTAGTCATCACATGTATCATGTATAAAGTATATAGTATATACCCGTGATCACCTCCCGAGTGATCATGGCCCGATAGTATAGCATGGCAGATGGACAAGAATGTAGGGCCACTGACGATAAACTAGAATCCTATACTAAGCATTAGGATTGCAGGTAAAGGTAACAACAGTAGTAGCAAGGACAGGTTATGCATCAGGATAGGATTAACGGAAAGCAGTAACATGCTACACTACTCTAATGCAAGAAGTAGAGAGAAGAGTAGGTGATATCTGGTGATCAAGGGGGGGCTTGCCTGGTTGCTCTGGCAAGAGAGAGGGGTCGTCAACACCGTAGTCGTACTAGGTAGCAGCGACGTCGGTCTCGGTGTTTATCGAGATAAGAGGGGGAAGAAACAATAAATATTAAGCAAACAGATGCATAGCAATGCATGACATGACAAGTAGTGGTGCTAGGGTTGCCCTAACGCGGTATGAGGTGGTACCGGTGAAGGGGGAAACATCCGGGAAAATATCCCCGGTGTTTTTCTTTTTCGGACATATGAATCGGACATGTGTGGCGGATGAACGGGCTGCATATCCGGATTCATCTCATCGTTCTGAGCAACTTTCATGTACAAAGTTTTTCCATCCAAGCTACGGTTTATTTTATATTAATTTTAAAAGATTTAATCAATTTTTGAATTTATTTAATTAATTAAATTCAACATTATCCAGAACAGTGTTCGCTAACGTCAGCATTGACCTGGTCAACCTGACAGGTGGGTCCCACCTGTGAGTGACCCATTTTAATTAAATACATTAATTAACCTAATCAGGACTAACTAAGGGGGTGGGCCCCACTCTCATTGACTAATTAAGTAATTAACTAATTAGGTTAATTAGGTATCTAACGTTTAATTAGCTAATTAGTTGTTTACCTTAATTAAATAAAATTAATTAAGTTACTATCTCTTTAATTAATTAATTAATTATATTTATTTATTTATTATTATTACATTTATTTATTTTTATTTATTTATTTTAAACGTTCTAGGGGCTGGGCCCCACTTGTCTATGGCCCTGGGGGCCTAACGGGCGCTGGGCATCGGGCGAATGGCGCTGCGGGCGTCAGCCCGTTTGGGCGCTTGTCCAAACCAGTGGAGGCGCCGGGGCAGGCTGGCGCCCGACCCGGGCGAGGGCCGAACGACCGCCGTTGGGCGCCGGCATGGATCAGTGGTAGCAAGCAAGGGGCGCCGCCGGCGCGGCCTAGCACGGCGGAGCTGAGGTGGGAGGCGAGGCGATAGGGGAAGGTGCAACGCGACAGGGTGGGTGCGCGTAGGCGAGCGGGCGAGAGGCTGCAACCATGCGCGGAAACGGCGGGTGCACTTGTGCACCACGGAAGCAGCAGCAGGAGGAGAGGCACATCGAGGGCGAGTGTGCGTGCGGCATGCACGCGGCGGAGCCAGGCGGCTCGACCGTGGGACGTGGGCTTGGCAGGCAGGGCGCGGTTGGGGTGCTGGTGTGCGAGCTGGAGCAGGGGATGGGCCGGAACGAGGACGACCATGGCCGTGAGCAGACGAACGATGACGGGCGAGCAGCAGCGAGGGCACGACGGCACCAGCAGGCACGGACGTGGCGGCAGGGCCAGGCCGTGGACAAGCCCCGGCACACGCGCGTGAGGGTGCGGGCCGGGTGCGGCCTCGGCGAGGCAAGGCGTGGGTGGCGCATGGCCTCGGCGCGCAGGGGGTGGGAGCGTGCGTGAGGAAGGCACAGAGGAGGGGGGTTCGCTCACGGTCGATGGAGGGAAGAGGGGCGGCGAGGCTCAATGGAGCCGTCAAGGGCGAGGCGAGGAGGCGTGCAGTCCGGCGGGGAGGAAGACGGGGATGACAACATAGAGGACGGCGGGGGAAGGTCCGACGAGGTCCAGGTCAATGGCCGACGCGGGCGGCGCGGCGAGAGGCGCCGCCGAGCGCCCGATCCCATCTGGATCGGGAGGAAGCAGAGGGAGGAGTGGGACAAGTGGTGGGAGTGGTGCAGTCGGGGTTAGGGTTTGGTCGCCCAGGGGGATAGGGGAGTGAGGGTTGGGGCGCGGCTAGGCCGGCCTGGCGGCCCGATGGCCTGCTGGACCGTGGCCCAGCGGGGGGGTTCTTCTATTTCTTTTTTTGTTCTTTGTTAGTTTTGTTTTCTGTTTTTTTATATTTTTATTTAATTTCCACAATAGTTTAGTTTAGTTAGAATACCAAAGTAGTTTCTAAATTATTATTACTATTTATACCTCTGCCACACAAAGTGCTAGCCCGTAATAAATTTTGTTGGAAATTTTACATATTAGAAAAGGCATTTAACTAATTGTTTTAGCTACTGTTTTCATTACTTTTGAGCACTTAACATTATATAAAAACTTGGTTTCTTCACTAACAATACTTATGAATTAATTGTGATAGTTTGCACATTTTAGTTTTGACATTTGAAAACTTTTATTTTTGACTGTTTTGGATTTGAATGTGAATCGGTTTCGAATCAATGCAAGTTTATCAATAGTAATCGAGGTGACGTGGCATCATTAGTGGGGTTACTGTAGCTTAATTATCCGGGCGTCACAATTCTCCTCCACTACAAGAAATCTCGTCCCGAGATTTAAGAGGTAGACTAAGGGGAAAAGGTCTGGTTACGATATTCCAACGGATCTTCTCAGTCTTGGCTACTCTTCTTGAAGAAGTTAATCCCTTTTCGTTGATGTCTTCAATTCTTTATTCCAATGCATCATGACGAAGTTGTCGTCCTTTCTCCGGGGAACCCCATTGTAGTTACGAAAGAATAAAGGGTGGTTATTCCGGAAGAACGGACCGCTACAAGGTTGCTTATCGACTAGATAACATCAGGGAAGGTGGCGGAAAGTAACTCTCGAATTGAAACTTAAGAAATTTCCGAGAGCAAGGTAAGGAGGTACCATGAGAAGTTTCGAGGAGGTAGGCAATCATTCGATGCCTAAACAAAGTGTGAAAGGGGCCCAGAGCAACGAGAATAAGTATTGTGTCTGATACCGGATTTGATGATCTCATCGGAAGGTGGCTCGTGAATTACATATGAGGCCACGCGCGAGGAATAGCTTTGGGAATAGGGGGTGTATAGGAGAGTCAGGTTTCGATCATGGAACCTGTGGGTTATGGGCCCACCATGTGGGTTGAAAGCAAGAAAGCGCTATCAGGTGCATGGTCAAGATAGCAAGGTATGTTAGAGGATAGCGTGTCAGTTAAGTTGGCAACATTGTTGGTACCAAGGGCGAGGGATGAAGAGGACCATTTCCCTGCTCGTTGAAACGAGGCGGACCAATAGGCAAGGTTCTCATCCATCGGTGGTTACCGGAATGTCATCAACAAGAGTAACAGGGTCTTGCTGACAGAATTGTACACCGAGGTGTTTACATAAGCAGGAGAATATTACTGCTTAGATCATTTAGGTCACAAGAAACGTTAACCCAACCAATGAAAAGGAAAAATATGATTATCAGTTTAAACAGATCAATGGAAAGGAAAATGTGTTTAAACACATATTTCAAGGGTATATCCTTCCCAAGGACAAGAAGAGTATGATATCCATGATAGGATATATCGTAGAAAACCCTTTAGGAAAAGGGAGAGAAATTTGATGACATTACCCATACAACGGTGCTTGGGGTAATTTATAAAGAAATTTTAGCATTGTGCTTCAAATGTTCATAGTGAAAATCAGAGTACCACATACATGCTTCGAGATAGCGTTGACATGGTCTTTAAGCAAAGGTCAGACTTTGGATACGCAAAGGATCCATCAGGAACAACCCATAGAATAAGTATTACAATTTCCTCATGGAAGAATGGTTAACCTTGTTAAACAGGAAACTATAACCACAAGTCCTCCGGCCAGGTGTGATGGGCATGACATCACCTTACCGATATATAAGGACCAGTGTTATAACTCTTGGAAATATGTCCCAACCATCATATCTGACCGAGATTCAGATCTGATTGGTGTCAGGATACCTCTGACTCAGGATGTCTGAGAAGAAATGGTGCACCACAATTGTCGAGATGACCTTGTAAAATTCTTAGGAAATGAACTATGGGAGCGAGTTTCGAAACAAGAGTTCATCATTAACCCAAGGGAATGATGAGGGGGGTGGCAGATGGACTCAGCGACAATTCTTCAAGATTTCCAAAAGCTGGATTTCCACACTTATGTGAACAAGGAGATAACATTTGTCAAATCAAATGATATAATGTTGTATGCTCGAGGAGAACATCCGTGATAAAACATTGGTTCAAAGCAATAGGGTTGCCAGAAGTTTTGAATTCACACATCATAGTTCATTTGTCGGTATTCTGGTTAGGAACAACACGAGGACCAAGAAGGAATGGTGATGGTGATAAGTATTACTTGTATCAAGAATTCTCAGGAGGTGGTGAAATTCTCACGACATTCTTGAGATAAAAGATGGTAATACTCCAAGGTAAAGAAGAATAATTGTTGGATAGCACGGGTCTCTAGGTATAACACAAAACACGAACAAGTTTGTGTTGGAGGGAAAGCAATAATGTTGTCGATGATAACACAAATCATCGAGGGACAAGGATGGTACTTGTCATCATCAATTTGGTTGATATTCTGGAAGGAATCAAAATGTTGTTTGATGATCACGACAAATTTTGTCGAGAGTCTCCACGAAGATGTAATCGATCGGCGATGACATCAAGTCAAAGGAATGATGAAGCGAAAGGTTAATGGATCCAAGGGTACAACACAAACTCCAAACCAAGCGTGTTGTCCAAAGTGAAATGATATGATGACGAAGATCGATGTAAGCTTAGCTCATATTCGAAAGTTGTGCTCCGGGATTAAGAACCAGGTAGCACCAATAAAATCAGCACAATAATGATATAGCCGATTAGGCTAGGAATGACTTGAAGGATTATTAAACTCGTAAGCAACGAAGATTACTTAGAGTTATCGAACCAGAGTGCGGAATTGGTTCACATATCGGTGTTCTTGAGGGACTAACGACTTAGAACCCATGAAAAATTGGAATCAGTGTGAAATAATAGCTGATGAAGAACTCATAAGATGCAACACAGTTCTTAGATATTCTCGAGATACCAGAGGGTAATACTCGACAGTAGATCAAAGTAGAGGTTGGACTGGTGTATTGATTAGCAAAAGACAAGTGCTTTAACTTGTCCGAGAAATGGTATTAAGGAGAAAATATGGTCGGAACCATGATTTCAAAGGACCAAACATAGATACATGACGAACTTATAACAAGGGGATTATTATCATTTACAATAAGCTTCGATGATAAGTTCCACATCGTGTCCATGGGAATGAACGCAAAGGCTCAAGGTCGACTCCCACTTCTTCCATGCATAACCTTTCATTTTACTCCTCGCTTTTGCTGAAGTTGTAGTGTTGAAATTTTACTTGGCAAAATACCAGAAGAGTATGACTCGTGAAATCTTTCGGGTTCACATGGATTAGGAAAGGCATAGGTTCAACCCATCAGGGCATCTTAGGAACATATACCACAAACTTCGGAGTAATAACACAAGCTCGAAAGCAGAGCATGGTTGGTCAATCAGAGGTTAGGATTTACCAATGGAAAAAGAACTTCCAAAGTGATTGAATATGAAGGATGCTATCGGATAAAATCCAATGAAGGATCCGGTGGTCCTCAAGGGATCTGATGTGAGCATCGGTACTCAACCAGAGGAAGTAATGATGCAAGGAGATCAGACTTTAGAAACAACTGACTAATTCAAGGCTATAGCTTGCTGAGGATTTTCGAAGGATTGAATAGCATTTCGAAGATTTTTGTGCACACATGAACAACTGGGGAGAAACAAATCCTCAGTGAGGGTGAGGATTAAGTTGTAGGTGTATTCAGGTGACAAGGAACTACAAGGCAGTAAGCACAGAGATTTCTCGGAGCAATAGAGAGAAGTTCGGGGTATCTTGTAATAACAAGATCAACTTGGAATAAAAGTAAGAACAACGGGTGTATGTATTTATCCATATGGATATTTTAGGGGTTGGGAATTACAAAAGCAACGGGCACATAGTCTTGAGAGAACATCGGAGAGTATCATCAGAATCTTCTGGTGCAGTAGGCGATCATCTGGAATGAGGGGCTCTCCAGGTGGTTGTGATCTCGAGATCCTAATGTTAGAGTTTGTAAAACCATTTTAACCCAAGTAGAAGAGAGTTCAAAGTCCCAGAGTAAGGATCGAGGAGTAAAAGATCCTAATACCACCCAAATGGCGACGTGGGCCCATAAGGCGCACAGCCATGTTAGTAAAAGTTTTGTAATATCTAGACTCGACTTCGGCCAAGGAGTGTGGAAGGGGGATTCCTACAGGCAGTCGGCTCTGATACCAACTTGTGACGCCCCCGATTAAATCATACACTAATCATACACTCAAACATGTACGATCAAGATCAGGGACTCACGGGAAGATATCACAACACAACTCTACAAATAAAATAAGTCATACAAGCATCATATTACAAGCCAGGGGCCTCGTGGGCTCGAATACAAGAGCTCGATCATAGACGAGTCAGCGGAAGCAACAATATCTGAGTACAGACATAAGTTAAACAAGTTTGCCTTAAGAAGGCTAGCACAAATTGGGATACATATCGAAAGAGGCGCAGGCCTCCTGCCTGAGATCCTCCTAAACTACCCCTGGTCGTCGTCAGCAGGCTGCATGTAGTAGTAGGCACCTCCCGAGTAGTAGTAGTCGTCATCGACAGTGGCGTCTGACTTCTGGGCTCCAACGCCTGCTCACAGCAATCGGGTATAGGAAAGGGGAAAAGGGGAAACAAAGCAACCATGAGTACTCATCCAAAGTACTCGCAAGCAAGGAGCTACACTACATATGTATGCAATGGTATCAAATGGAAAAAAGGGTATCATAGGTGGACTGAACTGCAGAATGACGGAATAAGGGGGGGATAGCTAGTCCTTTCGAAGACTACGCTTCTGGTAACCTCCATCTTGCAGCGGAAGAAGAGAGTAGATGGTAAGTTCACCAAGTAGCATCGCATAGCATAATCCTAACCAATGATCCTCCCCTCGTCGCCCTGTGAGAGAGCGATCACCGGTTGTATCTGGCACTTGGAAGGGTGTGTTTTATTAATTATCCAGTTCTAGTTGTCATAAGGTCAAGGTACAACTCCAAGTCGTCCTGTTACCGAAGATCACGGCTATTCGAATAGATTAACTTCCCTGCAGGGGTGCACCACATTTCCCAACACGCTCGATCCCCTTTTGTCCGGATACACTTTTCTGGGTCATGCCCGGCCTCCGAAGATCAACACGTCACAGCCCTACCTAGGCACAACAGAGAGTTCAGCACGCCGGTCTAAATCATGTGGCGCAGGGGTCTGGGCCCATCGCCCTTTGCACACCTGCACGTTGCGAACGGGACCAGAAGCAGAACTAGCCCCCTTAATACAAGAGCAGGCTTACGGTCCAATCCGGCACGCACCGCTCAGTCGCTGACGTCACGAAGGCTTCGGCTGATACCACGACGTCGAGTGCCCATAAATGTCCCCGCGTAGATGGATAGTGCGTATAGGCCAGTGGCCAGACTCAGATCAAATACCAAGATCTCATTAAATGTTTTATCTTGAAATAACTGCGAACACCGAGCAGGGCCAGGCCCACCTCTCTCCTAGGTGGTCTCAACCTGCCCTGTCGCTTCGCCACAAAGATCCACACAGAGGGCCGTCGGGAAAGTATGTCCTTCCAGCCCCCAATTCATGAATCAACCACGGGTACTCCTCGAGCCAACCCGACTTTAGTCATCACATGTATCATGTATAAAGTATATAGTATATACCCGTGATCACCTCCCGAGTGATCACGGCCCGATAGTATAGCATGGCAGACGGACAAGAATGTAGGGCCACTGATGATAAACTAGCATCCTATACTAAGCTTTAGGATTGCAGGTAAAGGTAACAACAATAGTAGCAAGGACAGGCTATGCATCAGGATAGGATTAACGGAAAGCAGTAACATGCTACACTACTCTAATGCAAGAAGTAGAGAGAAGAGTAGGCGATATCTGGTGATCAAGGGGGGGGGCTTGCCTGGTTGCTCTGGCAAGAGAGAGGGGTCGTCAACACCGTAGTCATACTGGGTAGCAGCGGCGTCGGTCTCGGTGTCTATCGAGAGAAGAGGGGGAAGAAACAATAGATATTAAGCAAACAGATGCATAGCGATGCATGACATGACAAGTAGCGGTGCTAGGGTTGCCCTAACGCGGTATGAGGTGGTACCGGTGAAGGGGGAAACATTCGGGAAAATATCCCCGGCGTTTTGCGTTTTCGGACAAATGAATTAGAGGGGAAAAGTTGCGTGTTCTCTATGCTAGGGATGCATGGCAGACGAATGGGCTGCGCATCCGGATTCGTCTCATCGTTCTGAGCAACTTTCATGTACAAAGTTTTTCCATCCGAGCTACGGTTTATTTTATATTAATTTAAAAGGTTTAATCATTTTTTGAATTTATTTAATTAATTAAATTCAACAATATCCAGAACAGTGTTTGCTGACGTCAGCATGACATCGGCATTGACCTGGTCAACCTGACAGGTGGGTCCCACCTGCCAGTGACCCATTTTAATTAAACACATTAATTAACCTAATCAGGACTAACTAAGGGGGTGGGCCCCACTGTCATTAACTAATTAAGCAATTAACTAATCAGGTTAATTAGGTATCTAACGTTTAATTAGCTAATTAGTTGTTTACCTTAATTAATCAAAATTAATTAAGTTAAATATTTCTTTAATTAACTAATTAATTATTTTTATTTTTTATTTTTTTATTATTACATTTTTTTAAACGTTCCAGGGGCTGGGCCCCACTTGTCTGTGGCCCTGGGGGCCTAACGGGCGCCGGGCATCGGGCGAATGGTTCTGCGAGCGTCAGCCCGTTTGGGCGCCTGCCCAAACTAGTGGAGGCGCCGGGGTAGGCTGGCGCCCGAACCGGGCGGGGGCCGAACGAGCGCCGTTGGGCACCGGCTTGGAGCAGTGGTAGCAAGCAAGGGGCGGCGCCAGTGCGGCCTGGCACGGCAGAGCTGAGGTGGGAGGCGAGGCGACAGGGGGAGGCGCGACACGACAGGGTGGGTGCGCGTAGGCGAGCGGGCGAGAGGCTGCAACCATGCGCGGAAACGGCGGGTGCACTTGCGCACTGCGGAAGCAACAACAGCAAGAGAGGCACATCGAGGGTGCGTGTGCATGAGGCATGCACCCGACGGAGCCAGGCGGCTCGACCGCGAGACGTGGGCTTGGCAGGCAAGGCGCGATCGGGGCGTCGGTGTGCGAGCTGGAGCAGGGGATGGACCGGAACAAGGACAGCCATGGGCGTGAGCAGCCGGACGACGACGGGCGAGCAACAGCGAGGGCACGGCGGCACCACCAGGCGTGGACGTGGCGGCAGGGCCAGGCCGTAGACAAGCCCAGGCACACGCGCGTGAGGGCACGGGCCGGGTGCGGCCTCGGCGAGGCAAGGCGTGGGTGGCACATGCCCTGGGCGCGCAGGGGGTGGGGGCGTGCGTGAGGAAGGCACAGAGGAGGGGCGGTTCGCTCACGGTCGATGGAGGAAAGAGGGGCGGCGAGGCTCGATGGAGCCGTCGAGGGAGAGGCGAGGAGGCATGCAGTCCGGCGGGGAGGAAGACGGGGATGACAGCGTAGAGGACGAAGGGGGAAGGGCCGGCGCGGTCCAGGTCGATGGCCGACGTGGCCGGCGCGGCGAGAGGCGCCGCCGAGCGCCTGATCCCATCTGAATCTGGGGGAAGCAGAGGGAGGAGTGAGACGAGTGGGGGAAGTGGTGCGGTCGGGGTTAGGGTTTGGTCGCCCAGGTGGATAAGGGAGTGAGGGTCGGGGCGCGGCTGGGCAGGCCTGGCGGCTCGATGGCCTGCTGGACCGTGGCCCAGCGGGGGGGGGGGGTCTTCTATTTCTTTTTTTTGTTCTTTGTTAGTTTTGTTTTCTGTTTTTTTATACATTTTTATTTAATTTACACAATAGTTTAGTTTAGTTAGAATACCAAAGTAGTTTCTAAATTATTATTAGTATTTATACCTCTGCCACAAAAAGTGCTAGCCCCAAATAAATTTTGTTTGAAATTTTACATATTAGAAAAGGCATTTAACTAATTGTTTTAGCTATTGTTTTCATTACTTTAGAGCACTTAAACATTATATAAAAACTTGGTTTCTTCACTAACAATACTTATGAATTAATTGTCATAGTTTGCACATTTTCATTTTGACATTTGAAAACTTTTATTTTTTACTTTGTTTTGGATTTCAATTTGAATCGGTTTCGAATCAACGCGAGTTTATCAATACTAATCGAGGTGACGTGGCATCATTAGCGGGGGATCACTGTAGCTTAATTATCCGGGCGTCACACCACCTCGCGGGCCTGGACGCCTCGCCGCCACGGTGAGCCCGCGCCCGGATCTCGCCGCCGCCGCTGCGCCCACCCTCCTCCCCGTCGTCGGAGTTCCACCTCGTCGATGCCTCCCCGTCATCGTCGCCGGAGTTCGCCGGAGCCAGATCCGGCTGGAGTGGAAGAGATCCACCATTCCCAGCAACCAAACGCCGGCTCCGTCCCCGGATCTCTCCATCCCGGACATCTTCGTCCCGTGTTGACTTTTTCTGCGAGGTCGAATTCGTCTAAGTCCCTTTTCTGCATTATTTTTATGCCATCTTGATCATGCTATATCTCAGTTACCATAGCTCCAAATCATGCATATGATATGTCGAATTGTTCGTCTCGTTGAGCTCTTCATGTTAGAAGCATTTCCATGCATGTTACTGCCCGTGATGATGCCATTTTCATTGATGCGGGAGTGCTATAAAATGCTAATTGTTGGTACTTATCATATCATGAGGTTTTGTCATTTTTGTTGCGTTTGATGTGTGCGTCATATGAGCATGAGGTCTACATCTGTCTTGAACTACAACATGCCATCTATAATAGGTGCAAGTCTTGTATTTTTGTGGTCTATGGGGTGACGAGAACAAGCATGCAAATTAGACTCCATAATGTTGTTGTTTTCAGGGACTTAGGATGTTGCTAAGTCTTTTTCCTGCTGTTATTTTGACGCCATGTAAACTTGATGCTACAGTGAGATCCATGCTTATTTTGAGATACTTCAGGAAGGATGTTTTGAACATGTGGTTATTCTATATCTTTACATGCCCCTGTTTGCAACTATGGAGTGCTCTAGCATGTCATTTGTTTGCTCTACGTTTGCTATAAAATGTTCCTGGCAGAATGTTAACATGTTAATCAATATTGCCATGGTTGTTGCTAGTGATCCATGCATCCTATAAACTTGCTCTTGCCATGGTTAGCTTCATGAACATGTCATCTTGCTATTGGTATTCTTATATTGTTATGCAATGCTTTGTGGTGAGTGGCATGAGCTCGCAAAGTTGTTATCATGAATCTGTTTATGACATGTTCTGTTTTTCTGCTAAGTCTGAAACTGTTAATAAAACTTGCTACGTTTACATGGGTGCCATCGTGTAACGCCCTCGATGCGGCTATAGCTCCCACGTGTCGAGGCACGACTTAGACACATAACCGCATTGAAACCAATGTTGCAAGTCAGGCAATCATTACAACATCCCATGTAATATATATAATAAAAGGGGGAGATACATAGTTGGCTTACACTCGCCATGTCACATCAGAGTACATAAATAACATCCATCATGCAAACACTCATGGCCCGACTACGGCGCCAAAATAGAAGAAAACCCAACATGCGACAAGGCCCTGAATCAAACCCCAACTAGGCACCACTACTGATCATCGGGAAAGGAAACATAATAACGCTGAGAGTCCTCGTCGAACTCCCACTTGAGCTCGTACTTGTCACCTGGAGCGGAATCACCTGGACCTGCATCTGGAGTTATAGTAATCTGTGAGCCACAGGGACTCAGCAATCTCGCACCCTTGCGATCAAGACTATTTAAGCTTATAGGAAGGGTAAGGCAATTATATGTGGAGCTGTAGCAAGCGACTAGCATGTATGGTGGCTAACTTATCCGCAAAAGAGAGCGAGAAGAGGAGGCAAAGCACGAGCGAGAATCTAAAAGAACAACCTGCGCAAGCATTACTCCAACACCGTGTCCACTTCCCGGACTCCACCGAGAAGAGGCCATCACAGCAACACACTCAGTTGATTCATTTTAATTAATTAAAGTTTGAGTTATCTACAATCAGACATTAACAAATTCCCATCTGCCCATAACCGCGGGCACGGCTTTCGAAAGTTCAATCCCTGCAGGGGAGTTCCAACTTAGCCCATGACAAGCTCTCACGGTTAACGAAGGAATAGACCTCCACCCGAGACACTCCGATCAGACTCGGTATCCCGGTACAACAAGACATTCCGACCAGGTTAAAACAAGCCCGGCAACACCGCCCGAATGTGCCGACAAATCCCGATAGGAGCTGCACATATCTCTTTCTCAGGGCACACTCAGATGAGCCAGACGTCGGTTAAGCCAGCCCAGAGTTGCCCCTGGTAGCCTCGGACATCGCTCAGTGGGGCCAACACTCAGAGGAGCACTGGCCCCGGGGGGGGGGGGGGGGGTTAAAATAAGATGACCCTTGAGTCTGCATAACCCAAGGGAAATAAAAAGGCTAGGTGGCAAATGGTAAGACCAATGTTGGGCATTGCTGGAAAAGCTTTAATCAAGGCGAACTATCAAGGGGTTCCCATTATAACCCAACCGCGTAAGGAACGCAAAATCTGGGGACATAACACTGATATGATGGAAACTAGGGCGGCAAGAGTGGAACAAAACACTAGGCGAGAGGCCGAGCCTTCCACCCTTTACCAAGTATATAGATGCATTAAGATAACATAGCAATATAATGATATCCCAACAAGTAAATAAATGATGTTCCAACAAGGAACGACCTCCAATCTTCACCTGCAACTAGCAACGCTATAAGAGGGGCTGAGCAAAGCGGTAACATAGCCAATCAACGGTTTGCTAGAACAAGGTGGGTTAGAGGTTGACATGTCAATTGGGAGGCTGACAAGCAAAAGGTAGGCATCGTAGCATTGGCATACCAAGAGCGAGCAAACTAGCATAGCAAAGATAGTAGTGATTTCGAGGGTATGATCATCTTGCCTGCACAGTTGTCAGAGTTGACTGGATCCTCACAAGCAAACTCAACGGGCTCCTCGGTAGCGAACTCGTCTCCCGTCTCTACCCAAACAAGACAAACAAGCAACAAGGATAAAATCAACCACGTGCAAGACCAAGCAATATGATGAAATGATGATATGCTATGCGGGATGCGATGCGGGATGCAAAATGCAAGATATGACAGGAAATGCATAAACCTGGCCTCAACTTGGAATTCCAAGGGTGCCACTAGAAATATGAGATGAAATCTCTTGAAAACGATATAAAGAACGCCGGAATCGGAGTTACGATTTGAAAATGGCAAGCGTTTTAAGAATGACACCGGTCTGCAATTTACAGCAAGTAGGCATCTAAATGCAATGCAACGAACATGCTACAGCCACCAAACATGACAACAAAATACATGGCAGGGATGCACACAAGATGCTTAACAAAAGACTAGCACTGAGCCACGGCCAATTCATCCATTATGAGGTTCAAACAAGCATGGAAAAAACGCAAATGCAAAACAGATTCCAGACTTAGTGAAATTAACACTTGTCTGAAATTTCAGAGCACGAAGCCCTCTTCGGAGCAGCAAAACAACATGATACATGACCTTATTAAGACAAGTAAGAACATGGCATGGAGCTACTCAACAAGCTTAACAAAAGACCCAAAGTGACCTGGGGCCAAAAGGGTTCACAAAACATACTAACGGCCACACGAACATGGCTAAAACACAATCAGTTTTCAGACTTAGTGAAAACTGAGACATGCTGAAAAATAACTCACGAAGGCATGTAAATGAGCTCGATGCACTCACTACGGTGTAAGTCATGGAAAGGCAAGCATACATCCAAGAAGGCACAAAATGATAGCTATCCATGGTAAGAACAATGGCATAGCATGCACGGATCAACTACAATAACATCGGCAAAATCGCAAACGAGTTGACGATCTGCCCAGATTCACCACGAAGCAAAAGTAGAGCTCGATTGACTCAAGCTAGGGTGCTCCATAATTGCAAACAAAGACATGGATCGATAGAGCATAACATGATTAATAAAACTTCTTTACTGATCCTCCTCAAAAGAGGCACGGATCACTAGGAAACAAGCTGAACATATGGCATCATGAACTAAAATATCCCAGACTTAGTGAAAACAACTAAGTCTCTGAAAACAGATTTCCCGGGTGCCTCACTTTGCAAGCTTGCACAAGTCACCACACACATCCTAAAAATGCATGGGTTGCACCTCTGGAAAGAAGACAAAATGCTTAACACAACATATGAAGGACTCACAGGCATACCATGCACACAATAATCATGGCAAAAATGACAAAAGTCTAAGATGAACTAGCAGATCTGGCAATTAACTCACGAAGCCTCCTTCTAACAGCATTTTGGGCATCAAGATGAACTCAAAAGAAAATGATGCAATGGAATGAAATGATGTACTCATCGAGAAGAACATTTTGATATACTATATGCATGAATCGGAATTACGGATGCAAAGTTACGAGGCCTCGAACAGGGTAACATGGATCTGCAATCTCTAGGACTTAGTGGAATTTTACCTCCGCGAAAAGTCAACGCGGGATGAAGTGGTGCGGGATGACGAGATCCGGGATGAGGGGGCCGTTTGGATCGCGGGATTGGTGGATCTGATCCAATCTTCGAGATCTCGCCGGAGTATGCCGGAGAAGACGACGGAGAGGTGGCCGGCGGGGGCGCGCTCGTCGAGGAGCTCACCAGAGAGGAAACCTCGCCGGCCGGAGGAGCTCGCCGGACGGCGATGTCGGTAGCGGGGCGGAGAGGCGAACGTGGTGAGGAGGCTCGGTGGAGGACGGCGGGGTGGCTCGCCGTGGCCGGTGGGCAACTCCGGCGGCGACCGGAGCCTGCGGCGGCGCGGGGCGCCCGAGGCGGCACGGGGCGGCCGAGGCGGCAAGGCCGACCAGGCGCGGGGCGGCGGCGCGCGCTTGCGGCGACCGTGCGGTGGCGGAGCGGATCGGGGCCCGGGCGGGCCTGCCCTGGGCTCCGCGGGCCGACGGCGGGCGTGAGAGGAGAGAGAGAGAAGAGGCGCGCTGAGGTGGCGGCGTCCGACTAGGCCGGAGGGGTGGTGCGGCTGAGGTGGCGGCCCCTGATTCATCGGGGTGATGTGGCGGTGGCGGTGGACACGTCCGGCGGCGCGAAGAGAGGTGAGATCTAGGGTTTCGTCCACGAAAATGAACGTGGTGCACATATTTATAGGTAGAGGGAGCTAGGAGAGTCCAAATGAGGTGCGGTTTTCGGCCACGCGATCGTGATCGAACGATCTAGATGATGGAGCAGAGTTAGGTGGGTTTTGGGCCAAAATGGAGGGGTGTTGGGCTGCAACACACACGAGGCCTTTTCGGTCCCTCGGATAACCGTTGGAGTATCAAACGAAGTCCAAATGGTACGAAACTTGACAGGCGGTCTACCGGTAGTAAACCAAGGCCGCTTGACAAATCTTGGCCCAATCCGGAAATGTTTAATCCCCACACATGAAAGAAAGGTAGAAATGACCACCGGAGGAGAACGGAGCACCGGATTGCAAAACGGACAACGGGAAAAATGCTCGGATGCACGAGATGAACACGTATGCAAATGAAATGTGCATGATGACATGATATGCAATGCATGACACGCAAGCAATGACAACGCAACAACAGCGAATAACTGGACGACACCTGGCACATCGGTCTCGGGGCGTTACACATCGTATCTTATGTGTCTTTTTGGCTCATGATCAGTAAAGGACTTTTGATCTATGCTTTTAGTAGAATCATGCCACGCCTTGGGTTTCTATGATATGTTCCTGTAGCATGGTGTTTTCCTGCTCTAAACATTGCTTCCTGATGTTGTTTTTGACATGTTAGTATTTTCACATAGTCTGTGAACCTGATATCTTTTGCACTTTTGCCATGATTGTTCAAACTTGTTCTAGTGTGATTTATCCGCAGCTCATTGTTCATGTTTTGTCAAGCATCTCTTGTACATCACTGCCATATGCCTTGTTGATATGTTGGAGTGCAGTAGCTTAGTTTCTTGTTGCATTCTAAGTGCCATCATGCTGTTAATCGCAGTTTTGCGTCATCCTTGTTTTGCTTGCCATTTGCAAACCGTGCATCGGTTTCCGCTGATCTTTATATCGATTTCAACCGAAATCATCTCATCTTTCCAGCGGCATACTTGGTTTGCCAAGTTGATTCCTTGTTCATTCTTTCCCTTCCGGAGCACGCATATGCATTGCATATCATATCTTGCATATCATGCCATGTATTGCATCATGTTGCTTGTGCATTGCACCGTGATTGATTGTTAGTCCTTTGCTTGTGTTCTTTCTTTGGGTAGAGTCGGGAGACGAGTACGTGACTGAGGAACCTGTTGAGTACGCTAACGAGGATCAAGCTTTCGACGACTTTGAGAACTTTGCAGGCAAGATGACCATACCCTCGAAATCACTTCTATCTTTGCTTGCTAGTTGTTCGTTATATCGCTATGTCGCTCTACCTTCCACTTGCTATATCATGCCTCCCATATTTCCACGTCAAGCCTCTAACCCACCTTCCTAGCAAACCGTTGTTTGGCTATGTTACCACTTTTGCTCAGCCCCTCTTATAGCGTTGCTAGTTCCAGGTGAAGTTGAAGTTTGTTACATGTTGGAGCATGGATATTGTTGGGATATCATTATTATATCTTATTTACTTTAAAGCACCTATATACTTTGTAAAGGGTGGAAGGCTCGGCCTTTTGCCTGGTGTTTTGTTCCACTCTTGCTGCCCTAGTTTCCGTCATACCGGTGTTATGTTCCTTGATTTTGCGTTCCTTACGCGGTTGGGTGTTATGGGAACCCCTTGATAGATCACTTTGAATAAAACTCCTCCAGAAAGCCCCAACTTTGGTTTTAACATTTGCCACCTAAGCCTTTCTCCCTTGGGTTCCGTGGAATCAAGGGTCATCTTTATTTTAAACCCCCGGGCCGGTGCTCCTCTGAGTGTTGGTCCAACCTGTCAACTGCCGGTGGCCACCAGGGGCAACTCTGGGCTGGCCCACCGGAAGTTTGGACAATCCGGTGTGCCCTGAGAACGAGATATGTGCAGCTCCTATCAGGATTTGTCGGCACAGTCGGGCGGCTTTGCTGGTCTTGTTTTACCATTGTCGAAATGTCTTGTAACCGGGATTCCGAGACTGATCAGGTCTTTATGGGAGAAGGAATATCCTTCCTTGACCTGAGAGCTTGTGATGGGCTAAGTTGGGACACCCCTGTAGGGTATAAACTTTCGAGAGCCATGCCCGCGGTTACGTGGCAGATGGGAATTTGTTAATATCCAGTTGTAGAGAACTTGACACTTAACTTAATTAAAATGAATCAACCGCGTGTGTAGCCGTGATGGTCTCTTTTCGGCGGAGTCCGGGAAGTGAACATGGTCTTGTGTTATGCTTGAACGTAAGTAGTTTCAGGATCACTTCTAGCTTCTCGACCGTTGCACTTCTTCTCTTCTCGCTCTCTTTTGCGTATGATAGCCACCATATATGCTTAGTGCTTGCTGCAGCTCCACCTCACTACCTTTTCCTACCCATAAGCTTAAATAGTCTTGATCTCGCGGGTGTGAGATTGCTGAGTCCTCGTGACTCACGGATACTTTTGCAGGTGCCTAGGATACTAGTGCAGGTGACGATACCAAACTCAAGTGGGAGTTCGACGAGGATTCGGGCCGTTACTATGTTTCTTTTCCGGATGATCAGTAGTGGAGCCCAGTTGGGACGATCGGGGATCTAGCATTTGGGGTTGTCTTCCTTTATTTTGGTTCCATAGTCGGACCTTTGATTGTACCTTGGATGACGTATGGATTATTTATGTATTGTGTGAAGTGGCGATTGTAAGCCAAGTCTTTATCCCTTTCTTATTCTGTACATGGGATTGTGTGAAGATAACCCCTCTTGCGACAAACCTACCATGTTGCTTTGCCTCTAAGTCGTTCCCCGACACGTGGGAGATATAGCCGCATTTTGGGTGTTACACTTACCATCTACTCTCTTCTACATGCTGTAAGATGGAGGCTGCCAGAAGCGTAGTCTTCGATAGGACTAGCTATCCCCCTCTTATTCTGGCATTCTGTAGTCCAGTCCACAGAAACTACCCATTCCATTGATACCAATGCATATGTAGTGTAGATCCTTGCTTGCGAGTACTTTGGATGAGTACTCACGGTTGCTTTTCTACATATTTTTCCCCTTTCCCAGTTATTGCGATCATATGATTGTTGCTACTTTTGTGCTAGCCTTCTTAAGGCAAACTTGTTTAACTTATGTCTGTACTCAGATATTATTGCTTCAGCTGGCAATTGTGTATTCGAGCCCTCGAGGCCCCTGGCTTGTAATATAAAGCTTGTATTATTTTAATTTGTGTATAGAGTTGTGTTGTGATATCTTCCCGTGAGTTCTTAATCTTGATCATACACATTTGCGTGCATGATTAGTGTACGGTCAAATAGAGGGCATCACAAACTGGAACTAATAAACTAACAAGGAGATAAAAGATGCAAGTAGTCTGAATTGAACACCATGATTCAAATAGATTGTTTTGTCTGGGTTGTTTTTTTCTTAAAGACTATGCTAAGTGTAAGTGCATCTAGTGCCACCCCTAGTTGGTTTTGGAGTATTGACGACAAACCTAGTTGAGGGACTAATGTGTTTGTGAGAATTGCAGGATAACACAGGTAGAAGTCCCTCATTGATTCGGTTTTACTACCAGAGATGACCCCTAAAAATGTATGAAGACATTGAAGCCAAAGGTGGTATATGAAGATATTCACATTGAAGACTATGACAAAAGAAGACACGTTATGAAGCCTATGGAGCTCGAAGACTTAGATCTTTCATAGTTCTTTTTCTTTTGTGTTGAGTCATAGGAACCACCGTACTGTTAAGTGGGGTCCAGGAGAGCCAGTCAGAATGACTGAAGTGATGCCTAAACCAAAAACCTATGTCTTCGAGTGAAGACAATGAGAGCGAATCTTGTCCAGAGCCGGACAAGTAAGCTTTGCTTGTAGCTCAAGTAAAGTTGCCATGAGAGTTTGAAATCTGACCGTTGAGACACGTGTCGGTTCCTTAGTGACCCAGGGTCATTTCAGACAAATCAGGTCGGGTTGCCAAGTGGCTATAAATAGCCCACCCCCTACAACCATAAACGGTTGGCTGCTCAGATTTCAGTGCACGGCTTTTGTCGTTTGAGAGCAACCCACCTCGAAGCCTTTGAGAGAAAATTCCTAGCGAGGAGAAAAGCCCTAACCACCCAAAGCCAGAGAGAATTGGGCATCACTTAAGTCTTCTTGTCTGTGTGATCTGAAGACTTATTACACTTGAGGATTGTGCATCCCCAGACGGTTAGGCGTCGCGTTCAGAGCATCCAAGAGACATTGTGGATTGCCAGTGAACGAAGTCTGTGAAGGTTTGGGAGTCTACCTTGAAGACTTACCAGAGTGATTGGGCGAGGACTATGTGACCTTAGCTCAAGGAGAATACGGTGAGGACTTGGTGTCCTGAGCTGCATGTTCAGGACTGGGTGTCCGGGACTGTGTGTCCCAAGGTTTAAATACCTAGCCGCTCCAACCAGACGTACAGTTGTCACAACAACTAGAACTGGTCCAACACATCATTGTCTTGAACGAGTCACTGGTTTCATCTTCTGTTCCCTTTTCTTACTGTTACTCATTGTGAAGCCATTGCATGCTTGCTCTACCTTTTGTCTTCACAACGTGAATGTATGATCTGTTTGGCTTCATAACTTCTTCCTACCTAATCCTTATTACACTGCAGCTATTTGTCATTGTGCTTTCACTCTATTGAATACTTGACCATGGCTTGCCTAGTGTAATCTAACTTCCGCTGCATAGCAATAGGCATATCTTCGCTGTCTGTCTTCATAACTCCCACGTTTTGAAGACTTTCATAAAAATCGCCTATTCACCCCCCCTCTAGTCGATATAACGCACTTTTCACTAAGGATGTATCATATTTGGATGGAAGATAGAAGGTTAAATTTACAATAAGCTTGCGGGAGATGTGAAACATCTCCGTAAGCTGAACCCACTCAATACTTGCAACACAAAGGACTAAGACTACTCTCTCATAAAGCACTGTAATCCACATATTTTAACACTATATGCTTCCACTCCGCGAGCTCACTACTACCTTTTTAGCATGGGTTGGTTTTCCCTTGAAGAGGAAAGGGTGATGCATCAAAGTAATGTAAGTATTTCCCTCAGTTTTGAGAACCAAGGTATTAATCTAGTAGGAGATTACACGCAAGTCGCCTAGTACCTGCACAAACAATCAAGAACCTTGCAACCACCGCGATAAAGGGGTTGTCAATCCCTTCACGGCCACTTGCAAAAGTGAGATCTGATAATGATAATAAGATAAATATTTTTGGTATTTTTGTTGTATATATTGAAAAGTAAAGATTGCAAAATGACATAAATAGTAAACTAAAATTGTAGATCAGAAACTTATATGATATAATAGACCCGGGGGCCATAGGTTTCACTAATGGCTTCTCTCATGATAGCATGTATTACGGTGGGTGAACAAATTACTGCCGAGCAATTGATAGAAAAGCGCATAGTTATGAGAATATCTAGGCATGATCATGAATATAAGCATCACGTTCGTGTCAAGTAGACTGAAACGATTCTGCATCTACTACTCTTACTCCACACATCGACCGCTATCCAGCATGCATCTAGAGTATTAAGTTCATAAGAACAAAGTAACGCATTAGGCAAGATGACATGATGTAGAGGGATAAACTCAAGCAATATGATATATACCCCATCTTTTTATCCTCGATGGAAACAACACAATACCTGCCTTGCTGCCCCTACTGTCACTGGGAAAGGACACCGCAAGATTGAACCCAAAGCCAAGCATTTCTCCCATTGCAAGAAAGATCAATCTAGTAGGCTAAACTAAACTGATAATTCGAAGAGACTTGCAAAGATATCAAATCATGCATATAATAATTCAGAGAAGAACCAAATATTGTTCGTAGATAAACTTGATCATAAATCCACAATTCATCGGATCTCGGGAAACACACCACAAAAGAATATTACATCGAATAGATCTCCAAGAACATCGAGGAGAACTTTGTATTGAGAACCAAAGAGAGTGAAGAATCCATAACTACTCACACATCATCAGAGATGCTATGGTGTTGATGTAGAAGCCCTCCGTGATCGATTCCCCATCCGTCAGATCGCCGAAAAAGGCTCCAGATGGGATCTCACGGGTACAGAAGGTTGCGACGGTGGAAGAGTGGTTTCGTGGCTCTCCTGGATGTTTTTAGGATATAAGAGCATATATAGGCGAAAGAAGTACGTCGGTGGAGCTACGAGGGGCCCACGAGGGTGGGGGCGCGCCTACCCCCCAGGCGCGCCCTCCTGCCTCGTGGCCGCCTCGTTGCGTCTCTGACTTACACTCCAAGTCTCCTGGATTGTGTTTGTTCCAAGAAAGATCCTCGCAAAGGTTTCGTTCCGTTTGGATTCCGTTTGATATTACTTTTCTGCAAAACACTGAAATAGGCAAAAAAACAGAAACTGGCACTGGGTCTCCGGTTAATAGATTAGTCCCAAAATTAATGTAAAATAGCATATTAAAGCTCATTAAACATCCAAAACAGATAATATAATAGCATGGAACAATCAAAAATTATAGATACGCTGGAGACGTATGAGCATCCCCAAGCTTAATTCCTGCTCGTCCCCGAGTAGGTAAATGATAAAAATAGAATTTTTGATGTGGAATGCTTCCTAACATAATTTTCAATGTAATTTTCTTTATTGTGGCATGAATATTCAGATATGAAAGATTCAATACAAAATTTTAATATTAACATAAAAATTAATAATACTCAAGCATACTAACCAATCAATTATGTCTTCTCAAAGTAACATAGCCAAAGAAAGCTCATCCCTACAAAATCATATAGTTTGGCCATGCTTCATTTTTGTCACACAAAATGCTCCTATCATGCACAACCCCGATGACAAGCCAATCAATTGTTTCATACTTTAGTATTCTCAAACCTTTTCAACTTTCACGCAATACATGAGCGCAAGCCATGGACATAGCACTATAGGTGGAATAGAAAATGATGATGGAGGTTGTGTGGAGCAAACAAAAAAGAAGAAAGTCTCACATCGACGCGGCTAATCAACTGGCTATGGAGGTGCCCATCAATTGATGTCAATGTGAGGAGTAGGGATTGCCATGCAACGGATGCACTAGAGCTATAAATGTATGAAAGCTCAACAAAAGAAACTAAGTGGGTGTGCATCCAACTTGCTTGCTCATGAAGACCTAGGGCATTTTGAGGAAGCCCATTGTTGGAATATACAAGCCAAGTTCTATAATGAAAATTCCCACTAGTATATGAAAGTGACAAAATAAGAGACTCTTTATCATGAAGATCATGGTGCTACTTCGAAGCACAAAGTGTGGAAAAATGATAGTAACATTGTCCCTTCTCTCTTTTTCTCTTTTTTTTTGTTTTTTTGGGCCTTCTCTTTTTTTATTTGGCCTTTCTCTTATTTTCTTCACATGGGACAATGCTATAATAATGATGATCATCACACTTCTATTTATTTACAACTCAAAAATTACAACTCGATACTAGAACAAAATATGACTCTATATTAATGCCTCCGGCGCTGTACCGGGATGTGAAATTATTCAAGAGTGAGATGTATAAAAAATTATGAGCGGTGGCTTTGCCACAAATACGATGTCAACTACATGATCATGCAAGGCAATATGACAATGATGAAGCGTGTCATAATAAACAGAATAGTGGAAAGTTGCATGGCAATATATCTCAGAATGGCTATGGAAATGCCATAACAGGTAGGTATGGTGGCTGTTTTGAGGAAGATATAGGGAGGCTTATGTGTGATAGAGCATATCATATCACGGGGTTTGGATGCACCAGCGAAGTTTGCACCAACTCTCGAGGTGAGAAAGGGCAATGCACGGTACCGAAGAGGCTAGCAACGATGCAAGGGTGAGAGTGCGTATACTCCATGGACTCAACATTAGTCATAAAGAACTCACATACTTATTGCAAAAATCTACAAGTCATCAAAATCAAGCAATACGTGCATGCTCCTAGGGTATATATTGGTAGGAAAAGACCATCACTCGTCCCGGACCACCACTCATAAGAAGGACAATCAAAGAAACACCTCATGCTTCAAATTTGTTACACAACGGTTACCATACGTGCATGCTACGGGACTTGCAAACCTCAACACAAGTATTTCTCAAATTCACAAATACTCAACTAGCATGACTCTAATATCACCATATTCATATCTCAAAACAATCATCAAGTATCAAACTTCTCATAGTATTCAATGCACTCTATATGAAAGTTTTTACTATACCCATCTTGGATGCCTATCATATTAGGACTAATTTCATAACGAAAGCAAATTACCATGCTGTTCTAAATGACCCTCAAAATAATATAAGTCAATAATGAGAGATCAATAATTTCTATAAAATAAAACCACCATCGTGCTCTAAAAGGATATAAGTGAAGCACTAGAGCAAAATTATCTACCTCAAAAGATATAATTGAAGCACATAGAGTATTCTAATAAATTCTGATTCATGTGTGTCTCTCCCAAAAGGTGTGTACAGCAAGGATGGTTGTGTTAAACTAAAAATCAAAGACTCAAATCATACAAGACGCTCCAAGCAAAACACATATCATGTGTTGAATAAAAATATAGCTTCAAGTAATGTTACCGATAGATGAAGACGAAAGAGGGGATGCCTTTCGGGGCATCCCCAATCTTAGGCTTTTGGTTGTCCTTGAATTTTACCTTGTGGTGCCTTGTGCACCCCCAAGCTTAGGCTCTTGCCACTCCTTATTCCAAAATGCATCAAATCTATACCCAAAAACTTGAAAACTTCACAACACAAAACTCAACAGAAAATGTCATGAGCTCCGTTAGTATAAGAAAATAAACCACCACTTTAAGGTACTGTAATGAACTCATTATTTATTTATATAGGTGTTAAACCTACTGTATTCCAACTTCTCTATGATTCATACCCCCGATACTAGACATAGATTCATCAAAATAAGCAAACAACACACAAAAAATAGAATCTGTCAAAAACAGAACAGTCTGTAGCAATCTGGATAGTTCGAATACTTCGGCAACTCCAAAAATTCTGAACAATTAGGAAGACCCAAACAATTTGTATATTGATCTACTGCAGTTGGAATTTGTATTTTATCGCTCTCTGGTAAAAAAATAAAAATATTCTCGTGAGCGCATACTTTCTGTTTTTATCAGCAAGATCAAACAACAATCACCCAAGAAGATCCTAAAGGCTTTACTTGGCACAAACCCTAACTAAAACATAAAAAACACAATCATAACAGAGGATAGATGATTATTACTAATCAACAACAAAAAGCAAGGAACAAAAATAAAATTGGGTTGCCTCGCAACAAGCGCTATTGTTTAACGCCCTTAGCTAGGCATAAAAGCAAGAATAGATCTAGGTATTGTCATCTTTGGTATGCAATCCATAAGTGGCTATCATAATAGATTTATAAGGTAATTTATTTTTCTTTCTAGGAAATTGGAATCTAATATTTCCTTCTTTCATGTCAATAATTGCACCAATCGTTCTAAGGAAAGGTCTACCAAGAATAATAGGACATGTAGGATTGCAATCTATATCAAGCACGATAAAATCTACGGGCACATAATTCGTATTTGCAACATAACAACATCATAATTCTTCCCATAGGTTTCTTAATGGTGGAATCCGCAAGGTGCAAATTTAAAGAACAATCATCCAATTCACGAAACCTAACACGTCACACAAAGTTTTTGGAATCATGGAAACACTAGCACCCAAATCACATAAAGCATAGCATTCATGATCTTTGATCTTAACTTTAATAGTAGGTTCCTACTCGTCATAAAGTTTTGTAGGGATATAAACTTATAGTTATGGCTTTTCTTCATAAGGTTGCATTAAAGCATCAACGATATGTTTAGTAAAAGCCTTATTTTGATCATAAGAATGAGGAGAATTTAACACGGATTGCAACAAGGAAATACAATCTATCAAAGAGAAATTATCATAATTAAATTCCTTGAAATCCAAAATAGTGGGTTCATTGCTATGTAAAGTTTTGACCTCTTCAATTCCACTTTTATTAATTTTAGCATCAAGATCTAAAAACTCTGAATCATTGGGACGCCTTTTAACTAAAGTTGAGTCATCTCCAGTCCCATCTTTATCAAAATTCATATTGGAAAACAAAGATTTAATAGGAGACACATCAATCACTTTTAGATCTTCATCTTTATTATCATGTAGATCCTCCGGTTTAGCAGCCATCTTATTAACTAAGGTGGATTGCTTATCCGAAATTTGACCCACTAAATTTTCAAGATGAGCGAACTGAGATTTCAAACCATAAAATTCTTTAGACATATCACCGAGCTCTTTATTCAGGTACTCCATAAAGCCTTTCTGTTCTTTAAGCTCGTTTCTGAAGAAATTATTATGCTCAAATTGCAAAGACATAAAGCTTCTAACGTTGTTCTCAATTTCTTCCAACCTTCTAAGGTGAAGATCAATGCTTTTAGGCAAGGCCATCAGGGCAAACAGACACACAAGAGGCAAGAGAAAAGAGGCGAACGGAAAAGGGGCGAAGAAAAGGCAAAGGTGAAGTGGGGGATAGGAAAATGAGAGGCAAATGGAAAATAATGTAATGTGAGGGAGAAGAGTTTGTGATGGGTACTTGGTATGTCTTGACTTGAGCGTAGATATCCTCGGCAACGGTGCCAGAAATCCTTCTTGCTACCTCTTGAGCATGTGTTGGTTTTCCCTTGAAGAGGAAAGGGTGATGCAGCAAAGTAGCGTAAGTATTTTCCTCAGTTTTGAGAACCAAGGTATCAATCCAGTAGGAGATTACATGCAAGTCGCCTAGTACCTGCACAAACAGTCAAGAACCTTGCAACCAACGCGATAAAGGGGTTGTCAATCCCTTCACGGCCACTTGCAAAAGTGAGATCTGATAAAGATAATAAGATACATATTTTTGGTATTTTTGTTGTATAGATTGAAAAGTAAAGATTGCAAAATAAAGTAAATAGTAAACTAGAATTGTAGATCAGAAACTTATATGATATAAAATAGACCCGGGGCCATAGGTTTCACTAGTGGCTTCTCTCATGATAACATGTATTACGGTGGGTGAACAAATTACTGCCGAGCAATTGATAGAAAAGCGCATAGTTATGAGAATATCTAGGCATGATCATGAATATAAGCATCACGTCCGTGTCAAGTAGACCGAAACGATTCTGCAACTACTACTATTACTCCACACATCGACCACTTTCCAGCATTCATCTAGTGTATTAAGTTCATAAGAATAGAGTAACGCATTAGGCAAGATGATATGATGTAGAGGGATAAACTCAAGCAATATGATATAAATCCAAACTTTTTATCCTCGATGGCAACAATACAATACGTGCCTTTGCTGCCCCTACTGTCACTGGGAAAGGACACCGCAAGATTGAACCCAAAGCTAAGCACTTCTCCCATTGCAAGAAAGATCAATCTAGCAGGCCAAACTAAACTGATAATTCGAAAAGATATCAAATCATGCATATAAGAATTCAGAGAAAAACCAAATATTGTTTATAGATAAATTTGATCATAAATCCACAATTCATCGGATCTCGGCAAACACACCGCAAAAGAATATTACATCGAATAGATCTCCAAGAACATCGAGGAGAACTTTGTATTGAGAACCAAAGAGAGAGAAGAAGCCATCTAGCTAATAACTATGGACCTGAAGGTCTGTGGTAAACTACTCACACATCATCGGAGAGGCTATGGTGTTGATGTAGAAGCCCTCCATGATCGATTCCCGCTCCAGCAGATCCCCGAAAAAGGCTCTAGATGGGATCTCACGGGAACAGAAGGTTGTGGCGGTGGAAAAGTGGTTTCGTGGCTCTCCTGGATGTTTTTCTGGGTATAATAGTATATATAGCTGAAAGAAGTATGTCGGTGGAGCTACGAGGGGCCCACGAGGATGGGGGCGCGCCTACCCCTTGGGCGCGCCCTCCTGCCTCGTGGCCGCGTCGGTGCTTCTCTGACTTCCACTCCAAGTCCCATGGATTGCGTTTGTTCCAAGAAAGATCCTCGCGAAGGTTTCGTTCCGTTTGATATTCCTTTTTGTGAAACACTGAAATAGGCAAAAAAACAAAAATTGGCACTGGGCCTTCGGTTAATAGGTTAGTCCCAAAAATAATATAAAAGAGCATATTAAAGCCCATTAAACATCCAAAACAGATAATATAATAGCATGGAACAATCACAAATTATAGATACGTTGGAGACGTATCACTCACCTAGAATGTGGTTCTTTGAAGCTTGGGCTGCCGCTTCCTTCGCAGGACCCCTCTCCCTCTCGCCCTCGCGTCGCTCCACCAGGGCGACACGGGCAGCCAACCCTCATCGTCGTCGACCTCCCCACCCCTGCCTCTCCCCCTCATGGCCACAAGAGGGGCCGCCGGTGCGCTGCACGGCTGCCAAGGATGGTGGTGGCGAGGATCTTGTAGCCCCGCTCTCCCTCGAGGTGCCCTACATCCATGGCAGCAACCATGGCTGGTGGGCTGGTGCCTGCTTCAGCGGGCGGCGATGCTGGTCGTCCTCCTCGGTCGCGGGGGCGGCGAGGGGGCGGCAAGTGGTGGCAGTGGTGCGTGGCCCTTCGGTGGCAGTCATTTCCGATCTGTTGGCCTCTTCCCCGACATAAGTGGCGCCCTCTTGCCAGATCTAGACTATGATGGTCTTCGACTGCCGGTGCTGTTCGTGCTTGGAGGTTGGATGTGGGGAGGGACACTGGAGAAATCCAAGGCCAGCTGGTCCATCCACGACGGCGGTGACGTCCTTGTACGCCATTCCCCTTCTTGTTGGCATCATCAAGGTTGTTCCTTTCCCTTAATCTTCACCCTGCTCATATACCGGGTGAAACCCAGATCCTTTCCGGATTGGGCGGCAGCGGCGCAGCTGGCGTTGTCACCTTCTTGGGGGTGCCGTCTTTGGTGAGCTTGTGGTGGAGGCACCATTCTAGATGTCTGGTGGTGGCTGGTGGTGTGGCCGGAGCTCGTCGGTCGGTGTCTCCATGTGGCATGGTTACGCCTATTCGCTCCTTTGGTTGTTCCTGTTCATTTGTGGATGGTGGGAGCTCAGTGCTCGTCTTTGCGGACGACGTGTACCTTGGAGCTCCGACGCGGCGTTCTCTTGCTGTCGTGGGAGTAAGTCTGACAATAGAATAGGGGGTACGTAGGAGGAGGCAAGATCGTAGCTACGGCAAGGTTGTGCACGCAAGGTTTACGAGTTCATGCCCTTCTCGGAGGAAGTAACAACCCTATGTCTCGGTGCCCGAAGGCTTGGTCAACTGGATTATGCGTCAGAGTTACAGGGGGTGCGAACCCTTGTGCCAGAGGAGGGGGTGGCTTATATAGAGTGCGCCAGGACCCCAGCCATCCCACGTTACACATGGTTCAATCTACATCAAGACAGGACGTTACTGGTAACGCCAGTTATAAAGAGCTATAAATGATCTTTAAGACTACAGACTGAACGCCTGACCGTTGCCATCCTGAGTGACTTTAGGCCTTCTGTATTCCGAGTGGTTTCTTGTATGGTCGAGTGACTTCATCTTGGTCGAATGGAATTGGGGTTTCCGAGTGAGGTTGGGCGTCGAGTGGATTGCACTTCTTGGTTAACCCAGCCGGTTTCTTCTATTGTATCTTGAATGTCTTTGACTCTAGGGCAGTGTCCTTGGGTAAGGCGTCTAGGTTAGGCCTATGACCTTACCCTAGGTACATGTCATCGTCACCTGCCACTGTTTCTTGGCCTTTAGTCGCCCTGCCATGCCATTGCTTCTCCGCGTGTGCAGATTCGTCAACAGGGTAGAAGCCTCTCTTTAATTTGCTTGCCTTGGTTTGGTGTTGGCACTCTGTTTTGGCTTCTGTGGGCAATGACACCGGTTCACACCTTAGTTCTTGGGGGGAGCGTCTCCATCTCTTGACGGATCGGCGCCCTTCGTGCCAGGGCGAGGGGGCTGGTGCCCCCTTCGAAGATGGAGGAGGTTGTCACCGTGTCGGCCAAAATCCTTGGAGGAGACGAGAGTGCCTCTGCACCTACTGAGTTCTTCATGCCGACAAGGTCCTGCTGAAGCTTCTGTGTGGTGGTCTGCTCATGCTGGCGGGCTTCATGTCTTCAAGAGGATTAGGGCCTTAGTTTTCATATCTTTGCTTGTTGTGTGCTTGGAGCCTATTAGTTGTTGGCACAACATTATGTATCTTTTGTTGTTCTTCTTCTGTTGTTCTCTTTGTAAGGTGTCTTCTATAATCTCCTTGCCGGTTGATGACTTTGTTAATTCAAAGTCGGGTTAGGTTCGAGCCCTTTTTAGGCTCGACCAAGCCTTTTCTCTAAAAAAATGTGGTTCTTCAGATCTTAAGCCGATTTTTGCTGATGCGTCTTGTTGAACTCCTCGGCATTGTATTGCTTCCAAAGTGCCCAAGCAACCGCAATAGTGAAGGTGTCAAAGCCCCACTTGCTCGCGCGTTTAAGCAATCATGCCAAACTTCCCTAGCATACACGCATTGCACAAGAATCTGCTGGTCATTGTCTTCCTCTTACAAGCAGGTATATAGCAAGCTGATGACTGATCTTGAAGGCCATATTTGGCACACCGATCCAAACTCTAAATCCGATGATGAACTGCCAGTCACACAAAAAAATTAAATTTTAGTGGGCCTCGAAATCTGTGTGTGTCTTTTGAAGAAGATATTTTGAAATTGGTGCTAAACACGTGTGTTCTTCTGGATGAGGGTCTCATGCGATGGAAGAAAAAAGACATCGCATGGTTTTTTCTTCCGGCAATGAGATGCTTCCCACAGTGCCAGGTATGCCTTAAGCCCTGAATCATACAGAGCTAGGGCCAGCAGCGCATGCATTGCTCGTGCACAATGGAGGCATACAAAACGAGCGACCATGGAGTAGTGAAGTTGTGCTCCATTTCAAACAAGCAAAAGTGAAGGCTCCTCCGGGCAAAATTTATGACAACTAGCCAGGCGACAATGGCCATCAGGCAGCTAGACAGCTCATTGATTGCACCTGCAGATTTAGGCCAAAAATAATTAATCCTCTACCAAAGACGTGGCTATTTGGCCGTTCTTGTCCGTACTCCTCTGTACTACTCACTCCGTTTTATAATGTAAAACGTTTTTAACACTAGTGTAGTGTCAAAAAAGTTCTTACATGATGGGACGGAGGGAGTAGTTTATTTGCCCCTTTCGTATTTTGTGTTGAATTTTGACCATTCATTTAACTAATAAAATGTTAATGTATGTCATAAAAAATTATATCGTTGGATTTGCATTCAAACATAATTTCCAATGATATTATTTTCATTATGTATAACTTATATTTTATTAGTTAAATTCATGGTTAAAGTGTGACCCTAAATAGGACGAGGACTAATAAGTTAGGACAGGAGGTAGTACTAATTACTACTAGGTGAGCTCGGGAGCACATTCCCTTACTAAAAGGTACTCCCATCGTTTCTAAATATAAACCCTTTTAGAGATTTTAATGTAAATTACATACGAATGTATATAGACATATCTTAGAGTATACGTTCAGTTATTTTGCTCCGTATGTAGTCTGTATTGGAATCTCTAAAATGTCTTATACTAGGAACGAAGGTAGTATTATATTTTCATTTGTGGTAAGTTCTTTTAAAAGAAACAAACATACACTTCAAGTTTGATGCCGACGTTTTCGATGACACGGTATGGGGTTTGGCTGTGGCGGCTTGCTCGACGCAAGCTCGACCCTTTTCTCCAGCAAGGTTCATTGCTTGAGTTGGAGTTCTGTTCGCCAATGCAGGTGATTGTATGTTTCGAATGAGCCAACTTGAGTTCTGATGTCTGTTGCGGCAAATGCGTCAAGAGTGCAACCTCCTCGGCGGCTCCACTGAGATGATAGGGACTGTTGTAGGGTAGAACCCTAATTCATGAATTTTCACACTTGGAGGGGAAAAGAGAAGAACAACAAAAACAACAAGAGGAATCACTCAACAAAACCAGAATCACACCTCCACTAGAATAGTATACATGGTGTCCACAAGTATAACATGAACAATCAAGGGAAAATAGCACAAAGGTAAGGTTCTTCTCAAATCCAAAGGAGATGAGGTCTTGCTGAAAGTCTAGTCTTCTTCAAGAGGAGGTCTTGATCTCTAAGAGGAGTGGTAGATGAGGAAAGTTCTCTCTAAATCATGTCATACACTTTGCTAACCCTAACAAATGACCTAGGTACGACATATATAGGTGGGTGAAGGTGAGGGACGAGTGGAGGGACAAAACGGAACTCCACATCCATCTTGCTAGAGAGCCCATGCGCACGGGCTAAGTGGACCCCGTGGGCACGGTACATGCCCGTGCGCATGGGGTTTCCAGGTGCTACAGCGGAGGGGCCCGTGGGCATGGGGTCCTGGAGGCCTAGTGCACGGGATGTCCAAAAAATATATGGATAGGTCGTGCACATGGGGTCTAGGATGGGTCGTGCGCACGGGGTCTCCTGGGCGCGTCATCTTCTTCCCGCTGCTTGCCTCCGTCTTCCTTGCGATCTTCCCGTCCTTCTTGGACTTTGAGGCTCCTTAGCTCCTTGGTGGGGGTCATCTCATACCTAATGATGCACAAAGTTTCATGGTGAGGTAGCATCCAAGTTCCATCCATATCGAGGTCAAGCTCAAAGAGGAGTGAGCTCACCTCGTTTCGGATGGAACGTGTGTGAGCTGTTGTCATGGGTCCATTTAGTGCTTGATGAGTCCGTGTGGTGTCCATGGGGATGACCGAAGGATTCTCCACATCACCCCCCGGGAAAGATCCGTCCTCAGATAGAAAACCTCATCACCATGGTATGTAAGTAGGTTCTTGACATTGAAGATGTCGCTCATGTTGTACTTGTTGCGTGGAATGTCGATCCTGTAGGCGTTATCGTTGTAGCGTGCTAACACCTTGAATGGTCCATCAGCGCAAGGTAGAAGCTTGGACTTGCGCTCGTTGGGGAAACGGTCTTTGCGAAGGTGTAGCCACACAAGATCTCCGGGGTTGAACAACATGGTGTGCTTGTTGATGTTTAGCTTGGTGGCGAGGTGATGTACTTGGCGTTCAATTGCATTCCTTGTATCTTCATGCACTACAAAAAAAGACATCTGTGACATTTTGGGCCGAACGAATTTTTTCTTCTGTCATACATATGACACTTCTATGACGATAATTGCGACAAAACCCGGCATCATCATAGATGTGGTGGGCTCCTACTTCTATGACAAAAAATCATGACAGAAAATGGGCTTTTCGTCCTGGGTGGGCCGGAGACGCAGCTGCATGACATTCTTTGGGACGTCCGTGACGGAAAAAACCGTGGTAGAAGCGAGGGGGAGAAAAATTTCGGAGAGTTCCCAGTTACGGTGGGAGGTCGGGGGCCGAGCGATGCACGTTTCTCTCGTACACATACGCGCGTATGTGCGAGGCATTGGCTCTAACTGAACCCGAGCGAGGCGTTGGGCTCTAACTGAACCCGAGCGATTGCGCTGCAGGCTATGCATTACTGAACCCGAGCGATCGATCGATGGCTGCTAACTGAACCCGATCGAGTGATTCCTTCGCTACTGCTGCTAACTGAAGCCGATCGATGCTGCCTCTGGGATGAACGGTGAGTGTTGCAGGGGGTTTGGATGAACATTGAGCGGTGGCGTTGCCTCTGGATGAACAGGACCCTGTGGTGTGGTGGAGGGCTGGATGAACAGTAGACGGTGGAGGGGTGGTTGAACAGGACCCCGTGGTGTGGAGGGCTGGATGAACAATAGATGATGGAGGGGTGCCCGTGGAGGGGTGGTTGAACAGTAGCCGGTGGAGTAGCGCGTGGTGGAGGCTGGATGAACAAGAGCCCGTGGAGGCTGGAGGAGGTCGACGGTAGCTCGTGGAGGCTGGAGGAGGTCGACGGTGGAGATGAACAGTATCCCGTGGAGTCCTATTTTGCGGTACGCCACACCCCTCCCAATGAACAGGACCCTCGTTTCGACCGTAGCGCTCCAACACAAGTACGTTTCGTCCGTTTTGCTGTACGCCACACCCCTCCCGATCAACAGGACCCCCGTTTCGACCGTAGGAGGTCCGTTTCCTCCATTTTGCGGTACGCCAGACCCCTCCCGATCAACAGGACCAAGTTCCGAACGTAGGAGGTCCGTTTCCTCTGTTGTGCGGTACGCCAGGCCTCATTTCCATCGCATGTTCCGTCCAAGCCCTTCCGATGAACACGACCACGCATTCCGTTCCGACCCAACCGGTTGGCTCCCACGCGTTCCGTTGCCTCCCGATGAACACGACGCATTTCGTTGCCTCCTGATGAACACGACGCATTCCGTTGCCTCCCCATCAACATGACGCATTTCGTTGCCTCCCCATGAACACGACGATGACGTTGTTTCTCCGTTCCGACCCAGCCATGTACACGAGCCCTGGCCATACGTATGCGCGAGTAGGCGTTCGAGACCCCGCCCGTATGTACACATACGTGGCCGTATTTTCTTTCTTGCACCCTGGTCATTGTACGTACATGTACATGCTACGTGCGTGCCTCTACTACAACGCGTACGCGCCTCTACATCCACCAGTATATTTGTACGTACATGTTCGCAACCAGAATGACAATGCTACGTATGCTTCGACCAGGTGGGCCCCGACTGTCAGGCCCTTCCTTGCCTGCAAAGATGTAGCTGGTGGGTCCCAGCAGTTAGGGGGGCGAATCGTTTTTTTGCCCGGACGCACTTCCTTGCGTGCGAAGATGTAGCTGGTGGGTCCCAGCAGTCAGGGGGAAATGTTTTTTTTGCGAAATACAGTGGCCCGTCCGGTGGGTCCCAGCTGTCAGGTGGAGGAATCATTATTTTCCGCGTAATAAGGAGGCACTTCCTTGCTGCGGCCGTGGACCCAGCTGTCGGCCTCTCCACGTATAGTCCACGTTCGATGGAAGTCGTTCCTTGACCATGTTGACCACGCCGCGCCGAGAGCACCAGGGCGGTGGACGACGGCGAGGCCTAGGAAGGGGACGACGGGGAGCCGGGGAAGACGCGGCAGTGGAAGCCCGCGCGGAGAGGAGTACGAGGGTTCACTGGTTCGGCTGCGGTGTGAGGCTGCCGTCGCCGCAGGGCCTGGCCAGCGGTGGGAATAGTAGGGGCGGTGAGGCCTCCATGGCAGCACAGCCGGCCACGGGAGGCAGGAGCATGCGGCACGACCGGCGTTGCTTTGGGCGGCTGGAGCAAGAAGACTAGAGGTTGAAGAAGCACTACGACCGTTGGATGGATATCATACGGTCACTGGAGCTAGAATCGTTTATATGGACTAAGTTGACAAAGCCCTCCGTCCCGTCAACTTAGTAGGCCCACAAGTCAGCCTCCCCCTAAGGTGGGCCCCAGCTAGCAGGGGGTATTCGTTTTTTTGTGCGTAATAAGGAGGCACTTCCGGTGGGTCCGAGCTGACAGCAGGGGGAACATTTTTTTCGCGAAATACGGTGGCCCTCGGGTGGGTCCTAGCAGTCAGGGGCTAACATTTTTTTCGCGAAATACTGGTGGGCGTCCGGTGGGTCCCTACTGTTAGGTGGAGGAATAATTATTTTCCGCATAATAAGGAGGCACTTCCTTGCGGCTGCCATGGACCCAGCTGTCAGCCTCTCCACGTACAGTATTCTTCCGATGGAATTCGGTCGTTGACCACATTGACCACGCCGCGCCGAGAGCACCATGGTGGTGGATGACGTCGAGGCCTAGGAAGGGGACAACGCGGAGTCGGGGAAGACGCGGCAGTGGATGCCCACGCGGAGAGGAGTACGAGGGTTCACTGGTTCGGCTGCGCTGCCGTCGCCGCAGAATAACAGGGGGTGTGGGTGAGTGGAGTGGAGAGATGGCCTGGCCAGCGGTGGGAGTAGTATGGGGGCGGTGAGGCCTCCGCGGCAGCACAGCTAGCCATGGGAGGCAGGAGCAGGCGACAGGACCGGCGCTGCTTTGGGCGGCTGGAGCAAGAAGACCAGAGGTCGAAAAAGCACTACGGCCATTGGATGGACATCGTATGGTCAGTCGAGCTAGAATCGTGCATATTAACTAAGTTGACAAAGCCCTTCGTCCCTGTCAACTTAGCAGGCCCACTATACTGAGTCCCAGCTAGCAGGGGGAGTATTCATTTTTTTGTGCGTAATAAGGAGACACTTCCTTGCGTGCGAAGATATAGCTGGTGGGTCCGAGCTGTCAGCAGCGGTAACATTTTTTCCATGAAATACAGAGGCCCTTTCGGTGGGTCCCAGATGTCAGGTGGAGGAATCATTATTTTGCGTGTAATAAGGAGGCATTTCCTTGCGTGCGGCCGTGGACCCAGATGTCAGCCTCTCCACGTACAGTCCACTTCAGATGCATGTCGGTCGTTGACCATGTTGACCACGCCACGCCGAGAGCATCAGGGCGGTGGATGACGGCGAGGCCTAGGAAGGGAATGACACGGAGGCAGGGAAGACTCGACAGTTGTTTTTGTTTCCACGCGGAGGGGAGTACGACTGTACGAGGGTTTACTGGTTCGTCTGCCGTTGCCGGAGAATAACAGCAGGTGTGGGTGAGTAGAGGGATGTCTAGGCCAGGGATGTGAGTACGATGGGGCGGTGAGGCCTGCGCGGCAGCAGAGCCGGCCGCGGGGAGGAGGGAGCAGGCAGTCCCGCCGGCGCTTGTTTGAGCGGCTGGAGCAGGAAGAGCAGAGATTGAAGAAGCACGACGGCCGTTGGATGGACATCCAACAGTATACATGCCATCTGTAGAAAGCCTCAAATCTGTGGAAAACAGCATACATCCCATCTACCATTATTTCAAATAATTTACAGCCCATTTGCTAATTCTTACAGGTTTTTTTGAGCCCATATTCTTTTTGTTAGCATTACAGCCCATATTGTGGCCACGGTTAAAAAATTATACGAAATTTTGCAAATGTCGGTGCGGTCTGAACTGTTTTTAATTCCGAAATTTCGAGTCACATTCAGACTGATTTTAAAAATAAATGTATATCAATATAAAATCTAATAAATTGTCCATGCATAAAAATCAATGCAATATAAAATCTGGAAATGAAAAAGAGATATTTGAAACTAATTGCCGGTTTGATGTGTTTTAAAAATGTACAACCCATTTCTCATTACTGATAGGCCATTTTCTCGGCCAGCCGAATGAAGCTCTCCTCGTCTTGAAAGATTTGCAGCCCAACAGGCCTGATAAAGCGACTTACTTGACAAATCACAAAAAAACTGGGCTAGCCATTTTCAGAAAGAAAAAAAACTACTGGGCTGGTCTGTGGTAAACATAAAAGAAAAGGCTGTCTAGACAGGCCAGAGTGTCCCGCACAGCCCAGTTGACACCCTGCTTCCGTCTCAAAAACAAATTAGATAAATGCCACTCCAATTATGGCGATTCATAAAAATGCCACTGCAATTTCCAAACTTTGAAAAATGCCACTGCAATTTTTGCAAACTTTGAAAAACGCCACTGCAGTTTGCAAACTTTGAAAAACGCCACTCCAGACTTCGAAAAATGCCACTAGAAATGGCATGAAATGGCATTTTTCAAAGTTTGGAAATTGCAGTGGCATTTCTCGGATACACCAGATTTGGAGTGGCATTTATCAAATTAACCCAAAACAAAAATAACTGGGCGAGCTGCTGGGTCCCTGGTGTCAGCCGCTCGTTGTGCAATTCTCTCGTTTATTGACTACGTTGACAATGGCATGGGACCCAGATGTCAGAAATCCACTAGGAGGAGCCATTTTTTATTGGCTTGAAATAAGGAGGCACTTGCTTGCGTACTGCCATGACCTTGGCGGGTCCCTGCTGTCATCCTCTCCACGTACAATCATCTCCTGATTGTGTATGCGTCAACTTGCTAGTCCCACAAGTCAGCCTCTAAACCCGTGGAAGACAAATACAACCCATTTTAAAAAATAACAGCCCATTCCATATGTTCAAACGGAAAGTTCAACATTCAGAGCAAAGTAACAGGTCTGATCCACATATAGAGTACTGAACTTCCACGTTGACAACCATCATAGCCAAGTTAACTATCTACTCCCACTAATACTCTAGTAGCGTACAAGTACTAACTTACTCTTAATCAACTAGACGATGTCGGCCGCCATCTGTGGTACACGCTAAACACCGGCACCGGTGTCGTGCGCCTCGCCTCGGACTTGCAAGAGGTGCGATAGGGCACGTTGCTCGCGCGCATTGGCCCTTTCCATGCTGGCGTGGTCCACCGAAGCTTCGGCTTCCAAGCGGGAAACCCACTTGACGAGCTGGTAGTAAAAATCGGTGTCGTGAACGTGTGTGTGACCGACAGCCTCCAGGGCTATTTGCCGGGCGCCGGCCTCCACGTAGTCGGCCCAGTTGCGGGCGCTCTGCTCACGACTCAGAGCGTCGTTGTGCTGCTGCTCCATGTCTCGCTGGCGGCGCAAATCGGTGATACGCTGCTCCTCCGCCAGGCGGTCGCGCTCCAACAACTCCTGCTCCTCCGCCATGCGGTCGCGCTCCAACAACTCCTCGATCTCCGCATTGCCATCTAAAGACAGTTAGAATGCCTCCTCCCTCTGTCTGCCTTCTGGTGAAAACCCGAACACTAGTTCTGGCGTTGACCGCCTCCGGCGTCGTCTACCGCGGACGGGCGGGGGCATGGCGGACGTGGCGAGCGACGTCGGTACGGTGGGGGCTTATGAGGGTATGGCGAGTTGGGTCACGGTGGCACCGGAGAAGGCCGGGAAGCAGTATTTATAGGCGGAAGGTAGCGCGACGGTCATCGGAATTCAATGCATAATGGCTTAGCGCGCCAGCTTGCCGTGGAAAGCTAGAGAAACTGAAATTATGACGGTGCCGTCCCATCCCGTCTGGGTCGCACGCCGGCATGGCGGTCAAACGAGTGCACTCGAATCATCTCCCTCCTTGTCAATAATGATTCCACAGATTTAAAAAGCCCACAACAATTAAAGCGTATCTTTTTTCGCATCAGTTAGCTGCCTTAATTACGTCCGGTTGCATGCAAGCACTCAGAATCGCTCGCACGCAGTACGCGAAGTAGCATGCAACGAGTCACAGCCGAGGGCATGCATGCATCCACTTAAATCTCTAGAATTAATTAGGCTTAAACTTCTGCATGCCGTTAATTATTGCCTTGCCTTGGTCTTGCTGCTTTGCTCATGGAATTAATTAGGCTTAAACTTCTTCAGAGGTAGGCATTTTTATCCGTGTAGGATCGATAGTCTAGCTTGTCAGTTTCTTCAGAGATAGGCATTTTTATTTAAAAAACTGCCACTTCGCATCTTGCGTCGCAAATAAAACTGCCAGGAGCGCATTTGTAGGCTAGCTAGTGATCGATCAGTAACTTGTAAACACTGAGCGAACAGAAATAAGTAACTATTAATGCATCTCAATGAGTCACAGATCATATACAAATATGTAGCTCCAAAAGCAAAGATCAGCCATTTTGGATCTTGCGTCGCAACTAAAACTAACTAGTATGATTCCCATACATAAGATCAACATGTTAATACATCTCAATGATTCACAGATCATATACAAATATGTAGCTTCAAAAGCAAAGATCTAGAAAAAAACATCTGTTCTTCCTACTAACATGGATGCTTCTCTTGGCCAACATTCAGTACAGACTGAAAGACAAATTTGTTTTTGAAGTCTACAATTCCTCTTGCAAACGTAAGTGCTTTCACCAACAGTTGGAACCATGAGAATGAACCACACATGATGGAGGAACATACACTGCAATATGATTTGGTCTTCTCTTGATCACACCGCGAGACTATTTTCGGAATACAAACTTTAACTTAGGCAAAATGATGCCCATTGTATAATCAGACCAGAGCAATGAAGCACCTAGTGTTGGCCAATAAATAGTACAGTACTACTTTTCTGCAGTCCATGAAGTGACTATCCAACATTTCTGTGTCTATTTTCAAATGGCACTGCATGCAGTGACTATACTATTCTCTTGTGCAGTTCAACCAAAATTGCGGACACTTTGTTTGTTTGCCAAATAGCAACGGGCAGACATCTCTGTCTGCACAAATATCAAGCAGCTAGTAAACATATACCACACCTTGTATTTTCGGTTTAAACATGTCTCTTACGCTTAGCATCTGTCATGTTCTGCACTGGACAATCTGATACAGTTATGTTTTGCCCCTTGAAAATTTCATACTGAATTGATTTGCTGGTTCAGAGCGGAAATATTGCGCCTATTCTTCATCAGACCAAGGATATCCATGTTCGTAGTGATGGAAGAGGTGAAATCGATACAACCAAAATTGAGCATCCAATCATTGAATCCTGTCCTGCACCTCCAATGTAGGTCCACCCTGCCAATAAATTCACATGCAAACCACTAGTATTACTATCTAATGACAGTACAAAAAGAGTAGCAAGATAGTAGAAAACCATATACCTTCGTAATGAACAGCTCATAGTGCCACCAATTGGATATAAAGGTTTGGAAAAAATATGCTCCTAATGTTGAACCAGTTGGACTTTTTTTGCAGTTCCACTAAAATCGAGCATCCTTGTTTGCATAGATATTGAAAGTGTGATTACTCTAAAAGTGGCACTAGTTGAAGCATAGACTCACAAATATAAGCATTCCAATTTCTTAATGGGAAAAGGTAGCAAGACTGTTTCTAACCACCTGTTTGAAGGAATAAATAAAGCAATACCGGCTGATGTCAGGAAGGCATACATAGTTTTTTCTGAAAAACTGAGCCATTCCTGACCTTTCCTCTTCTTTTAAGCAAATTTTGTGCAGTTCTACTAAAATAAAATGCCATCACCGCCTTGACAATTCAGTGACACTGTACAAAAGGAAATGACTTAACATTACATCATGATGTCAGGTATGTAGTCGACAGGCATTAGAGACAAACATACAGACCTCCTCTGATAACATAATGAACATTAATTTTAACAAAGGTGTGACTAGCTTTACCGGGATAATTTGAGTGAACTCTACACCCTTTGTTCCCTAATATAAGACGTTTTCGCGGTTCAATTTAAAGTACCCAAACGTCTAGTATTTAGAAAAACAGGTAGTAGTTTTCTTGAGCACATATCTGGGAAAGCTTGCCACACTTTATTTATGTCCATACGCTAATGCAACACCATTCGAATACTACAAATATACACTAATCCAGTGGCTAGTGCAATAGTAGAGTAGTTAGTTTATTACAGGGTACAGTACAATGGTTTTACTGAATAGATTTCAATAAACTCTAGCACTGGAAGGTTTCTATAAGAATTAACAATACAAAATGTAAAGGTAACAAGTTTCAGCATTGGTATACTAGCTGTGCACGAGCATTAAACCAAATACAAAAGTATGAAGGTAACTAGCATTATTAACTAATGACAGTATAAAAAAATTGCAAACCATGTACCTCCAAGGTAAATATGATTTCGAACTCAGGGGGGCCTTAAAAATTGCTATCCCAATCTTGATAATCAATCAAACATAAAAACTTGATCGAACGAATCAAGAGAACAGCCGGAGGAGGAGGTGCCCACTCTTGACCTTTCCTCTTGTCTTCATAATTATCTGTGCAGTTTAACCAAAATAAAATGACATCAGCGCCTTGGAATTTATAAGCATTAACAGTGCAAAAATCTGAAGGTAGTAACAAGTTTCATCGTTGGTATACTGGCTGTGCAACAACATTAGAATGCCTTAGCTGAAAAATCTTTAATACATCCACAATCAACAGCTAACCCTGAAATAATCCAGTGACATTAAATGGCATTGCTTAAATTTATCGGTGGCATTAGACTGAGAGCAGCATTAGTTAAATGTGGCATCACTTTAGCAGTAGCATTGCTTGACTTGACTGCTGGCGTTATATTAACAGCAAAAAAGGTGGCAATAAGAGCATGGGAGGCCCATTCGGACAGTGGGTGCACCAGTACGATGTACCTCCACGGACGCAGAGTGGTGAGGGAGGTATGGTTTCCCAGAGCAACAAATATCCAGGCAGCATATGTGGATTATGTCCCATTTTTGTTCTCTTTAGCCACCTTTTTCCTATGCGAGGACAACAAACCGATCGACCTGGTCATTCTCTATTGCGTTGTCATGCCTTTCTACCCTTCTTCAACCAAGAGACACGAGATTCGTTCCTTAGCTACTGATTTTCCCCTTTTCAACCTAGATGCGGGTTCGATGCCTACTCTCTTGGACAGTATAGTCTTCCTTCCTTTCCTTATTCAACCCAGACATGGATTAGTCTGCATGAAGTAGGGTTTCCTTTAACAATGCAAATTATGGTTTTCGTCTGCGTGGCCAGAAGAGCAGAGGATAGCAAATTGGGAAGATGGTGGAGTGGAAAAAGATCCACATGCAACGACGTGGTAGATGGGGCAATAGAACAAGGTTATGGTTCGAAAAGAGGTAGCATACCTGAGGGTCGGCAGGAAGTGGCTTCGCTCGTGGTCGTCGTCCTCCGCACACACTACGGTAGCGAGCTTGGGGACGGAGGCCATCCCGCGCGGGCGCTAGGTCTGAGAGGACGGCATTGTCGGCAGTGCGTGACCTCGCTCGCCGATGACGAGTGCGTCAACGCTGCATGTCCTTTTCTTCCCCGATGGATCTGTGACCACCGGTTAGGAGGGAGAGAGGGGCCGCCTTTTTTAGATCTAGAGACAGGGTGGTAGTGTGAGAAGCAAGTGGGCAGCCCTTAGCAAGAAAGCGCTCAAGCTCCAGCCTATATATCTTTTTTATACTACTAGTACTAGAGGAGGAGTAGTGGCAGAGTAGTTTATATTTTCTCTGCGTACAGTACCACTTAGTCGTGCTTCAAAACTGATCGGCACGCCCCTAAAGAAATAAAGGTCGATAACTAATGCGGCACCTCGGGCCAATGCGACCAGATCGCATTTTGCATGATAATTTACACACCATGTTTCGTTGACATGTGGTCCCGTTCCAACATATCAGTGAGACGACAACGAGTAGTAGGAGTATTTCCGAACGGACGTGTAGGCCGGGGCGCCTCTTCCTGAACTATGGCAAACTCGCAACCGTCCACCGACTCTTCTGTTGGGGAACGTAGTAATTTCAAAAAAATTCCTATGCACACGCAAGATAATGGTGATGCATAGCAACGAGATGGGAGAGTGTTCTCTACATACCCTCGTAGACCGGAAGCGGAAGCATTAGCACAACGCGGTTGATGTAGTCGTATGTCTTCACGGCCCGACCGGTCAAGCACCGAAACTACGGCACCTCCGAGTTCTAGCACACGTTCAGCTCGATGACGATCCCCGGACTCCGATCCAGCAGAATGTCGGGGAAGAGTTCCGTCAGCACGACGGTGTGGTGACAATCTTGATGTTCTACCGTCGCAGGGCTTTGCCTAAGCACCGCTACAATATTATCAAGGATTGTGGTGGAGGAGGGCACCACACACGGCTAATAGATCTCAAGGATCAATTGTTGTGTCTAGAGGTGCCCCCCTGCCCCTGTATATAATGGAGCAAGGGGGAGGGGCGGCCGGCCAGGAGGAGGCGCGCCAGGGAGGAGTCCTACTCCTACCGGGAGTAGGACTCCCGCCTTTCCTTGTCCAACTAGGAGAGGGGGTAGGAAGGGAGAGAGGAGAGAAAGGAAAAGGGGGGGCGCCACCCCTCCCTCCTTGTCCAATTCGGACTAAAGGGGGAGGGGGCGCGCAGCCTGCCCTGGCCGCCCCTCCTCTGCTCCACTTTGGGCCCATGAGGCCCATTAACCCCGGGGGGGGGGGGGGGGGGGTTCCGGTAACCCCCGGTACTCCGTTTATTATCCGATAACTCCCGGAACCATTCCTGTGTCCGAATATAGTCGTCCAATATATCAATCTTTATGTCTCGACTATTTCGAGACCCCTCGTTATGTCCGTGATCACATCCGGGACTCCGAACAACCTTCAGCACATCAACATATATAAACTCATAATGAAATTGTCATCGTAATGTTAAGCGTGCGGACCCTACGGGTTCGAGAACAATGTAGACATGACCGAGACACGTCTCTGGTCAATAACCAATAGCGGAACTTGGATGCTCATATTGGCTCCTACATATTCTACGAAGATCTTTTATCGGTCAGACCGCATAACAACATACGTTGTTCCCTTTGTCATCGGTATGTTACTTGCCCGAGATTTGATCGTCGGTATCTCAATACCTAGTTCAATCTTGTTACCGGCAAGTCTCTTTACTCGTTCCGTAATACATCATCCCGCAACTAACTTATTAGTTGCAATGCTTGCAAGGCTTATGTGATGTGCATTACCGAGAGGGCCCAGAGATACCTCTCCAACAATCGGAGTGACAAATCCTAATCTCGAAATACGCCAGCCCAACAAGTACCTTCGGAGACACCTGTAGAGAACCTTTATAATCACCCAGTTACGTTGTGACGTTTGGTAGCACACAAAGTGTTCCTTCGGTAAACGGGAGTTGCATAATCTCATAGTCATAGGAACATGTATAAGTCATGAAGAAAGCAATAGCAACAAACTAAACGATCAAGTGCTAAGCTAACGAAATGGGTCAATTCAATCACATCATTCTCCTAATAATGTGATCCCGTTAATCAAATGACAAATCATGTCTATGGTTAGGAAACATAACCATCTTTGATCAACGAGCTAGTCAAGTAGAGGCATACTAGTGACACTATGTTTGTCTATGTATTCACACATGTATTATGTTTCCGATTAATACAAATCTAGCATGAATAATAAACATTTATCATGATATAAGGAAATAAATAATAACTTTATTATTGCCTCTAGGGCATATTTCCTTCAGTCTCCCACTTGCACTAGAGTCAATAATCTAGATTACACTGTAATGATTCTAACACCCATGGAGCCTTGGTGCTGATCATGTTTTGCTCGTGGAAGAGGCTTAGTCAGCGGGTCTGCAACATTCAGATCCGTATGTATCTTGCAAATTTCTATGTCTCCCACTTGGACTAAATCCTGAATGGAATTGAAGCATCTCTTCATGTGCTTGGTTCTCTTGTGAAATCTCGATTCCTTTGCCAAGGCAATTGCACCAGTATTGTCACAAAAGATTTTCATTGGACCCGATGCACTAGGTATGACACCTAGATCGGATATGAACTCCTTCATCCAGACTCCTTCATTTGTTGCTTCCAAAGCAGCTATGTACTCTGCTTCACATGTAGATCCCGCCACGACGCTTTGTTTAGAACTGCACCAACTGACAGCTCCACTGTTCAGTAAAAACACGTATCCGGTTTGCGATTTAGAATCATCCGGATCAGTGTCATAGTTTGCATCAACGTAACCATTTACGATGAGCTCTTTGTCACCTCCATATACGAGAAACATATCCTTAGTCCTTTTCAGGTATTTCAGGATGTTCTTGACCGCTGTCCAGTGATCCACTCCTGGATTACTTTGGTACCTCCCTGCTAGACTTATAGCAAGGCACACATTAGGTCAGGTACACAGCATTGCATACATGATAGAGCCTATGGCTGAAGCATAGGGAACATCTTTCATTTTCTCTCTATCTTCTGCGGTGGTCGGACATTGAGTCTTACTCAACTTCACACCTTGTAACACAGGCAAGAACCCTTTCTTTGCTTGATCCATTTTGAACTTCTTCAAAACCTTGTCAAGGTATGTGCTTTGTGAAAGTCCAATTAAGTGTCTTGATCTATCTCTATAGATCTTAATGCCCAATATGTAAGCAGCTTCACCGAGGTCTTTCATTGAAAAACTCTTATTCAAGTATCCCTTTATGCTATCCAGAAATTATATATCATTTTCAATCAATAATATGTCATCCACATATAATATCAGAAATGCTACAAAGCTCCCACTCACTTTCTTGTAAATACAGGCTTCTCCAAAAGTCTGTAGAAAACCAAATGCTTTGATCACACTATCAAAGCGTTTATTACAACTCCGAGAGGCTTGCACCAGTCCATAAATGGATCGCTGGAGCTTGCACACTTTGTTAGTTCCCTTTGGATCGACAAAACCTTTTGGTTGCATCATATACAACTCTTCTTCCAGAAATCCATTCAGGAATGCAGTTTTGACATCCATTTGCCAAATTTCATAATCATAAAATGCGGCAATTGCTAACATGATTCGGATAGACTTAAGCATCGCTACGGGTGAGAAGGTCTCATCGTAGTCAATCCCTTGAACTTATCGAAAACCTTTTGCAATAAGTCGATCTTTATAGACAGTAACATTACCGTCAGCGTCAGTCTTCTTCTTGAAGATCCATTTATTCTCAATTGCTTGCCGATCAACGGGCAAGTTAACCAAAGTCCACACTTTGTTCTCATACATGGATCCCATCTCAGATTTCATGGCTTCTAGCCATTTTGCGGAATCTGGGCTCACCATCGCTTCTTCATAGTTCGTAGGTTCATCGTGATCTAGTAGCATGACTTCCAGAATAGGATTACCGTACCACTCTGGTGTGGATCTTACTCTGGTTGATCTATGAGGTTCGGTAGTAACTTGATCTGAAGTTTCATGATCATTACCATTAGCTTCCTCACTAATTGGTGTAGGTGTCACAGAAACCGGTTTCAGTGATGTACTACTTTCAAATAAGGGAGTAGGTACAGTTACCTCATCAAACTCTACTTTTCTCCCACTCACTTCTTTCGAGAGAAACTCCTTCTCTAGAAAAACTCCGAATTTAGCAACAAAAGTCTTGCCTTCGGATCTGTGATAGAAGGTGTACCCAACAGTCTCCTTCGGGTATCCTATGAAGACACATTTCGCCGATTTGGGTTCGAGCTTATCAGGTTGAAGCTTTTTCACATAAGCGTCGCAGCCCCAAACTTTCAGAAACAAACTTTGGTTTCTTGCCAAACCACAGTTCATAAGGCGTCGTCTCAACGGATTTCGATGGTGTCCTATTTAACGTGAATGCAGCCGTCTCTAAAGCATAACCCCAAAACGACAACGGTAAATCAGTAATAGACATCATAGATCGCACCATATCTAATAAAGTACGATTAAGACATTCGAACACACCATTACGCTGTGGTGTTCCGGGTGGCGTGAGTTGCGAAACTATTCCGCATTGTTTCAAATGTAGATCAAACTCGTAACTCAAATATTCTCCTCCACGATCAGATCGTAGAAACTTTATATTCTTGTTACGATGATTTTCAACTTTACTCTGAAATTCTTTGAACTTTTCAAATGTTTCAGACTTATGTTTCATTAAGTAGATATACCCATATCTGCTTAAATCATCTGTGAAGGTGAGAAAATAATGATATCCGCCACGAGCCTCAACATTCATTGGCCCACATACATCTGTATGTATGATTTCCAACAAATCCGTTGCTCTCTCCATAGTACCGGAGAATGGTGTTTTAGTCATCTTACCCATGAGGCAAGGGTTACAAGTACCAACTGATTCATAATCAAGTGGTTCCAAAAGTCCATCAGTATGGAGTTTCTTCATGCGCTTTACACCGATATGACCTAAACGGCAGTGCCACAAATAAGTTGCACTATCATTATCAACTCTGCATCTTTTGATTTCAACATTATGAATATGTGTATCACTACTATCGAGATTCATCAAAAATAGACCACTCTTCAAGGGTGCATGACCATAAAAGATATTACTCATATAAATAGAACAACCATTATTCTCTGATCTAAATGAATAACCGTCTCACATCAAATAAGATCCAGATATAATGTTCATGCTCAACGCTGTCACCAAATAACAATTATTTAGGTCTAATACTAGTTCCAAAGGTAGATGTAGAGGTAGTGTGCCGATCGTGATCACATCGACTTTGGAACCATTTCCCACGCGCATCGTCACCTCGTCCTTAGCCAATCTTCGCTTAATCGGTAGCCCCTGTTTAGAGTTGCAAATGTTAGCAATAGAACCAGTATCAAATACCCAGGTGCTACTGCGAGCATTAGTAAGGTACACATCAATAACATGTATATCACATATACCTTTGTTCACTTTGCCATCCTTCTTATCCGCCAAATACTTGGGGCAGTTCCGCTTCCAGTGACCAGTCTGCTTGTAGTAGAAGCACTCAGTCTCAGGCTTAGGTCCAGACTAGGGTTTCTTCTCCTGAGCAGCAACTTGTTTGCTGTTCTTCTTGAAGTTCCCTTTCTTCTTCCCTTTGCCCTTTTTCTTGAAACAGGTGGTCTTATTGACCATCAACACTTGATGCTCCTTCTTGATTTCTACCTCCACGGCTTTTAGCATTGCGAAGAGCTCAGGAATAGTCTTATTCATCCCTTGCATATTATACTTCATCATGAAGCTTTTGTAGCTTGGTGGCAGTGATTGAAGAACTCTGTCAATGACACTATCAACAGGAAGATTAAACCCCAGTTGAGTCAAGTGATTATGATACCCAGACATTTTGAGGATATGTTCACTGACAGAACTATTCTCCTCCATCTTGCAGCTATAGAACTTATTGGAGACTTCATATCTCTCAATCTGGCATTTGCTTGAAATATTAACTTCAACTCCTGGAACATCTCATATGCTCCATGACGTTCAAAACGTCTTTGAAGACCTGGTTCTAAGCCGTAAAGCATGGCACAGTGAACTATCGAGTAGTCATCAGCTTTGCTCTGCCAGACGTTCATAACATCCGGTGTTGCTCCGGCAGCAGGCTTGGCACTTAGCAGTGCTTCCAGGACGTAATTCTTCTATGCAGCAATGAGGATAATCCTCAAGTTACGGACCCAGTCCGTGTAATTGCTACCATCATCTTTCAACTTTGCTTTCTCAAGGAACGCATTAAAATTCAACGGAACAATAGCACGAGCCATCTATCTACAATCAAACATAGACAAGCAAGATACTATCAGGTACTAAGTTCATGATAAATTTAAGTTCAATTAATCATATTACTTAAGAACTCCCACTTAGAAAGATATCCCTCTAATCCTCTAAGTGATCACGTGATCCAAATCAACTAAACCATGTCCGATCATCACGTGAGATGGAGTAGTATCAATGGTGAACATCAATATGTTGATCATATCTACTATATGATTCATGCTCGACCTTTCGGTCTTCGTGTTCTAAGGCCATATCTATTATATGCTAGGCTCGTCAAGTTAAACCTGAGTATTCCACACGTGCAACTGTTTTGCACCCGTTGTATTTGAACGTAGAGCTTATCACACCCGATCATCACGTGGTGTCTCATCACGAAGAACTTTCGCAACGGTGCATACTCAGGGAGAACACTTATACTTTGATAATTTAGTGAGGGATCATCTTATAATTCTACTATCAATCAAAGCAAGATAAGATGCATAAAAGATAAACATCACATGCAATCAATATAAGTGATATGAAATGGCCATCATCATCTTGTGCATGTGATCTCCGTCTTCGAAGAACCATCATGATCACTATCGTCACCGGAGCGACACCTTGATCACCATCGTAGCATCATTGTCATCTCGCCAATCTTATGCTTCCACGACTATCGCTACCGCTTAGTGATAAAGTAAAGCATTACAGCGCAATTGCATTGCATACAATAAATCGACAACCATATGGCTCCTGCCAGTTGCCGATAACTCGGCTACAAAACATGATCATCTCATACAATAAAATTTAGCATCATGTCTTGACCATATCACATCACAACATGCCCTGCAAAAACAAGTTAGACGTCCTCTACTTTGTTGTTGCAATTTTTACGTGGCTGCTACGGTCTTAGCAAGAACCGTTCTTACCTACGCATCAAAACCACAACGATAGTTTGTCAAGTTGGTGCTGTTTTAACCTTCGCAAGGACCGGGCGTAGCCACACTTGGTTCAACTAAAGTTGGAGAAACTGACACCCGCCAGCCACCTGTGTGCAAAGCACGTCGGTAGAACCAGTCTCGCGTAAGCATACGCGTAATGTCGGTCTGGGCCGCTTCATCCAACAATACCGCCGAACCAAAGTATGACATGCTCGTAAGCAGTATGACTTATATCGCCCACAACTCACTTGTGTTCTACTCGTGCACAACATCAACGCATAAAACCTAGGCTCTGATAGCACTGTTGGGGAATGTAGTAATTTCAAAAAAATTCCTACGCACACGCAAGATCATGGTGATGCATAGCAACGAGAGGGGAGAGTGTTGTCTACGTACCCTCGTAGACCGGAAGCGGAAGCGTTAGAACAACGCGGTTGATGTAGGCGTATGTCTTCACGGCCCGACCGATCAAGCACCGACACTACGACACCTCCGAGTTCTAGCACACGTTCAGCTCGATCCCCGGACTCCGATCCAGCAGAATGTCGGGGAAGAGTTCCGTCAGCACGACGGCGTGGTGACGATCTTGATGTTCTACCATTGCAGGGCTTCGCCTAAGCACCGCTACAATATTATCGAGGATTATGGTGGAGGAGGGCACCGCACACGGCTAATAGATCTCAAGGATCAATTGTTGTATCTAGAGGTGCCCCCCTGCCCCCGTATATAAAGGAGCAAGGGGGAGGGCCGGCCGACCAGGAGGAGGCGCGTCAGGGAGGAGTCCTACTCCTACCGGGAGTAGGACTCCCTCCTTTCCTTGTCCAACTAGGAGAGGGGGAAGGAAGGGAGAGAGGAGAGAAAGGAAAAGGGGGGGGGGGCGCCGCCCCTCCCTCCTTGTCCAATTCGGACTAGAGGGGGAGGGGGCGTGCAGCTTGCCCTGGCCGCCCCTCTTCTGCTCCACTTTGGGCCCATGAGGCCCATTAACCCCCAGTACTCCCTTATATCCAATAACTCCCGGAACCATTCCTGTGTCCGAATATAGTCGTCCAATATATCAATCTTTATGTCTCGACTATTTCGAGACTCCTCGTTATGTCCGTGATCACATCTGGGACTCCAAACAACCTTCGGTACATCAAAATATATAAACTCATAATGAAACTGTCATCATAATGTTAAGCGTGCGGACCCTACGGGTTCGAGAACAATGTAGACATGACCGAGACACGTCTCCGGTCAATAACCAATAGCGGAACCTGGATGCTCATATTGGCTCCTACATATTCTACGAAGATCTTTTATCGGTCAGACCGCATAACAACATACGTTGTTCCCTTTGTCATCGGTATGTTACTTGCCCAAGATTTGATCGTTGGTATCTCAATACCTAGTTCAATCTCGTTACCGGCAAGTCTCTTTACTCATTCCGTAATACATCATCCCGCAACTAACTTATTAGTTGCAATGCTTGCAAGGCTTATGTGATGTGCATTACCGAGAGGGCCCAGAGATACCTCTCCGACAATCAGAGTGACAAATCCTAATCTCGAAATACGCCAACCCAACAAGTACCTTCGGAGACACCTGTAGAGCACCATTATAATCACCCAGTTACGTTGTGACGTTTGGTAGCACACAAAGTGTTCCTCCGGTAAACGGGAGTTGCATAATCTCATAGTCATAGGAACATGTATAAGTCATGAAGAAAGCAATAGCAACAAACTAAACGATCAAGTGCTAAGCTAACGAAATGGCTCAAGTCAATCACATCATTCTCCTAATGATGTGATCTCGTTAATCAAATGACAACTCATGTCTATGGTTAGGAAACATAACCATCTTTGATCAACAAGCTAGTCAAGTAGAGGCATACTAGTGACACTATGTTTGTCTATGTATTCACACATGTATTATGTTTCCGGTTAATACAATTCTAGCATGAATAATAAACATAACCATATTTATTATTGCCTCTAGGGCATATTTCCTTCATCTTCGCCTTTCCCTCTCGATTTGGAACTCCTGTGGCACGCTCTTCCTCTCCCTCCTCCATTTTCCTTCAGCCCTTCACCCTTTCTTCTGCCATTGTTCGATCGTCTTCTCCATGGAGGGAACAGGCCAGAAACGACCCTGTTATTCTTGCCCCGATCTGAAAGATTATATGGTGGAGGAACTCATTGATCGGTGCGACGTCATCACCTCGGCTAGCATGGCAGGTTCGTTCAAGCCCATTCTCGACTCAACTAATAACATCATTACAAAGAACCCAAGAGTCAAGGAGCGGTTTGATCTCCCCTATCTTCTTCGCCGTGACCCTGATGACTGGCGCCGACACGACGGAGGCCTCGCCCTGTGCCAGTTGATGCCGCTTGATAGTGATACGTATGATGTTAAGATGCCATCGCTTAAGGGCAAGGCTTGGGAGGGCGCAAGTGGAGATTGGGTTGTTTACATTGGGTCCAACTGCGAGTGGGAACTTGTGAATGTGTACACTCGTGACCGGGTTCCACTTCCAAAAATCTCAGCAGACTGCCCAGAGGTTGAGCACACAGGTATTGTACGCACGTTCAAATACGATCATGGTGACTGCCTTCTATGAAAGATAGCAATTTGTCGAGTTCCCAACCGCTCTTGGAATTACAACAACTATCAAGTTGTTGCTATCTTTGACAAGCTTGTTGCCGTCCTTTGTGGTTCGACTCGATGGATATTGCTCAAAAATCAGTTTCTGTACACTGATGAGTAGTGTGATGCAATTCAATACGAGGGCCTTGTGTTTGCCGCCACCACTCGTGACACTGTTTTTGCATGGGATCCTCATAGTTTCAGTACGTTTGTCTTCCATCGTAATTATAATTGTTTCATCCACATGCATGCGGGTTATCAAGTTTCCCTTTACTAATTAACCTTCTTCTTGTGTTTCCATGGTCCTGTGAACATCCCACCACCTATACTTGAAAATTTTTATAACCAAGGAGGAGATGACGATGGTGATGATCACGAGCATGAGGATGAGCAGCACCCATATACTCTGTGGCGCCTGGCAACTAATTCTGATGGATCACCTCTTCTTGTGTGTATACAACCCACTGATGATGTTACTGCTAAGGAAGCAGGTGTAGTCTCCCATGGTCGCACTCTTTGGACCTATTCCAACACCCATTGCATGGTATTCGGGATGGATACTAGTGTGCTAGCGCCAACTCCTTCTCCCTGGTACAGAATTGATAGTCTTGGAGAAAACCCGCTCTTCCTTGGACAAAACTATCTGATGATGGTGAAAGGCGATCCAACTGTTGTTGACACAACGTTAACAGTACCATTTATGAGAAGCAATTGTGTCTATACCTCGGACATTTGGGTGGTTCCCTACCCTGGTACTGATATAGTAGGCCGCTTCAGCCTAGATGATCAGTCCTGCATTGGTTTCCAGATCGACATCGATGGCCCATCCCACAGAATCACTTGTGGTTCAACGCAAGCATTTCCAATGCCGAGGAATAGTTGAGTTGAAGTTCATTTCATTTCTTGTTATTTGTTGTGTGGTGAAAACTTTAGTATTTATAATGTATCCTCGTTGTCGATGTGGGTTGATGACCTGCTGTATGTAATAAAATGATATGCCTGTGATAAACTTACTAAATTTATGAATGGCTTTTGAGTCGCTTCTTTGAGTGAGTGGTGTGACGAGGCAAAAAAATATTTTCCGAATACATTATTGTACGGGCATTGCAATAGGTTATCGGATGAGGCCAATCAACAATACTAGTACGCTATTTGTACTAGCTTCACATGCTTCGCGCGTCGGGCGGGTGTTTTTACTGTAGCCATATGTTAATGTGTTCGCTGTACGTAACCAGCACCTCAAATCCTCGATACTAGTACTATATAGTAGGAGTAAGTAGTAGGAGTAGTAGGGTGGCATGGGCCAGAACAAGCATTCACGTCCAGGAGTACGGCACACACCACCACCACGACATCCATCTGACACCATATTATTTCTTGGAGTCCATGCTAGAGCAATCTCTTCAACCTCGTTGTTTCTCTAACTTCATCCATCGCGTGGCGGGCGAGGTGGGGGTTTTCCGATAGTCGGTTTCCTTAACTGCGGTCCCACTTGTAAGGCCAACTCCAACGCATGACCCCAAACGGACCTCCGTTTTGCACGAACTCCAATGATAATTTTGACTAGAAAAGCAAGACCAAAGAAAACAAGAACCACAAGAATACATTTTACTACTCCTGTAAGTTGGATTAGTGCCTTCTTGATGCATTCATTGTTGATCTGCTGAGGCTCGATCTTGCGTGCTTCTTTCTTCTTAGAGTGTAAAGAAGTAGACGTTGCTTCCTCGCATCTAGTCTCATGTCTAGCCTCTATTCTAGTAGGAGTATCAACAAGTGCACTAATCTCATCTCTAGCCTCTGTGCTAGCTAAAAGTGATAGAACATCTACTAAATTGCGCTCTATCAATATTTGGATGTACTCTTATTCCCAATACAAAAACTTGCATCCATTCTACCCCCTCCGTTGCACAATACATGCCTTCTATTTTTCAAAATATATATGTATCTAGAAATGTTTTAGTATATAGGTACATCCATTTTTGGACAAATGGAAGTCAAGTATTTTGGAACGGAGGGAGTACACAATAAAATTTTGAAGTTAGCACAACTAGTCTAATCCTAGAGCACAACCGAAGATTTGGTCGGGTTCTTCCTCCTTTTGCCGACACATGGGACATCCAGCATCTAGGTCGTGTCATGAAAGAAAATAGAGTGGTAGTTGAAGCCACGAGATGTGCATCTTGGATTAAACTGTAAATAGAATCTTACTACTCTTGAGTAACTCCAAAAGCGGCCACCGAAGGTTATTGTATTTGTTTTTCATCACTAGCACGTTGAGGTGAAAGATGTGCAGGTTCAGTGGGTCCTCTTGCGTTTTCACTGACATGTGGGGCCGCATGTGAGCAAACGGACGATGGGCTCCGCGCGTCCGCTGGCTGGCTGAGAAGTGAGATAGAGGAGGGCTGAGCACGGACTGCAGGAATTTGTTCTATGTACCTCGATATAGGCTCGATATAGTGGGGTGGCATGGGCCATAACTAGCATTCACGTCTAGCAGTACGACACAGGCCACCCACACGAGTCCCATCCGACACTAATTTTCTTGGAGTATGTGCTACAGCCATCTCTTCTCCCTCCTGTTTTCTTAGCCATCACGCGATGGGCGGGGTGGGGTTTTTCCGATAGTCGGTTTTCTCAACTATGGTCCCACTTGTAAGTGAAAATGCAACACCGCACGCACTCCCGCTTGAGCGGCGTGCCAGACCAACTGTGTGGGGGTGCGACGCGAACACGGCATGCTTTTCCTTTTCAACTCGTAACATGTAAAATTTGGTTCTGCTCCATGGCGTGACCAATAGATAGAAAATAATGATTTTGCCTAGAGTAATGAGAAGTTTGGTTCTGGTGTCGTTCATGCATGGAGTACGTACGAAAATTATGAAGTTGATGCGAAAGGTAAGATAATTACTGTAGTATCATATACTACTACATGGATTTGACGGAAAGATAAAAATACATATGGATCCATCAATGACATCCTCACGCCCTAGTGCGCCGGGTCACCAACCGACGTGTGAGGAGCAGCGGCGTTGGCGGCGAGCTCAACGTGCTTCTGAACAGTGCCGTCCAAGGTTGCCCTGCGGTCCAAGAAGGCCAGCGTCCTATCGTCCTCCTCTTGCATGTAGTAGTCCTTGTGGACGATTTGCGCATAGACGTGGGTGCTTATGTCGATGGTTTCTTGCTGCGCCAGGCGCTGCGTGGCGAGCGCGACCTCGAGGTGAAGATTCTCCGGCGCGATGGCGGGCAGTTGCAGGGCCACCAGTGCGCCGAAGAGGTTGTCACCATAGTGTCCATTGAGGGTGGCAGGCATCGCAGAGCCTGGGTGCGTCGACTGGAGGCTTACGTCAAAGTCGTCCGCGAGCTTCTTGACGACGGTGAACTTGTCGAGGAAACCGACGAGGACCTCATAGAACAAGGAGACGAATCTGTCGTCCAAGCGGCCCCTCACCCTGGCGGCCTCAAGCAATACTACCTGGAGACGTTCCTCGGTGCCGGGCTGCAGGCCGGTGTCGTGGACCATCTGGCACAGCCGGCTGATGCTCACGCTCATCGCCTCCATGGGTCTAGCTTAGCTTCTAGTCAACTAATCTTGCGATTCGAGTGATCACTCTTGCCCTTGGTTAGCGTGCGTAGGTGCGTAGGATTTCGTACTACTCCTCGGCCCTCTACTGCACCTGCCTTTGGCTGTATGATAGGTGGGCCAGCCACCCCCTGGGCCCACGTGTCATTCACCCAAAGGCAATTGCCGTAAGTCAATGAAGTTGCGTCCCCCTCCGTGCCGGTGTAGTATAGTCATCTCACCGGACCTCTAGTTGGGGCCAAACGAGAGAAGTTTGATGTTTACTAGTTTATTGGTCCCCTTTGCATTTTGCACCAAGTTTTGACCTTTGATTTAACTAATAAAATGTTAATGCATGTAAAAAAAAATGTTGTGTAAGTCACCTTACGAAAACCAAATAATCCCAAAATACTTAGGCACGGTGCATTAACTCCCTCCTTGTTTCTTATTTCGTGACATATCAACCAATGAGAGATGTGGGCCGTGCATGCTTTCAATGACTTGAGACTACCAAACATGACATGCAGTGTTTAGTTCATTGCATGTAATCCTATTAGTACTCTAGTTAGCAAAAAACATTAAGTTCTCTTGCCGATAGGAATAAAACACCATGTATTTATTTATAGAGGGAGTAGTACATTTTTTGTGACATGCATTACTAGATATTGCTAGTCAAATACTAAAATCTAGATGGACGTGGTAGTACTCCTAAATTCAGACGATGGTGCTACTAGTACTAGTAGTAGTACTACCAATGTAGTAGTAGGAGTACTAGCACTGTACTACCCGTTGGTCGAATTATTACGTGCTGCTCCTCACAGTGAAGTGACAAGACCCTGCGCCGGAGATGACACCTGAGTATAGGCGCCGTGTTCGGCATACCATAGTCAGCCTCATCGTCTGCAATCACTATCATCATGGCTGTAGAGCTAGCCTGCTTACAACTAGCCCTGTTCGACATAATTTCACGTGTGTAGATGCCCGTGCACTGCACGGAACACCAAGATTGGGGGTGGACGGCACCGGCAGCGGCCATCGCGCCTTCTAGATGTGGTGGGGAGGAGATAAGGCTGATTGTGAGAGACAAGGAGTTGTTTGTAAATAGGGAACAAGTGCGGGCATCTTTTTGCCAAAAATGGAGAAGCTTGGTTTGTATGCATCAGATCTAGATCTGCCGGCTATTGGTGAACGATGGGAGGCACAACATCATCACCAACTCAGGACCTGTTTGCTTCGCAGGATTTTGAAAACGCAGGAATAGGACACGGCAACATTACAAGTTTCAAACTGATATTACAAATGTTAGGAGTAATGCTGCACCTACGAAGAGGGAATTACTAGGAAGTTTACGTAAGAACTTTCGTTACTTTAGGTGGATGCAGCATTATCGTACAAACTAAAATCCACCGCCCTAACAAGTCACTAATGGGCAAATAAGTTTTCGAGTCTCTGGCCACTTGATGTTTCAAAAACAAATTCAGCTTCTGCGGAGACTTTGTCATTTAGGCTTAGACGCTTGCGGTGATCAGCACGCTATTCATTGTTGCGCCAGAAACGCCAAACCTCATTACCTTGAGCACACTTGCCTCCAGAACAAAGAACCTGGCCAATTTAATCTCAGATGTGCTGCCTCGGTAGTCGATCAAATCAATTTCTGTAAGATGGAGATCAAGGCATTCGATGAGATTGTTATAGTGCAGCACATTTTTCACTTTCGGGCCTTTTTTATCTGCAAAAGAAGAGAGCATATTAGAGCAGCTGGCTGCATAAGATTGTCGTGTCATCAAGAGGTACCAATATCATTCGCTCATATGATAGGGTTGGCTGGCTAGTGATATTCTCTCTCTGTCTTTCTGTTTCCTCTCATTTAACTAGGAGCACGTGAAGAGCTTGGGCATTTGTTGCCTTCCACTATGTGGCCGATGCCATATTTCGCAAAAGTATGCCACATAATACGCATCGATGTCAAATCAAAAGATTTTGGCACCGCTCTAGTGATGTGAGAGAGTTGGCACCGCTGTGCACACAGACCCACATGTATAAACAAATCAATCAAACCAACTACACCAGCCTCTCACTCTCCTAAACAAGTGTTTTTTATTGCCTCAGTCCTCTCTCTCTCCCGCGCAGTGTTTTTTCATTGCGTGAGTTAATTTGGCACCGGAGCAAAGTTGGTGATCCAGATTGGGGCACCAAGTGAGCAATGGAGGGGCATCGATGCCAAATGCATCACAAGTGAATTTGGCACATGTTTTGGCCTACATAGCCCACTTTTGTACTCCATCCGTTCCAAAATTCTTGTCTTAAATTTGTCTAAATACGGATGTATCTAGTTACATTTTAGTGTTAGATACATCTGTATCTAAACAAATGTAAGACAAGAATTTTGGGACGGAGGGAATACTACCTCGTATTTAGTATAAAATTTTGACCATAGATTTACCTAAGAAAATACCAATGCATGTCACTAAAAATTACACCATTTGAAATTATGTTCAAATACGAATCCAACGATATAGTTCTTAGTGACATGCATTAACATTTTGTTAGTTAAATCTATGGTCAAATTTTGATACTAAAAAATTGGAAGAGTAAACCAGGACGGAGGTAGTACTTGCTCTTAGGGTAACCATAGAGAGTAGTCTAAGTTACTTTCCACTATGACTAGCCTAGGCTACTATAGTAGTACATCATAAAAACGATGCAGGTGATCACGTGAGAAAAAAATACTAAAAACATTTCTTTCATTGCAGTGCGTAGATGCAGTTTTGAACACTACACTTGTCATCGTAATTTGGGAAAATTACGAAAAAATTGAGCTACATTGTGATTACTGTTTACTTATAGGAAAGAAGTTTCACCTCGATGAGTAGCTTCACCGTGCACGGAAAGCATGTAAGGAATCCAACAACTTGATCCTGATTGGGGCCGATAGATTTTAGTGCTAAGATCTTCACTGTGCGCATGGACTAGGTCAAGCTTCTGGGAATCATTTTCTGGAAGACCGTCGTAAATACATCAAGAAGAAATTAAAAAATGTGAATTTCAAGAAGACGGAGAAGAAGATGAGTGTTGTACCTAAACGATTATGAATCCAATAAAGAGTTTGGAGAATTTGGCAAACGAGTACACCAACACTGTCAATTTCGGCGCCTCAATGACCCTGATTTTTGTTGGACCTTCTAGATCTGATACAAGTAATCTATCAAGTAAAGGCACATTCTCAATGACCATAACGTGGAACAGCTAGAGTGATCTCTTCCCAATTGATGTCTTGTTGCGGGGCCAGCAAGACACATAAATCCATCGGAGATTCGTCGAGGCGATGTGGAGGCTAATGATCCCGTGGATCTTCTCAAGACGAAGGTACTCGAGCGTAATATAGCTGCAGAGCAGGTGCTCCATAGCCTTCTTCGATATGACAACGTCAAAGAGGTCGAGCTGCTTGAGTTGAGGGAGAAGAAGGGCGGGCGCGACATTAATCTAGGGAAGATAGTAGGAGCTAAAGCTGGCGTGACGCAGCGTTGGTGTGAGGCGGAGCGCGGACGGCGGCAGAGAGAGACACCGTCCAGCTTTAAAGCTGAGCTCCTCGAGCTGATCTAGGGCGGGGGATAAGAACCACTCGTCGAACTTGGGTTGGACCTTGCAATTGGTACTGAACATGCGGATGTCAAGGCGTCTAGCTAGCCCAGGGCGTGATGAAAGGATCTTGGAGACTGTGGCCATGCGTTTGCAATCCCCGTCACAGAGGCAGTTGTCGACGGTGAGATTGAGGGGGACGCAATGCCAGAGGGGGCGCTAGCGCTGGGAGAGCAGGGCGGTCCGCACGACAGATTTTGTGGGGAGGAGGCCGATGATGATGAGCAGCATGTCGTCGGGGAGACTGCTGATAAAGTTCAGGCTTGCCGGATGCGGTTTTGGCTCGAGCCGCCTCCGCTTGTTGGCTGCCTCGCCGTCCATCTCAACCGGTGGCGACGCCGGTGTACACGTGTGCTGGTGTGTGTTGTGTGCTGGGTGTGTGCGAGTGTGTCCTTCTGTGCATGTCGCCGCACAGTGGTGAATTGTGCGTGAGTGCGTCCTTCGCGCGCAAGAAGTTTGTCCTCAATGCGCCCTCAATTTACTAGCGTGCGGGGTGCTACCCCGAGTGGTTTCAACTTTGTTTACTTTACCGCGTGTCAGACGGGCCTCTAATTTACTTATTTTCACCCACTGCCACATGGGCCAGCACACGAAGATACAGAACATGAGCTGACAAGGCAGCATGTGGATTGGTTGACCGATCAACTAAACAATATATGGAGCTATACGCTGACACAGTGAGCATATAATCCATCGGTATAGAGAGTTCGAGTGAGAGGGGAGGCCCATGAGAGATAGCAGAGAGAGAGAGAGAAAGAGCTACTCCCTCCGTTCGATAATGTAGTTTCAACATTTTTTTAAGTCAAACTTTTGAAACTTTGACCAAGTTTATAAAGAAATTACTTATATCTACAATACCAAAGATAAATGATAGTATGAAGTAAGTACATGTTGTGATGAATCTAATGATCGTTCCAGATGTAAATATTTTTCTCCACATATACCTGGTCAAACTTTTCTGAGGTTTGACTTTTCAAAACATCCATATGCTTATGGATGTGACATAATTCCTAACTAGAGAGAGAGAGAGAGTGTGTGTGAAAAAAGTGTGTGTGCATGTGTGAAAGAGACATGGACAACACACGATAAAAGTAGAGAAAAAGCGTGTGTGTCTTATGCAAACATATCACACATGCATCTTCGACAACGGAGGCAAGGTGAGGAGATAGTGTGTGGTTGTTTGGAACCAAGAGAGCAAGACCCCTAGCACGTGGCCAAGAGGGGTCTGACAAACAAGGGAGAGAGGTCGAGAGAGACGTATGGAGAAAATGCAGACACGGGGAGGAGAGAGTGTATGTTTGTCATAGAGAGATCCCATGGAGATCGTGATGGGACTACATGGGTGGGAGATCGAGTGACAAGGTGTGTGTGCGATAGAAGATGCCCCGAGAGATATCAAGATAGATGTATGGATGGAAGGAGACAATACGTGTGTTCCTGATGGCTAGTAAGATATAATCATACTTAGGAGGGGGTGGGGGGAGTGCTTGCGCCTATGATGGAGTGAGGGATTATGGTACTTAGGGGGGTGCATGTCACATGGAGAGAGAACAAGGGCGGAGAGTGTTGGATGGGTCTATATGTATAGCGCGAGCGAGACATGTGTATGTGTGAACCAGGGAGATATAAGGACAGTTTGGCTTGTGTCCTCAGCATCTTTTGCCTAGCCTGGGGTTGTGGCTGGATTTCATGCACGCTTGTTTGGTTGCTACCCAATGAAAAAGAAAGCCCGCCTGGCCTGGGTTCCCTTGCACTTTAATTAGCCTGGCTGAACTCAAGACACTACAAGTAGCCTGGCCCAGGCGACCGATTTTGAACGCCTGGCCGTGCCTGGTCGTGTGGCCACGAGGCTAACAACAACGTGGATGGATATTAGCATTAAATAATTGATGCATGGATTGATTGATGGGACGTTGATTCTTTGCCTGGCCCAGACATGAACCAAACGCTTCAGCACCACACAAGCCTAGCCAGGCAGAAATATTTTACATCTCACATCCACACCAGGCAGTACCGGCCATCAAGGCATGAGGGTCAGGTCATGAACCAAACTGACCAATAAAGTTTGAGAGAGATTGAGGAGACCCGATAAGGCTAAGTGGTGCGTCAGATAGCTGAGAGGGGGAAAGAGATATTCCATCCGCTCGATAATGTAGTGCATGTAAATTTTTTAGAAGTCAACCTTTGGAAACTTTGATCAGGTTTACGCAAATGTTATTTATATCTACAATACCAAAGATACATCATACAAAACTACATCTCATGGTGAATCTAATGGTATATGTTTGCCGTACTAGATGTAATTCTTTTTCTCCACGTACATGGTCAAACTTTGTGATGTTTAACTTTTCAATAAATCTATATGCTATGGACCGAGGAGAGTGCCTCAGTCGAGACAGATCAAGTGCATGTGAAGGAGAATGAGTAAGTGTGCAAAAAGAGTATATGTGCGAAAGAGAAAGTGACAACAAATGATAAAGTAGAGAGAGTGTGTGTTTTTCGTTTCTTATGCGAACATATCACGCATACATCTCCGAGATGGAAAAGCGAGGCGAGGAGATACACGAAGATAGCTAGTGTGTGATTGTTTGCAACGGAGAGAGACACCCCTGTAGCACATGTCCAATAGAGGTCTGGCCAACAAGGAACAAAGGTCGAGAGGGACACATGGACGGCATGGACGCATGGGGAGGGAGAGAGGGTGTGTTTGTGATAGAGAGATCCCGTCGAGATCATGAGGGGACTATATGGGTGGGAGATCAAGGGAGTGCGTGCGCGATAGAAAGATGCCCCGAGAGAAATCGAGATAGACCATGCACATGTTTGTGATGGATGAAGGAAATATGCCCTAGAGGCAATAATAAAGTTATTATTTATTTCCTTATAATCATGATAAATGTTTATTATTCATGCTAGAATTGTATTAACCGGAAACATAATACATGTGTGAATACATAGACAAACAAAGTGTCACTAGTATGCCTCTACTTGACTAGCTCGTTAATAAAAGATGGTTATGTTTCCTAACCATGAACAATGAATTGTTATTTGATTAACGGGATCACATCATTAAGAGAATGATCTGATTGACATGACCCATTCCATTAGCTTAGCACCCGATCGTTTGGTATGTTGCTATTGCTTTCTTCATGACTTATACATGTTCCTATAACTATGAGATTATGCAACTCCTGTTTACCAGAGGAACACTTTGGGTACTACCAAACGTCACAACGTAACTGGGTGATTATAAAGGAGTATTACAGGTGTCTCCAAAGGTACATGTTGGGTTGGCGTATTTCGAGATTAGGTTTTGTCACTCCGATTGTCGGAGAGGTATCTCTGGGCCCTCTGGGTAATGCACATCACTTAAGCCTTGCAAGCATTGCAACTAAATGAGTTAGTTGCGGGATGATGTATTAGAGAACGAGTAAAGAGACTTGCTGGCAACGAGATTGAACTAGGTATTGGAATACCGACGATCGAATCCCGGGCAAGTAACATACCGATGACAAAGGGAACGACGTATGTTGTTATGCGGTCTGACCGATAAAGATCTTCGTAGAATATGTAGGAGCCAATATGGGCATCCAGGTCCCGCTATTGGTTATTGACCGGAGACGTGTCTCGGTCATGTCTACATTGTTCTCGAACCCGTAGGGTCCGCACGCTTAAGGTTACGATGACAGTTATATTATGAGTTTATACATTTTGATGTACCGAAGTTTGTTCGGAGTCCCGGATGTGATCACGGACATGACGAGGAGTCTCGAAATGGTCGAGACATAAAGATTTATATATTGGAAGCCTATGTTTGGATACCGAAAGTGTTCCGGGTGAAATCGGGATTTTACCGGAGTACCGGGAGGTTACCGGAACCCCCCGGGAGCTATATGGGCCATGATGGGCCTTAGTGGAAAAGAGAAGAGGCAGCCCCTCATGGGCCGCGCACCCCTCCCCTCCCTTGGTCCGAATAGGACAAGGAGAGGGGGCCGACCCCTCTCTCTCTTTTCCCCCCTCCGCGAATCCTATTCCAACTAGGATTGGGGGGGGGGGGAATCCTACTCCCAGAGGGAGTAGGACTCTCCTGGCGCGCCCTCCTTGGCCAGCCAGCCTCCCCCCTTTAGTTCTTTATATACGAAGGCAGGGGCACCCTAGAGACACACAACTTGATCCATGTGATCTTTTCCTTAGCCGTGTGCGGCGCCCCCAGCCACCATAGTCCTCGATAATATTGTAGCGGAGTTTAGGCGAAGCCCTGCTGCTGTAGTACATCAAGATCGTCACCACGCCGTCGTGCTGACGGAACTCTTCCCCGACACTTGGCTGGATCGGAGTCCGGGAATTGTCATCGAGTTGAACGTGTGCTAGAACTCGGAGGTGCCGTAGTTTCGGTGCTTGATTGGTCGGATCGTCAAGATGTACGACTACATCAACCAAACGCTTCCGTTGTCGATCTACTAGGTATGTAGATCACACTCCCCCCTCTCGTTGCTATGCGTCACATGATCTTGCGTGTGCGTAGGAATTTTTTTGAAATTACTACGTTCCCCAACAGTGGTATCAGAGCCTAGGTTTTATATGTTGATGTTATATGCACGAGTAGAACACAAGTGAGTTGTGGGCGATATAAGTCATAATGCTTACCAGCATGTCATACTTTGGTTCGGCGGTATTGTTGGATGAAGCGGCCCAGACCGACATTACGCGTACGCTTACGCGAGACCGGTTCTCCCGACGTGCTTTGCACAGACGTGGCTTGTGGGTGACAGTTTCTCCAACTTTAGTTGAACTGAGTGTGGCTACGCCCGGTCCTTGCGAAGGTTAAAACAACACCAACTTGACAAACTATCGTTGTGGTTTTGATGCATAGGTAAGATTGGTTCTTGCTTAAGCCCGTAGCAGCCACGTAAAACTTGCAACAACAAAGTAGAGGACGTCTAACTTGTTTTTGCAGGGCATGTTGTGATGTGATATGGTCAAGACATGATGCTGATTTTTATTGTATGAGATGATCATGTTTTGTAACCGAGTTATCGGCAACTGGCAGGAGCCATATGGTTGTCGCTTTATTGTATGCAATGCAATCGCGATGTAATGCTTTACTTTATCACTAAACGGTAGCGATAGTCGTGGAAGCACAAGCTTGGCGAGACGACAACGATGCTACGATGGAGATCAAGGTGTCACGCCGGTGACGATGGTGATCACGACGGTGCTTCGGAGATGGAGATCACAAGCACAAGATGATGATGGCCATATCATATCACTTATATTGATTGCATGTGATGTTTATCTTTTATGCATCTTATCTTGCTTTGATTGACGGTAGCATTATAAGATGATCTCTCACTAATTATCAAGAAGTGTTCTCCCTGAGTATGCACCGTTGCGAAAGTTCTTCGTGCTGAGACACCACGTGATGATCGGGTGTGATAGGTTCTACGTTCAAATACAACGGGTGCAAAACAGTTGCACACGCGGAATACTCAGGTTATACTTGACGAGCCAAGCATATACAGATATGGCCTCGGAACACGGAGACCGAAAGGTCGAGCGTGAATCATATAGTAGATATGATCAACATAATGATGTTCACCAATGAAACTACTCCATCTCACGTGATGATCGGACATGGTTTAGTTGATTTGGATCACGTAATCACTTAGAGGATTAGAGGGATGTCTATCTAAGTGGGAGTTCTTTAAGTAAATTAACTGAACTTAAATTTATCATGAAACTTAGTACCTGATAAGTATCTTGCTCGTTTATACTTGTTTGTAGATAGATGGCTCGTGCTGTTGTTCCGTTGAATTTTAATGCGTTCCTTGAGAAAGCAAAGTTGAAAGATGATGGTAGCAATTACACGGACTGGGTCCGTAACTTGAGGATTATCCTCATTGCTACATAGAAGAATTACGTCCTGGAAGCACCGCTGGGTGCCAGGCCTGCTGCAGGAGCAACACCGGATGTTATGAACGTCTGGCAGAGCAAAGCTGATGACTACTCGATAGTTCAGTGTGCCATGCTTTACGGCTTAGAATCGGGACTTCAACGATGTTTTGAACGTCATGGAGCATATGAGATGTTCCAGGAGTTGAAGTTAATATTTCAAGCAAATGCCCGGATTGAGAGATATGAAGTCTCCAATAAGTTCTATAGCTGCAAGATGGAGGAGAACAGTTCTGTTAGTGAGCATATACTCAAAATGTCTGGGTATAATAATCACTTGATTCAATTGGGAGTTAATCTTCCAGATGATTGCGTCATTGACAGAATTCTCCAATCACTGCCACCAAGCTACAAGAGCTTCGTGATGAACTATAATATGCAAGGGATGAATAAGACTATTCCCGAGCTCTTCGCGATGCTGAAAGCTGCGGAGGTAGAAATCAAGAAGGAGCATCAAGTGTTGATGGTCAACAAGACCACTAGTTTCAAGAAAAAGGGCAAAGGAAGAAGAAGGGGAACTTCAAAAAGAACGGCAAGCAAGTTGCTACTCAAGAGAAGAAACCCAAACCTGGACCTAAGCCTGAAACTGAGTGCTTCTATTGCAAGCAGACTGGTCACTGGAAGCGGAACTGCCCCAAGTATTTGGCGGATAAGAAGGATGGCAAGGTGAACAAAGGTATATGTGATATACATGTTATTGATGTGTACCTTACTAATGCTCGCAGTAGCACCTGGGTATTTGATACTGGTTCTGTTGCTAATATTTGCAACTCGAAACAGGGACTACGGATCAAGCGAAGATTGGTTAAGGACGAGGTGACGATGCGCGTGGGAAACGGTTCCAAAGTCGATGTGATCGCAGTCGGCACGCTACCTCTACATCTACCTTCGGGATTAATATTAGACCTAAATAATTGTTATTTGGTGCCAGCGTTAAGCATGAACATTATATCTGGATCTTGTTTGATGCGAGACGGTTATTCATTTAAATCAGAGAATAATGGTTGTTCTATTTATATGAGTAATATCTTTTATGGTCATGCACCCTTGAAGAGTGGTCTATTCTTGTTGAATCTCGATAGTAGTAACACACATATTCATAATGTTGAAGCCAAAAGATGCAGAGTTGATAATGATAGTGCAACTTATTTGTGGCACTGCCGTTTAGGTCATATCGGTGTAAAGCGCATGAAGAAACTCCATACTGATGGACTTTTGGAACCACTTGATTATGAATCACTTGGTACTTGCGAACCGTGCCTCATGGGCAAGATGACAAAACGCCGTTCTCCGGTACTATGGAGAGAGCAACAGATTTGTTGGAAATCATACATACAGATGTATGTGGTCCGATGAATATTGAGGCTCGTGGCGGATATCGTTATTTTCTCACCTTCACAGATGATTTGAGCAGATATGGGTATATCTACTTAATGAAACATAAGTCTGAAACATTTGAAAAGTTCAAAGAATTTCAGAGTGAAGTTGAAAATCATCATAGCAAGAAAATAAAGTTTCTACGATCTGATCGTGGAGGAGAATATTTGAGTTACGAGTTTGGTGTACATTTGAAAAATTGTGGAATAGTTTCGCAACTCACGCCACCCGGAACACCACAGCGTAATGGTGTGTCCGAACGTCGTAATCGTACTTTACTAGATATGGTGCGATCTATGATGTCTCTTACTGATTTACCGCTATCGTTTTGGGGGTACGCTCTAGAGACGGCCACATTCACGTTAAATAGGGCACCATCAAAATCCGTTGAGACGACGCCTTATGAACTGTGGTTTGGCAAGAAACCAAAGTTGTCATTTCTAAAAGTTTGGGGCTGCGATGCTTATGTGAAAAAGCTTCAACCTGATAAGCTCGAACCCAAATCGGAGAAATGTGTCTTCATAGGATATCCAAAGGAAACTATTGGATACACCTTCTATCACAGATCCGAAGGCAAGACTTCTGTTGCTAAATTCGGAAACTTTCTTGAGAAGGAGTTTCTCTCGAAAGAAGTGAGTGGGAGGAAAGTAGAACTTGACGAGGTAACTGTACCTGCTCCCTTATTGGAAAGTAGTGCATCACAGAAAACTGTTTCTGTGACACCTACACCAGTTAGTGAGAAAGCTAATGATAATGATCATGAAACTTCAGAACAAGATACTACTGAACCTCGTAGATCAACCAGAGTAAGATCCGCGCCAGAGTGGTACGGTAATCCTGTTCTGGAAGTCATGCTACTAGATCATGATGAACCTACGAACTATGAAGAAGCGATGGTGAGCCCAGATTCCGCAAAGTGGCTTGAAGCCATGAAATCTGAGATGGGATCCATGTATGAGAACAAAGTATGGACTTTGGTTGACTTGCCCGATGATCGGCAAGCAATTGAGAATAAATGGATCTTCAAGAAGAAGACTGACGCTGACGGTAATATTACTGTCTACAAAGCTCGACTTGTCGCAAAAGGTTTTCGGCAAGTTCAAGGGATTGACTACGATGAGACCTTCTCACCCGTAGCGATGCTTAAGTCTGTCCGAATCATGTTAGCAATTGCCGCATTTTATGATTATGAAATTTGGCAGATGGATGTCAAAACTGCATTCCTGAATGGATTTCTGGAAGAAGAGTTGTATATGATGCAACCAGAAGGTTTTGTCGATCCAAAGGGAGCTAACAAAGTGTGCAAGCTCCAGCGATCCATTTATGGACTGGTGCAAGCCTCTCGGAGTTGGAATAAACGTTTTGATAGTGTGATCAAAGCATTTGGTTTTATACAGACTTTTGGAGAAGCCTGTATTTACAAGAAAGTGAGTGGGAGCTCTGTAGCATTTCTGATATTATATGTAGATGACATATTACTAATTGGAAATGATATAGAATTTCTGGATAGCATAAAGGGATACTTGAATAAGAGTTTTTCAATGAAAGACCTCGGTGAAGCTGCTTACATATTAGGCATTAAGATCTATAGAGATAGATCAAGACGCTTAATTGGACTTTCACAAACCACATACCTTGACAAAGTTTTGAAGAAGTTCAAAATGGATCAAGCGAAGAAAGGGTTCTTGCCTTTGTTACAAGGTGTGAAGTTGAGTAAGACTCAATGCCCGACCACTACAGAAGATAGAGAGAATATGAAAGATGTTCCCTATGCATCAGCCATAGGATCTATCATGTATGCAATGTTGTGTACCAGACCTGATGTGTGCCTTGCTATAAGTCTAGCAGGGAGGTACCAAAGTAATCCAGGAGTGGATCACTGGACAGCGGTCAAGAACATCCTGAAATACCTGAAAAGGACTAAGGATATGCTTCTCGTATATGGAGGTGACAAAGAGCTCATAGTAATAGGTTACGTTGATGCAAGCTTTGACACTGATCCGGACGATTCTAAATCGCAAACCGGATACGTGTTTACATTAAACGGTGGGGCTGTAAGTTGGTGCAGTTCCAAACAAAGCGTTGTAGCGGGATCTACATGTGAAGCGGAGTACATAGCTGCTTCGGAAGCAGCAAATGAAGGAGTCTGGATGAAGGAGTTCATATCCGATCTAGGTGTCATACCTAGTGCATCGGGTCCAATGAAAATCTTTTGTGACAATACTGGTGCAATTGCCTTGGCAAAGGAATCCAGATTTCACAAGAGAACCAAGCACATCAAGAGACGCTTCAATTCCATCCGGGATCTAGTCCAGGTGGGAAACATAGAGATTTGCAAGATACATACGGATCTGAATATTGCAGACCCGTTGACTAAGCCTCTTCCACGAGCAAAACATGATCAACACCAAGGCTCCATGGGTGTTAGAATCATTACTGTGTAATCTAGATTATTGACTCTAGTGCAAGTGGGAGACTGAAGGAAATATGCCCTAGAGGCAATAATAAAGTTATTATTTATTTCCTTATAATCATGATAAATGTTTATTATTCATGCTAGAATTGTATTAACCGGAAACATAATACATGTGTGAATACATAGACAAAAAAAGTGTCACTAGTATGCCTCTACTTGACTAGCTCGTTAATCAAAGATGGTTATGTTTCCTAACCATGAACAATGAGTTGTTATTTGATTAACGGGATCACATCATTAAGAGAATGATCTGATTGACATGACCCATTCCATTAGCTTAGCACCCGATCGTTTAGTATGTTGCTATTGCTTTCTTCATGACTTATACATGTTCCTATAACTATGAGATTATGCAACTCCCATTTACCGGAGGAACACTTTGGGTACTACCAAACGTCACAACGTAACTGGGTGATTATAAAGGAGTATTACAGGTGTCTCCAAAGGTACATGTTAGGTTGGCGTATTTCGAGATTAGGTTTTGTCACTCCGATTGTGGGAGAGGTATCTCTAGGCCCTCTCGGTAATACACATCACTTAAGCCTTGCAAGCATTGCAACTAAATGAGTTAGTTGCAGGATGATGTATTACAGAATGAGTAAAGAGACTTGCCGGCAACGAGATTGAACTAGGTATTGGAATACCGACGATCGAATCTCGGGCAAGTAACATACCGATGACAAAGGGAACGACGTATGTTGTTATGCGGTCTGACCGAGAAAGATCTTCGTAGAATATGTAGGAGCCAATATGGGCATCCAGGTCCCGCTATTGGTTATTGACCGGAGACGTGTCTCGGTCATGTCTACATTGTTCTTGAACCCGTAGGGTCCGCACGCTTAAGGTTACGATGATAGTTATATTATGAGTTTATACATTTTGATGTACCGAAGTTTGTTCGGAGTCCCGGATGTGAGCACGGACATGGCGAGGAGTCTCGAAATGGTCGAGACATAAAGATTTATATATTGGAAGCCTATGTTTGGATACCGGAAGTGTTCCGGGTGAAATCGGGATTTTGCCGGAGTACCGGGAGGTTACCGGAACCCCCCGGGAGCTATATGGGCCATGATGGGCCTTAGTGGAAAAGAGAAGAGGCAGCCCCTCATGGGCCGCGCGCCCCTCCCCTCCCTTGGTCCTAATAGGACAAGGAGAGGGGGCCGGCCCCTCTCTCTCTTTTCCCCCCTCCGCGAATCCTATTCCAACTAGGATTGGGGGGGGGAGGGAATCCTACTCCCAGAGGGAGTAGGACTCTCCTGGCACGCCCTCCTTGGCCGGCCAGCCTCCCCCCTTTAGTCCTTTATATACGGAGGCAGGGGCACCCCAGAGACACACAAGTTGATCCACGTGATCTTTTCCTTAGCCGTGTGCGGCGCCGCCGGCCACCATAGTCCTCGATAATATTGTAGCAGAGTTTAGGCGAAGCCCTGCTGCTGTAGTACATCAAGATCGTCACCATGCCGTCGTGCTGACGGAACTCTTCCCCGAAACTTTGCTGGATCGGAGTCCGGGGATCGTCATTGAGCTGAACGTGTGCTAGAACTCGGAGGTGCCGTAGTTTCGGTGCTTGATCGGTCGGATCGTCAAGCCATACGACTACATCAACCAAACGCTTCCGTTGTCGATCTACTAGGTATGTAGATCACACTCCCCCCTCTCGTTGCTATGCGTCACATGATCTTGCGTGTGCGTAGGAATTTTTTTGAAATTACTACATTCCCCAACAATGGAGACTAAGATTAGCTAGTCATATACATATAGGGGGGACTGCGTGTGCCTACAATTGAGTGAGAGACCATCATACTTGGCTACCTGGGCATGAGATTGTGTGTGCGCGCGTGTGTGATGGAGAGAGAACGAGGGGGAGAGATAGAGTTTTAGATGGGCCTATCGAGTGCGAGTGAGATATGCATGTGTATGTGTGACCCAGGTGGATGGAGAGTTTGAGAGAGGGGGGAAGAGCTCCGAGACGACATAGTGGTGCGTGAGAGAGTTACGGGCAAAGAGCCAAGGAATTTGTGTGCGTACGATGAGTGCACCCAAGATATCTAGCTTGGACTAGCTAGAGTATCATACATAGTGTGCGAGAGAGACCTATAGATGGTGTATATATGCATGCGAACTAGAAAGACCCCCCCCACACACAAAGAGAGAGAGAGGGAGAGAGAGAGAGATGGAGAGAAAGGGAGAGGGACCAACAAGGTTTCTGTGTCAGATGTGTGCGACTGAATTGAAGATTGTCGGCGATAGAGAGAGACGGAGAACACCGGGAGAGGGGGAGGTTACGTTTTATGCATCAAAGACTGATATAAACCATGTTTCGATATAAACTTGCATTCAAATTTTTAAATTGGAGAACATGTTGTCTGCAATCCACACATGAACGGATATATGCATATATCAAACAAGTTCATTAATTTGACTTTCAACATGTTCATGGAGTACTATAATACTGTACAACATGCTACTTGATTGAGGTGTTCAATTTTGGATTTAGTTCACTATTTTGACCTACTGAACGAGCTATTTCATTGAATCGAGATATTTCATTTTGGGTTTGATTCGCGTTTTTGAGTGGGTGAACTATTTATCATATAGTAAATCGCTAGCAACGAGCATGTAAAAACACATTACTCCCGAGCATCATCTCTCCATCTAAAAAAGAAGTGGCAAGCTAATATTTCAAAATTTGATCCGAATCGACTTGGTAAGGTAGACGTGGATGCTCGTTCTCCCAAAATTTGAACGAACCGTTAAACATCCTCTCTGCTCGGTGGAATTCGCCCGAGCAAATAAATGGGAGACGCGAAATTACCGTCCTATGTGGGACACACATCAATTGGCCCGGTGTACATCGAGGGTAGGTTCGTAACTTCATCCAAGCGCGCCTTCTCCTCGGCCGAAATGACATGTACCGAATAATTCATAAACCATGGTAGGCAAAACACACTCTCCTCGCCCGAAATAGCTCGCGCCCACTATTTCAAAACACGCTCTCCTCGCCCGAAATCGCTCGCGCCCACTATAGTTCAAAACACGCCCTCCTCGCCCGAAATCGCTCCCGCCCACTATTTGGGGAGAAGCAAAGTTACTCTACTATCCCCGACCCTCAGTACACAGACCCAAGCCAAGAAGCCTATAGGCAAGGGTAGAACTGTAACTCCCCCTCACATTTCAGACAAATGCGTCCATAAGACATGGTTCCACTCCCCTCCCAATCCCCCCACCCCCGCCCGCCCGCCCCCATTCATACCTCGTGGGCGCCAAATCACCTTCTCCTCGGGAAGCTCCCTTCTCTCGAGCCGCGAAACCTCAGTCCCACCTCCATGGCGCCCCCACCGCACCAATTTCACAGCCGCCCTCCTCCCTAATGCCGGAGATGCTGTCCATTTGCCGTCGTGCACTGGGCTGTGTGCCTCTTACTCCGTGCTGCTGGTGCTGCCTCGACGACGACCGCGTGAACCGTACCGGAGCTGATTCACCCCCGCCGTTGTTCACGGTGCCGGAGCAGCTCCAACTTCGGATCCGTCCAGAGTCCTGGCGCTGCTTCTGCGTAGCCGTCGACCATCGCGACATCGCTCTTTCCCTGTTGTCGGTCGCAACCGCAACCGTGCCGGCCTCACCGACTTGGCAGCTGGACCTGCCTACTTCACCATGCCGCCAGATAGGTCGCATCCTCATCTCAAATCACTTTATTTAGGTGTCAGTTGTCTGAATTTTTATTCTGCGCCAATCGATTCCCAATGGGAAGCAGCACCCCTCGAGGTGGCGGAGCTCCTAGGCTGCTGGTTGGCTGGTGTCTAACGTAAGGGTGCGGGGCCGCAAGTTCGCCGCGGAAGCAGCGCTTAGATGGCTATCTTTTAGAGTTGCGTGGGTTGAAGGTACTGCCGCCACCGGATCTGGATGACGGGGAGTCTTTGTGGATTGGCCCAGGGGCGGCGCAACCACGGCAGTGCGGTGGGGTGGGGAGCAGGGTTTTGGCTGGGGCCACGGATGGCGGAGGCAGGTTGCTCTGCCGTTGGTCGCTGGCTCTTCGGGGAAGATTCCGAACAGTGTCAGCCGGGAGGCACAAGATGGCCAGCCATCCGGCGTAGATCGGACAGTACCAAAATAAAATAAAATCATGTGACCCCAATTTAGTCTTCAGTCAACAGACGTGTGACCACTCTCGTACCTTGCTGTTGATCTCTTAGTGTATTTCTTCAGATCAAAGAGATATGTCATTCTTAACATTATGCGTTATCTGCATCTTCAGACACACCGTCTTCCGACTCACCACAGCTGCTCCAACAAGGGAAGCATACACCAGAAGGGAGCTATAGTCCCCACTCAACAGTTCCCTGCATCGAATACGCGTGCCCAGCATGGACAACCACAACAACTCCAGGGCCATCGACAAGTCAGCACATGATGCTCACTCCTATGGATGGCAGCCAGATAGGTTGTACCCTCATCTTACTTGTGTGCAACATTTATGGCTATGTTATTCATCTAAGCATGGAAAATAGATCATCACATTTCACTGTATATTCATGCTGATCTCTTACGGGTCTTGTCCAGGAGTTAACGTTGTTCCATAGTTCAGCTAAGATACTTGTTCTTTAGGTAACGCTGTTCCATAGTTATCATCCATCAACCAATGCTATCCCACAGGCTTGTGATTATAGTATTATACCACTTCTATTATTACCTATGTTGTTCTTTAATACTTTTGTGTGCCATCTAGTTAATCTTGAGTACAAACGATACATATTCTGTAGCTTTCATCTGTGTTCCCCCTTTAGTTTATGAGACCTATTGCTGCTAGTTAACCCCAGTCCTACTATTTATGTCGTCTCCTACAGGCACTCATTACATAAATCTAACTACTAGTTTTCTTCCATGCATGTCAGATATAATTGCACACACTGATATATCCACAAGAACCTCACGGAGCAATGTGAAGGCCAATAAACTTGATGTCAATGATACCCAATATGATGGAACATGTAAACTCAGTTCTTCAAAAGACTTGCAGAAAGATGATGAATCATCTTCACCCCACAAGGTCCTTGCTCTAACTTGGCCTGTGATATGGGTACAACATGCATATAATGTCCTGGAGTGTATCTACTCTGTTGCAATGCCATGTGCTTAGCATGCTGATCATGCATGTAAATATGTCATGCCTTCCTGTTTTTCAGTACCTATTCCATTCATGATAACATGTTTTCAAATTCAAGTACTGTCATTCTACTCTATCGCAATGCCATCTGCTTAATTTGGACATCATGCTTCTGAATATCTTATGCATTGTTATTCATCAGTATGTACTTCATCTGTCTACCATACCATGCTTCTTTACATTGAAGTGCTATTCTAGTGCTCTATTGCAATGCCATCTTATTTTCCCAATCATACACATGTATGTTGCCTTAGTTATTTCTGTACGTATTCCGCTAGCATACAGTTTTACATTCAACTAGTGTTTTTTTGCTGTGTTGTCTTGTCGTATCCCTAGCTCTTACACCATACTCCCTCCGTTCGGATTACATGTTGCCGAAATGGATAAAAAGGATGTATCTAGAACTGAAATACGCCTAGACCCATCCATTTATTTCCGAATGGAGGGAATACATGTCAATATGTCATGCCTTTCTAATCTTCAGTACCTATTCCATCTCTCTGTTGTCACATGTTTTATAATTAAAGCACCATTCTTCTATACAAGGCATGCAAGGGGAAGACGACTATGTTAGAATCTGAAGGGTTACAAACAAGGCCTTTGCAAAAGATCCAAACGCCATGAGATAATAAACCGACTCCAGTTTTTATAGATACTTCTCCAGCACAGAGAAACCTAACTCCTACTGATAATAAGCAGATTCCAGTGGCCAAAGAACTAGTCCGCTCCAGTCCAGCAAAAATATGTCAACTCAATTCTAAGAAGCATGTGCATATCCTTGCATCATGAAATTTTATAGCATGCTAATCATATTTTATACATGTTTCTTACCCATCTCTCTTTTAGAAAATAAGCTTAATAGATAGAAGAATTTCTGCAATGGTATCGTTTATGAGGAAAGATTCTTGCAGGAATTCTCTATGCTTCAATGTAGATGTAAGTACCTGTTGTATATCACTATATTTTTACATCAGCATGTATTTTGTTAATCGGCGTGAATCCAACCTTTATCTGATCTAAATTTAGTTGTAGCAAAATGTATGATTAAAGGCCACAATGTTGAGTTTTGCAAGGAAAACTGCCTGGTAGTTTTGCATCCTGAGCTGCATGAGTGTACTATCTCATATCAGTGGGTTTGAATACTTTGGTTCCGCAGTGGGTTTTTCAGTGCCTTTTTTACTGTGTTGTCCTGTCGTATCCCTAGCTCTTACATCATACTCCCTCCGTCCGGATTAAATGTCGCAGAAATGGATAAAACTGGATGTATCTAGAATTGAAATACGCCTAGACCCATCCATTTATTCCCGAATGGAGGGAATACATGTCAATATGTCATGCCTTTCTAATCTTTAGTACCTATTCCATCTCTCTGTTGTCACATGTTTTATAATTAAAGCACCATTCTTCTATACAAGGCATGCAAGGGGAAGATGACTATGTTAGAATCTGAAGGGTTACAAACAAGGCCTTTGCAAAAGATCCAAACGCCATGAGATAATAAACCAACTCCAGTTTTTATAGATACTTCTCCAGCACAGAGAAAGCTAACTCCTACTGATAATAAGCAGATTCCAGTGGCCAAAGAACTAGTCCGCTCCAGTCCAGCAAAAATATGTCAACTCAATTCTAAGAAGCGTGTGCATATCCTTGCATCATGAAATTTTATAGCATGCTGATCATATTTTATACATGTTTCTTAACCATATCTCTTTTAGAAAATAAGCTTAACAGATAGAAGAATTTCTGCAATGGTATCGTTTATGAGGAAAGATTCTTGCAGGAATTCTCTATGCTTCAATGTAGATGTAAGTACCTGTTGTATATCACTATATTTTTACATCAGCATGTATTTTGTTAATCGGCGTGAATCCAACCTTTATCTGATCTAAATTTAGTTGTAGCAAAATGTATGATTAAAGGCCACAATGTTGATTTTTGCAAGGAAAACTGCCTGGTAGTTTTGCATCCTGAGCTGCATGAGTGTACTATCTCATATCAGTGGGTTTGAATACTTTGGTTCTGCAGTGGGTTTTTCAGTGCCTTTTTTACTGTGTTGTCCTGTCGTATCCCTAGCTCTTACATCATACTCCCTCCGTCCAGATTAAATGTCGCAGAAATGGATAAAACTGGATGTATCTAGAACTGAAATACGCCTAGACCCATCCATTTATTTCCGGATGGAGGGAATACATGTCAATATGTCATGCCTTTCTATTCTTCAGTACCTATTCCATCTCTGGTGTAGCATGTTTTATAAATGAATCACCATTCTTCTATATAAGGCATGCAAGGGGAATACGGTTATGCTAGAATCTGAAGGGTTACAAACCAGGTCTTTGCAAAAGATCCAAACGCCAGGAGATAATAAACCAACTCCATTTTTCATAGATACTACTCCAGCACAGAGAAACCCAACTCCCACTGATAATAAGCATATTGCAGTGGCTAAAGAACTAGTCCGCTCCAGTCCAGCAAAAGAATGTCAACTCCATTCTAAGAAGCGTGTGCGTATCCTCGCATCATGAAATTTTATAGCATTCTGATCATATTTTCTACATGTTTCTTACCCATCTCTCTTTTAGAAAATAAGGTTAAATGATACAAGACTTCCTCCATTGGGATCGTATTCGAGGAAAATATCTTGCGGGAATTCTCTGTGCTCTAATGCTGATGTAAGTACCTGTTGTATATCACTATATTTTTACATCAACATGTATTTTGTTAATCGGCGTGAATCTAACCTTTATCTGATCTAAAATTAGTTGTAGCAAAATGTTAAAGGCGTCAATGTTGATCTTTGTAAGGAAAACTGCCTGGTAGTTTTGCATACTGAGCTGCATGAATGTACTATCTCATATCACGCACATTACTGAATTGTAGCGCTTCTCTGGTTGCCCATTCATTCATTGTGTCAATGTTGCTTTCGTATTACCTTACCTGGCTGATGATAGTTGTGCCATATTGTGTTAATTTGGTGTAGGCTAGTTGCCCAAATGTGCGTTGTGTCAATGTTGCTTTCCTATTATCTGACTTGGCCAATGATAGCAATGCTACTGTGTTAATTTTGTGTAGGCTGCTGAAGATAAGAAGGAAAACTCTGAAAATAGCAAGGCAACCCCATTGTTTCTTTCCAGCAAATCTAGGCCAGGTAATATGGCAATAACTCATGATTAATCTGTTTGGTTCCCGTCCTAATTTATGTTATGATGCAGTGGTCGAGACACTCTCCACTATCAATAATACAAGCCTGCCAAAATCGCCATCTGAATCTGTTTAGTATCCTCTGTCTCAAATGCAACGGAATAAATGTATGTTTGTGAACCAATTAATGGCTAAAGCAATGATGGAAATGGTGGATGAATCAGAGGTGTAGAATCGTGCGACACAACAACTGATCAATGTTTTTAGAGACAGTGTAGCAAAGCAGCAAGAACTTGCCCACATGCTTATGGGCGTCATCTGTGCTGAGGTTGCAGATTGTGACATTGTAGATGGTTAGGTTCTGCTCATTTATTTGCACTGGCATCAATCTTTGATTGCCCAATGGATGTAATTTCCTGTAATATATGCTGGATGTGCAACGTTATTCCCTCTATGTCGTACCTTTGCTTGATCGGTTTTGGTCCTATGCATAATTCCTCGTCGTAATGGGCTCAAATTATCTAGTTTGGCCTAAAGACATGAACGAACTTTAGTGGGCCCATTAAGTTAATGGGCCGTTACTAGGCCGAAAGTTAATGATCAGCCCTCTTACCTCCCGGGTTGTTAACAGACTGTTACTAAGTTTGGGCTACATATGGCCCAACTATACTGTAGGCCTTTAGCAGGCCGAAAGAGACAGCGGGCTTGTACTGGACCATGAAGAGCATGGGCCGCTAAGAGGCTGAAAGTCAGGTCGTATTGTAAACGGCCCAACTGTGTTGTGGGCCTTTAGCAGGCCGAAAGAGAAACCGGGCTGGTATTGGACCATGAAGGGCATGGGTCGTTAAAAGGCCAAAACGAAGGTCCGACTACAAATGGCCCAACTCATTTATGGTCTGTTAATAGGCCGAAAGGCACACAGGGCCGGGAATTGGCCCAACACTTAAATGGGTCGCTTAAAGGCCAAAACTCAGGTCCGACTACAAATGGCCCAACTGATTTATGGGCCGCCAACAGGCTGAAAGTGACACCGGGCCAGAAATTGGCCCAACACTTAAATGGGCCGCTAAAAGGCCGAAACTCAGGTCCAACTACAAATGGCCCATCAGATTTATGGGTCGTCAACAAGCTGAAAGACACACCGGGCCGGAAATTAGCCCAACATTTAAATGGGTCGCTAAAAGGCCGAAAGATGTACATACTGAAAATTGGCCCATCCATTAAATGGGCCATTAAGAGGCCGAAATCTCATCAGGACGATATTGAGCCCAAATATATAGTGGACTGTTAACGGGCTCGAACTGACGATGGGCTGCAATGGTGTCAAATCTTTAACGGGCCGTTGACGGGCCGAATTGGCACATCTCGTATGGGCCGTGGGCTTAAATGGACCTGACACAAGTAGGACTTATACGGGCCGGCCTGCTAATTTTTACTGGGCTGGCCTTTTTCACCGGAACGGGCCACTGTTGGGCCATGCCACATGTTGACCTATCATAGTCGCCTCTTGTCCAATGAGTGGATGACATCTGTCCCAACGGTGAGGCAACACGTGTTTCCTTCGGCCAATCAGAATTTTACACGCGGAAATTTCCCATTAGTCAGTGCTGTTAACGGGTTATTGGATCCAAAATCTGACCCGATAGCTTAACGGCGTTCCGTTATGATGGATGCCACATGTCGGTCACCCTTGACAAAAGCACTTCTGTGACGCGCGATTTATCGTCATGGAAGTGGACACTTCCGTGATGCTAATTTTGGTAATGTCATGGAACACTTCTACGACATCACAGGTATGACTATCCTGATTCTGTCATAAAATCATCATGGATGTACATGCATGACAAAAAACGCGACCTGCTGTGACAAACACGTATCATCACGGAAGTGTATTTTTTTTGTAGTGGTGCATCTTCTTGGGGTAACTTGCCTTGCGCTCATGTCCATGTTCGTTCGTTCTTGTACTGGTAGCGCGAGGATATCCAATGGCGACAACGGGTTGAACCCGTAGACGACCTCAAAGGGGGACTTACCTATTGTAGAGTGTCATGCTCGATTTTAGACGTACTTGGAGATGAGCATTCCTCCCACTCCTTGACGTTTTTCTTGATCAACACACGGAGGAGCGTAGAGAGCGTTGATACGTCTCTATTGTATCTACTTTTCCAAACACTTTTGCACTTATTCTAGAATCTAATTTGCATTATTTAAATGAAACTAACCCGGACTAACACTGTTTTCAACATAACTACCATTGTGTTGTTTTTGTGCAGAAATAAAAGTTCTCAGAATCGGACAAAAGTTTGCTGAGATTTTTTAATGAGTAAATAAAAAATACTAGAACAAAGATCCAAATGGGGCCACTTGTCCTTGTAATGAAACTGACAGTGAGTACTAGGGGTACGAATAGGGGCAGAACCTAGCTATGGCATAGGCGTAACGCTCCGATTTAGTGAGTTCAGGCCCCTCTCAGAGTGGTAATAGCCCTATGTCTCATGCCCAGAGGCTTGTGTTTTCTCTTGGGTGTATGATTACAATGGGTGTTGAACCCTTGTCACGAAGATGAAGGGGGCTTATCTAGAGTGGGCCCACCCTAAAAAATGCTACGTTACAAGGGGAGACAAGAGGGGGAGTAATTACATCTGTTACTTGTAACTGCCGATATAACTACACTTAAAGTCCGTGGTTAAGTGCTACTTGTAATCTGCGTTGGTATTTCCTTGAAGAGGAGGGGATGATGTAGCACAACTAAGGTAAGTATTTCCCTCAGTTATGAAACCAAGGCTATCAATCCAGTAGGAGAACCAAGCAACACTAAGTAAACAACACCTGCACACAAACAACAAATACTTGCAACCCAACACGTAAACGGGTTGTCAATCCCTTAACGGTATTGAGATAGACTAAATTGTATGAGATTTGATAAATAGATCTAACTAAAACACAAAACAAAATAAAGAAAAGAAAATTGTAGCAAGGTATTTTTGGTTTTAATATATGATAGGAAATAGACCCAGGGGCCATAGTTTCCACTAGACGTTTCTCTCGAGAAAATAGCATACAGTGGGTAAACAAATTACTGTTGGGCAATTGATATAAAAGCAAATAATTATGATGATATCCAAGACAATGATCATTTATATAGGCATCGCGTCCAAGATTAGTTGACCGAAACGATTCTACATCTACTATTAATACTCCACACATCGACCACTATCTAGCACACATCTAGTGTATTAAGTTCATGGAAAAACAGAGTAATGCATTAGGCAAGATAACATGATGTAGACAAGACATACTCATGTATGAATAAACCCCATCTTGTTACCCTTAATAGCATCGATACATCTTTGTCATGTCTCCTTTTGTCATTGAGATTGAGCACCACAAGATCGAACCCATCACAAAGCACCTCTTCCCACGACAAGATAAATCAATCTAGTTGGCCAAACCAAACCAATAAATCAGAGAAGAAATACAAAGCTATAACAATCATGCATAAAGAGTTCAGAGAAGACATAAATAATATTCATGGACAGATCTCATCATAGACTCACAATTCATCAGATCCAAACAAACACACCGCAAAAAGAGTTACATCAAATAGATCTTCAAGAATAGAGAGGAGGACATTATATTGAAGATCAAAAAGAGAGAGGAAGCCACCTAGCTACTAACTACGGGCTCGTAGGTCTGTGGTAAACTATCGACGCATCATCAAAGGGGTAGTGAGGATGATGAAGAACCCCTCCATGATTGTTGCCCCCTCCGGCAGAGTGCCGGAAAAGGCCTCTAGATTGGATCTCATGGTTCTGGAAATTGCGGCGGCGGAAAAAGTATTTCGTTGACTCCCTTAGGGTTTTTGGGATTTCAGAGTATTTATAGAGGCGGAAGTAGGTTAAGAAGTAGCATGTGGGCCCCACAAACCATCAGGGTGCGCCAGAGGCCACTAGCGCGCCCTGGTGTCTAGTGGGCCCCACCTTCATCTTCCCGTGTACTCAAGAAGCTTCTAGGGTCTCTTATCACCAGAAAAAATATCCAAAATGTTTCGTGGCAATTGGACTTCATTTGGTATTGATATTCTGCAAAGTAAAAAACAAGAAAAAAACAACAACTGGCACTGGGCACTAGGTTAATAGGTTAGTCCCAAAAAATGATATAAAGTTGCTAGTAAATGTATATAAAACATCCAAAATTGATACTTTAATAGTATGAAACAATCAAAAATTATAGATACGTTGGAGACATATCAAGTATCCCGAGCTTAATTCCTGCTCGTCCTCGAGTAGGTAAATGATAAAAACAGAATTTTTGATGTGGAATGCTACCTATCATATTCCTCACATATTATTTTCTTTTGTAGCATGGACATTTGGACTTAAAGTGATTCAGAGCAATAGTCTATAATTTGACATGAAGATATCAATACTCAAGCATATCAACAAGCAATCATGTCTTTCAAAATATCAGCGCTAAAAGAAAGCTATCCCTAGCCCATTATGCTCAATCATTGATCCATACACGAAACACACTCAAATATTAGCTACATCCAATGCACAAGTACAATAATAGTGTTCCCTACTTGGTGCTTTATAAGAGAAGATGGAGACTCAATGAAAATAAAAATTGAATAAAAGTATATAGATAGGCACTTCGCAGAGGGAAGTAGAGATTTGTAGAGGTGCTAGAGCTCATAGCTTAAATTGAGAGATAAAATTGTTTTGAGAGGCAATGCTTTTCCTGTCAACGAAAATGACCGAGAATTCCCAATATCTTCCATGCTAGATAAATCATAGGTGGCTCCCAAACATAAAATAAAGTTTTTTCCTTTTCCACCATTCTTGCACAATCCATGGTTAGCCGTATCCACGGGTGCCTTCCATGCCAACACTTTCCTAGGAATTTAGTATGAACAACATATTTTTTTCATTCCGGGACTGGGCATCCTTATTACCTGCCACACTCTCGTGCAATGACAAGTGAATAAACACTCATCTTGAGAATACCATACTTAGCATGGAAAATATTAGCCACCCCCTGCCGCTTCATGAGCGGTTCGGGCACACAAAAAGGAAATTCATTTTGAAAATTAGAGTTGGCACATACAAATTTACTTGGAGTGGCATGGAAATACCGCATATAGGTAGGCATGGTTGGCTCATTTGGCACAACCTGGTTTAGGATTTGGATGCACAAGCAGTATTCCTGCATAGTACAAGGAAAGGCTAGCAAATAGATTGAGAAGAAACCGACCAAAAATTGAAAACGAGCATAAACAAGCATTGAACATAACTAACACTGAATAATGCACCACAAGTAGGATGTAACTTCGTTGCATAACTATTGACTATCGTGCTTGAATCACAAACCTTAACACCAATATTTTTACTAAAGCATAATTACTCACCAACATGACTCACATATTACTATACCCATATCACAAAACTATCGCAAGGAATCAAGTTTTAATATCCAATGATGTTCATGAAAGTTTTTACTATATCCCTCTTGAATATTTATCACTTTGGGACCAAATTCATATCTTAAGCAAATTAGCATTGCTAATAACAAGCTCTCAAACAAATTTAAGTGTGGCATGAGAGCATAAAAATTTCTTCAAAATTTTATAATTCTCGAAATGATATAAGTGAAGCATGAGAGCATATTTCTTCAAAATTTTCGAACTCTCAAAATGATATAAGTGAAGCATGAGAGCATATTTCTTCAAAAATTATCTAACTCTCAAAATAATCTAAGTGAACCATGAGAATATTTCTTCAAAATATAACCACCAATGTGCTCAAAAAGATATAAGTGAAGTCTAGAGCAATTCCATAGCTCAATTTTTTATGTGAAGCACATACATCAATTCTAACAAATCATAGCATCATTATGGCTCTCTCAAATAGGTGTGTCTAGCAAGGATGATTGTGACAAACTAGAAATCAAAACAATCAAAGACTCATATAATACAAATCACTCCAAGCAAAACTCATGATATGTGACAAAAAATATAGCTCCAAGTAAAATTACCGATGGTCGTTAGAAGAAAGACAGGATGGCTTTCGGGGCATCCCGAAGCTTAGTTGCTTAGTACTCCTAGAATATTACCTTCGGTGCCATGGGCATCCCCAAGATTAGGCTCTTTTCACTCATTATTCCTTCACCCATCATGATCTCACCCAAAACTTGAAAAACTTCAATCACACAAAACTTAACAAAACCTTTGTGAGATCTGTTAGTATAATAAAGCAAATCACCACTTTAAGTATTGTTTCAAACCCATTCATATTTTATTATTGCATGATACCTATTGTATTCTAACTTTACCATTGCCTATGCCCCCCGATACAATGCATAGATTCATCAAAATAAGCACACAATGCAACGAAAACAGAATCTGTCAAAAATAGAACAGTCTGTAGTAATATGGACTTTAACTATACTTCCATAACACCAAAAATTATGAAAAATTAGTAAAAAGTGGGAAATTTGTACATCAATCATGTGTAAAAAATTCAAAATGTTTCGTCACTCCAGTGATTTTTAACAATTCTGCCAATGGATGTAATAGTTTTTGTTAATGCACATGATCAAATCAACTATCACCCAAATCATCCCAAAGGCTTTACTTGGCACAAACACTAATTAAAACATAAAAAACACAATCATAACAGAAGTATAATTGTATATTTATTGAAGAACAAAAATAAAATCAAAAATTTCAAAGATAACTATTGGGTTGCCACCCAACAAGCGTTATTGTGTTACGCCCCTAGGTGGTCATAATGCATAGATTCAAGTATTGTCTTTTTCTTCTTATTTTCCATAGATGTGTTTTTGTCAGTAGGTTTTTCAAATATAACATGAAACACATCATCCATATAAATTTTAGCATTCTCAAGTTATCCATCTGCGTATCCCCTTTGATTATCGGCTACAATCCAAGAATATTGTTGATTAACATGATTGATAATTTGTTGGATCATATCCAAAATGGAAACATCCCTTTTAAGGTTCTCATCAAAGATGTGATCATTGTGAAGAAAATGTATTAATAAATAATCAATATTGTAAAGGATCTCATATATTACCGTTTTTTCACGGTTCATACCATAAAAATCAAAGATCTCCCTAGCTTCCCGCACTATGTAATCAAACTCATTAATAAGGACAAGGGTAGCTATCTTCATAGCTCTAAGATCCTTTATAACAGGTAGCTCACAAAACAATCTTTTCACAAGTTTAAGAACAAGTGTTGAAATAGCTTCCACATAAGTTTTAGTTCTTTCAAGTATAGGAGCATCATCACAAGTCAAAGTTCCAACGCAATTAAAGAATTCTTGGATGGCACCTTTTCCTATAGCATCCCCTTGTCCAAAAAAAAGTTTTAACATCCAGATTGGTGGAACATCCAATTTTAGGAGTTCTACCATCATCTGTTTATGCCATACCAAACTCACTCATGATGATAGGTTCAAAGCAAGCAAATAAGCAAACAATAAAAAGCAAACGGAAAATATTTTTGTATTTTTGTAAAAACTTTTTAGAAGTGCGGGAGATGAAAACGAGAGTCAAATGACAAATAAAGTAAATTGCAAGGAGATGAGAGTTTATGCATAGGTACTTGATAGATGTTGATGATGTCTCCCTGGCAACATGCCAGAAATTCTTCCAGCTACTTGTCATATGCGTTGGTATTTCCCCGAAGAGGAGAGGATGATGCAGCACAACAGAGGTAACTATTTCCATCAGTTATGAAACCAAGGTTCTCAATCCAGTAGGAGAACCAAGAAACACTATGTAAACAGCACCTGCACACAAACAACAAATACTTGCAACCCAACGCGTAAAGGGTTGTCAATCCCTCAACGGTATTGAGATATATTAAACTGGATAAGATTTGATAAATATATCTAACTAAAACACAAAATAAAATAAATAAAAGAAAATTGCAGCAGGGTATTTTTGGTTTTAATATATGATAGGAAATAGACCCCGGGGCCATAGTTTTCACTAGAGGCTTCTCTCGAGAAAATATCATACGGTGGGTATACAAATTACTGTTGGGCAATTGATAGAAAAGCAAATAATTATGACGATATCCAAGGCAATGATCATGTATATAGTCATCGCATCCAACCGAAACAATTCTGCATCTACTACTATTACTCCACACATCGACCACTATCCAGCATGCATCTAGTGTATTAAGAACATGAAAAAATGGAGTAATACATTAGGCAAGATGACATGATGTAGACAAGATAAACTCATGTATGAATAAACCCCATCTTGTTACCCTTAATAGCAACGATACAAGTGTGTCATGTCTCCTTCTATCACTGAGATTAAGCATCGCAAGATCGAACCCATCACAAAGCACCTCTTCCCATGGTAAGATAAATCAGTATAGTTGGCCAAACCAAACCAATAAATTAGAGAAGAAATACGAAGCTATAACGATCATGCATAAAAGTGTTCAGAGAAAAATCAAATAATATTCATGGATAGATGTGATCATAAACTCACAATTCATCAAACACACCGCAAATTTTTTTACATCAAATAGATCTCCAAGAACATCGAGGAGAACGTTGTATTGAAGATCAAAAAGAGAGAAGAAGCCATCTAGCTACTAACTACGGACCCATAGGTCTATGGTAAACTAATCACGCATCATCAGAGGGGCAACAAGGATGATGAAGAACCCCTCCATGATCGTTGCCCCCTCCGGCAGAGTGCCGAAAAATGCATCTAGAATGGATCTCGTGGTTCTAGAACTTGCGGCGGCGGAAAAAGTATTTCGTAGACGCCCCTAGGGTTTTTGGGATTTTAGAGTATTTATAGAGGCGGAGGTAGGTCAAGAAGTAGCATGTGGGCCCCACTACCCATCAGGGCGTGCCAAAGGACCCTAGCATGCCCTGATGTCTAGTGGGCCCCAGCTTCATCTTCTCGTGTACTCTAGAAGCTTCTAGGGTCTCTTATCACCAGAAAAAATCTTCCAAAAGTTTCGTGGCTATTGGACTTTGTTTGGTATTAATATTCTGCAAAGTAAAAAACAAGCAAAAAAACATCAAATGTCACTGGGCACTAGGTTAATAGGTTAGTCCCAAAAAATGATATAAAGTTGCTAGTAAATGTATATAAAACATCCAAGATTGATACTTTAATAGCATGGAACAGTAAAAAATTATAGATGCGTTGGAGACGTATCATTAAGCCTCTCGACCGTTGCAGCTCCCATGTCGCCTCTACGCCTCCTGTACCCGAGTGGTGTCGATAAGGCTCACTGGTGAAAATACGTCCGAGTGGCTTGACCACATCTGAGTGGATATTCAGAAGTGTGCATCCGAATGTCTTTACGGTCCAGAGACCTTCCAATGATGGTTTGGGGCCCTATGTGGTCCTTAGATGTCAGGTCTATTTCCCTACCCTTAGTAGGTGACCCCATCATTAGCCCTGAATCGGTTGAGATTTTGTAGGACGCATGGGATGAACTCTTGGTTTTGTCCGAGTGCCTCGGGGGCGTCCAGGATCCGTTGCCAAGTAATAATGCATCGTGACGTGAGCAAAAACACAATCGATTCTGGACTAAAAGTTTCCGACTGATTTGGCTATGTTGACTGCTAGGCAAAACTTAGTGGCATTCAAATGTCTCTCGAGAGAGAATGACTAGAGGTCCAAACGAGTACATGCCATAAAACTCAAGTGAGGACATCGACGCGTGGGCTGATTCTACAGAGAGATGCCACCCATTATCTCGGGGGAACGCTAGCACGTGCCATCTCTGAGTCCAAGTTTGTGAGACTCGCACCTTGGAGCCTAGAAGAAGTGCCAAGTTAACCCACAGAGGGACATCGAGCTCATCCTATTACAATCCTGAATATGACTTCAGTCAGATTTGGTAATATGTTTGAGTGCACGGTGACCCTCAGAGGGTGATTGGTCAGACCGACGAGTGTTCCTTAGGAAGGGAATCAGAGGCGATCAATCAAGTTGATTCACAGCGAAACCCCCGTGATTTGAATATTCCCTTGCACGCGCGGAAGCGGTTACGCCGTGGCTAGTGGGGAAAGTGGGGCACGCCTTGTTTCCGCCTAGAAATCCGCCACATGTGTTGTTTCCTTGGTGCGCATGATCGTAGCAGGCACCGTTAGATCTAGGGATCGATGGCCATGGATTCACTAGGTCGATTTACCCACGGTATAAATAGGAGCAGTGTTGGCGTAAAGGGCCTAGATCCCCTTTTAACATTGTTTCTTTTGCTCTCTTCTGCCACCTACACCTTCACTCCGCGCGCCAGGGCACTCGAGAGAATGGGCACGGACTCCACGACCAAGATGGAGAAGGCGAAGAAGAAGGGGAAAGGCACGTTGTCGACCTCCGGTCCACTAGCAGGCCATGCCTCGGGTGATTGGATCCCCTTGCACGTCACGAAGAAGCGACTGCTGGAGCTCGCCAACGACGGATTGATTCCAGAAGGTGGTTGGAGGCAGCCAGAAGCGGGCGAGATTGAGCCCGCGCCCAACGTGGACAAGCGCGTCCTCCTTGTCACCCACGTCGAGGGAGGTTTCTTGATGCCGCTCACCCCTTCTTCCATGCATTCTCAGATTTCTTTGCGGCATAGCTCCACCACCTCCCGCCGAACATAGTAGTCTACTTGTCTGCATTTTTCTTGCTTTGCAATAATTTCATCGGCTACTACTCGCATTGGGGCTTGTTCAAGCATATATTTACATGTCGGTCGTCGACCGTGAAGAAAGATTCGCCAAATGGGGTGAAGGTCAACACGACCCAGCAGTGTAGCGGACTGGGCATACAACTCAGGGGGGCGAAGGGCCTTCCCCAAGATGAGCTTCCCCGACTCTGTCAAGGGCTGGTAGGTTTAGTGCCCAAGATGCGATTCTATCCCAATCACGTGATGAATTCATGATCGGGGCACAATCGCATTTTGAGCACATAGCAAGGTGGATATCATTACAACATACCATGTACTGAATAGATGAGAATACAAGATAAAGGCTTACACTCGCCACAAGCTACAACATGAATACAATAGTTCATCAATACATAGCAATCAACATACAGAAGAGCAGGATCCGACTACGGATGAAATCAAACAAAAAAGAAGAATGACATCCACCATGCTAATCCCAGGTCTCCCTACCTGGAACCTAACCATTGATCGAAGAAGAAGAAGAAGAACTCCAACACAAGCAAGCATCGCTCTCACATCAGAACATCACATTACATGTACCCGCAACTGTTGTTGTAGTACTCTGTGAGCCACAAGGACTCAGCAATCCCATTACCATGGGTATCAAGACTAGCAAAGCTTAATGGATATGGAATGGATAAGTGGTGAGGCTGAAGTAATCGGCTAAGCATTGTGTGGTGGCTAACTTACGAGTACAAGAATAAGATGAGAAACTATGCAACGGTCGCAAACTAGTAATGATCAAGAAGTGATCCTAAACTACTTACGGTCAATAACCCAACCGTGTTCTCTTCTCGAACGCACCTAAAAAGAGACAGTCATGGTTACGCATGCGGTTGGTGTATTTTAATTGAGTTTAGTTCAAGTCCACTACAACCGAATATTAACAAATTACCATCTACGACATAACCGCGGTCACGGCTCTCAAAAGTTTAAACCATGCAAGGCCGTCCCAACTTAGCCCATGACAAGCTCACAATCCGCAGAGACAATCCTCCATCTCGGGACCCTCCGATCAGACTCGGAATCCCAGTGCATAAGACATTTCGACAATGGTAAAACAAAACTAGCAAGACCTCCCCATGCACCGACCTAGCCTGATAGGAGTCACATGTATCTCATTCTTAGGGTACACCGGATGGGAAAGACGTCGAGTTAGCTGAGACTCTAGTTTCCCAGGGGGCGCCGAACATCGCCCGGTTTGGACCAACACTCATGAGGAGCATTTGCCCGGGGGTTGATTAAGAGACCTCGGGGGCCGGCAGGTCCCTATGCAAGTTTTAGTTGTTATGAGGCAAATGGTAAAACCAATGTTGGGCCTTACTAGAAGAGTTTTAGTGAAAGCGAACTGTCGAGAGGGGCCCATAAACTCTCACCATGTTAGGGACACAAAATCAAGGAACATAACACCGGTATGAAGAAAACTAAGGCAGCAAGAGTGGAACAAAACACCAGGCAAAAGGCTGAGCCTTCCACCCTTTACCAAGTATATAGATGCATTAATTAAATAAGAGATATTGTGATATCTCATGATATCCATGTCCCAACATGGAACAACCTGCAACTGCACCTGCAACTAGCAATGCTATAAGAGGGGCTAAGCAAAGCGGTAACATAGCCAAACAACAGTTTGCTAGGATGGTGGAAAGGGTTAGAGGCTATCATGGCAATTTGGGAGGCTTGATAAACAAGTGGTGGGTAGCGTGACATAGCGATAGCATCGAGACAACAATATAGCAAAGATAGTAGTGAGATCCAAGGTGACGGTCATCTTGCCTGAAATCCCGCTAGGAAGAAGACCGAATCCATGAAGTAGTCGAACAACATAGTCGAACGGATCCTCACAATCGCAACGAAACCGGGAACTATCAAGAAGAAGCAACACCGGAAAGAAGCAAACAACATGGTAAACAACCATCACATAAACATGGCATGATGCACAAACAAGCATGATGCATGTCCGGTCTAATGATTCGTGGCATGGCAAAGTGCAACAAACAATACTACAAGTTAAGTGGAGCTCAATATGCAACTCGTTGCATATTGACGAAACACCACATTCAAATATTTAGTTCGCTCTCGTTTATGCTACACATCAAAATTAAATGTTGGTTAACATGGCAAGAGGCAAATCATAAGTAAACTACCTATTTAGGCAAGTTTAAATGAGCCCGGAACAACAAACAACAATTCCGGAAAATCCTCACATGCAATTTTCAAATTCAGTACTGTTCTGCCCTAAACCATATTTTAGAGTTGTTAAACATGCAAAGTAATACCACCATGTTAATATATGCATTTTTCTAGACAATTGCATATAAAGTTTAGTAAATTTGGAGCAACGGTTATTAAGTTATGAAATAAACCATTTTAACATGACATTTATGCAAATTAATGCAAACAGCAAGTTAAACATTTTTAACATGGATAAAAGCAACATATTATGAAACTAGATGAAATTCTAAGCATTTTACATGTTTAAATCATTTTAATCTGATGCACGGTTAATGAGTTATTATATGCATGAAGATGAGGGACTTTTCTGTAAATATGCAGTCTCTGGAATAATGGCAAAATTCGCAGTGCATGGAAAAAATATGCATGGGTCGAATCTGAACAAGCTTGACAGAGCAAAAAGGCTGGGGGCTGCTCAAATTGGGCTCCAGGGAGCTGGGCCTTGGGGATCGCGGCTGGGCCTTGGGCGTTGGCGGCTTGCAGGCGTTCAGGAGAGGCCCACGCACACGAAGCAGGGGAGGCGAGCGAGTTGTCTGCCTCGTCAACTCCTGACGAACAGGGAGTAGCGACAGCTTGTAGGATCAAATGTATGTCTAGAGGGGGGTGATTAGACTACTTGACCAAATAAAAATCTAGCATTTTCCCAAGTCTTGGTAGATTTTAGCAACTTAGCACAAGTCAAGAAATCAACCTACACATGCAAGTCTAAGAGTATAGCAGCGGAATGTAAAACATTTGTATATGAAGGTAAAGGGAGGAGTTTGGAGGCAGCAAACGCAATGTAGACACGGAGATTTTTGGCGTGGTTCCGATAGGTGGTGCTATCGTACATCCACGTTGATGGAGACTTCAACCCACGAAGGGTAACGGTTGCGCGAGTCCATGGAGGGCTCCACCCATGAAGGGTCCATGAAGAAGCAACCTTGTCTATCCCACCATGGCCATCTCCCACGAAGGACTTGCATCACTCGGGTAGATCTTCATGAAGTAGGCGATCTCCTTGCTCGTACAAACTCCTTGGTTCAACTCCACAATCTTGTCAGAGGCTCCCAAGTGACACCTAACCAATCTAGGAGACACCACTCTCCAAAAGGTAATAGATGGTGTGTTGATGATGAAATCCTTGCTCTTGTGCTTCAAATGATAGTCTCCCCAACACTAAACTCTCTCTCACTTATTTGGATTTGGTGGAAAGATGATTTGAGTGGAAAGCAACTTGGGGAAGGCTAGAGATCAAGATTCATATGGTTGGAATGGAATATATTAGTCTCAACACATGAGTAGGTGGTTCTCTCTCAGAAAATGAATGCTGAAGTGTAGGCACGTTCTGATGGCTCTCCTGTCTAATGAAGGAAGGGTGGAGGGGTATATATAGCCTCCACACAAAATCTAACCGTTACACACAATTTACCAAACTCGATGGGACTGAATTAGAAAACTCGGTCAGACCGATTCAGTTCATAATATGACTGTTAGGCATTTCGGTGGGACCGACATGTCAACTCGGTGGAACCGATTCTATTAGGGTTAGGGCATAATGTAATCTCGGTGAGACTGATTACTCAATCTCGGTGGGACCGATTTTGGTAATAGGCTAACCAGAGAGTTGGTCAGGAAAACTCGGTGGGACCGAATGCTCATTTCGGTGAGACCGAAAGGTTACGAAAGGGAAACAGAGAGTTTGCATTACGAACTCGGTGGGACCGATCGCTCATCTCGGTTGAACTGAAACGTCACGAAGGGAAATAGAGAGTTTGCAATCCCATCTCGGGGAGACCGAGATCCCTATCGGTGAGACCGATATGAGTACGGTTTCTGGCAGTGGCTATGTCAAGTGAACTTGGTGGCGCCGGATAGAACATTTCAGTGGGGCTGAGTTTGTCTTTTGGTTTGGGACATATGTGGATGTGAGAAATTGGTTGAGGGTTTTGGAGCATATCACTAAGCATTTTGAGCAAGTAAGCAATTATGCAAAACCTCATCCCCTTTTAATAGTATTGGATTTTCCTATGGACTCAATGTGATCTTGGATCACTAAAATGAAAACGTAGAGTCTTGAGCTTGAGCCAATGTGTGTCCTTAGCATTTTGAGGGGTCCACATTCCTAATCCATTCCATGCCAATGATTGAACTTTCTGAAATGATCATCTTGAAATAGTATTAGTTCAATGAGCTATATGCTGTTAATAATTACCAAAACCACCCAGGGATAGTTGCACTTTCAATCTCCCCCTTTTTGGTAATTGATGACAACATATAGATCAAAGCTTCGACAAATGATAATAAGATTTAAATACATCATCGCTTTGAGAAGTATGTGATAAGCAAGAGTTCCCCCTAAATTTGTGCACTATTTAAGATTTGCTTTTGAATGCAAATGCACAATCAATTAGGATCATGGGTCACTCTTCCATGTCACATACATCTTGGTGGAGCGCTCAAAATGACATGAATTAAAACATGCACTCATCACCAAGCAAAGTGAATGATCATATAAGGATATAAAAGATAATGTCATACAAGCAAACGTTAAAGTATGATATGATCAAACACATGATCATACAAGTATCTCACACAGACATAAAGTATCAAATGAGCACACATAGACAAGTTCAACAAAAACAAGAGAGACGAAGCAACAAAGCAACACTCTCTCTCAAAGCCTATGATCTATACATTTGTCCCCCTTTGGCAACAAGTTACCAAAAAGTTCGATAATGCATAGTGCTATGCGTCTCTCAGGCTTGGTCTTCGGGAGGTGGTGTAGATAGAACTCCAAGGACGAAGGCATCAGTGGTTGATGTTGGAGTTGGTGGAGCAGGTGCTGGAGGTGGTACTGAAGCCGTTGTTGGTGCAGATGAAGTAGCTCTTGTATCTGATACTGGCACTGTAGCTGACCTCTAACTCCTTGGCACTCGCTGAAAAGCATCCGTAGTTGCCTTCCCTCTCTTCTCCTTAGCTTCCTCCCAGAGCTTCTCGATTGCAGTCCGTATATCAGTCACCTTGAGGTCAAGATCATAGAATTTTGTCTCAACAATCCTTTCCAAGCTCTCTTGATTCCGAGTCAGGGTGGCCAAGCCCTTCTCAATCCTTAGTGTTGCTTGTATCAGATAACCCAATTGATCTTGTTTGCTCTTTAAGAACACCTGAGATGCCTCCTCAGCACTTGGCATCCTTGCAGCCTTTTCCGCCTTTGCCTTAGCTCTCTTCTCTTGTGCTTTGTGCTGATGAAAGTTCATTCTCATTCATCACAACTATGTTATCCACAAATTCTGGGTGCAAAGGTAAGTGCTCCTTTTCCAACAGGTAAGTGCCTGTGCCAATCTTGGAGTTGATGAGCACATGAATATGTGGAGCATACCCGCAAGATCTTTTCTGATATGCTGCAGTCCTCTTGATGGTCTCAACAATCAGACTCATGACCTTGAATTTTTGAGGGACATCAAATATTTGCAGCAGGTTGATTGAATGTCCTCTTATCATCTTGTGATCTCCAGATTTGGGTAACAGAGTATGCCTCATGATAGTGTTGATTGTAGGTAGACCAGATAGTAGATAATGCACATATCCAAGCTTGTGCGTCTCCAAAGCTTTATCGCGGATCTCATTGTACATATTTGACATTGATTTGTGGTCCTTCTTCTTCTTGGCATACACATGCAAATCATCCTCATGTTCCTCTAGGGCATTGATCAACTTCGCCCACTCATCAACTGTTGATTGGTACCTCGTACCCTCAGACATCCACACGATTCTGCCATCTGGATAGAAATGAGCAGTGGAGTAGAACTGCATAACGAGCTCATCATTCTATTTGGTCAACTTTTGATCCACAAGCTCATCAACTCCACAAGCTTTGAAGCTTTCATGTACACCTGGGAAGAAGTCTTCATTCTCATCAATGAATTCCCAATCATCCCATCTCATATCACAGACAATTGGCTTCTTGTCAAGCAGAATGGTCTCATAGAAATCCTGTTGTTCCTTGGTGTGGAACCTATAATCCATTGCAGTCCTTCTCCTCACAGCATAGGGGTCAAACTGTCTCCAAAGTCTCAATCCTGCATCCTTCCTGATGTTCATGTCCTCTACCATTGGATGAGTGTCATTGTGTTCTGAAATCTTTGGTTTCAGTTTTCTCGGCACTTGGGCTTCTGCATCTTCTTCTTCAACTTCAGGGGCCTTGTTCTTTTCTTTAGTTGGGATGTTCCTGGTGCTTCTCTTGGGCTTAGAGGGATTTTGAGCAGCAGCTTTGGGCTTTGATGGAGCAATCCCTGACCTGATTGCATCTCCCATGAGCTTTTGGGACTTGGGTGTGATACGTCTCCAACGTATCTATAATTTTTGATTGCTCCATGCTATATTATCTTTTGTTTTGGACATTATTGGGCTTTATTATTCACTTTTATATTATTTTTTGGACTAACCTATTAACTGGAGGCCCAGCCCAGAATTGTTGTTTTTTGCCTATTTCAGAGTTTCGCAGAAAAAGAATATCAAACGGAGTCCAAACGGAATGAATCCTTCGGGAACGTGATTTTCAGAACGAACATGGTCCAGGAGACTTGGACCCTACGTCAAGCAACCAACAGGGAAGCCAAGAGGTAGGGGGCGCGCCTACCCCCCAAGCATGCCCTCCACCCTCGTGGGCCCCCTGTTGCTCCACCGACGTACTCCTTCCTCCTATATATACCTACGTACCCCCCAAACGATTAGAAACGGAGCCAAAACCCTAATTCCACAGCCATAACTTTCTGTATCCACGAGATCCCATCTTGGGGCCTATTCTGGAGCTCCGCCGGAGGGGGCATCGATCACGGAGGGCTTCTACATTAACACCATAGCCTCTCCGAGGATGTGTGAGTAGTTTACCTCAGACCTTCGGGTCCATAGTTATTAGCTAGATGGCTTCTTCTCTCTTTTTGGATCTCAATACAAAGTTCTCCCCCTCTCTTGTGGAGATCTATTCGACGTAATCTTCTTTTGCGGTGTGTTTGTTGAGACCGATGAATTGTGGGTTTATGATCAAGTTTATCTATGAACAATATTTGAATCTTCTCTGAATTATTTTATGTATGATCGGTTATCTTTGCAAGTCTCTTCGAATTATCAGTTTGGTTTGGCCTACTAGATTGATCTTTCTTGCAATGGGAGAAGTGCTTAGCTTTGGGTTCAATCTTGCGGTGTCCTTTCCCAATGACAGTAGGGGCAGCAAGGCACGTATTGTATTGTTACCATCGAGGATAACAAGATGGGGTTTTTATCATATTGCATGAATTTATCCCTCTACATCATGTCATCGTGCTTAAAGTGTTACTCTGTTCTTATGAACTTAATACTCTAGATGCATGCTGGATAGCAGTCGATGTGTGGAGTAATAGTACTAGATGCAGGAAGGAGTCAGTGTACTTGTCTCGGACGTGATGCCTATATACATGATCATACCTAGATATTCTCATAACTATGCTCAATTCTGTCAATTGCTCAACAGTAGTTTGCTCACCCACCGTAAAATACTTATGCTGTTGAGAGAAGCCACTAGTGAAACCTATGGCCCCCGGGTCTATCTTCATCATATTAATCTTCCAACACTTAGTTATTTCCGTTGCTTTTTTGCTTTGCCTTTTATTTTACTTTGCATCTTTATCATAAAAATACCAAAAATATTATCTTATCATATCTATCAGATCTCACTCTCATAAGTGACCGTGTAGGGATTGACAACCCCTTATCGCGTTGGTTGCAAGGATTTGTTTGTTTTGTGTAGGTGCGAGGGACTCATGCATAGCCTCCTACTGGATTGATACCTTGGTTCTCAAAAACTTAGGGAAATACTTATGCTACTTTGCTGCATCACCCTTTCCTCTTCAAGGGAAAACCAACGCTGTGCTCAAGAGGTAGCAAGAAGGATTTCTGGCGCCGTCGTCGGGGAGGTCTACGCAAAAGTCAACACACCAAGTACCCATCACAAACCCTTATCTCCCGCATTACATTATTTGCCATTTGCCTCTCGTTTTCCTCTCCACCCACTTCACCCTTGCCGTTTTATTCGCCCTCTCTCTCCGTTCCCCTTCTCTTTCCCAATTTGCCTCTTTTACCCGTTTCTTGGTTGCTCGTATGTTTGGAATAGTTGTTTATTTATTACTAAACATAGAACCTAAGATCTATGGATCCTCATCCACTTGCTAATCTTTTTAAGAGATCCAATTATGATGAACGAATTACTAGTGAGTTTTGTGCACTAGATTATCTTTATGAGGTTTTTCTTGAAATTCGTGAATCTGAAAAGTGTGATGAATTACTTTATGAAGCGATTCACGATAGTTCTTTGAATAAAAAGCATGATTGCAATGATTTTATTACAAATTCCATTTATGTAAATTGTGCTAATAATATGCAAACCCCTAAGCTTGGGGATTCTAGTCTTGCTATGTCCTCTACTTGTTGCAATGATCATGATTGGGGTGATTCTTCTTTTGATCTTGAAAATTTATTTACTCCCCATGATGATTATGAGATTGATAATAGTGTTTGCAATAATACTAAAAGTGGGTTTGGAAGAGTGTCAACTTTAGATCCCACATATTTGGATAATGTTCAATCTTATGAAGTTTTTGATAAAAGTGGGTTTGAAGAGGTCATGACTTTAGTTAATGTTAATCCCACTATTTTGGAAGAGTGTCATCTTTGCATGCATGTGGATAGTGTTGAAAATATTGTATGTGATAGATATTTTGTTGAATTTGCTTATGATCCCACATGTAATTATTATGAGAGAGGAAAATTTGGTGCTAGAAATTTTCATGTTACTAAATTACCTCTCATTATGTTGAGATTGCTATTGTTTCCTTCCGCTTCCTTGCATATGCTAGTTTTTGCTTTCCTTGATAATTTGTTTACCTATAAGATGCCTATGCATAGGATGTATGTTAGAATTATATGTGTTTGTCACGTGTTTTATGATGCTCTATTTGTGCTTCAATTCTTGTCTTTCATGTGAGCATCGTTGAAATATTATGCCTAGCTATAAGGCTTTAAAGAAAAGCGCTTGTTGGGAGACAACCCAATATTTTTAATTTCTGTTATTCAATAAATAATTTATCTAGCCTCTGTTTTGGTTGTGTTTTTTGTGTTTAATTAGTGTTTGTGCCAAGTAGAACCATTGGGAAGACTTGGGGAAAGTCTTGTTAATCTTGCTGTAAAAAACAGAAACTTTAGCGCTTGCGAGAACTGCTGCCATTTTTATTTGGAAAGTGATATTTAGTTAATTCTTTTTGAAGATGATTAATATATAAATTACTCACGTCCATCAGTTTATTTTAGAATTTTTGGGGTACCAGATATTGCGCTAGATACAAATTACTACAGATTGTTCTGTTTTTGACAGATTCTGTTTTTCGTGTGTTGTTTGCTTATTTTGATGAATCTATGGCTAGTAAAATAGTTTATAAACCATAGAGAAGTTGCAATACATTAGGTTTAACACAAATATAAATAAATAATGAGTTCATTACAGTACCTTGAAGTGGTGTTTTGTTTTCTTTCGCTAACGGAGCTCACGAGATTTTCTACTTTAAGTTTTGTGTTGTAAAGTTTTCAAGTTTTGGGTAAGGATTTGATGGATTATGGAACAAGGAGTGGCAAGAGCCTAAGCTTGGGGATGCCCATGGCACCACCAAGATAATCTAAGGACACCTAAAAGCCAAAGCTTGGGGATGCCCTAGAAGGCATCCCCTCTTTCGTCTACTTCCATCGGTAACTTTACTTGGAGCTATATTTTTATTCACCACATGATATGTGTTTTGCTTGGAGCGTATTGTATGATTTGAGTCTTTGCTTTTTAGTTTACCACAGTCATCTTTTCTGTACACACCTTTTGAGAGAGACACACATGATTCAGAAATTATTAGAATACTCTGTGTGCTTCACTTATATCTTTTGAGTTATATAGTTTTGCTCTAGTACTTCACTTATATATTTTAGAACACGGTGGTGGATTTGTTTTATAGAAACTATTGATCTCTCATGCTTCACTTAGATTATTTTGAGAGTCTTAAAAATCATGGTAATTTTCTTAAATAATCCTAATATGCTAGGTATACAAGATTAGTAAAAACCTTCTTATGAGTGTGTTGAATACTAAGAGAAGTTTGATGCTTGATAATTGTTTTGAGATATAAAGATGGTGATATTAGAGTCATGCTAGTTGAGTAGTTGTGAATTTGAGAGATCCTTGTGTTAAAGTTTGTGGTTCCCGTAGCATGCACGTATGGTGAACCGTTATGTGATGAAGTCGGAGCATAATTTATTTATTGATTGTCTTCCTTGTGAGTGGCGGTTGGGGACGAGTGATGGTCTTTTCCTACCAATCTATCCCCCTAGGAGCATGCGCGTAATATTTTGCTTTGATAACTTGTAGATTTTTGCAATAAGTATATGAGTTCTTTATGACTAATGTTGAGTCCATGGATTATACGCACTTTTCTTCCTTCCACCATTGCTAGCATCTCTAATACCGCACACTTTTCGCCGGTATCATACACCCACCATATACCTTCCTCAAAACAGCCACCATACCTACCTATCATGGCATTTCCATAGCCATTCCGAGATATATTGCCATGCAACTTACCACCGTTCTGATTATTATGACACGCTCCATCATTGTCATATTGCTTTGCATGATCATGTAGTTGACATCGTATTTGTGGCAAAGCCACCGTTCATAATTCTTTCATACATGTCACTCTTGATTCATTGCATATCCTGGTACACCGCCGGAAGCATTCACATAGAGTCATATTTTGTTCTAAGTATTGAGTTGTAAGTAAATAAAAGTGTGATGATCATCATTATTAGAGCATTGTCCCAAGTGAGGAGAGGATGATGGAGACTATGATTCCCCCACAAGTCGGAATGAGACTCCAGACTAAAAAAAAGAGGCCATAAAAAAAGGAGAAAAGGCCCAAATAAAAAAATGAGAGAAAAAGAGAGAAGGGACAATGCTACTATCCTTTTACCACACTTGTGATTCAAAGTAGCACCATGATCTTCATGGTAGAGAGTCTCCTATGATATCACTTTCATATACTAGTGGGAATTTTTCATTATAGAACTTGGCTGGCATATTCCAATGATGGGCTTCCTCAAAATGCCCTAGGTCTTCATGAGCAAGCGAGTTGGATGCACACTCACTTAGTTTCTTTTGTTGAGCTTTCATATACTTATAGCTCTAGTGCATCCGTTGCATGGCAATCCCTACTCACTCACATTGATATCTATTGATGGGCATCTCCATAGCCCGTTGATATGCCTAGTTGATGTGAGACTATCTTCTCCCTTTTTGTCTTCTCCACAACCACCATTCTATTCCACATATAGTGCTATGTCCATGGCTCACGCTCATGTATTGCGCGAAGATCAAAAAAGTTTGAGAATGTCAAAAGTATGAAACAATTGCTTGGCTTGTCATCGGGGTTGTGCATGATTTAAATACTTTGTGTGATGGAGCATAGCCAGACTATATGATTTTGTAGGGATAACTTTCTTTGGCCATGTTATCTTGAGAAGACATAATTGCTTAGTTAGTATGCTTGAAGTATTATTATTATTTCTATGTCAATATTAAACGTTTACTTGAATCTTTTGGATCTGAATATTCATGCCAAAATTAAGAATAATTACAATGAAATTATGCCTACTAGCATTCCACATCAAAAAATTTGTTTTTATCATCCACCTACTCGAGGACGAGAAGAATTAAGCTTGGGGATGCTTGATACATCTCCAACGTATCTATAATTTTTGATTGCTCCATGCTATATTATCTTCTATTTTGGACATTATTGGGCTTTATTATTCACTTTTATATTATTTTTGGTACTAACCTATTAACCGGAGGCCCAGCCTAGAATTGTTGTTTTTTACCTATTTCAGAGTTTTGCAGAAAAAGAATATCAAATGGAGTCCAAACGGAATGAAACCTTCGGGAACGTGATTTTTGGAAAGAACCTGGTCCACAAGACTTGGACCATACGTCAAGCAACCAACTGGGAAGCCAAGAGGTAGGGGGCGTGCCTACCCCCCAGGCACGCCCTCCACCCTCGTGGGCCCCCTGTTGCTCCACCGACGTACTCCTTCCTCCTATATATACCCACGTACCCCCAAACGATCAGAAACGGAGCCAAAACCCCTTATCATATCTATCAGATCTCACTCTCGTAAGTGACCGTGTAGGGCTTGACAACCCCCTATCGCGTTGGTTGCGAGGATTTATTTGTTTTGTGTAGGTGCGAGGGACTCGCTCATAGCCTCCTACTGGATTGATACCTTGGTTCTCAAAAATTGAGGGAAATACTTACGCTACTTTGCTGCATCACCCTTTCCTCTTCAAGGGAAAACCAACGCAGTGCTCAAGAGGTAGCAGGGTCCTCTTCCTCTTCATCTTCTTCTGGCTCTCTCATTATGGAGGATCTACCAAGGACTCTGGTAATGGTCTTCTTGACCTTCTCCTTCCTCTTCTTTCCCTCTCCAGCAGCCTCTCCAGGTTGCTTAGAGGTTTCAGTAGTTGAGGCCCTGGCCTTAGACATTGGATCCTTTTTGCAGGTGCCTTCTTATTCAACCCTGGCTTGGTTGTTGCAGCAGTGCCATACTCTTTCTTTAGCACCTTCTTGGAGCTAACTTCCTCCTCAATAGCTGCATAGTCATCATCTTCAGAATTGGAGGTTTTCTTCCTCCTTGTCCTGGTGGCTGCCTTTGGCAAGTTATTGGGAGTGCTACTGCTGCCATCATCTGAGGTGCTTAAGGGACTAGTGCCCTCACTCATTTGCACTAGATCTTCAGATCTGTTTTGGCTATCACTCTGGTCAGACATCTTTGCAGGCAAACTAATAGCAAACCCTGTAAATAGATGTAGATGAGGTAGAATGGATGAGCATCACAAAGTGCAGAGTTCTTGCAAAACAAATGAGTCAAAAACTTAGTTTTAGTTCTCCACAGAAAGCATTTCAGAGCTACCGATTTGTTAAACTCGGTGATACCGAAGCAACTGTTGGACTCTGAACTAGTGAACTCGGTCAAACCGAGTCACAGTTCGGTGGCTCCGAGATTGCTAGGGTTTCAGAGAATCGAACTCGGTCGCACCGATTTGTGATTTTTGGTCAGACCGAAAAGCGCATGTGCAATGGCCTAAGCCAAATCGGTGAGACCGATTTCTATAGCTCGATCGGTCTGAGATGAGTTCAGCGAAGACCTAACCCTAAATTTTCAAATCAAACCTAACTTAAAGGGAGTTTTCTCTGGATAGATTGATTTCATACTTGGTGCGAATCATGGCAAAGCAATGTGCTAAGACTCGGAATGAGGAATTAGCACATAAATTCGAACTCATACCCTAGTTCGGCAGGAGTTCGCTATGGCGATAACAGTGGGGCAGAATTCCGTTGACGGTGACGGAGATCGGCGGCAGGAGGTCGCTGGCGACAAGGAGACGATCCGGAGACCCGAGACAGCAGAGCATGACACGCATGGGATGAAGAGTTTTGGAGAAGTTTCCAAATTTCAACCCATCGGTATATATATCCCGACCCTGTCGGTGTGACCGAGTGGAACAACTCTGTGGCACCGAGATGCAGAATCTCAAGCTGTCACGGCAACTCGGTGTGACCAAAAAGTTCAAATCGGTTGGACCGAGATTGAAAACCTAGATCAACTCAGTGAACTTGTGTGATCGAAAGGATGGATCGGTCAGACCGAAATGCACAGAGAGGTTTTGGAAGTTTAAGTCTATGACGAATCGGGGACTCCGAGTTCTCCTCACACACAGTGGTTTGAATCTGACTTGCTCAAACTTTGTGATGTAGCATGAATAGAGTTTGAGACAAGAAAAGCATAGATAGCTAGAGGAGGTTCTTAGGCATTTTTGTCCATCCACTTAGCAAAAGAGAAAATGCCAAACAATCAAAACAACAAGTGGATGTCCTTGAATGCGTAAAATATGCATTAACATGCTCACACAATAAAATGGCAAATGAAATATGTGGCAGAGCATGCACAAACACTCTAGCATCTATCAAGTAATTGGTGATGACTAGGTCACCTATACATGAGTATATTGACTTTAGGAGTCAAATGAGAACATTTGATTATAGGTCATACTCATCATTTAAGCACAAGTGGGGTTACCACTTTTACATAAAGCATTGTTGTGTTCACACCTTTAGAGTTGCTTTATCTCAATTATTAGAGTAAAGCTCCCCCTAGATGTGATATCCCCCCTAAAAGGGATGAACTAACCTTGGGTTTTGTCAATGATGACTTCATGTATATGTTGAAGATGTGGATGCACAATGTTGATGTTGATCATTTGGAGCAATCCATTGGAGTGAGTTGCACTTTCTATACCTACACGGGTTAGTCCCACAAGGAACAAACAAGGATATCCATAGACATAGAGTGATGTACACACAAGATGATGTCCATGAAAGCATTAGGTTACCTTGTCCCTTGTCTTACCAAGAAGAGGGTTTGTGACTCCTTGAACTAGTGCAAGATGTGGAAGTTGTTTACACTTATTCTCGCCAAAGTGATATGAGTGAAGTATGTTGGTAGAGTCACCCTCAAGAACTCTCTAGTTCTTCTTCTTTGGGATCCACATCATCTTTATGGGAATCCTTGAAGTTGTAGCCATACTTGATGAAGTAGAACTTGATGTAGTCTTGGGAACCCACTTGACCAAGGCCTTGGGAGCTTCTTCAAATGCGTCAATCTCCTCTTGAAGCTTGTCCTTGCCTTTTTGCCTGTGGTCTTGTGGTGGAAGATCGTCTTGAGCTTTGTGTCCCTTGGAAGGAAGTAGGATCATACTTCTGTTGTTGAGGAGCAAACTTTGTCTTGGGGTATTGATCTTCTTCCCACTCAACTCCATTGGCGTTGAACTTTCGTTCAAAACCAGTACCTTGATTCTTCCGGTGCCTTCCTAGCTTGCGCACAATTTCCTCAAATTGCTTACTTCCGGCAAAACTCTTGTAGACACCTTTCTATATAATTCCCTTCAATAAGCTATTTTCTTTCTCAAGGGTAACTTGGGTAAGAGAATCATTGGTGGAATCAAGAGAACTACTAGAAGCAACAATATTGGATTTAACATGATTGCTATTACTACTGGAAGAAGAATCTTTCTTACTCTTGTTGCTAGATTTAACTTGCGGCATGTAAGTGGACAAGAGTAAACGCTTGGCAATGTAAGAAGAACTTTTCTTGCGAAGATCATCATTGATTGCTTTTAAGAACCCATGCTCTTGCTCAAGGTTGAGCTTTTTAAAGCGTAACTTCTCATGAGTCTTTAAGAGCTCTCGATGATTTTCCAAGGTAGTTTCATGAGATAACTTAAGAGTGTTTAGTTCTTTAGTTAGACGCTCAATCTCCTTCTTATCATCATCATTCATTTTATCTTGATTAGCGTGATTAATAGCAAGTTCATCATAGTTTTCATCACTAGAGTTGTCAACAAGTAAATCATCATCACCTAACAAATCATCTTCATCACTATTGAAATCAACATACTTGGGGTGTGATACCTTTGGACCTTTAGCCATCAAGCATCTTCCAATTCCTTCATTCGGTGAGTCAAATATGTCATAGGAGTTGGTTGACACAAGTGCTAGACCGGCAACACCTTCATCTTGAGTATATTCGGAGTCAGAGTGATAACTTCTCTCTGAGTGATTGTCGGAGTCGGAGCTGGATACCCATTCACAAACATGAGCTTGATGTCTTTGTTTTGTGTAGCTCCTTGATGATTTGTTCTTCCTTTCTGAATCCTTGCTTCTCCGTGATGTTCTTTGTTCATAACGGTCATATCTACTCCTTCTCTCTCTTGGTGGTGATTGTTCTCTTCTACTTCTCCTTTTGGGTGAATCTTCTCTTCTTTTGTAGGGAGTCTTACACTCATTGGAGTAGTGTCCGGGTCTTCCACAATTGTAGCAATTACGTTCATGACTCGAAGGTCTTTTGTCATTGTAGGACCTTGACTTGGAATTTCTTTCCTTGTTTCTACTCTTGTAGAAATTGTTGAAGTTCTTCACCATTTGGATCAATTCTTCATTGAAGGCTTGTTTCTCACTTGATGATGTAGGAGCATCACATGAGGCTTTGTAAGCACCACTTGACTTGCTGTGAAGCTCTTCCTTATCCTTGAGTGATAGCTCATGAGCAACAATTCTTCTAATGACTTCCGTTGGTTTGAGATCTTTGTAGTTGGGCATCATTTGGATCAATGTGCACACAGTATCATATTTCCATCCAAGGCTCTTAGGATCTTCTTGATGATGAATCTATTGGTCATCCCTTCACTTCCTAAGCCGACAATCTCATTTGTGATGAGAGTAAGCCTAGAGTACATTTCAGCGATACCTTCAGCATCCTTCATTTTCAACTTGTCAAGTTGACTTTGAAGCACAACCAATTTGGATTCCTTGACGGAGTCGGTACCTTCGTGCATATCAATCAAAGTATCCCAAATTTCCTTTGCATTCTCAAGACGGCTAATTTGGTTGAATTCTTCGGGGCACAATCCGTTGAAGAGGATATCGCAAGCTTGAGCATTGTATTGCAGCATCTTCAACTCTTCCGTGGTGGCTCCACGTTCGGTTCTCTCCCATCAAAGAATTCACCTTGCAAGCCAATACACACAATAGCCCAAACGGCAGGGTTATGTCCAAGAATATGCATTTTCATCTTATGCTTCCAACTAGCAAAATTAGTACCATCAAAGTAAGGACCTCTACGGTGGTAATTTGTCTCACTAGACGCCATACTCTCCTAGGTTGTGAAACCAAGGCTATGATCAGCAAAAGCTATGGAAATCAAGGCAACTGGAGACCAAAGCTTTGATACCACCTGTAGGATCGAAAGTATGTCTGGAGGGGGGATTAGACTATTTGACCAAATAAAAATCTAGCCTTCTCCCAATTTTAAGTCTTGGCAGATTTTAGCAACTTAGCACCAGTCAAGCAATCAACCTACACATGCAAGTCTAAGAGTATAGCAGCAGATTGTAAAACATTTGCATATGAAGGTAAAGGGAGGAGTTTGGAGGGAGCAAACGCAATGTAGACACGAAGATTTTTGGCGTGGTTACGATAGATGGTGCTATCGTACATCCACGTTGATGGAGACTTCAACCCACGAAGGGTAACGGTTGCGCGAGTCCATGGAGGGATCCACCCACGAAGGGTGCATGAAGAAGCAACCTTGTCTATCCCACCATGGCCATCGCCCACGAAGGACTTGCCTCACTAGGGTCAATCTTCATGAAGTAGGCAATCTCCTTGCCCGTACAAACTCCTTGGTTCAACTCCACAATCTTGTCGGAGGCTCCCAAGTGACACCTAACCAATCTAGGAGACACCACTCTCCAAAAGGTAATAGATGGTGTGTGGATGATGAACTCCTTGCTCTTGTGCTTCAAATGATAGTCTCCCCAACACTCAACTCTCTCTCACTTATTTGGATTTGGTGGAAAGATGACTTGAGTGGAAAGAAACTTGGGGAAGGATAGAGATCAAGATTCATATGGTTGGAATGGAATATCTTGGTCTCAACACATGAGTAGGTGGTTCTCTCTCAGAAAATGAATGCTGAAGTGTAGGCACATTCTGATGGCTCTCCTGACTAATGAAGGAAGGGTGGAGGGGTATATATAGCCTCCACACAAAATCTAACCGTTACACACAATCGACCAAATTCGGTGGGACCGAATCAGAAAACTCGGTCAGATCGATTCAGTTCATAATGTGACAGTTAGGCATTTCAGTGGGACCGACATGTCAACTCGGTGGAACCGATTCTATTAGGGTTAGGGCATAACGTAGTCTCGCTGAGACCGATTACTCAAACTCGGTAGGAGCGGTTTTGGTAATAGGCTAACCAGAGAGTTGGTCAGGCAAACTCCATGGGACTGAATTGCTCATTTCGGTGAGACTGAAACATTACAAAAGGGAAATGGAGAGTTTGCATTGCGAATTCAGTGGGACCGATCGCTCATCTCGATTGAACCGAAATGTTACGAATGGAAATAGAGAGTTTGCAATCCCATCTCAGTGACACCGAGATCCTTATCGGTGAGACCAATATGACTAGGGTTTCTGGTAGTGGCTATGTCAAGTGAACTCGGTGGCGCCGGATAGAACATTTTGGTGGGACCGAGTTTGACTTTTGGTTTGCGACATATGTGGATATGAGAAAGTGGTTGAGGGTTTTTGGAGCATATGACTAAGCATTTTGAGCAAGTAAGCCATTTAGCAACACCTCATCCCCTTTTAATAGTATTGGCTTTTCCTATGGACTCAATGTGATCTTGGATCACTAAAATGAAAAAGTAGAGTATTGAGGTTGAGCCAATGTGTGTCCTTAGGATTTTGAGGGGTCCACATTCCTAATCCATGCCAATCATTGAACTTTCTAAAATGATCATCTTGAAATAGTATTAGTTCAATGAGCAATATGTTGTTAATAATTACCAAAACCACCCGGGGATAGTTGCACTTTCACAGCTGCAACAGAAACTTGGCGGGAGGCCATGGCTTGGCATCAGGGAGGGTGACGTGCAGGCAAGGGATGGCGGGGAAGGCGCGAGGCAGGACCGACTGGAGCTTGATGTGGTTGCTGAGGGGAACTAGATCTGATGGCCGGTGCCTTGACCTGAAGAAGAAGACGACCATGGCGTTGGGGTGACGTGATCCTCATTCCTTGTGGCACGGGCATGCTGGAGCGAGGGGTGCAGGGTTGCGGTTGCTGTTTGGATCGTTGGGGGTCTCAGAGTTTAGGCAGGTGGCTGCGCTTGTGGGTGGCGGCGGAAATCAAGGAGCTGGTCGGAGCAATCTGGTTGGGTCGATGGGGACTCTAAGGTGGGTGGCGGCTGGATCGGGAGGGATCCCGAGGAAGGGAGTGGCAGAGGCAGGTAAGAGGATGGATGGATGGGACAACTAGGGGTTAGGGTTAGGTTGTATATATATATCATGAGGATTTGGGTTAGGGGCTAATCGGACCCTTCGATTAAAATCGAACGGTCGAAATAAATAGGTTAGGTAGACCAAATAAAAAACCAAATATATTTTAGGGATGTTCGGAGATGATCCGGATCCAATGGTGATGACTGAGCGGGGCGGGTCCGGGGAAGCTTTCGGACACGCGCGAGGGGGGGGGGTGGTCGATGCACTATGCAAAGAGACTCTGGTTTAGGCAAGAGAGAAGACAAAGAACAAGGTTGCAAGTGTGGTTGGTCTCTAAACGGCCAATGATGACAAGGGAGAGATGCGACAACTACATACTGATGCAAGTTTTTTTAAATGACAGCAACGGAGTGCCGATGCAATGCGGATGATGCGATGATGAAATGCAACAAGCAAAAAAACCCGGTGACAACGAAGAACATGGAAGGCGTCTGGAGGGCCAGTCTTGGGTCGTCACAGTTGGATAGTTGGTTCTATTGCAAGGAAGTCCCGAGTGCGGGATCTCTGACTGGACTTCGTCCACACTCGAGGACGAGAGCTGCCACTCCATCGTCCCTCGAGGTAGCCAAGGAGGAGAAAGTGGATGTAGGAATCATCGTTGACGCCCTAGTCGGTGTCATGAGGGCCGCATTCGACGGAACGGACCTATTGAAGGTGTTCCTCAGTCGGTGGATCCAGTCGTTGTAGGACAGGGCACACCCCATGTGGATGTACACCGGGCCGAGTGACCTCACCCGAGTTCATACCGAGGACCTGATCGAGAAGGCCGTAGAGGGGAAGATCAAGGTTATCACGTCTACACGAGATAGCCCATGGGGCACCAGGCATGGGCCTGCTTATGACCAGGAGCTCTCACCTATTGATTTAAGTTTGTGTCTAGATCAGTCGAGTCATTCTTTATAACGACCCTCCCATGCTTGGAACTGATTTTGATGTGATTTCTTTTCAGCAGAGCTTCTAGAAGATGATTCGCAGGTACTAAGTGTCATCCGCTCTCCTGGTGATGTGGCGAGTTACACTAAGCATTAGTACTCTGAGGGGGAGGAGAGCAATGCGGAGGAGAGCACCAAGAAGGGTGAGGAGGTGGAGTCCTCCCTTTCAGAAGAAGTTCCCAGGGAGCCTCGCACCAAGGCGCACCATGATCTGAGTGCCCACATGGATGGTCTTCAGGCCCCCGAGTGGTTCTAAGCCAACTGCTATGGTTCTCGCCACTCACAACTCGAAGTGTGGTCAAGCCGAGTCTATGGAGTCGGCAGAGATGCAGCCCAAACACATTTCCGCCAGGCCTCGGAAGGCTGCCCTACCAAAGATTGCTACTTGTGAGTTTCATTGGCATTTCCTCGAAGAGGAGAGGATGATGCAGTACAGTAGAGATAAGTATTTCCGTCAGTTAAGAACCAAGGTTATCAGTCCAGCAGGAGAACCACACAGTGCCTCATGAACAACACCTACACACAAAATAACAAATACTTGCACCCAACGCAAACAAGGGGTTGTCAATCCCTTAGCGGTTAATTGCAAGGATCAAATCTCGTAGAGATAGATAGTCAAACAAAAACACAAAAATAAAAACAATTGCAGCAAGGTATTTTTGGATTTTAATATATGATAAAGATAGACCCTTGGCCATAGTTTTCACTAAAGACTTCTCTCTTGAACATAGAATACGATGGGTAAACAAATTACTGTTGGCAAATTGATAGAAAAGCGCATAGTTATGACGATATCCAAGACAATGATCATCTATATAGGCATCTAAAAGCACAAGTGCTCCCTTGGTGATTTTGGTAATTAATGTCAATGTATCTTTTGTTGGAATAATAGTTTTATATAGTATATTTCAGATAAGTTCACCTGTGACGTGACAAGGACAGGAGGATGTGGAGCCCCCACAAAATGCTAAGGACAAGGGTTGGCAAAAGCTCAAGACTCTACATTTTTTGTTTAAGTGATCCAAGATCACTTAGTGATATTGCGCCAAAACCCTTAGCCACTGAGTTGAACCAAGAAGTTTGTAAGGGCAAGGAGATCGCCTACTTCGTGAAGATCTACCTAAGTGAGGCAAGTCCTTCGTGGGCGATGGCCATGGTGGGATAGACAAGTTGTTTCTTCATGGACCCTTCGTGGGTGGAGCCCGCCGTGGACTCGCGCAACCATTAGCCTTTGTGGGTTGAAGTCTCCATCAACGTGGATGTACGATAGCACCACCTATCGATACCACGCCAAAAATTCTCCGCGTCTCCATTGCATTTACACACTCCAATCCCATCCCTTGACATTCTTGCACTTGTATGTTTTTCTCTTTCTGCTGCTCATACTCTTGCTATGCTTGTGTAAAATGTATTATGTGCATTTTCATGGAATTAATTGAATTTTCGGCAACCAAACAAGGCAAAAAAAGGACACAACATATGTGTGGCGGGCTCTACCTACTACCCGCCACTACTAACTTCTGGATATATATTCTGTTTTTGCGCGGGTGGCAACATTTTATCTGTGGCAGGCGTAGTTACTGTCCGCCACTACTAATTTCTGGATATAAAATATAAATCTTTGATAGGGGCACCCCAATATATTTGTGGCAGACCCAATCAGGGCCTGCCACTATAACCCCAATAGAACTGGCAGGTGCACAACGCCGCCCACTAGTGGTCGCTTTCAATATGCGGGCAAATTTGGGGGAGTTCACTTGTGGCAGTCTTTCTTATTCGCCTACCATTGCTAGGCTACAAACAGTTGTGGGTTCGTCTTAGTACATGCCACTACTGCGCTTTCACAAAAGAAATGGCGGCTTCCTACCTTTGCCTGCCACTAATTTGAGTTCACCTATAAGCCTTTTCCTAGTAGTGCGCCATCTATCCAACAAGCTTGAGTTTGCTGATTTCGGAGCCCGTTGGCAGAAGTTATGTCAGTTTCAGTTTTACTTATTTCTTCTATTTTGCCTGGGCCTTTTGGCAGAGGCCAAGTGGTAGTACCGCTCATATGCATGGTCAGTACCGCTGGTCAATACCGCCACTACTACCACTTATTTTAGGGCTTATGTTGCCCTTTACAACTTTCACATTACTTGAGTGGCACTTCCACTCAGGTGCTTCTTAGTACCGTTGTTCCCCTGTACTATGTGACCCTAAGCGGTAGTACCGCTGATAGGTGAATGGTAGTACCGCTCCGGCGGCACTACCACTCCAACACTTCACATTCTCACTGGCTACACCTGGAACTGCCGCTTTAAGCGCTAGTACTGCTCCTAGGAGCAGTAGTAACATTTTATTGCGGACTGAGGCATAACAGTTGGATTTGTCCCCACCTATAAAAGTGGGCCTTCTTCCCCAATGGAATTAATCCCTTCGAGCTCGTGTTTCCCCTTCACCGTTGATCCTCTTTGAGCTTGTTATCTCTCAAACCCTCCAATGATTCTTGCTTCTTCTTGAGGGAAAAGAGAGAGGAGATCTAGATCTATTCTTCCACCAATCATTTTCTCCTCTAAGTGAGGGGACCCTTTGGGTATAGATCTTGGAGTTCTTTGTGTTCTCCTCTTGTATTCTTCCTCTCATTTTCCTCCATAACATTAGTTGTTGTGGTGGGATTTGGGAGAGAGAACTTGGGTACTCTGTGTGCCCTTGCCATTGCATTTGATGCATAGGTTTGATTTCTCTATGGTGATACATGGGTTTGAGTAACTTGTTATTCTTGGGTCAACCATGGAAGCCATTTTATTGGTACAACAACTCATTGAGAGATATAGGGAGCAAAAGAAGGACATGCATATCGTGTTCATTGACTTGGAGAAGGCCTACGGTAAGATACTATAGAATGCATGTGGTTGGCCTTGGAGAAACACAAAGTCTGAGAAAGTACATTGCCCTCATCTAGGACATCTACGATAATGTTGTGACAAGTGTTTGAACAAGTGAGGCAACACTGATGACTTCCCAATTAAAATAGGTTCACACCAGGGGTCAACTTTGAGGCCTTATCTTTTTTGCTTTAGTGATGGATGAGGTCACAAGGGATATACAAGGAGATATCCCATGGTGTATGCTCTTTGCGGATGATGTGGTGCTAGTCGATGCAAGCACTGAAATCATCGCTAACAGATAGTTTGTGATAAGGTAATTCGTAACGGGTGACAAGTAACAAAAGTAAACAAGGTGCAGCAAGGTGGCCCAATCCTTTTTGTAGCAAAGGACAAGCCTGGACAAACTCTTGTATAAAGGAAGCGCTCCCGAGGACACATGGGAATTATCGTCAAGCTAGTTTTCATCATGCTCATATGATTCACGTTCGTTACTTTGATAATTTGATATGTGGGTCGACCGGTGCTTGGGTACTGCCCTTCCTTGGACAAGCATCCCACTTATGATTAACTCCCCTCGCAAGCATCCGCACCTACAAAAGAAGAATTAAGGTAAACCTAACCATAGCATGAAACATATGGATCCAAATCAGTCCCTTACGAAGCAACACATAAACTAGGGTTTAAGCTTCTGTCACTCTAGCAACCCATCATCTACTTATTACTTCCCAATGCCTTCCCCTAGACCCAAACAATGATGAAGTGTCATGTAGTCGACGTTCACATAACACCACTAGAGGAAAGACAACATACATCTCATCAAAATATTGAACAAATACCAAATTCACATAACTACTTATAGCAACACTTCTCCCATGTCCTCAGGAACAAACGTAACTACTCACAAATCATATTCATGTTCATAATTAGAGGGGTATTAATATGCATAAAGGATTTGAACATATAATATTCCACCGAATAAACCAACTAGAATCAACTACAAGGAGTAATCAACACTACTAACAACCCACAGGTACCAATCTGAGGTTTTAAGACAAAGATCGGATACAAGAGATTAAGTAGGGTTTGAGAGGAGATGGTGCTGGTGAATATGTTGATGGAGATTGACCCCCTCCCGATGAGAGGATTGATGGTGATGACGATGGTGACGATTTCCCCCTCCCAGAGGGATGTTTCCCTAGCAGAACAGCTCCGCCGAAGCCCTAGATTGGTTCTGCCAAGGTTCCACCTCGAGACGGCAGCGCTTCGTCCCGAAAGCTTCCTTCTTATTTCTTCCACGGCAAAAGACACCTTATACCAAAAGATGGGCATCGGGGGCCTGCGAGGTGGCCCACGAGGCAGGGGGCGCGCCCAGGGGTAGGGCACACCCCCACCCTCGCGGACGGTGGCTGGCTCCCCTCTGGTGCTTTCTTCACCCAATATTTTTAATATATTCTAAAACTGACTTTCGTGGAGTTTAAGGACTTTTGGAGTTGTGCAGAATAGGTCTCCAATATTTGCTCCTTTTCTAGCCGAGAATTCCAACTGCCGGCATTCTCCCTCTTCATGTAAACCTTGTAAAATAAGAGAGAAAAGACATAAGTATTGTGGCATAATATGTAATAACAGCCCATAATGCAATAAATATCGATATAAAAGCATGATGCAAAATGTACGTATCAACTCCCCCAAGCTTAGTCCTTGCTTGTCCTCAAGCGGAAGCCGATATCGAAAAATATGTCCACATGTTTAGAGATAGAGGTGTAGATAAAATAAAATACGGACATGAGGGCATCATGATCATTCTTAGACCAGCAACATATATATATATATATGTATATTGTCATATGATTTCTTATGCTAAAGTAACAATCTATTCACAATGTAAAGTATGATCAAAAACTTCATTGAAAACTAAGAAACTATAATCTCAGTCACTAAAGCAATTGCAATTTATCATAACATCGGAAAGAGTTAATATAAGAGCTTTTCAGCAAGTCCACATACTCAACTATCATTTAGTCTTTCACAATTGCTAACAATCACGCAATACTTATGGGTATGAAGCTTTAATCGGACACAGAGAAAGATAGGGGCTTATAGTTTTGCCTCCCAACCTTTTACCTCAAGGGTAATGTCAATAATAATATTTTATGAAAGCCCACATCCAATTAGCTATATATATTAGGATCTTTCCAACACTTAGTGCTTGCCAAAGGATAAAATGTAAAAAGGAAAGGTGAATATCACCATGACTCTTGTATAAAGTATAGGACAAAAATAAAAGATGGGCCCTTCACAGAGGGAAGCAGGGGTTGTCATGTGCTTTTATGGTTGGATGCACAAAATCTTAATGCAAAAGAATGTCACTTTATATTGCCACTTGTGATAGGGACCTTTATTATGCAGTCCGTCGCTTTTATTTCTTCCATATCACAAGATCGTATAAAGCTTATTTTCTTCACACTAATAGATCATACATATTTAGAGAGCAATTTTTTATTGCTTGCAACAATGACAACTTACTTGAAGGATCTTACTCAATCCATAGGTAGATATGGTGGAGTCGCATGGCAAAATTGGGTTTAAGGATATTTGGAAGCACAAGTAGTATCTCTACTTGGTGCAAAGAATTTGGCTAGCATGAGGGGGAAAGGCAAGCTCAACATGTTGGATGATCCATGACAATATAATTTATTTCGGATATAAGAAAGAATAACCCATTATGTTGTCTTCCTTGTCCAACATCAAATTTAATGAGTGCCCACAATCATAAAAGATGTCCAAGGTAGTATATTTATATGTGATAACCTCTCTTTCTTTATTACTTCCTATTAATTGCAACGATGACCAAAACTATGTTTGTCAACTCTCAACAACTTTTATTCATCATACTCTTTATATGTGAAGTCATTACTCTCCATAAGATCAATATGATCTCTTTATTTCTTTGTATTCTTTCTCTTTTTTTCGTTATTCCCTCAGGATCATAGCAAGATAACCAAGCCCTTGAATCAATACTAATCTTTATTATATATAGCTCACGGACTCGATTACATAGATAAGGATCAACACTTAAAACTCAAAGCTAGATCATACTAAACTTTATTCTACTAGATGAAGATATAATCAAAAGGATCGAACTAAGAAAAATAGTAAAGATAGAAGTGTGATGGTGATACGATACCGGGGCACTCCCCCAAGCTTGGCAGTTGCCAAGGGGAGTGCCGATACCCATTTGTTTATGTCTCTTTCTTCGGAGGTGGTGATGTGATATTCTTGGCGATGATGCCCCTTAGGATACGATTCTCTTCCTCGAGCTTATTGACTTGCTGCTTGAGGTCCATTATTTCCTTGCGGAACTTACCCTTGAAGGCTAAAGCTCCTTGCACCCATGGGTGTTGCATAGCTGTGGGAGAACAAGTAACATTCTTTTTCAAATTTTATAAGAAAGAAATCTAACATTGGGAGGAATGACCGAGGTTGGAATTGCTGAGCTCTGAAGTTCCTTCGTCGTAAATTTGGCTTGGAGACGGGAGGTAACTTATTGTTCTTCCTCCATGGCATCTATCCTTTTCAAGCCGACCTCCATCTCTTCCTTAGTTGATGGGCCAAAGTGATCGGCATCGCTATTTGCTTTTGGCCACGGTGTCGGGTGAGATACCTGGCTCTCCCCAACTGACTCTTGAGCAGACATCTTGATCTAAATCTGCAGCAGAGATAGCTCAAAACAAAAACAGAGGATATTTGTGTGGTATGGTGGTCAAAACCTTTGGGAGATTATATAATGAATTTTTACCGACCAAAAGAAGTATCGTGCAAGAAAACGGAGTCCGGAGGGCACACGAGGTGCCCACGAGGTAGGGGCGCGCCCAGGGGGTAGGGCGCGTCCTCCACCCTCGTGGATGCCTCGTGTCCTTTCTAGACTACTTCTTATTTTCCTATTTTCTTAAATATTCCAAAATGGAGAAAAAATGCCATTTGAACTGTTTTGGAGTCGGTTTACTTACCGTACCACATACCTATTCCTTTTCGGAGTCTGAAACATTCTGGAAAGTGTCTCTTATGTACTCCTCCGGGGTTACGGTATCAATAAAATTGGTTTCAACATTTATACGATTACCTGAGATATAATGTTTGATTCTTTGACCATTCACCACCCTCGGATTTGTGCCTTTGAAGTTGTTAATTTTTATGGCACCAGAACGATAGACCTCCTCGATAACGTAAGGACCTTCCCATTTAGAGAGGATTTTTCCTGCAAAAAATCTTAAATGTGATTTGTATAACAAAACATAATCACCTACGTTAAACTCAAGCCTTTGTATCCTTTTTTCATGCCATCTTTTAACTTTATCTTTAAACAGTTTGGCATTCTCATAGGCCTGGGGTCTCCACTCATCAAGTGAGCTAATGTCAAATAGTCTCTTCTCACCAGCAAGTTTGAAATCAAAATTGAGCTCTTTAATGGCCCAATATGCCTTATGTTCTAGTTCGAGAGGTAAGTGACATGCTTTTCCATAAACCATTTTATACGGAGACATACCCATAGGATTTTTATATGCAGTTCTATAGGCCCATAATGCATCATCAAGTTTCTTGGACCAATTCTTTCTAGATCTATTAACAGTCTTTTGGAAAATTAATTTAAGCTCTCTATTACTTGGTTCTACTTGACCACAAGACTATATTTAATTAAAGGTAACCAGAATAACCATCTAGAAAGAAAAAATGTGTGTGTTTGGATAATATTTCTAGCATTTGATCCATTAAAGGTAAAGGATAATGATCCTTTCTAGTAGCTTTATTTAATTTGCAGAAATCCATTACCATTCTATAACCTGTAACAATTCTTTGTGGGATCAATTCATCTTTATCATTAGGAACAACGGTAATACCTCCCTTCTTAGGGACACAATGGACAGGGCTTACCCACTAACTATCAGCAACAGTATAAATTATACCTGCCTCCAGAAGCTTTAGTATTTCATTTCTTACCACTTCTTTCATCTTAGGATTTAACCGTCGTTGGTGATCAACAACCATTTTAGCATCTTTTTCCAATTTTATTTTGTGCTGGCATAGAGTGGGACTAATGCCTTTAAGATCATCAAGAGTATATCCAATAGCAGCATGGTGCTTCTTCAGAGTTTTCAATAATCTCTCTTCTTCCTGCCCTGAAAGGTTAGCACTAATAATAACAAGATATGTCTTCTTTTCATCAAGATAAGCATATTTAAGAGTATCAGGTAATGGTTTAAGCTCAAACACGGGATAACCCTTGGGTGGAGGAGGATCCCCTAGAATTTCAACAGGCAAGTTGTGTTTCAAAATAGGTCCCTATTTAAAGAATACTTCATCTATTTCCCTTCTTTCATTCATAAACATATCATTTTCATGGTCTAGCAAATATTGTTCTAAAGGATCATTAGGAGGTACGGCAATAGAAGCAAGACCAATAATTTCATCTTTACTAGGCAATTCTTTATCATGGGGTTGTCTATGAAATTTAGCAAAATTAAAATCATGAGACATATCCCCTAAGCCAACAGAAACAATATCCTTTTTGCAGTCTATCTTAGCATTAACAGTATTCAAGAAGGGTCTACCAAATATAATGGGACAAAAGTCATGTTGTGGGGAACCAAGAACAAGAAAATCAGTAGGATATTTAACTTTCCCACACAAGACTTCAACATCTCTAACAATCCCAACTGGTGAAACAATATCTCTATTGGCAAGCTTAATAGTAACATCAATATCTTCTATCTCAGCAGGTGCAATATCATGCATAATTTCTTTATATAAGGTATGAAGTATTGCACTCGCACTAGCACCCATATCACATAAGCCATGATAACAGTGATCTCCTATTTTAATAGAAACAACAGGCATGCCAACAACAGGTCTATGTTTATCTTTAGTATCAGGTCTAGCAATTCTAGCAGCTTCATCACAGAAGTAAATAACATGCCCATCAATATTATCGAGCAAGAGATCCTTAACCATAGCAATACTAGGTTCAACTTTAATTTGCTCAAAGGGTGTAGGTGTTCTAGTATTACTCTTACGAACCACAGTTGAAGATTTAGCATGATCCTTCATTCTAACAGGAAAAGGTGGTTTCTCAATATAAGCGGTAGGAACAATATGATCAACATTATAAGTGATAGTCTTTTCTTCAACTTTAATAGGTTCAAATACTTTTACTTCAATGGGAGGATGATATTTAAATCACTTATCCTTAGGGAGATCAACATGAGTAGCAAATGATTCACAGAAAGAAGCTACCATCTCAGAGTCAAGTCCATATTTAGTGCTAAATTCACGAAAAGCATTGGTATCCATAAAATATTTGACACAATCAAACTTAGGTGTTATACCTGACTCCTTACCTTTGTCGAGTTCCCAATTTTCAGAGTTGCATTTAATTCTTTCCAATAAATCCCATTTGAATTCAATAGTCTTCATCATAAAAGAACCAGTACAAGAAGTATCGAGCATGGAGCGATTATTGAGAGAAAGCCGAGCATACATTTTTTGAATAATAATTTCTCTTGAGAGCTCATGATTGGGGCATGAATATAACATTGACTTAAGCCTCCTCCAAGCTTGAGAGATACTTTCTCCTTCGCGAGGCCAAAAATTATATATATAATTACGATCACGATGAACCAGATGCATGGGATAAAACTTCTGATGAAATTCCAATTTCAATCGGTTGTAGTTCCATGATCCAATATCATCACATAGCCTAAACCATGTCAATGCCTTTCCCTTTAAATATAAAGGGAAAACCTATCTCTTGGTAACATCCTCGGGCATACCTGCAAGCTTAAATAATCAACAAACTTCATCCACATAGATTAGGTGCATATCGGGATGTAATGTTCCATCTCCTATAAAAGGATTAGCCAGCAGTTTCTCTATCATACCCAAAGGAATTTAAAAGTAACCATTTTCAGTAGGTTCAGTAGGTTGAGGAGCAACTCTTTCCTCTACTGGTCGGGGTGAAGATACCCCGAACAAGCCCCTCAAACAATTGTTTTCCATAGTAACAAGTGATAGTAAATTTCAGCACACTATATAATTTTTTCCTTACCAAATTCCACATACCAAAGGCGCTTCACTCCCCGGCAATGGCGCCAGAAAAGAGTCTTGATGACCCACAAGTATAGGGGATCTATCGTATTCCTTTCGATAAGTAAGAGTGTCGAACCCAGCGAGGAGCAGAAGGAAATGACAAGCAGTTTTTGGTAAGGTATTCTCTGCAAGCACTGAAATTACCGGTAACAGATAGTTTTGTGATAACGTAATTCATAACGGGTAACAAGTAACAAAAGTAAACAAGGTTTAGAAAGGTGGCCCAATCCTTTTTGTAACAACGGACAAGCCTGGACAAACTCTTATATAAGGGAAAGCGCTCCCGAGGACACATGGGAATTATCGTCAAGCTAGTTTTCATCATGCTCATATGATTCGCGTTCGTTACTTTGATAATTTGATATGTGGGTGGACCGGTTCTTGGGTACTGCCCTTGCTTGGACAAGCATACCACTTATGATTAACCCCCCTCGCAAGCATCCGCAACTACGAAAGAAGAATTAAGGTAAACCTAACCATAGCATGGAACATATGGATCCAAATCAGCCCCTTACGAAGCAACGCATAAACTAGGGTTTAAGCTTCCGTCACTCTAGCAACCCATCATCTACTTATTACTTCTCAATGCCTTCCCCTAGGCCCAAACAATGGTGAAGTGTCATGTAGTCGATGTTCACATAACACCACTAGAGGAAAGACAACATACACCTCATTAGAATATCGAATGAATCCCAAATTCACATAACTACTTATAGCAAGACTTCTCCCATGTCATCAGGAACAAACGTAACTTCTCATAAATCATATTCATGTTCATAATCAGAGGGGTATTAATATGCATAAAGGATCTGAACATATAATCTTCCACCGAATAAACCAACTAGCATCAACTACAAGGAGTAATCAACACTACTAGCAACCCACAGGTACCAATCTGAGGTTTTGAGACAAAGACCGGATACAAGGGATGAACTAGGGTTTGAGAGGAGATGGTGCTGGTGAAGATATTGATGGAGATTGACTCCCTCCCGATGAGAGGATCGATGGTGATGCCGATGGTGATGATTTCCCCCTCCAAGAGGGATGTTTCCCTGGCAGAACAGCTCCGCTGGATCCCTAGATTGGTTCCGCCAAGGTTCTGCCTCGAGACGGCGGCGCTTCGTCCCGAAAGCTTCCTTCTTATTTTTTTTCTAGGGCAAAAGACACCTTATACCAAAAGATGGGCATCGGGGGCCTGCCAGGTGGCCCACGAGGTAGGGGTGCGCCTAGGGGGGTAGGGCGTGCCCCCACCCTCGTGGACGGTGGCTGGCTCCCCTCTGGTGCTTTCTTTGCCCAATATTTTTAATATATTCCAAAATTGACTTTCGTGGAGTTTCGGGACTTTTGAAGTTGTGCAGAATAGGTCTCTAATATTTGCTCCTTTTACAGCCCAGAATTCCAGCTGCCGTCATTCTCCCTCATCATGTAAACCTTGTAAAATAAGAGAGAAAAGGCATAAGTATTGTGACATAATGTGTAATAACAACCCATAATGCAATAAATATCGATATAAAAGCATGATACAAAATGGACGTATAAGTCAATGATAGTCGAACGGATGTCAAAAGGAAGTTAGAGATATGGTGTCGGCGTTCTGGGAACCATGGTATCCAGACCTGCCTGCTTGTGGCCCACGGCGTGGCTCCATCGACGGCCTGGTATGGCCCATCTTCAGCTTTGGCAAGACAAGACCCTTGCGAGGTGGACGACACCAAGACCTCCTGAGGGAGCGACCTCCCTAGGCTGGCTCCCGAGGAGCTGAGACTTATATGCAAGCGTTCACCTCATGAGGTCGAGGTGACGCAAGCCATGACGACCAAGGCCAGGTGGGCGCTAGTGAGCGCAGAGCAGCAGGTTTGCTCTTTGGTGCTAAGGAGGCAAGCGCAGGCATGAAGTCCCGAGGAACCAACCAAAGGTTTCCATTCCCGTGCAACAAGACCAAGACCGCCAGGATGGCAGGACGGATGTCATCACCAAGCCCACCACGACGTCATGACCAGAATCTTTGCTGGCGAAGACCACCTTTCGTCAGGATAGGATGTACTTACTGCCCCCTTCAAAATTGGCCGTTGTGGTGTCCCTTCCCGCCTTCGTTTGGGGGAAGAGGATCAAGGCCACTATAAATATAGCCGAGCCACGACTGTAGAAAGGGAGAGACTTATATTGCTCACACCTACACAAGAACAGACCTCCTGAGGTTGTTCTTCCTCTGCACTAGTTCATCCTCAGCCCCTCGCAAGGCTAATCCACCCCAAAGCAGGAGTAGGGTCTTACACCACAAGGTGGCGCGAACCTGGTTAAACTATTGTGTCTCTTTCCTTCCCCGTTCGTCGAGCTAGACCGTGAGGTCGATGATTGGTTGGCTTGAGAGGTTGAGTTCTATACACACGCCCCAGAGTTTGAACCTTTCTTGGGTCTACGGAGCCCTGAATCCGACATTTGGCGCGCTAGGTAGGGGCGTGTCGAAGCCTCTCTTCTGTTGGTCATCCCGCCGCCGTTCCACCGTTCTCATGGCCGACGCTCGTTGAGTTCATGCTGAGCATCGGGCATCCCTCGCAGCCCATGTTGCTCAGCCAGTGCCTGCGGGCGACGGTGCCACTCGCCGCTCCCCGTCGCCTGCGGCTAACGCCGCCACCGGCCCCGTGGTCCACGAGCAGCAGGACTCATCGCTGCCGCCTTCCGTGCGGCTCGACGGTCGCACCGCCACTTTGTCGCTGACTCCAGCCGCTGCTTCGTCCTTCCATGCTCGTCATGGGCCGGCAAACGCGCTGTCTATGTTGCTCATGGCGCGCGAGCTCCTGCACTATCGCCCGGCCAATGAACTCTACGAGGACTAGCTGGACTGCATCGCCGAGCTCGTCAGCGCCGCTGGAGAGGCTCCCGCGCCGTCTTGCTCGCTGCCTCCCCCACCACCTCAAGTGGGCGACGTGGCCCACGGTGCGCCTCCTCCTCTCCAGCGATGTTATCCCCGAGCCAAGGCGTGAGGCCCCAAGCGCGACCCGCCGCGTAGGGCATCGGCGCGCGACGAAGAAAGCTGCCAGGTGGTGCAGCGGCCCCAAGGAGAGGTGCGTGCACTCCCAGCACCGCCACGTCAAGACCGTGTGCCACCCTAGGCGACGGTACGAGGGCGCCAAGACCAGGCTCCCCCTCCATAGTGGGCTCCCATGAGTGCGGCGGGCTGCCGAGCATTCACTCCGTAGCTGTGCTGCATCGTCTGTCCCAACAAGTTCAAGCTTGATCTGCCTCCATGCTATGATGGCACTCCTGACCCTGCTGACTTCCTCCAGCTCTACAAGCTGAGTATTGAGGCGGCGAATGGTGACGAGAAGGTCATGGCGAACTGGTTTGCCATGGCTCTCAAGGATGGCACGCGCTCATGGCTCATGAACCTCCCGGTGGGATCGATCTCCTCCTGGGATGAGCTGTGTGATCGCTTCATTGCCAACTTCTAGGGCACTCGCAACCGCGCCCCTGCTGCAGGTGACCTGCGACGCATCAATCAGCAGCCAGGGGAGACCTTGCACAAATACATCCAGCGCTTTACCAACATTCTCCTCAAGATCCCTAAGGTGTCGGACAAGGCCATCATTTCAGCATTCACTGATGGCGTCCGGGATGTCAAGATGAAGGAAGAACTCGTCATACATGAGGACCTGTGCTCGGCTCTTGAGATATTCAACATGGCAACCAGGTGCGCGAGGGCATAGGAAGGTCGCCTCTCCCTCCTTGAGCTCCCGGAGGCTGACCCTGAAGACAAGAATGCCAAAGCCAAGGACGTAAAGCGCAAGGGACCGGCTGTGCTCGTGGCCGAGCTCGAGATGAAGCGCGACCGCGACCACCCCGAGTCCTCCAAGGGCAGCCGCCCGTTCTACGTATTCCACAATGTCCATAGCCACAACACCAACGACTGCCAAGAGCTCAGAGCCATCCAGGATAGGCGTCTTGGCCACTTCCCTGAGCACAACGATCGTGGCTACGGCCGCGGAGGAGGCCGTGGTGGAGGCCTCTAGGACAACTATGACCCTCACTAGGACTGGCGTGACCATCCTCGTGACGACCGCTGGTAGGGCCAGCCTCGCGATGGCCCCTGGAGAGATCGGCCCCATGAGGATCGTCCTCAAGGCAACGCTGGTCTTCCTCCGCCGCCGCCGCCACCAAGGAGAAACGATGACCACCGCCAAGATGATGGGGTTGGGGGCTTCTAAGAGCCTCGTGCTATCGCCTGCATCTTGGGTGGTGCTCAGGCCCCCGCCTCCCATGGCGTCTTCAAGCAGTTCGCTCGTGAGGTGAACGCGGCCCTCCCAAAGCTCGAGGCATCGCGTCCCCTCAGGTGGTCCAAGTACGCCATCACCTTCGACTCTGCGGATTAGCTCAAGTGTGCGGCCACCGCCGCCACGCTCCCAATGCTATGCTCACTGACCATCAGTAACGTCCTCGTTACCAAGACACTCATCGACGGAGGTGCGGGACTGAATCTCCTCTCCGCCGAGACATTCGAGAGGCTACAAGTGCCCTACGACCAGCTCCTCCCCACCAAGCCCTTCTCAGGGGTGACCGAGGGCTCCACCATCCCCCTAGGGCAGATTCGCCTCCCTGTCACCTTTGGCGAGCGCGACAACTACCGCACCGAGCTCATTGACTTCGACGTCGCTCACATTCTCCTCCCATGCAACGCCATCCTCGGGTACTCGTTCCTCACCAAGTTCATGGTGGTGATTCACCACGGCTACAACGTCCTCAAGATGCCAGGGAGCTGCGGCATCATCTCGATCGCTTGCGATGAGAAGGACGTGGTGTGCTCCCTCGAGCGCGTCTACCAGGCCGCAGAGGTCGATAACTCATATGACGAGGGCTCCATCCACCCTCCAGAGGTCGCCCCAAGAAGAAGAAGCAGCAACTCCTCGGAGGCCCTTAGGAGGGTGGGGTGACTAATGACCGTGCTTTAGGTCCTGAGCCCACTACTAGGGTGCCTTCCCCTCTCGCATAGGAAGGCGCGCCCAGCGCCCCTCTCAAGTTGGGCTCTGGGGGGCTCTCCTCTGGAGGGCCTCTGACCTGGCCAGTGTCACGAGGGAGGCGTTCGGGCACCATGTGGACGCGTGCTTCAACGCGCGCTTCCGCAAGCAGGGCGTGAGGCGCCAGGCGCTCAGGAGTTCATCACCAAGGCGATTGTAGAGCTTCAGGAGGTGCGGGCCATGTGAGGCGAACATCGTCCCGCATCACCCGTTGCAGCTGCTGCCCCTAATATGGGTGGCGAGTTACGCGTTTGTGTCAATATCCCGGGGCTCAATAAGGCCGCTTCTCAGGAGCTCTTCTGGCCGTCCCACGTCGGCCGGTGCGGAGGCCACCCTCAAAGCTATGTTTGCATGCCCTTCAGGCTGCCGAACGCAGCTGCCGCACACCAATGCCGTATGCGAAGAATCTTGGAGGCTCATGAGGCTAGGCGCCAGGCGATCCTGATGGCGGAGGTGCTGACCCCTCACGAGCCTCAGGAGCTAGACGACTCGTGGGGGATGACCTCTTCAGCTTGCATCTTCAGCTACCCCAACACTTCTCCCACGATGGTGCAAGGTGACTTTTTGGTTTTTTCAATTGAGGGCGCCCCTCGGGCTGCATTAGCCTCAAGTTGTATGGGCCCGTCCTTGTAGCATGTATCATCTTGCGCATATATCAGAAGTGGTCCTACCCTTTCATGAATTGCTTTATGTTATCACCTTCATGTCCGGTGCTTCGCCACCATGAATGTCGTGCGCCCTCACAAACCCGCCCATGACCGCCTCATGATCAAGGACTAGCATGGCATCTGTGCTCGGGTCCGTCCCTGCAACGTTGCTAAATCCAAGTAGCTGAGCTCTGTCTCGCGGGCCAGCTCCCATGCACATCACCTCCCATGGTCCTTGGTGCCTTGTTCTCACATGAGATAATCATGAGTGGATGAGTTAGGGTGCGCGACCTGGTGCCTTGCCACCGTGGGAGCCGCTCACCGGCTATCTTTCTTTAGGATCATTGCATGAGAAGACTGGACACGACGTCTGTGCTCTGATCCATTCCTGCAACTTCGATAAACCCAACGGCTGAGCTCTGTCTGGCGGGCTGGCCCCGTTCACGTCACTGATGACTACTACGCAACCTTGTTCTTGTAGAATCGTGTTGGGCCTCCAAGCACAGAGTTTTATAGGACAGTAGAAAATTTCCCCCAAGTGCATGACCTAAGGTTTATCTATCCGTGGGAGGCGTAGGATGAAGATGGTCTCTCTCAAACAACCCTGCAACCAAATAACAAAGAGTCTCTTGTGTCCCCAACACACACAATACAATGGTAAATTGTATAGGTGCACTAGTTCGGTGAAGAGATGGTGATACAAGTACAATATGGATAGTAGATATAGGTTTTTGTAATCTGAAAATATAAAAACAGCAAGGTAACTAGTAGTAAAAGTGAGATAAAACGGTATTGCAATGCTTAGAAACAAGGCCTAGGGTTCATACTTTCACTAGTGCAATTTCTCTCAACAATGATAACACAAGTAGATCATATAACAATCCCTCAACATGCAACAAAGAGTCACTCCAAAGTCACTAATAGCGGAGAATAAATGAAAAGATTATTGTAGGGTACGAAACCACCTCAAAGTTATTCTTTCTGATCGATCTATTGGTCCATTCCTATAAGTGTCACAAACAGCCCTAGAGTTCATACTAAAATAACACCTTAAGACACACATCAACCAAAACCCTAATGTCACCTAGATAGTCCAATGTCACCACAAGTATCCGCGGTTTGATTATACGATATGCATCACACAATATCAGATTCATCTATTCAAACCAACACAAAGAAATTCAAGAGTGCCCCAAAGTTTCTACTGGAGAGTCAAGATGAAAACGTGTGCCAACCCCTATGCATAAGTTCACAAGGTCATAGAACCCGCAAGTTGATCACCAAAATATACATCAAGTAGATCACGTGAATATCCCATTGTCACCACATATAAGCACATGCAAGACATACATCAAGTGTGCTCAAATCCTTAAAGACTCAATCCGATAAGATAACTTCAAAGGGAAAACTCAATCCATTACAAGAAGGTAGAGGGGAGAAACATCATAAGATCCAACTATAATAGAAAAGCTCGCGATACATCAAGATCGTGCCAAATCAAGAACACGAGAGAGTGATCAAACACATAGCTACTGGTACATACCCTCAGCCCTGAGGGTGAACTACTCCCTCCTCATCATAGAGAGCGTCGGGATGATGAAGATGGCCACCGGTGATTATTCCCCCCTCCCGCAGGGTGCCGGAACAGCGTCCTGATTGGTTTTTGGTGGCTCCAGAGGCTTGCGGCGGCAGAACTCCCGATCTAGGTTTATTTCTAGGGGTTTCTATATTTGTAGGAATTTTTGGCGTCTAGAACAAGTCAGGGGGGTCCACGAGTCAACAACAAGGATGGAGGACGCGCCCGGGGGGGTGGTAGGGCGCACCCTCCACCCTTGTGGTTGGCTCGGGACTCTTCTGGCCTAACTCTTTTGCTTTGGGGACTTCTTCTGGTCCATAAAAAATCATCATAAATATTCAGCTCATTTGGACTCCGTTTGATATTCCTCTTCTACAAAACTCAAAAACAAGGAAAAAAACAGAAACTGGCACTGGCACTGGGCTCTAGGTTAATAGGTTAGTCCCAAAATTCATATAAAATAGCATATAAATGCATATAAAACATCCAAGTTAGATAATATAATAGCATGGAACGACAAAAAATTATAGATACGTTGGAGACGTAGCAAGCATCCCCAAGCTTAATTCCTGCTCGTCCTCAAGTAGGTAAATAATAAAAACCAAATTTTTGATGTGGAATGCTACCTAACATATTTATCAATGTTATCTTCTCTATTGTGGCAAGAATATTCAGATCCATAAGATTCAAAACAAAAGTTTAATATTGACATAAAAACAATAATACATCAAGCATACTAATAAAGCAATCATGTCTTCTCAAAATAACATGGCCAAAGAAAGTTATCCCTACAAAATCATATTGTCTGGCTTTGCTCCATCTTCATCACACAAAGTATTGAATCATGCACAACCCCGATGACAAGCCAAGCAATTGTTTCGTACTTTTGATGTTCTCAAACTTTTTCAACTTTCACGCAATACATAAGCGTGAGCCATGGATATAGCACTATAGGTGGAATAGAGTATGGTGGTTGTGGAGAAGACGAAAAGGAGATAGTCTCACATCAACTAGGCGTATCAACGGGCTATGGAGATGTCCATCAATAGATATCAATGTGAGTGAGTAGGGATTGCCATGAAACGGATGCACTAGAGCTATAAGTTTATGAAAGCTCAAAAAGAAACTAAGTGGGTGTGCATCCAACTCTCTTGCTCACGAAGACCTAGGGCAATTTGAGGAAGCCCATCATTGGAATATACAAGCAAGTTCTATAATGGAAAAAAATTCCCACTAATATATGAATGAGACAACATAGGAGACTCTCTATCATGAAGATCATGGTGCTACTTTGAAGCACAAGTGTGGTAAAAGGGTAGTAGCATTGTCCCTTCTCTCTTTTCTTTTTTTTGTTTTTTGGGCCTTCTCTCTTTTTTTGGCCTCTTTTTTTCATCCGGAGTCTCATCCTGACTTGTGGGGGAATCATAGTCTCCATCATCCTTTCCTCACTAGGACAATGCTCTAATAATGATGATCATCACACTTTTATTTACTTACAACTCAAGAATTACCACTCGATACTTAGAACAAAATATGACTCTATATGAATGCCTCCGGCAGTGTACCGGGACGTGCAATGAATCAAGAGTGACATTTATGGATGAATTATGAATGGTGGCTTTGCCACAAATACGATGTTAACTACATGATCATGCAAAGCAATATGACAGTGATGAAGCGTGTCATAGTAAATGGAACGGTGGAAAGTTACATGGCAATATATCTCGGAATGGCTATGGAAATGCCATAATAGGTAGGTATGGTGGCTGTCTTGAGGAAGGTATATGGTGGGTGTATGGTACCGATGAAAGTTGCACAACACTAGAGAGGCTAGCAATGGTGGAAGGGTGAGAGGGCGTATAATCCATGGACTCAACATTAGTCATACAGAACTCACATACTTATTGCAAAAATCTCTTAGTTATCGAAACAAATTACTACGTGCATGCTCCTAGGGGGATAGATTGGTAGGAAAAGACCATCGCTCGTCCCCGACCACCACTCATAAGGAAGACAATCAATAAATAAATCATGCTCCGACTTCATCACATAACGGTTCACCGTACGTGCATGCTACAGGAATCACAAACTTCAACACAAGTATTTCTACAATCCACAATTACTCACTAGCATGACTCTAATATCACCATCCTCATATCTCAAAACAATCATAAGTAATCAAACTTCTCATAGTATTCAATGCACTTTATATGAAAGTTTTTATTATATCCCTCTTGGATGCCTATCATATTAGGACTAAATTTATACCCAAAGCAAATTACCATGCTATTTAGAGACTCTCAAAATGATATAAGTGAAGCATGAGAGTTCAACAATTTCTTGAACATAAAACTACCATCGTGCTCTAAAAAGATATAAGTGAAGCACCAGAGCAAATGACAAACTACTCCAAAAGATATAAGTGAAGCACAATGAGTAATCGAATGATTATGTAACTATGTGAAGTCTCCTTCTCACAAATAAAATTTCAAATCTTAAGTACTTTATTCAACCAGCAAGCAAAACAAAATAAAATCACATTGCAAGGATAGCACATATCATGTGAAGAAGCAGAAACTTAGGCTCAACCAAAACTGACCGATAGTTGTTGAAGAAGAAAGGTGGGATACCAACCGGGGCATCCCCAAGCTTAGATGCTTGAGACTTCTTGAAATATTAACTTGGGATGCCTTGGTCATCCCCAAGCTTGACCTCTTGTGTCTCCTTAATCCCTTTCACATCACGGTTTCCCTAAATCTTAAAAACTTCATCCACACAAAACTCAACAAGAACTCATGAGATAACACTACTAGGAAAAAGCTTAGCAGTATCATGGGTTAAATGCTTATCAGTAGCATGGGTGGCGCGCTACTGATACGACGCTACAGCTAATGTTTATCAGTAGCGCGGTTTGACACACACTACTGCTACCTTGGGATAGTAGCAGCGTTGGTCTGCAACAAGCACTGCTGCTAATAGCTACAATGCCCTTGAACAAAGAGCGCTACTGCTAAGAACTCGCTGCTGCTAAAGCCATACCCCGCGCTACTGTTATTAGTTTTTGAAAAAATGCTCCATATTTTGTGTTGCTGAATTTTGTTTAGGGCTTTATACAATAATCTCTAGCATATCAATACACATACAAATGTAATCATAGCATATACATATAAATAGTCTCATCAAATCATGTCATCATCATAATCATCATCCAACACAAAGTGGTCTCTCGTCATCATCTCAAAAATAGCGATAAAAGTCTCGAATACTTGCAATTACATCGTCATCCATCCAAACAATGATATACGCGAGAAGAGCTATCACTATGAGTGAGAGTGGAACTATGCAGTACATGAGGCGTGGGTTATGAGTCCTCTCTCTCGCTAGCATGGACCTCAAGTAACTAGCTTTGACTTCTTGTCTGCCTTTGAAGACTTTATGACTGGTGCACAAGACCCCATCCACTTGTGCGTGACACTCAGGCGACTCGTCGTACACTCCCGGAACCTTCCCTTTGTACACGACATAGCACTGCTTCTTCGCCATCAAGAATCTAGGAACCTGTTAGAGATGCATCTTCATCAAGATAATGTACAATCATATGCAACAAAATATACTAGAGCAACACGAAAAAGAAAGGGTTAGCAACTAGATGCAACATATAGTACACAAACTAATTAACTAGAGGTACACAGGTCATGGTACCGAAACTAACAAAGTAGCGTTACGCAAGTTCGGCTGGGACCGTGGACATCACAAAGTTTCATCGCTACAGAAAGTATACAAGTTCAACCAACTCATATCATCATCATCGGCATTGTAAATCACCAGAAGTTCCATTCTTCCATATCATCAAGGATGGACCCTAGCTTCTTGAATGGCGTGAGTTCATGACGTTGCATGCCTATGCGAGTTCGGAAGTCAGCTCACGATATAGGGCCGTGGTGGAACATCCCCTTCTCATCGACGACTTCTTTCATGATGATCGTCGCAATGTCCCTCTGGATGCGAAAGAAGTCATTTCTAAGTTTATAATTCGCTTCTCCATGAGATACTACCCACTTGCGGATATGATCATCGTTTCTGCTTGTCATACGAAGCTTTTGGTGATCTGTGCTGAACTCAATCATGAGATGGAGGAGGTAGAATCCATCTCTCTTTCTTGGTTTTGGGACATGGATGCAGCAGAAGTTAGTTTTATGCGAGAAACCCACCTTCTTGTTCCTTTGTTTCCTGATCTGCAGGTGGCCACCCCCTAATGCTGAAGCCTTGGAGAGCATCATCTAGAATATTCATTATGTGGGTGTAGTCCTTCTTCTCATAGTTTCTAGTAGGGTCGAAATACACAGTGTGGGAGACTCGCGGGTAAAGAACGATAAGGATAGCGCGCCCATTGCTGCGGGGAAAAAACACCTCAAGTTATTCTCCATATGAGCGAGAAGGAATGATTGAAATGTACGAAAGGGTTGTCCGGAACTAACTTACTTTGGATGATAAGGTAGGAGGACAATATCCTGGTCCTTATTCTGTACCATGAAGTTTTTAAGGTATTCCCTAGCAATTTCACGCTCAAAGTCGCCAAGAGTCAAGAAGGACTCATGCATGTAGTACGGATCCGCCACACAGATTTGCGAGACTTCTTCTCTCTTCATGACAGAGCTCATATGTAATGCGAAAAGGTGAACGATTGTAAAATCAAGCCGCCTTGTCAGAAACATCTCAAAGATATGGTCAAACCGCAGGAAGAACAACTCCGTGGGCCGTGTGTCGACGTAGCACTTCCCCTCAGGCACATGAGCAGTGTTTGTCGGATATCCTGGATCCTTCGAGGCTAGTAGGCTTTTCTCAGTCGACAACACATGGTCGTGCAGTCTCCTGAGATCCCCTGATAGTGCCTCCAGAGGTTTCAGCTGTAGCATCGGCTCGCCTGTGACAGTGAACATGGCCGCACCTTTGACGGGTACATGCTCTTCAAAATCCACTGTCTGGCTGCTATGTGCTCTAGCTTGTTTGTAGGCAGCTGAGCCTATCTTCCCAGGTCTTTTCCTCTCCTTTTTCTCGGGCACACCTTCCAGACCCTTCCTTAACCCCTGCCCCTGTGTTGCCAGGCTAAGCACTGTACGACCCCCGACTAGTTCAGCCTGTGTTGAGGCGGCATCTTCAGGCATGTGCTGTGAGGATTTCATGAAGAGAGACTTCTTGCAATACCTGCTAGGACGTTCCTGCCCGGGCAGATCATCGATATCCTCATCAGGATGCTGGTAGCCCGATTCGTCATATGGCTGACTCATCATATCTAAGTCATTGTCATAGGCGCATGTATTGAGGAAACTCATTGGGTCCTCCATCTCCTCCATCTCATCATCCATTCTTTGTTCTACGGGGCTGATTACATCAACCACTATTGGACCCCCTTCATCACGTCGTCCGCCGCTCTCACCCGGCACTACAGGAGCTGGTAATTGCGTAGGCTGGGTGGTTGTCTCCATACATGCTTGTTGATGTGTGGTTATTGGTGTGCTCTCGGCTGGATCCAGACGAAGAAGATTCTTCGGCCATAGCAGCACCCAGCCCTTGCAGCTTCCAATCCGCGGCGGGGTCTCGTCGTCCTCTCCCCCTAGCCGTACTGGAGGAGGCAAATCCTCGTGCCCGGATTTCACACTCGACAAGGTTAACCTGAAGTGCCCAGCAGGGATCGGCTGGCTATTGAATGTGAGATCCAAGGGCTTCGTTATCACCCCCTTTCCCACGTCCACCTTTCGGCCTTTGATCAAGTAGAGTATGGTGCATGGGATTTCGTCGGCCTGTAAACACATGTCTGCGGCGTAAAACATCCGAAAGGCAACGAAAATGGAATATTCTATATATATATATATGTTGGTGTGACATGTAATTACCGTGAGGGCGTCGAGCTCAGCCAAAGACGAAGGCCCGCCTAGCGCACCAGAGACTGAGGACGGGCTGCTATGGGAGGGTGTGGGTGCGGGTGCGAGAGCAGGCTCGGTTGCGTGAGCAGGTGATGGTGCGGTGGTGTTGTTCACAGAGTTGCTCGTGACGAAACTGGGCATTGGGAAATCATGTACCGTCTTGTCTGGATTTTCCTTCGTCCAGTTGATGATAGCCGGGACCAAGTCAGTAGCAAAATCATTTACAACTGCATTGACTGCCTACTGTAGCAACTCATTTTTCTCCTCGATTGTTTTTTCGCGTCCTCAACTGCTTTTTTCTCGAATGCAAGCATCACCTTAAAGTCGATGTCCGCCTGACTAAACTTATTTTTCTACTTCTTGGCCTCTCGACCCTCGTTGGAAAACACCTTCCATGTGGCACCATCTCCGGTGTCGTGCACACGTCCATATTGCGGCCGCTGGCCCAAAGGGAGCCCCTTAAGTTCATTCAAGGCCTGGTTGAGAGGGGTGTCCCACTTGGGCCTCATTAGCGAAGTAGGGCTTTTGGCTGCAAACTGGTGTTGCTTCTCCTACAGAAGGAACGTGAACCATTTACGAATGTGTAGTCGACTTGATCCGGAGCTAAATGTAAGGTGGTAAAAGAATAATTACCAGTATTCTAATCAATCTCCTCGTGATCAGGTCCATGTAAAAAACCTTCTTTTCCTTGTCCCACTTGTAGCGGGCCCTGATGAAGTCACACTCCAAGGGGTTGGTGGACTTCACGAAGGGGTCTGGGAGACCCGCGGCTTCACGTTCTGCGTCATCCTTATCCCATATGGGCCTTTTACCAAGGTAGCCACGGCTTTCGAGGCGATGCTTCCCCGTGTTCCTTTGCCGAAGACTCTTGAATTTTGCAGCCTTAGCCTTGGCTGCCTTGGTAGCACAAGTGTCCTTGAACTTTTCGAAGTCATCTTCCGTAAGTGTCGGATTTCCCTCCAGAATCTTGGACAGGGGTTCCTTAGCCTCAATAGCTCGTTTCACCCTCCCTTTCCAGGATGCCAAATCATTTCTGAACATGCCCATGGTGTGATTGTTAAACTTTTTCATCTTCGGAGCATCCCACGGTTGTTCTATGCTATCATCCCGGTCGGGGAACTTGAATCTCTTTTGCAACTTTGTCAGGAGCAACTGCCTCAAATGTTCTTTACTCCTTAAGTTATAGTCATTGATGCTTGCGCATTCCCGTAGGATGCATCCTACTTGGTTCCTATAGCACTTGCGAGGTTCTTCCGGCTCTAATGGCTCAAACTTGCTAGGTGCCATCTTTGTGATCACCAGTCATCCAATGCCAAGTTTGTTAGGTTTTTGTATCCTCTGCTTCTTCTACTTCTTCTTTTCGGTAGCGGCATCGGCGTCGGTACCTTCCCCGCCGGTATCTCCCCGCCGGTCTCGGTGCTGCCATCGGTGCCGACACCATCGGTGTCGATGTCGGCGTCAGTACCATCATCGAGGCCGACCTGCAAACCTTGACTGTGCTTAGCAGACAAAAAGTCAAGGTAATGTTGTTCACCATCATAATCCATCTCGTCTGCATCCTTGTCAGAAGGCCCGGTTTCTTTGTTGTTTGACATGTTTCCAATGATTAAGTCTCCTCGTTTAATTCTAAAACTACATAAAAAATGAGAACTGAAATAAAAAAGATCTATGTTTGCCGGAATGTCGTTTCCTAGCAACTCCCGGCACTCGATATGCCTACTTTCTAGCACAAGTCATGCCAAAATTCACGGAAAATTTCGGCATGACCTTTGCTAAAAAGTGGACATATTGAGTGCCCGAAATTCAACGGAACAGAAATGAATCAACATTCCGGCGAAATGTAGGCCACTCGGATCATTTACCCTGCACATAATCATCATTTTCCAAATATGACATGTCCAAAACATCACATGTCCAAATTCCAAAAATGACATGTCCAAATCACATGTCCACATATCACATGTCCACTTCACATTTGCATATAAAAGGAAGAAAAATATAGAACTTGAAGAAAAATGCAAGAAGTCATTTTTCTTCACAATATTTGAAACTAAATTCAGCCTACCTAAATTTGAAACTAAAAAATAACGACTTGAACTAAAAAAATTGAATAGCTACAGTTGCTTTAACTAACATGTCCTAGGTTTCATACTAATTCAAATTAAATAACTAGCACTATAAATTTTAAAAAACAACAATTGCTTTAACCGAAAAATGCAAGAAAGCTATATAATCAATTATGTATTTTCTGACACTAAAAAATAGCCTAGGCTTCATACTATTTCGTACTAACTAGCACTAAATAGCAGCAAAGAGGGGAGGGGAGATGGCTTATAGAGGGCAGCGAGAGAGAGAGAGAGAGAGATGGGGTCGGGGGAGACGGTGCGGCACCGAGGCGAGGCGGGGTTGGGGAGACGGCGCGGCACGGTCGCCAGGGTCGGGGGAGACGGGGGCGAGCGCCGGGTCGGGGGCGAGTGACGGGGTCAGGGGCGAGGCTCTGGCGGCGACGACACAGGGGAAGAGAGAGTGGGGATTTGGGGGGAAAAGCAGAGGCGGGAAGAAGCAGAGAGTGAGGATTTGGGGGGTTAAGTCGAGGTAGCAGTAGCGCATTCCGGACAAACGCACTATAGCTAAGTTAGTTATAGCGCTTTTAGCCAGAAAGCGCTACTGCTATTACAAATAGCTATAGTGTTTTTATCCAGAAAGCGCTGCTGCTATCTTGACTAGCTATAGATCTTTTTTAGAAAAGCGCTACTGCTATAACCAGTATCTATAGCAGTTTTCCTGTTTGTTTCTTCTATTTTCTTTTCCTTTATTTTCTCTCCCTTTTGTTTTCTTTTCCTTTCCTTTTTTCCGAGAGCAGTGAACGAAGGGAAGGTGATACAAGGTATATAACTAAGGCGATATATATTGCATCATTTTATGGTTAAGTATGTATACAAAATAGGAACATATATATTACATCATTTGACCCATGCATAATGGTTAAGTGTGTACACAAAATAGGAACATATATATTACATCATTTGACAGATAACGGTTCCTCGGCGTTGACATTTTCGTTTTTGAGTGAGCTTCTTTCCCATCTTGTTCGTTGAAGAATGATTGAGCCCCTCATTGTGACTTTTTCTTTTCCGTGGAGTATGATCTTTCTAAGGTAATGTAGTATTGATTCTTCTTTTGACGTATACTTCATTGCCATTGTCATCTTCCCTCATTGGGTTGCCGTATTGGTTGTAGTCTTCCTTGTTGGCGACTCCATCCATTCCAATGATGTTCATTTTGCCTCTCCTCATGAGAACACGGCTGGGATTGCACGAGTTGGTTATGAAGAAACATTGTGTCACATGCTTAGCGTGTACCCATGGCTTGTTTTTTGTGATAGCGTTCACAGTAGCGCTCTTGGCGTCGGGTATAGTCATGGTAGTGAAATACCGGTTTTCTCTTTCAACATTCTTAGCCCATCTGACACGAAACATCGTCTTATTGTGCAGTCCAGAGTAGTCAAGCTCCCAGATCTCCTCGACCCTTCCGTAAAATCTCTCAATTGCGCTGTTGTCACTGTCGGTCATGCATTCCATTGTCACCCCGAGTTCTGATCATCACTGTCCATATCTTTGGCCTCCGTGTAGAACGTGTATCCGTTGATATTGTATGCCTGATAGGTGACGAGGTTGGGCGAGGGGCCATTTGCTAAGGCGTATATGAGCAATCCATCCTTAGAGCCCTCTTCCGAGGGATTAGCAACAATATGCTATTTGAACCAATGCAGGAAAGTGGAGTTGTGATCTCTAGTAACTTCGGCGTCTGTCCTGCATACCCCCGGTCATGATACTTATTTGCGATAATTCTTTGTGTAGTGCCATGAAAGGATCTACCTTGTCTAGGTGTTGTAGCACTACCAAGTTTGCTCTGTCAATGTCACTGCATCGATCTGAGTATGCCACGTGTAGTTCCCTGCGACCGTTGGAGTGACCTTCTCCTTCGAGCCTCCCATCATGCTTGTTAGCAGGCAAACCAACAACAACACCAGGCGGCTGGTCTGCGCCATATTGAAATTTCTCGCAGAAAGAGATGCACTCTTATATCAGATAGCCCTGAATGATGCTTCCATCCAGACAGGACATGTTACGAACGAATCCTTTGATGATCCCATTCATCCTCTCAAATGGCATCATGTTGTGCAGGAATGATGGCCCCACGTCTATTATGTCATCCACAATATGGACACACAGATGCACCATGACGTCAAAGAACGCGGGCGGGAAGTACATCTCAAGCTCATTCAGTATCACAACAATCTCTTCCTGTAGCCTTTGGAGCTACTTCACACTGATCGACTTTCAAGAGATGACGTCGAAAAAGTTGCAGATACCAATAAGCGTGTCACGAACGTGCTTGTCCATTATCCCTCTAAGGGCAACATGTAGTATCTGCGCCATCATCACATGAAAGTCATGGGACTTCATCCTGCTGAACCTTTTCTTGTTCATGTTTAGATATCTGCTTATGTTGCCACAATAACCAGAACTAACTTTGACTGCGGTAAGACTCTTAAAGAATTGATCGATCTTGGCCAAACTTAAGGTGAAGCAAGAAGGGGGGCAATAATCCTTTTCCTTTACTTTTTTCCCATCTTCTCCTGCGCCTCTGTCTCTGCCTCTGTCTCCTCTAACTTTTTACGGGGTGGCATGTGCAGATCTTACCCGATTTTCAAATCTTGCAAGCCTTTTTGTTGCCTTCGGCCCATCATTGGTCTTATCCGGGATGTTCATCAGTGTCGTGAGCAAGCTCTCATGGACATTCTTACAAATATGCATTTGATCAAGTCAATGAGGTGTGTTGAGTTTGTGCCAGTACTCCAAGTCCCAGAAAACAGACCTCGTCTTCCATACCTTCAGTAGTGGCTCCGACGCCTTTTTCATCGTCTTTCCCGGTGCGGGGCACTGTTCCCATTTTGTCAACAGCTCATCGATTTCGGCGCCGCTCCGCTTATGTGGAGGTCCTCGATTCTCAGCCTCACCATTGAATAGATTTCCACGGTTTCTCCACGGGTCATCCTTCTCGAGCCATCTTCAATGCCCCATGAACACGATTTTCCTAGACCCGCCATCTTTCCTTGACGTTAGCTGCTGAGACGTCGTATCATCCATGCACCGCGTGTATCCGCAATATCCATGGCACACCTGGCCCGCGACATATCCGTAACCGAGATAGTCATGCACCGTCGCGATCAGCGCGGCTCTCATATAGAAATACTCGCCTTTGCTGGCGTCCAATGTGTTGGCCGGTGTTTTCCATAACGTGTCTCTTGAAGCAGCCCAGATATAGATTAATATTATTTCCTAGTTGTTTTGGCAGTTGAATCATCATGCTCATGTGAATGTACTTCGACTTCATGCACAACCAGGGGGAGGTTGTACATCCATACAAACAGGTGCCATGTGCTATGCTTGGTGTTGTGGTTGCCAAACGGATTCATGCCATCGGTACACGTGCCGAGCACGATGTTCCTTGCATCACATTTGAAATACCGATATTCGCCGTTCAATGCTCCCCACTGGCTTCCATCCTTGACTTGTCTCAGCTTCGGATCATCTCCATCGTCAGGCTTCTTCCTCTCCGTGTGCCAGCTTATGAGCTTTGCTTCCTTGGGATCTATGAAATACCTCTGGAGACGGGGAGTGATCGGTAAGTACCATACAACTTTTTGGGGAGATTTCTTTCCGGCCTTCTTGTATCGAGAAGCAATGCACACCGGACAACTTGTTTTTTCCGTGTGCTCCTTCCAATAAATTATGCAATCGTTGATGCATGCATGGTATCTAACGTGCGGCAGATCAAGAGGGCACACGATCTTCTTGGCCTCATCCACACTACTAGGACAAAGATTCCCAGCGGGAAGAACATCCTTTAGGTACTTAAGATGCTCCTCGAGGCTAGTGTCGGTCCATTTGTTTTTAGCCTTCGTCTTTAGGAGTTGGAGCGTGAAACTCAAGCGGGTCACCTCGGGATTGCAACCAGGATACAACGGAGTGTTCGAGTCTACCACCAGTTGTTGCAGCTTGCCCTACTCTCTAGAAGCAGCTCTCTCAGTACTCATCTCCTTGAGAAGCAGTGCTTGAACATGAGGGTCCCGATGATTGAACTTAGTACCGACAAACTCTGTGGCATGGAGTCCACATCCTCTCCGCCGTCATGTCCGGCCCCTTCTCTGCTGCCATGTTCGACCTCTTCCCTGCCGCCATTATCGATCATCTCTTCGTCTTGCCCTGTGTCGCCATTGCCTGCCCCGTCGGCGTCCTCAACATCATCATCCTCATCTTCAATTATCCATCAAGTATAGACATCCATGAAACCAGTCATGAGCAGGTGCGCTTCGACATGACCAGCATCATAGGGGTCGAGCCAAACTATTCCATTGCATCTTCAACACGGACATGAAACCTATGTCAGGTTACTTTCTTTCATGTCCTGCACCGCCGACCGCAACCACCTGTCCACCATCGTTCCACTGACCATCATGAACGCATGCACGATAATAATAAACAAATTGATTATAAAAATGTGTGCATGCATCAAAGTCATACGAAAATTCGGCATGGCCTTCCCTAAAAATAGGACATATAGAGTTTGCCCGGAATTTGCTGAAACGGAAATAAATCGACATTTCAGCAAAGCATATGCAACTCACAAGCACAATTCGGCATCAACTCATGCCACACACATAATTTCCATCATATCGCCCAATTATGTCATGTCGCACACACATACACATATTTCCATTCTTGCATTAATTTTTAATCACCTATCTCGAGATCGAGCAGACCACGTGGTGGTGATGGTGATGTAGTAGGGAGATCAAAAGTGGACAAAGCTCTTATTGACATGGCTAGATCTATTTAGGGGGTACATAGGTCACTTCACTAAATGCTACATCTACCTGGCTAGCTTGTTTAGGAGGAGAAAACTTCAACTAGTGGAGGGGGAAGGAAAAAGAGAAAGGAGATGCATTAATGGAAGTGGTGTAGTTAGCTAGGAGTAATAAAGAGAGATAAATGTAGGTAGAAGAAGGGAGTAATGGGGGAAGTAGTGAGGAAGAAGCAAAGTGAGGGAGAGAGGAGGTGGGAGTTAGGGGAAAGTGAGCAAGAAAGGATGGGGGAGGGGAGGTGTAGGGAAAAGGTGGTATATGCTGCGGCTTAGTAGTAGCGCTGGTCGTCAACCACACTACTGCTAATAAGATAGTAGCAGCGCACTTCCTGGGCACGCGCTACAGCTAAGCGAGGCCCGCCATGTGGCCAGTTTCAAAATTAGCAGTAGCGTCACCCAAAAAAGCACGCTACTACTATTACTTTACCAGTAGCGCGGTTACTTGGATCGCGCTACTACTAAACCTAGGGTGGCGGGAACGGTCGGTGAATTTTAGTAGCAGCGTGATTCCACCGAGCCGCACAACTGCTAAATCAGTAGCAATAGCGCTTGTTTTGTTCCCGCACTACTACTAATTAGCAGTAGCGCCTCTTCCTATATCACGTTGCTGCTAAGATTCTATGTATAAGGTTTTCCCTAGTAGTGTAAGTTAGTATAAATCAATGCACAAACCTTATCATTCTCTACTGTAGCAAATCACTAAAATTATAATTTGACATTGCATACTAAATGCCTCTGCATATTTAATACTCCTATCCTCAAATAGAATCATTAAACAAGCAAACATATGCAAACAATACGAACATAACATCAATCTGTCTAAACAGAACAGTCTATAAAGAATGCACGAGGAATCATACTTCCCTAACTCAAAAAATTCTGAAAAATTCCCACACTATAGAAAATTTGTTGTTCCTCATTGTGTCAAAATTTCAAGATTTTATCATGTTCTAACTACTAACCAATATTCAAACAATGATAGAAAACTTTCTGTTTTTAAGACAACAACATATAGACTTGCAAAATAAGCATGGTAAAGACTATACTTGACCTTTTTATTGAACTAAAAGATGCAAAACATTATTCTAAATAGCAGCAAGCAAATCCTAATAAAAGAAAATGATGCTCTAAGCAAAACACATATCATGTGGTGAATAAAAATATAGCTCCAAGTAAATTTACTGATGAACAAAGACGAAAGAGGGGATACCATCTAGGGCATCCCCAAGCTTAGGCTCTTGGTTGTCCTTGAATATTACCTTGGGGTGCATTGGGCATCCCCAATCTTAGGATCTTTCCACTCTTTATTCCATAGTCCATGAAAACTTTACCCAAAACTTGAAAACTTCACAACACAAAACTTAACAGAAAACTCGTGAGCTCCGTTAGTATAATAAAGCAAATCACCACTTAGGTACTGTTGTGAACTTATTCTAAATTCATATTCATGTTATATCTACTGTATTCCAACTTCTCCATGGTTCATACCATCCGATAATGCTCATAGATTCATCAAAATAAGCAAACAACACATGAAAAAACAGAATCTGTCAAAAATAGAACAGTCTGTAGTAATCTGTAACTCTAGAATACTTCTGTAACACCAAAAACTCTGAAAAATAGGACAGCCTGAGCAATTTGTTTTTGAATCTTCTGGAAAAAGAATCAGTATTTTATCACGCTTGTGTTAAAAACAGAATTGTTTTCCTGAGTGCAAAAGTTTCTGTTTTTCAGCAAGATCAAATCAACTATCACCGTAAGCCATCCCAAAGGTCTTACTTGGCACTTTATTGAAACAAAAGCTGTAAAACATGATTACTATAGTAGCATAATCATGTGAACACACAAAAACAGTAGGTATAAATATTGGGTTGTCTTCCCACAAGGCTTTTTCTTTAATGCCTTTCTAGCTAGGCATGATGATTTCAATGATGCTCATATAAAAGATAGGAATTGAAACACAATGGGAGCATCATGAAGCATATGACTAGTACATTTAAGTCTAACCCACTTCCTATGCATAGGGATTTTGTGAGAAAATAATTTATGGGCGCAAGAATCAACTAGCATAGGAAGGCAAAACAAGCATAACTTTAATATTTTCAACACATAGAGAGGAAACTTGATATTATTGCAATTTCTACAAGCACATATTCCTCCCTCATAATAATTTTCAGTAGCATCATGAATGAATTCAACAATATAGCTATCACATAAAGCATTACTTTCATGATCTACAAGCATAGAAATTTTACAACTCCCCACATAAGCAAATTTATTCTCATAAATAGTAGTGGGAGAAAACTCAACAAAATAACTATCATGTGAGGCATAATCCAATTGAAAGTTAAAATCATGATGAAAAGGTTCATGGTTATCATTATTCTTTATAGCATACATGCTATCACAATAATCATCATAGATAGCAACTTTGTTCTCATCATCAATTGGATCCTCTTCCAAAATAGTGGATTCATCACTAAATAAAGTCATGACCTCTCCAAATCCACTTTCAATATAATCATCATAAATAGGAGGCATGCTATTATCATAATAAATTTGCTCATCAAAACTTGGGGGACAAAAAATATCATCTTCATCAAACGTAGCATCCCCAAGCTTGTGGCTTTGCGTATCATTAGCATCATGGATATTCAAAGAATTCATATTAACAACATTGCAATCATGGTCATCATTCAAAGATTGAGTGCCAAACATTTTAATGCATTCTTCTTCTAACACTTTGGCACAATTATCGGAATCCTTATTTTCATGAAATACATTAAAAAGATGAAGCATATGAGGCAACCTCAATTCCATTTTTGTAGTTTTCGTTTATAGACTAAACTATTGATAAAACAAGAAACTAAAAGATTCTATTGATAGATCTAAAGTATACCTTCAAGCAATAACCTCCCCGGCAACAACGCCAGAAAAGAGCTTAATGTCTACTATGCAACCTTCTTCTTGTAGACTTGTGTTGGGCCTCCAAGCACAGAGCTTTGTAGGACAGTAGCAAATTTCCTTAATGGATGACCTAAGGTTATCAATCCGTGGGAGGCATAGGATGAAGATGGTCTCTCTCAAACAACCCTGCAACCAAATAACAAAGAGTCTCTTGTCTCCCCAACGCACCCAATAGAATGGTAAATTGTATAGGTGCACTAGTTCGGCGAAGAGATGGTGATACAAGTGCAATATGGATAGTAGATATAGGTTTTTGTAATCTGAAAATATAAAAACAGCAAGGTAACTAGTAGTAAAAGTGAGCGAAAACGGTATTGCAATGCTTAGAAACAAGGCCTAGGGTTCATACTTTCACTAGTGCAAGTTCTCTCAACAATGATAACATAATTAGATGATATAACAATCCATCAACGTGCAACAAAGAATCACTAATAGCGGAGAATAAATGAAAAGATTATTGTAGGGTACGAAACCACCTCAAAGTTATTCTTTATGATCGATCTATTGGGTCATTCCTATAAGTGTCACAAACAGCCCTAGAGTTCGTACTAAAATAATACCTTAAGACACACATCAACCAAAACCCTAATGTCACCTAGATACTCCAATGTCACCACAAGTATCTGCGGGTTTGATTATACGATATGCATCACACAATCTCAGATTCATCTATTCGAACCAACACAAAGAACTTCAAAGAGTGCCCCAAAGTTTCTACCGGAGAGTCAAGACGAAAACGTGTGCCAACCCCTATGCATAAGTTCACAAGGTCACAGAACCCGCAAGTTGATCACCAAAACATACATCAAGTAGATCACGTGAATATCCCATTGTCACCACAGATAAGCACATGCAAGACATACATCAAGTGTTCTCAAATCCTTAAAGACTCAATCCGATAAGATAACTTCAAAGGGAAAACTCAATCGATTACAAGAAGGTAGAGGGGGAGAAACATCATAAGATCCAACTATAATAGCAAAGCTCACGATACATCAAGATCGTGCCAAATCAAGAACACGAGAGAGAGAGAGATCAATCACATAGCTACTGGTACATACCCTCAGCCTCGAGGATGAACTACTCCCTCCTCGTCACGGAGAGCGTCGGGATGATGAAGATGTCCACCAGTGATGATTCCCCCCTCCGGCAGGGTGCCATAACAGTCCCGATTGGTTTTTGGTGGCTATAGAGGCTTGCGGCGGCGGAACTCCCGATCTAGGTTTATTTCTAGGGGTTTCTATATTTATAGGAATTTTTGGCGTTGAGAACAAGTTAGGGGGGTCGACAAGTCAACGACAAGGACGGAGGATGCGCCCAGGGGGTAGGGTGTGCCCTCCACCTGCGTGGTTGGCTCGGGACTCTTCTGGCCCAACTCGTTTGCTTCGGGGGCTTCTTCTGGTCTGTAAAAAATCATCGTAAATTTTCAGCTCGTTTGGACTCCGTTTGATATTCCTTTTCTGCGAAACTCAAAAATAAGGAAAAACAAAAACTGGCCCTAGGCTCTAGGTTAATAGGTTATTCCCAAAAATCATATAAAATAGCATATAAATGCATATAAAACATCCAAGGTTGATAATATAATAGCATGGAACAATCAAAAATTATAGATACGTTGGAGACGTATCAGTCACCTCAGGGGGTCATTGGTGTTTGGCCTTCTCATGCGATATCCTCCAGAGATTCACTTGGCGCAGTCCACCTGACCATCTCGTAGGACCCTTGCAAATGTGCCGAACCAAAAATTCATGTGCAACCCGCCTTGTGCTAGGGCGTCGTCAGTCCTTCGTTGGCTCACGGGTGCCCATATACACCTCCTCTAGTCCTGTCGTGCAAGCCACGTGTCAGGACGGGGTTGTACACGCCCCGGAGTCTCCCATTAGAGGGATCTCCCACCCACGCACTAGTGGAAGCCCCATGCTCCGCGTTGGCGGATGTCATGGTCGAGGAGCAGCTATGGCCATGCAAGAGTGGAAGCGCCATGCTCTGCGCTGGTGAATGAACAACTAAGGGCGCCCTAGCGGCTGTAGTAACCTCAAGAGGGCTCTTGAGCCCGCCGTTCGACCCGACCGAGCCGCTTTACCCACGGGAGAGTCATACGAGGGGGCTTGGCATGGTGGCTGTGTCGAGCCCACGCCTGGCGCATGCCGCCTCACTAGGTCTCTCACACCTGGTCTTGACGTGACCCCCCTAGGCAAAAGCTAGCGGGGATAGCAATGGGGGCTCCAGATTAACCCAGACACTACTCGCGTTTCCGTCATGAGGGCTGTTCATACGTCAAAGCGGACCCCTGATGTCGCTTGAAGCTACGTCGGTATTTCCCTAAAGAGGAAGGGATGATGCAGCACAACGGCGGTAGGTATTTCCCTCAGATATGAAACCAAGGTTATCGAACCAGTAGGAGAACCAAGCAACACAACATAAACAGCCCCTGCACATAGATAACAAATCCTCGCAACCCGACGTGTTAAATGGGTTGTCAATCCCTTTCGGGGTACGGCGCCTCAAGATAGGTAAACGGACGTGAGATAAATTTGTAGTAGATTGATAGATCGGACACCAAATAAAATAAATAAAGATACATTGCAGCAAGGTATTTTTGGGTTTTTGGATTAATAGATCTGTAAATAAGTGCAAGAGAAAAGTAGATCACAAAGGCAAATATATGAGAAAGAAGACCCAGGGGCCGTAGGTTTCACTAGTGGCTTCTCTCAAGAAAAATAGCAAACGCTTTTTAAACAAATTACTGTTGGGCAATTGATAGAACCACAAATAATTATGACGATATCCAGGCAATGATCATTATATAGGCATCACGTCCAAGATTAGTAGACCGACTCCTACCTACATCTACTACTATTACTCCACACATCGTCCGCTATCTAGCATGCATCTAGTGTATTAAGTTCATGGAGAAACAGAGTAATGCAATAAGAATGATGACATGATAGGCAAGATTTATCTATGTAGAGATAGACCCCATCATTTAATCCTTAGTAGCAACGATACATACGTGTCGTTTCCCTTTCTATCACTGGGATCAAGCACCGTAAGATCGAACCCACTACAAAGCACCTCTTCCCATTGCAAGATAAATAGATTAAGTTGGCCAAACAAAACCCAAATATCGGAGAAGAAATACAAGGCTATAAGAAATCATGCATATAACAGATCAAAGAAACTCAAATAAATTTCATGGATATAAAAAGATAGATCTGATCATAAACTCAAAGTTCATCAATCCCAACAAACACACGCAAAAGACTTACATCATGTGGATCTCCAAGAGACCATTGTATTGAGAATCAAGAGAGAGAGAGAGAGAGAGATGAAGCCATCTAGCTACTAACTACGGACCCGAAGGTCTACAAAGAACTACTCACGCATCATCGAAGAGGCACCAATGGAGGTGGTGAACCCCATCCGAGATGGTGTCCAGATTGGATCTGGTGGTTCTGGACTCTGCGGCGGCTCGATGAATATTTCATCGACTCCCCTAGGGTTCTGGTATTTTTGGGGTATTTATAGAGCAAAGAGGCGGTCCGGGGGGCACCCGAGGTGGGCACAACCCACCAGGGCGTGCCCTGGTGGGTTGTCCCCTCCTCGAGACTCCCCTAGCTGGTGCAACTAGGGCCCAACATGTTCCTTCTAGTCCATAAAAAATCTCCGTAAAGTTTCGTGGCATTTGGACTCCGTCTGATATTGATTTTCTGTTATGTAAAAAACACGGAAAAACAGGAACTAGCACTTGGCACTATGTCAATAGGTTAGTACCAAAAATGATATAAAATAACTATAAGATGATTATAAAACATCCAAGATTGATACTATAACAGCATGGAGCAATCAAAAATTATAGATACGTTGGAGACGTATCAACCCCTGAGCATCGCGACTGAAGGACCTCACTGTCCATGTAGCCCCTCACCCCTTGGTCTCATCCTGGCGATCCGGACGCCCCAATGGCGGTTGAGGTATGCGTGGAGCCGGGCCCTGTCAACACAGAACACTAAAGCAAATAGAAAGGAAATCGAGCACGGAAAGGAAATCATGGAGTCCTAACAAATTATGACAAAACATAATGTCTCGCAAATTCAAACAGAAGTTTTCACGCCTCCACGAGGCACGTCAAATGTCACACGTTGAAACTAGGAGGAGGCACCGCCATCACCTTGTTCGCTGATGTCACCTGCCGCGGGAAGCTCATCATCAACAACGCCGCCACCGTCTCTGCCGCCAGCTCCAGTCATCGCGGCCTCAGTGTCGATGCAACAGAACTTCTCCAGCAGGGCCTTCACCTGCTCCTTTACGGCCTCGACAATAGCGTCACGGGACTCAGGAGCCACCGGCTCAATCAACGCACCAAGGTCAAAGCCTGGGTCTTGGAGACGAAGGTGGCTGAAAACACGCATCACGGCCGCAGTGAACAGCACGCGGCGCTCCCCTTCTACCATGGAATCCACTGCGGCGGTGATGCCCTCGAGTTCCCCGACGAGCTTGGTGAGAAGACCAGCAAGGCCATCCTCCGGAGTCGCCAGCGGCTCCCCATACTCGTCTCCATAAAGGGAGTGCAGCACCATGTGGGACCTCAGCTCGAGGGAGACAAAGGCGTCGCGCCCTGCGGTCGCCACCTTCTCGACCGTGGCAGGGATCTACCCCCTGGCCTCCAGCCGGGCCGTCTCCTCGAAGGCATGCTTGGCGTGGGACACCTGGTGTCGGTGTACTAGAGTAGGGGTACCCTAGTATCCCGAACTTGTGCACGGGCAGTCGCAGCATCCCGCGGAAAGGCTTGCCAGGAGACCGCCAAGATCCTCCGTGGTTCCTTTGAAGACCATTCAAGAACAAAGTACTCAAACCAAGGCCCCGGCAAGAGGAGCTGGCCGGGAAGGAAACAAACCCCGGCAAGAGGAGCTTGCCGGGAAGGCCAACCAAGGCACACCAAGAAAACTTTCCACGACGCGCCACGCGTCCCGGCAGGGCCCGGTGAGCGACAAGCTCCCGAACACGACAAGACGACGACCGCGGCAAGGAGCATGCCGCGGGAAACCCCCACTTCGTGCCCGCGCTCCAGCACACCCGCCAACGTGTCGCTCTAGGACCTTCCCAAGCACACGTGGCAGGAGGCCGTGCAGCTAGGGGTGCGCGGTGGCGAGCAGGCGCTGACAAGATAACCATCATGGCAAACGGTGGCGTCCCTAGCGGTCCCTTTCGGTACTATTTAGGCGACACAAACGGGCATTTAATGCCCTTGTCCCCTGCCGTCAGAGTTAGGTATGATACACTGTAGCAGGTAGCTGTGCCTACCACAGCACCTTTCCATTTTTGCCCTTTACCTCCGTTGCCACCTGTCGGTAGCCCCTTGAGCATATAAAAGGAGGCCCGCGTGCAACGTGGGGGGGGGGTCAGCCAGTTCGAACACTCACGCTCGGTCCTGCTAGCCGCCGGTGTGTACTGTAGCACTCCGCGCTCCCGAGCTAGAAATAAATACGAAACCACAAAGCAGGAGTAGGGTTTTACGCATCCGTGCGGCCCAAACCTAGGTAAATCGCTCGCGTGCTTCGCCTCGATCTGCTCTTTGCGCGACCTCCGCCCCCGCCGAACTGAAAGGGACCTGGTCCGCCGGTCCCATAGGTGCCCGCAGATCAGCTCCCCGGCATCTTTGGCGCGCCAGGTAGGGGGGCGTCGAAGTTGTGTGAACCAGATCCGGCGTTCTCGCGAGCTAGATCTTCATCATCTTCATCAACATGCCGCCGAAGAAGAAGGTTTCGGAGGCAGCTGCTCCGTCCGCGCCGAGCCAGCCACCGCTGGAGCAAACGGTTGGTGGGGCAGGCGCCGGCGGAAGGACACGCGTCGACGAGGGAACTCACGGTGCTGCCAGGTCCCAGGACAAGGCTGCGCTGCCCATCGGCGGCGTAGCCGGCTCCCACAATGACCGGGCGCACTCCAAGACCTCGGCGTCCGTGCATGCACCGCGCCCATCCCAGGAGGCACGGGACTGGCAGCGTCATGGTACTCACGGTACCATGCGTTCGCTAGATCGAGATCGAGCTGGTGGATCTCGGAGCGCTCAGGACCACCATGCATGTCAACCTGCTGGCGCGAGCGAGACACGGTCGCCTGGACGAGATACTGCTCCTTCTAACGTAGTTAGAAGTCCGAGCATATCCCACTCCTCGCACCGTTCGCCACCGCCACCCGCCACCGCAGCAGAAGCTCTGGCGCGAGCTCAGCTGCTCCTAGACTACCCTCCAGCGGCGGACAAGATCGACGACTGGAGGGCCACCATCCAGAGTCTCATCGGCTTTGCCAACAGCGACTCTCCACGGCAGCCGAGCACGTCTCAGCCGCGGCAAGCCAGCCAGGCACGAGCCGGAGACGACAAGACTGGTGGGGGTGCAACTACTGTGCACTCTCCACCCCGAAGGCCAAGATCACCGACTCGCCGGGTCCACCTCGACAGCGACTCCACCGCGTCGTCAGATCCGCGAGTTCGTCGCGATCAGCGCCAAGTTCTTCAAGAACGACAACAAGAAGACGCTCGTACTCGCATCGAGCGCCGGAGAGAAGCGCGACGTCAATCAGACCAGCGCGCTGGGCCCCCTGTTGACATGCATGCGCTAGGGGAACCAGGGGACTTGCCGTATGCGGTAGGTTGCCCTGTGTTCACTCGTGAGCTGCGGCAAGTCCAGTGGCCCAGTACGAAGAATTTCAAACCAGATGTACCAGAGAAGTACGACGGCAAGTCGCATCCGTCGGAGTTCCTCAGCATCTACACCATCGCGGTGCAGGCTTCTGGGGGGCGGGACGATAAGATCCTTGCCAACTACTTCCCGTTGGTGCTCAAGCCCAATGTCAGGTCCTGGCTCATGCACTTGCCGGACAGCTCCATATCCTCCTGGGCTGATCTATGCCATCAGTTTGTCGGTGCCTTCACAGGCGGCCACAAACCTCATGGCCAAGAGAGTGATCTTCATCTGCTCGTCCAGAAGGAAGGAGAGCCCCTGCGCAAGTATATCTAGAGGTTCAGCCGTGTACAGCACAACATCCCAAATATCCACCCTGCCGCGGTAATCAGCGCGTTCCATCAGAATGTGCGTAAGCACAGGATGCGGGAGGAGATGGCAATGTGCAAGATTCGAGACGTCGGCGAGCTATATGCCCTGGCCGACAAGTGTGCACGCGCTGAGGAAGGGAGGAAATTCCCCGGAGAAAGCACTGGAGCAGGGGGATCTGACAGCGAGGATGCCGCCCCGGCAAAGAAAAACCGGCGGCGCAACAACAGGAAGAAGCAGAACAAAGAGGTGCTGGTCGTTGAGCAGTCCGGCAGCGACGGCGGCGCCAAGCGAGCCAAGGTCAGTAGCTCCAGCAAGGAGGTTGCCGCATGCACCAACTGCCAGGCTGTGGCGGCCGCCGACAAGCAGGACGGCTCCGACAACCAATACTGCAAGATTCACCGCACCAGGGGCCATGACCTCCAGAGCTGCAAGAAAGTCGAGCAGCTTGTCCAGCAGCAAAAAGCTGAGTACGAGCGGCGCGACAAGGAGAGGGCCCAAGGGGGTGCTGGAGAATCCGGCAAGAAGCGCGCCGGACGGGGAGGACGCCACGACAAGGCCAAGCAGCGGCAAGGAGATAGGCCTCCCCGCGGCCGTGACAACGATGAAGATGACGACGACGAAGATATGGATGATGTTGAGACCAGTGAACAGGAGTTTTAGAAAGCCACAGAGGTCTTGTGCGTTGACGGCGATGCTTCTCTGCACACTTCACACCGCCAACTCAAGCAGTGGGCGCGGGAAGTCAATGCAGCGGAACCACCTGTCGACTCGCGCAAGCTTCTGAAATGGTCCAGCACGCCTATCATCTTTGACATTGAGGACCACCCTGATCGCACAACTGCGGTCGGGTGCCTGCCGATGTTGGTTTCACCAACTATCCGCAACCTCAAGGTCACTAAGATGTTAGTTGACGGCGGGGCCGGCTTGAACCTGATCTCCTCCGCTGTACTCCAGAAACTCCAAATCCCTGACATCGAGCTCGAAGAGACCGGCACATTCCAAGGAATCAACCCGGGAAGGAGCAAGCCGAAGGGGAAGGTCACGCTGCCGGTAACATTTGGCAGCGAGCTAAACTTCAGGACTGAGAAGGTCACATTCAACGTTGCCGATATCCCATTGCCCTACAATGGGATACTTGGCCATCCAACACTCGCCAAGTTCATGGCAGCCTCTCACTACGCATATAACGTGCTGAAGATGCCAGACCCGATAAGCGTCATTTCTGTCCCAGGCGACAAGAAGGATGCTCTTATCTGTGCCATCAAGATCTACCGGGAAGCAGCAGCCACGACAGATCGCAATCCACTTGCCGCTGAAGCTCCCAGGGGGAAGAAGACCAAGTCCGGCAAGAGTTCTCATGCCCACTCCGGCAAGCGCACCTCTTCGGAGTGCTGCGCTGCCGTCGAGGACGCACCATCGAGCTCCACCGGCAAGTGCAAGAAGATGATGGCAGCTCCGCCAGAGACGAAGAAGGTATCCGCCAAGGAGGACGGCACTGGTGGTACCTTCACCATCAGTGCCACGCTCAACCCAGAGAAGTGTGTGTTTGGAGTTCCCTCCGGCAAGCTTCTCGGGTTCTTCGTGTCTCAGCGGGGAATTGAAGCCAATCCCGACAAGATCAAGGCCATTGAGCAGATTGAATCACCAAAGCACGTCAAGGATGTACAGAAACTTGCCGGTTGCGTGGCTGCTCTCAGCAGGTTTATCTCTCGGTCTGCTGAGCGCGCCCTGCCATTTTTCAAATTATTGAAAAAGGCAGGTCCAATGAAATGGACTCCGGAAGCGGAGGCTGCGCTGCAAGACCTGAAGAGATACCTGTCCTCCCCTCCAATACTTGTCGCACCTAAGCCACAAGAGAAGTTGCTGCTGTACCTAGCGGCAACCAATCAAGTGGTTAGTGCTGCGTTAGTAGCAGGGAGGGAGGCAGATGATGAGCCAGCAACCGCGGCAAGCGCATCCAGCGACAAGCAGGGGGCTTCCTCGGCAAGCTCTGGTCCCGACAAAGATGGATCTGCGCAGATGCACGAGGAGACACAGAAGAAAATGGTGCAGCGCCTAGTTTACTTTGTCAGTTCCCTCCTGCAGGGGGCTAGGTCAAGGTATTCTGGTGTGCATAAATTGCTTTTCGGCCTTCTCATGGCCTCGAGAAAGCTGCGCCATTACTTCCAAGCACATGATATCACGATTGTCACTCGCTTTCCGCTAAAGAGGATATTACAGAATCCAGAAGCGACAGGCAGGATTGTTGAGTGGGCACTAGAACTGTCAAGCTTTGGCCTCAAGTTTGAGAGTACTTCAACTATCCAGAGCAGAGCATTGGCAGAATTTATAGCAGAATGGACGCCAACACCAGATGAAGAAATTCTAGAAATGAGCATCCCCGACAAGGAAGCAAGCAAAGAGTGGCTGATGTACTTTGATGGTGCCTTTTCGCTGCAAGGCGCCGGCGCTGGCGTGCTGCTTGTCGCACCCACCGGTGAGCACCTCAAGTACGTAGTCCAGATGCACTTCCCCAAGGAGCAAGCAACAAACAATACTGCAGAATATGAGGGCTTGCTTGCCGGTCTCCGGATCGCGGCAGACCTTGGGATCAAGAAGCTCATTGTCAGGGGTGACTCACAGCTTGTCGTCCGCCAAGTAAACAAGAGTTATCAGAGTCCGTTGATGGAAGCTTACGTCGACGAAGTGAGAAAGCTAGAAGAACACTTTGACGGCCTACAAATGGAGCATGTTCCAAGAGCTCAGAACGCCATTGTGGATGGCCTGTCAAAGTGTGTCGCACTTAAGTTACCTGTGGAACCAGGGATCTTTGTGCTCAAGCTGACTCAGCCGTCCGTAACGCCATCAACTGGACAGAGCAAGAAGAGGAAGTTGGTTTCTGGTGACTATCTGCCGACAGAGCTTCCCGAAGCCGCCGCCAAGAAAGTCCCCAAGAGCAACGCCAAGAGTGCTGAGGAGCAGTCTGCTCCGGCAGACCCTAGGGTTTGTTCCGTTGAAGCAGAAGCTCCCGACAAGTTTTGCTCCGGCAAGCTTGTCGGGGAACGTCACGCTCCGGCAGAGCCGCAGGTTCTTGCCATAGAAGCGGATATTCCCGCAGCAATCTCCAAGATAAACGCCAAGAGTGCTGAGGAGCAAGATGCTCCGGCAGACCCTAGGGTTTGTTCCGTTGAAGCAGAAGCTCCCGACAAGTTTTGCCCCGGCAAGCTTGTCGGGGAACGTCAAGCTCCGGCAGAGCCACAGGTTATTGCCGTAGAAGCAGATGTTCCCGCAGCAACAGAGTTGCCTTTAGTCCTTGTTGTCGAGCCACAAGCTCCAACATGGGCGCAGCAGATTGTCCGTTTCCTTCAGACAGGAGAACTTCCCGAAGAGCAAGAAGAAGCGGAAAGAGTAGCCCGGCAGTCGAGTATGTACCAGTTTGTCGACAAGACACTGTACAGAAGAAGACTCAACGGTGTGAAATTGAAGTGTATTCACTGGGAAGACGGACAAAAGCTGTTGGCAGAGATACACGGAGGCATATGTGGTCACCACATTGGCGCAAGAGCGCTTGTCGGCAAAGCATTCCTGCAAGGTTTCTTCTGGCCAACAGTCCTCCAGGATGCAACTGCACAAGTAACCAAGTGTGAAGCGTGCCAGTTCCATTCCAAGCAGATACACCAGCCAGCTCAAGCTCTCCAGACGGTCCCTTTATCCTGGCCATTTTCGGTCTGGGGGCTCGACATCCTCGGCCCCTTTCCCCAAGCTGTCGGGGGCTTTGAGTACTTGTACGTTGCAATCGACAAGTTCACAAAGTGGCCGGAAGTGGAACCAGTGAGGAAGGTGACTGCACAGTCAGCCGTCAAGTTCTTCAGGTCGATTGTCTCCCGCTTCGGGATCCCTAACAGGATAATCACCGACAACGGTACACAATTCACGAGCCGCACCTTCATGCAATGCGTCCAAGATCTTGGCGCCGAGATCTGCTTCGCTTCTGTCGCTCACCCGAGAAGCAACGGTCAAGCGGAGAGGGCAAATGCTGAGGTGTTGCGCGGGCTCAAGACCAGGACTTTTGACAGGCTGCACAAGTGCGGAAGAAACTAGATCGAGGAGCTGCCGGTGGTTCTTTGGTCGATCAGAACGATGCCAAATCGAGCCACTAGACAGACACCCTTTGCTCTAGTCTATGGAGCAGAGGCAGTTATCCCCACGGAACTCGTATACAGGTCACCTCGAGTGCTCGCTTATGATGAGCTCGAGCAAGAGCAGCTGCGACAAGATGACGCGCTGCTCCTTGAGGAAGACCGTCTCCAGGCTACTGTGCGAGCCGCTCGCTACCAGCAAGCTCTGCGCCGCTACCATAGCCGCAGAGTCAATGCCAGGAGTCTCGAGGAAGGCGACCTTGTTCTTCGGCGTGTTCAGTCCGCCAAGAATTCCAACAAGTTGACGCCGAAGTGGGAAGGCCCTTACCGGGTGAAGCGAGTCACAAGGCCTGGCGCTGTCCGCCTTGAGACCGAAGATGGCGTACCAGTGAGCAACTCCTGGAACATCGAGCATCTTCGTAAGTTTTACCCGTAAGGCGCGGTTGTCGGACCCTCTCCGGCAACCACCCTTTGTACAAGTCTTGCCGTTGTTGCATGTAATCCTTTGTACAAAGCCAGGCGCAGACCCTGAGCACAAGTAAATGAAGCGCTGGCACCCCGGGGTTATAGCATGCATGCTAGGTCGAGTCTCGTCCTTGGTTAGGGTTGATAGTGCCTAACAGCGGCTAACCCCTAGCTTAGAGGTCGAGTGTCCGTCCCTTTGCTTCTCTTTCGTTCGCAGGGCTCGCATATCCTGGCCAGACCGTTTGAGGATGAGAAGGAGAAGAAGGGTGCGCCGACACCTAGGCCCCGGCAAGCCTGTGTTGCTGGGGGCTGCGAGTACCAAGATTCATCCACGGCAAGCCAGAGTTGCCGGGGGCCGCGATATCAGATAAGTCTTTCGTCCCTCATCATGCATCCTCTTATGGACTGGGGAATGCGAAACCGCGTTTCTTCCCGAAAACTGCCATGCTCCCTCAACTCTAGGCCCTGGGGCTCGTTCCCGGGGCCAAGTGTGGTCGTAGTCGCGGCAGCAAAGGGATGAAACGAGGAGGCTGCACCCACCTCGTTCCCGCCTCCGTCAAAGGCGTGAGAAAGGTCGAGCGACGTGGGAAGGCGGCAGGGCCTGTTGCCGGGAGATGAAATGTCTGTCCGAGGGATACCAAGGATTTGCTCCTTGGCGTGGGTTCAGCCCGCGAGACAAATAACCCGGCAAGCATCCCCTTTTCATTAAAAAACATCCCACTCAGGTACAGTCCATAGAGGATGAAAAACATGAAAGAGAAGATTACAAGTTTTAGATGTAGCTAAGGCCCGAAGGCTTACAAATTAGAAAGATAAGATGCCTGTAATCCCTTTCCTGTCCCTCTCTTCAGGAGGTAGGTCAAGGAGGCGAAAAGGGCAAAAGGGGCGCCTAGGCGAGCTACGGGTGCCAGAAGACACCAAGAGAACATCCCGGAGGCCGTCCGAAGGCTGGACGGTGATGGCGGCGCCGGAAGCGGGGCTCGAAGACGGGGCGGCAGGACGTCAGCACGCTGTCGAGGGCACCACGCCCTCGTACTCCGACCTAACGGCCTTGTCGCCAGCCCTCTTCCCCTTCCGCAGCCTCCCTACGCCAGCCGCTCAAGGAGACGACCCCGGGGAGTTGAAGGAGCCGGCGACACGGATGATGGGGTCACCGGTGCCGCACGAAGCGGCGCCCGACACCTAGTCGGACCCGCCATCCCGCCGCCCGCTACCCTCATCGTCGCTGTCGCTCTCCTCCTCGTCACTCTCGCTCGAGGAGGAGCCTTCACTATCGGAGGAGCTGTCCACGCAACACTTCGCCCGAGTGCCGAAGCACCCGAAGACCTTGACGGAGAGGAGATCGCCCTCCAACAACTTAAAATAGAGGGTAAACCCCTCCATCAGGCTGTGGATACGGGCGAACGTCTTCCACTCTCGATCAAGATACATCACATTGGGGGCTGGGAATACAACGCGGACTCGCGTGCTGCTGATCCCACAGCCCCTCATGTGCAGTCTCAGTGTCTCGGGCGGGTCCAACTCCATCGCGCTCGCAAACGGAGCTGGAAGCCGGAGGCGACGACGAGGCGCCCGGCGCAGCCTGACGAAGAACTCGCAAGGGTCGTCCCCTATATGGACCCCCGTGGGGAGAGGAACTGCCGGCGGAAGCGAAGCCGGCACGCCGCCCCGTCCGCCTCTTCTCCGAGCGCCTCGACCTCATCCTCGACCTCGTCCACGACCTCGCCCCCTCCCTCTTCCCGTTATGGCTGGCTCTGCCACCACAGGCGTGGGAGAGGGAGGGGTGCGCTATCTGGCGGCGACCCTCGCCGCCACCGATGAAGGGCCAGGGTTCCCTTTCTCCATGGCGAATGAGAGAAAGGGGAGCATAAGCTGAAGAAAGGAGGAGATGAGAGAGTGCGAGCTTCTGTGCTCCACTCCCGCTCTTTATAAAGGAGCAAGGTGGGGGTCGGCCGCCCCGCTCAGCGAATCAAGGCACGGGAAGAGCAGGGAGTCGGGGCCGACCCGCTGCCTCTGCTTGCAACGGCCCAGTTTCCCGCTTCCACCGTCCGTGACCCCAAGCACATGGGAGCCGCGTGGCGGGGATGCAGAACCGAGGCGACGGATGAGGCGGCCTCGCCCCACCCCGTGATCGCGGGGAGTGGACGCCTCGAAAACCGCACACCGGCCCCGTCCAGTAAATGCACCACGCCCCCACGCCTACCTCCGTTTAGGGAGGAGGGTGTGAACCGTCCCCTTCATCATGGCCTGACGCATGCTCGTGGGGCTGAGCCCCGCGCGCGCCGCCTACGTCACCCACGACGCCACGTTGACGCGTGCCGTTCTGGGCGTGCACGGTGGAGGCTGAGAGATATGCGGCGTGACCTAGGCCGCGCGTGCCTGTGCACTGTTTTGGGCCTGGCCCAACAGCGCTCGGCACCGTGTCTGGCCCAGGCCCGGGGGCTCCTGTCGGTGTACTAGAGTAGGGGTACCCTAGTATCCCGAACTTGTGCATGGGCAGTCGCAGCATCCCGCGGCAAGGCTTGCCAGGAGACCGCCAAGATCCTCCGTGGTTCCTTTGAAGACCATTCAAGAACAAAGTACTCAAACCAAGGCCCCGGCAAGAGGAGCTGGCCGGGAAGGAAACAAAACCCCGGCAAGAGGAGCTTGCCGGGAAGGCCAACCAAGGCACACCAAGAAAACTTGCCGTGATGCGCCACGCGTCCCGGCAAGGCCCGGTGAGCGACAAGCTCCCGAACACGACAAGACGACGACCGCGGCAAAGAGCGTGCCGCGGGAAACCCCCACTTCGTGCCCGCGCTCCAGCACACCCGCCAAGGTGTCGCTCTAGGACCTTCCCAAGCACACGTGGCAGGAGGCCGTGCAGCTAGGGGTGCGCGGTGGCGAGCAGGCGCTGACAAGATAACCATCGTGGCAAACGGTGGCGTCCCTAGCGGTCCCTTTTGGTACTGTTTAGGTGACATAGATGGGCATTTAATGCCCTTGTCCCCTGCCGTCAGAGTTAGGTATGACACTGTAGCAGGTAGCTGTGCCTACCACATCACCTTTCCATTTTTGCCCTTTACCTCCGTTGCCACCTGTCGGTAGCCCCTTGAGCATATAAAAGGAGGCCCGCGTGCAACGGGGGGGGGGGGTCTGCCAGTTCGAACACTCACGCTCGGTCCTGCTAGCCGCCGGTGTGTACTGTAGCACTCCGCGCTCCCGAGCTAGAAATAAATACGAAACCACAAAGCAGGAGTAGGGTTTTACGCATCCGTGCGGCCCGAACCTGGGTAAATCGCTCGCGTGCTTCACCTCGATCTGCTCTTTGCGCGACCTCCGCCCCTGCCGAACCGAAAGGGACCCAGTCCGCCGGTCCCATAGGTGCCCGCGGATCAGCACCCCGGCACCTGGGCCCTGTCCGCCTCCTCCTTCAGCTTGCTCAGGTGGCTCCGCTCCGTGGCCTGTTCCTAGGCTGCCTGCTCCAGCTCGGCATCGCGATCGGTGAGCGTGGTCTCCCGAGCCTTGAGCTCCTCCTCCTGCTCCTGAAGCTGATCGGTGCGGGCAGCCTGATCTTCGCGGAGGGCCTTCAGCTCGTCTTCCACATTGCCGCAACGTTCCTTGGCGGACACTGCGCCGACCACCGCCGCGTCACGAGCCATTGTGGTGTCGCCGGCCTCCTTCCTACGCTCCACGGCGGCATCCTCGGCCTGGCCCCAGGCCGTCCTGACGGACGCGTCGGCCTGGAGCCACCCCGAGATCAGCCCTAGACGCCCCATCACCATGCACCTGTCGGTGCCCTGAAGATCAGCCCAAAGCTGATCCAGTGCTGTGTAGGCCTCCTCCAAAGCGCCGGGCCTGACAAAGGAGCCATGGTCCGCCAATGCGATGGCTTGGGGAGGAGTAGGCACCAACGCCTGTACTGACGCCGCCATAACAGCAATAGCGACAGGGGCTCTGGAGCCCTCAAACCCTCCGCTGGTGCGGCCGGGATGGGTGCCTCCGGAGCCTACTGGGCTGTAACACCCTCGATGCGACTATATCTCCCACGTGTCGAGGCACGACTTAGAGGCATAATCGCATTGAAGGTATATGTCGCAAGTTAGGCAATCTTCACAACATCCCATGTAATATTATAATGAAAGGGGAGATAACATAGTTGGCTTACACTCACCACGTCAATCAAGTACATAAATAACATTACATCATCCAAACACTCATGGCCCAACTACGGCGCCAAAATAAAAGAGAACCCAACATGCGACAACGGTCCCGTTCACCCCCAATTGGGCACCACTACTGATCATCGGGAAAGGAAACATAGTAACGTTGAGAGTCTTCGTTGAACTCCCACTTGAGCTCATACGCGTCTCCTGGAGCGGAATCATCAGGCCCTGCATCTAGTGTAATAGTAAACTATGAGCCACAGGGACTCAACAATCTCGCACCCTCGTGATCAAGACTATTTAAGCTTATAGGTATGGCAAGGTAATTATGTGGGGCTGCAACAAGTGACTAGCAAAATATGGTGGCTAACTTATTCGCAAAAGAGAGCGAGAAGAGGAGGCAAAGCGCGAGCGAGTAACTAGAGAGCAACCTGCGCAAACATAACTCCAACACCGTGTCCACTTCCCGGACTCCACCGAGAAGAGGCCATCACGGTAACACACTCAGTTGATTCATTTTAATTAAGTTAAGGTACAAGTTATCTACAACCGGACATTAACAAATTCCCATCTGCCCATAACCGCGGGCACGGCTTTTGAAAGTTCAATCCCTGCAGGGGAGTCCCAACTTAGCCCATTACAAGCTCTCACGGTCAACGAAGGAATAGACCTTCTCCCAAGACGTTCCGATCAGACTCGGTATCTCGGTAATTCAAGACACTTCGACAGGTTAAAACAAGACCAGCAACACCGCCCAATGTGCCGACAAATCCCGATAGGAGCAGCACATATCTCTTTCTCAGGGCACACTCAGATTGTCCAAACTTCCGGTAGGCCAGCCCAGAGTTGCCCCTAGTAGCCACCGGCGGCTGACGGTTTGGACCAACACTCAGAGGAGCACTGGCCCCGGGGGGGGGGGGGGGGTTAAAATAATGATGACCCTTGAGTCCGCAGAACCCAAGGGAAAGAAAAGGCTAGGTGGCGAATGGTAAAACCAATGTTGGGCATTGCTGGAAAAGCTTTAATCAAGGCGAACTATCAAGGGGTTCCCATTATAACCCAACCGTGTAAGGAACGCAAAATCCGGGAACATAACACCGATATGACGGAAACTAGGGCGGCAAGAGTGGAACAAAACACAAGGCGAGAGGCCGAGCCTTCCACCCTTTACCAAGTATATAGATGCATTAAGATAACAAGATAATATGATGATATCCCATCAAGTAAATAAATGTTCCAACAAGGAACGGCCTCCAATCTTCACCTGCAACTAGCAACGCTATAAGAGGAGCTGAGCAAAGCGGTAACATAGCCAATCAACGGTTTGCTAGGACATGGTGGGTTAGAGGTTTGACATGGCAATTTGGGAGGCTTGCAAGCAAGTGGTAGGCATCGTAGCATTGGCATAGCAAAAGAGCGAGCAAACTAGCATAGCAAAGATAGTAGTGATTTCGAGGGTATGATCATCTTGCCTGCACAGTTGTCAGAGTTGACTGGATCCTCGAAAGCAAACTCAACGGGCTCCTCGTTAGCGAACTCGTCTCCCAGCTCTACCCAAACAAGACAAAACAACCAACAAGGATACAATCATCCACGTGCAAACTCAAACAACGCAATGCAAAGATGGTATGCTATGCGGGATGCGACGCGGGATGCGAAATGCAAGATATGACAGGAAATGCATGAACCTGGCCTCAACTTGGAAATCCAAGTGTTCCACTGGAAAGATGAGATGAAATCGCTTCAAAACGATATAAAGAACACCGTAATCGGAGTTACGGTTTGGAAATGGCAAGCGATTCAAAAATGACACCGATCTACGATTTACAGCAAGTAGCCATCTAAATGCAATGAGATGAACATGCTACAGCACCCAAACATGACAACAAAGTACATGGCAAGGATGCACACAAGATGCTTAACAAAAGTCTAGCACTGAGCTACGGCCAAATCATCCATTAACAGGTTCAAACAAGCATGGCAAAAATGCATATGACAAACAGATCTCAGACTTAGTGAAATTAACACTTGTCTGGAATTTCAGATCAACTAGCCCTCTTCGGAGCAACAAAACTACATGCTACAGGAATTGAACATGGAAAAGTAAAGCATGGCATGGAGCTAATAAAAGATCTTAACAAAAGTCCCTTAGTGACCTTGAGCCAAAAGGGATCAGAAAATACAATTGCAAGCATGTGAACATAGCAAAAACATAATCAGTTTTCAGACTTAGTGAAAAACTGACACATGCTGAAACATAACTCAAGTAGGCATGTTTACGAGCTCGATGCACTCACTACGGTGCAAGTCATGGCAAGACAAGCATACATCCATGAAGAAGGCACAAAATGCAAGCTAGACATAGTAAGAACAATAGCATAGCATGCACGGATCTACTACAACATCACCGGCAAAATTGCAAACAAGTTGACAATCTGCCCAGATTCACAAAGTAGCAAAAGTAGAGCTCGATCGACTCAAGCTGGGGTGCTCCATAATTGCAAACAAAGGCATGGACGGATAGAGCACTACAATATTAACAAAACATCCTTACTGATCATCCTCAAAAGAGGCACTGATCACTAGGAAACAATATGAACATATGGCATCATGAGCTAAACAGATCAAGGACTTAGTGGAATTGCTAAGTCCCTGAAAACAGAATTAGCAAGTGCACCACTTTGCAAGCTTGCACAAGTCACCACACACATCACAAAAATACATGGGTTGTACCTCTGGAAAGATGATAAAACCCTTAACAAAACATATGTAGAGCACATGGGCATATCATGCACACATTAATCATGGCAAAAATGACAAAAACCTAAATGGAGTAGCAGATCTGACCATTATCTCAAGTAGCCCTCTTCTAGCAGCATTTCGGGCATCAAGATGAACTCAAATGAAAATGATGCAATGGAATGAAATGATGTACTCTCTGAGATGAACATTTTGATATGCTATATGCATGAATTGGAGCTACGGATGCAAAGTTACGATGCGACAAACATAGGCATATGGATCTAGGATTTTTGGGACTTAGTGAAAAAGAGGGGTCAACCCTAGGTTCTTCTCAGATCCAGATCGGGGCGCGGTTCCCGAAGTCCGCCGGAGTCTCGCCGGAATTGATGGATGTGGTGGCCGGGGACACCGGAGAGGAGCTCGAGGAGGCCGGCGATGGCACCGCGGCGGCGTGGCGCAAGGACGAAGGCGGGGCGCACCTCGGCTCGGCAGAGGAGCGGGCCGGGAGGCGGCGGTCGGCGGCTGGAGCGGAGCTCGCCTTCGCCGGCGACGAGGAACTGCGGGGCAGCGCCGGTGGACTTGGGCGGCGGGGAAGGACAGCGCTGCGGGCGCGGGATCCGGCGGGCGCGCGAGTGCGGCGGCGGGTCGCTACGGGCCCGGGCGGGCCTGCCTCGGGCCCCGCGAGCCGGCGCGGCGCGCTGAGGAGAGAGAGGGAGGCGGCGCGAGGGGAGTGGTCTAACGGAGCGGTGGAGCTGAGGTGGTAGCCTCCTATTGGTGGGAGTGAGGTGGGCGGTGAGATGGACACATCCGGCGCGGCGTGTACGCGTCCGGCGGCGCGAGAGGAGAAGTTTTAGGGTTCATCCGCGAAAATTTCGGGGATGGCCACATATATATAGGTAGAGGGAGCTAGGAGAGTCCAAATGAGGTGCGGTTTTCGGCCACGCGATCGTGATCGAACGATCTAGATGATGGAGCAGAGTTTGGTGGGTTTTGGGCCAAATTGGAGGGGTGTTGGGCTGCAACACACATGAGGCCTTTTCGGTCCCTCGGTTAATTATTGGAGTATCAAACGAAGTCCAAATGATACGAAACTTGACAAGCGGTCTACCGGTAGTAAACCAAGGCCGCATGGCAAGTCTCGTTCCAATTCGGAAATGTTTAATCCCCACACACGAAAGAAATCTAGAAATGACCACCGGAGGAGAACGAAGCACCGGAATGCAAAACGGACAACGGGGAAAATGCTCGAATGGATGAGACGAACACATATGCAAATGCAATGCACATGATGACATGATATGAGATGCATGACAACGATAACAACACATGGAGACAAAGACCCGAACCCGAGAAAATAAATATAACTTAACGCCGGAAACGGCAAGAGTTGGAGTACAAATTGGGAAAGTTATATCCGGGGTGTTACAACACTCCACCACTACGAAAGGATCTCGTCCCGAGATCTAGGACTGAAAGAACGCCGAGTACTCAGAACGGAGGTGATCCTCGCGTTCCCAGGTAGCTTCACGGTCGGAATGGTGTGACCACTTGACTTTGAGAAATTTGATTGACTTGTTGCGAGTCTTGCGTTCAGTCTCTTCAAGAATAGCAACTGGGTGCTCACGATAACAGAGATCTTCTTGGAGCTCAATGTCCTCAAAGTTGACGGTGCGGTCAGGAGTCTTGAAGCACTTTCGAAGCTGAGAGACATGGAACACGTCATGAACATTTGCAAAGTTTGAAGGAAGCTCAAGTTGATAGGCGAGGTCGCCTCTCTTGCTGACAATCTTGAAAGGTCCCACGTATCTAGGGGCAAGCTTCCCTTTGATACCGAAGCGACGAGTACCTTTCATAGGAGAGACGCGGAGGTAAACATGATCTCCGATCTTGAAAGCCAAATCACGGTTCTTACTATCATAGTAGCTCTTCTGGCGGGATTGGGCTGCTTTGAGGTTATCACGAATGACTTTGCACATTTCCTCTGCCTCTGTGATTAAGTCATTACCCAAAAGCTGACGTTCACTGGTTTCAGACCAGTTGAGAGGGGTACGGCACTTCCTGCCATACAGAATTTCAAATGGGGCCTTGTCCGAACTTGCTTGAAAACAGTTGTTGTAGGAGAATTCAGCATAAGGAAGACAATCCTCCCACTTCATGCCGAAGGAGATCACACAAGTCCTGAGCATATCTTCAAGAATCTGGTTGACACGCTCGACTTGACCGCTAGTTTGAGGATGGAAAGCTATGCTGAAGCGGATGTTAGCCCATGGCCTTGTGAAAAGAATCCCAAAACTTCGAGGTAAAGATGCTGCCACGGTCTGAAGAGATCACTTATGGAATACCGTGCAGAGAGACAATACGAGAGGTATAGAGTTCCGCCAATTGAGCTGCAGTGATCGATCCTTTGATAGGCAGAAAATGAGCCACTTTGGTGAGTTTGTCGATGACAACGAATATAGCATCATTGCCACGCTTGGACTTTGGAAACCCAGTCACGAAGTCCATTTCAATCTGGTCAAACTTCCATTCTGGAATGGCAAGAGGTTGGAGGAGACCTGCTGGCCTTTGGTGTTCTGCCTTCACTCTTCTGCAGACATCACATTCATTCACGAATTGAGCAATCTCGCGCTTCATACGAGTCCACCAATAAGCTTGCTTGAGGTCCTGATACATCTTCGTGCTCCCAGGGTGGATGGAGAGTAGAGAATTGTGAGCCTCGTTCATGATCACTTTACGGAGGTCACCTTTGGGTACCACAATACGATCCTCGAAGAAAAGAGTATCCTTGTCATCAAGGTGGTAGCACTTGTACTTGGACTGGCTCTTGGCAATCCCAATCTTCACCTTTTTCACCATAGCATCAAGAAGCTGGGCTTGGCGAATCTGGTCTTCTAAAGTAGGAGAGACTTGAAGGTTGGCGAGGAATCCTTGAGGAACAACTTGCAGGTTAAATTTGCGGAAAGCTTCACAAAGCTCGGGTTGATAAGGCTTGAGAATCAGACTGTTGCAGTAAGCTTTTCTGCTCAATGCATCAGCAATCACATTGGCCTTGCCTGGAGTATACTCGATACTCAGATTATACTCTTGAATCATTTCGACCCATCAAGTCTGCCTGAGGTTGAGATTAGGCTGAGTGAAGATGTACTTGAGACTCTTGTGATCAGTGAAAATGTCCACTTTTCTTCCCAATAGAAGATGTCTCCAAGTCAAAAGAGCATGCACAACTGCCGCCAACTCGAGATCATGAGTGGGGTAGTTCTTCTCATTAGGCTTCAACTGGCAAGAGGTATAAGAAACAACTTTCTTCTCTTGCATCAATACTGTGCCAAGACCTTGGAGAGAGGCATCACAAAAGACCTCGTACGGCTTGGATTCATCAGGCGGAGTCAGAACTGGAGCAGTGATCAATTTCTCTTTCAAAGTGTTGAAAGCAATATCACACTCCAGAGACCAAACGTACTTGACGTGCTTCTGGAGAAGATTAGAGAGAGGCTTCGCGATCTTAGAAAAGTTTTCAACGAATCTTCGGCAATAGCTTGCGAGACCGAGAAAACTGTGGAGTTGCTTCACGTTCTGAGGAGGTTCCCAATTCACAATTGCAGACACCTTCTCAGGATTCACGGCAATGCCCTTGGCAGAGATGATATGACCAAGATAAAGAACCTCATCGAGCCAAAATTCACACTTGGAGAACTTGGCGTAGAACTGATGTTCCCTGAGCTTATCAAGCACCAAACGCAAGTGCTTGGCATGATCTTCCTTGTTCTTTGAGAAAACCAGAATGTCATCGAGATAGACCAAAACGAAGTCATTGGTGTAGGCGTTGAAGATGAAGTTCATCATGCGAGAGAACGTCGGAGGAGCGTTGACGAGGCCAAAAGACATGACAGTGTATTCATATGAACCAAAGCTTGTCCTGAAAGCCGTCTTGGGAATATCTTGCTCACGGATTCGAATCTGATGATAACCCATATGGAGATCAAGCTTGGAGAATACTTGGGCACCTTTGAGTTGTTCAAACAGATCATTGATGTTGGGAAGTCGGTATTTGTTCTTGATGGTCTTCTTGTTCACTGGACGGTAATCAACACAAAGTCGGTCCGTTCCATCCTTCTTCTTCACAAAAGAAACACCACAACCCCACGGAGAAGAACTAGGCCGGATGAGACCCATTTTCTCTTGAATATTGAGTTGCTTCTTCAGCTCCTTCAACTCTTCAGGTCCGAGCTTGTAAGGACGTTTGCACACAGGTTCCGTGCCAGGCTCAAGATCAACAATGAATTCAACTGGCCGGTGCGGAGGCATTCCTAGAAGCTCTTCTGGAAAGACGTCTTGATATTCGCAAACGACTGGAATTTGCGAGATGGCATCGAGTTCACCCTTCTCGTTGAGAGAAAACAGATGGATGGTATTATCCCGAGTGGCAAAGACAATTACATCCTCAGACGAATGAGTCAATTGAATTTGCCCGGCTGCACAATCAAGCTGAGCCTTGTGCTTAGAAAGCCAATCCATCCCAAGGATAAGATCAATATCCGAGTTACCAAGAACCATCGGAGAAGCCAGAAACTTGAAATCACCCATCATGATAGAAACATCCGGAATCTCGTGATTAGCGAGCAAACATTTACCCGGAGAGACAACTGGTAACGGTTTATGCATAACTTGGGAAGTCAACTCATGCTTAGATGCAAAAGGTTTCGAGATGAAGCAATGTGATGCACCAGTGTCAAAAAGAACTTTTGCAGGAATATCATTAACAGGAAGGTTACCCATGATCACATCTGACGAGTCCTCTGCCTGAGCTGCATTCATCAAATTGACCTTGGCGTGCTTGGGGTTATGCTTGACCACAGCTGTACTTGCCGATCTGACAGGAGGAGGAGGAGGAAGACGCCTCTGGTTGAAACACTTGTTGGCATAGTGACCCTTCTGTTGGCACTTGTTGCACGTGACCTCTGAAAGCGGACGGTGATACAGAGCACTCGATCTTGGAGCTTGAGACGAAGTCTTGTTCTGAAAGCCAGGGTTGGGTGGGTGGGAAGAACCACTGCCACCTTTGCTCTTCTGCTGAAACGGCTGACGGAACAGAGGAGGAGGAAGCCAAAACTTCTGCTGCTTGGCCACTTGAGTAGAGGAAGAAGGAGTAACATCTCTGGCTCGCTTCATGGAAGCATCACACCTCAACTGAGTAGCCTCTTGCTTAAGTGCCATGTTGTAGAACTCATCGTATCTCAAGGGCTCAAAGAGAACAAGAGCTAGCTGAATTTCTTCTCTGAGACCACCCCTGAACTGATATATCATTCTCTTCTCATCAGGGACGTCCTGCTTGGCAAAGTGGGCGAGCTTCTGGAACAACTTGTTGTAGTCATAGACAGACAAAGAGCCTTGCTTCAGGTTGCGTAATTCCTCACGCTTGCTTTCAACCACGCTCTGAGGGATATGATGAGCTTTGAAGTCTTGATGGAATTCATCCCAAGTAATCACACGGCCTCCTCTGGAATCCTTGTACTGCTGGAACCATTCTGCAGCTTGGTCTATGAGTTGGAAGGAAGCGAACTTGACAAAGTCCTCAGGTCTGACGTTATTGCACTCGAAATGCTTGCACAGATCCACGAGCCAATCGTCAGCATCAGTTGCCTCAACATAATTGCTGAAAGTCTTTGGCCCGTTAGCAAGGAACTGGTTGAGTGTAGCAAAGTGATTCTGATTGCTGCCTTGATTCCCTTGGTTGCCTTGATTGCGCTCTTGAAGAATTTGCATGATCAACTGTGTGTTTGCATTGGTTGCGGCCATCACGGCTTGCCATGCCTCCGGAGGAGGTGGAGGTGGTGGCGGATCAGGTTTCGGAGTCGTGCGCGTTGGAGGAGCCATCCTGAAGAGGTTGACCACCATTAGCACATTGATCGACAAATATTGAAGCTGAATCCAACGGAATGAAAATTGCAACATATAGTCTTCACATCCGAACAAAATGAACGAATGCATTCCTCTTGAAATGGTCACATATCCATAAATTGAGAAGCCACGTAGAATTAAGGTAGAGAAATAAATCAACAAGGTACGGATCAAGAACGAATAATCGGTAAGAAATCCCAATCTCAAACCAATATCCGTGGAAGAAGAACTAGAGCTACTTGAATTCCCACCTATGAAACTCCCGAACCTTTCCAGTTATGCAATCAGGTGTTGGGGATACAGGGGAAGCATAATATCTCACCCAAACTAGCAAATCCTACATCCAGCTATATCCATCCTTCAACACATAACCAAGAAACCTTCAGAAACCATCTACCTCAACCTTCGAAAAGCATCCGTTATACAAGTTATGGCGATACTCCCGAACTCCCGCCCCAGTACTGGGTGGCGTCGAGGTTATCTCGCCAACGAACTGCATAAAAGAGATTTTCGATGTCGGCGTACTAAACTCAGGTATTCCAGAACTGCAACGATAAAATTATGATGACAACACCTTAGAGCTCAACTCCCCAGGACACTTCCACTAAACCCCTGACAGGAGGCACCAAGACAATGTTCTCATCATAGAACCATCGGAATGATTCCAAGATACCCGCGTGATCCTAAATTTTTTTAGTGAAATTTGAGAAGAGAATAGTCAAAACTCTACGTCAGGATGCCTTACCAGAGCGATAAGGAGACTGGGAAGTAAAAATAATTCCTAAACTCTCCGATATATAATTCCTAAAAGACTCAAAACATTTTTCTAGACACAACTCGGCCGCGAAAAATGATCAAGCAATGGGGCTCCTAAGGTCGGGGGAGGCTCTGATTACCAACTTGTAACACCCTCGATGCGACTATATCTCCCACGTGTCGAGGCACGACTTAGAGGCATAATCGCATTGAAGGTATATGTCGCAAGTTAGGCAATCTTCACAACATCCCATGTAATATTATAATGAAAGGGGAGATAACATAGTTGGCTTACACTCGCCACGTCAATCAAGTACATAAATAACATTACATCATCCAAACACTAATGGCCCGACTACGGCGCCAAAATAAAAGAGAACCCAACATGGGACAATAGTCCCATTCACCCCCAACTGGGCACCACTACTGATCATCGGGAAAGGAAACATAGTAACGTTGAGAGTCTTCGTCGAACTCCCACTTGAGCTCATATGCGTCTCCTGGAGCGGAATCATCAGGCCCTGCATCTGGTGTAATAGTAAACTGTGAGCCAGAGGGACTCAGCAATCTCGCACCCTCGCGATCAAGACTATTTAAGCTTATAGGTATGGCAAGGTAATTATGTGGGGCTGCAGCAAGCGACTAGCAAAATATGGTGGCTAACTTATTCGCAAAAGAGAGCAAGAAGAGGAGGCAAAGCGCGAGCGAGAAACTAGAGAGCAACCTGCGCAAACATAACTCCAACACCGTGTCCACTTCCCGGACTCCGCCGAGAAGAGGCCATCACGGTAACACACTCAGTTGATTCATTTTAATTAAGTTAAGGTACAAGTTATCTACAACCGGACATTAACAAATTCCCATCTACCCATAACCGCGGGCACGGCTTTCGAAAGTTCAATCCCTGCAGGGGAGTCCCAACTTAGCCCATGACAAGCTCTCACAGTCAACGAAGGAATAGACCTCCTCCCAAGACGTTCCGATCAGACTCGGTATCTCGGTAATTCAAGACACTTCGACAGGTTAAGACAAGACCAGCAACACCGCCCGAATGTGCCAACAAATCCCGATAGGAGCTGCACATATCTCTTTCTCAGGGCACACTCAGATTGTCCAAACTTCCAGTAGACCAGCCCAGAGTTGCCCCTGGTAGCCACCGGCGGCTGACGGTTTGGACCAACACTCAGAGGAGCACTGGCCCGGGGGGGGGGGGTTAAAATAATGATGACCCTTGAGTCTATAGAACCCAAGGGAAAGAAAAGGCTAGGTGGCGAATGGTAAAACCAATGTTGGGCATTGCTGGAAAAGCTTTAATCAAGGCGAACTATCAAGGGGTTCCCATTATAACCCAACCGCGTAAGGAACGCAAAATCCGGGAACATAACACCGATATGACGGAAACTAGGGCGGCAAGAGTGGAACAAAACACTAGGCAAGAGGCCGAGCCTTCCACCCTTTACCAAGTATATAGATGCATTAAGATAACAAGATAATATGATGATATCCCATCAAGTAAATAAATGTTCCAACAAGGAACGGCCTCCAATCTTCACCTGCAACTAGCAACGCTATAAGAGGGGCTGAGCAAAGCGGTAACATAGCCAATCAACGGTTTTCTAGGACATGGTGGGTTAGAGGTTTGACATGGCAATTTGGGAGGCTTGCAAGCAAGTGGTAGGCATTATAGCATTGGCATAGCAAAAGAGCGAGCAAACTAGCATAGCAAAGATAGTAATGATTTCGAGGGTATGATCATCTTGCCTGCACAGTTATCAGAGTTGACTGGATCCTCGAAAGCAAAATCAACGGGATCCTCATTAGCAAACTTGTCTCCCGGCTCTACCCAAACAAGACAAAACAACCAACAAGGATACAATCAACCATGTGCAAACTCAAACAACGCAATGCAAAGATAGTATGCTATGCGGGATGCGACGCGGGATGCGAAATGCATGAACCTGGCCTCAACATGGAAATCCAAGTGTTCCACTGGAAAGATGAGATGAAATCGCTTCAAAACGATATAAAGAACACCGGAATCGGAGTTACGGTTTGGAAATGGCAAGCGATTCAAAAATGACACCAGTCTGCGATTTACAGCAAGTAGCCATCTAAATGCAATGAGATGAACATGCTACAGCACCCAAACATGACAACAAAATACATGGCAGGGATGCACACAAGATGCTTAACAAAAGTCTAACACTGAGCTACGGCCAAATCATCCATTAACAGGTTCAAACAAGCATGGCAAAAATGCATATGACAAACAGATCTCAGACTTAGTGAAATTAACACTTGTCTGGAATTTCAGATCAACTAGCCCTCTTCGGAGCAAAAAAACTACATGCTACAGGAACTGAACATGGAAAAGTAAAGCATGGCATGGAGCTACTCAAAGAGCTTAACAAAAGTCCCTTAGTGACCTTGAGCCAAAAGGGATCAGAAAATACAATTGCAAGCATGTGAACATAGCAAAAACATAATCTGTTTTCAGACTTAGTGAAAAACTGACACATGCTGAAACATAACTCAAGTAGGCATGTTTACGAGCTCGATGCACTCACTACGGTGCAAGTCATGGCAAGAAAAGCATACATCCATGAAGAAGGCACAAAATGCAAGCTAGACATGGTAAGAACAATAGCATAGCATGCACGGATCAACTACAACATCACCGGCAAAATTGCAAACAAGTTGACAATCTGACTAGATTCACAAAGTAGCAAAAGTAGAGCTCGATCGACTCAAGCTAGGGTGCTCCATAATTGCAAACAAAGGCATGGACGGATAGAGCACTACAATATTAACAAAACATCCTTACTGATCATCCTCAAAAGAGGCACGGATCACTAGGAAACAACATGAACATATGGCATCATGAGCTAAACAAATCAAGGACTTAGTGGAATTGCTAAGTCCCTGAAAACAGAATTAGCAAGTGCACCACTTTGCAAGCTTGCACAAGTCACCACACACATCACAAAAATACATGGGTTGCACCTCTAGAAAGATGACAAAACCCTTAACAAAACATATGTAGAGCACATGAGCATATCATGCACACATTAATCATGGCAAAAATGACAAAAACCTAAATGGAGTAGCAGATCTGACAATTATCTCAAGTAGCCCTCTTCTAACAGCATTTCGGGCATCAAGATGAACTCAAATGAAAATGATGCAATGGATTGAAATGATGTACTCTCTGAGATGAACATTTTGATATGCTATATGCATGAATTGGAGCTACGGATGCAAAGTTACGATGCGACGAACATAGGCATATGGATCTAGGATTTTTGGGACAGTGAAAAAGAGGGGTCAACCCTAGGTTCTTCTCAGATCCAGATCGGGGCGCGGTTCCCGAAGTCCGTCGGAGTCTCGCCGGAATTGATGGATGCGGTGGCCGGGGACGCTGGAGAGGAGCTCGGGGAGGCCGACGATGGCACCACGGCGGCGTGGCGCAAGGACGGAGGCGGGGCGCGCCTCGGTTCGGCGGAGGAGCGGGCTGGGAGGCGGCGGTCAGCGGCCGGAGCGGAGCTCGCCTTCGCCGGCGACGAGGAACTGCGGGGCGGCGCCAGTGGACTTGGGCGGCGGGGAAGGACGGCGCTGCGGGCGCGGGATCCGGCGGGCGCGCGAGTGCGGCGGCGGGCCGCTCAGGGCCCGGGCGGGCCTGCCTCGGGCCCCGCGGGCCGCGGCGGCGCGCTGAGGAGAGAGAGGGATGCGGCGCTGAGGTGGCGCGAGGGGAGTGGTCAAACGGAGCGGTGGAGCTGAGGTGGCGGCCTCCTATTGGTGGGAGTGAGGTGGCCGGCGAGATGGACACGTCCGGCGCGGCGTGGACGCGTCCGGCGGTGCGAGAGGAGAAGTTTTAGGGTTCATCCGCGAAAATTTCGGGGATGGCCACATATATATAGGTAGACGGAGCTAGGAGAGTCCAAATGAGGTGCGGTTTTCGGCCACGCGATCGTGATCGAACGATCTAGATGATGGAGCGGAGTTTGGTGGGTTTTGGGCCAAATTGGAGGGGTGTTGGGCTGCAACACACACAAGGCCTTTTCGGTCCCTCGGTTAACCGTTGGAGTATCAAACGAAGTCCAAATGATACGAAACTTGACAGGCGGTCTACCGGTAGTAAACCAAGGCCACATGGCAAGTCTCGTTCCAATACGGAAATGTTTAATCCCCACACACGAAAGAAAGCTAGAAATGACCACCGGAGGAGAACGAAGCGCCGGAATGCAAAACGGACAACGGGGAAAATGCTCGAATGCATGAGACGAAGACATATGCAAATGCAATGCACATGATGACATGATATGAGATGCATGACAATGATAACAACACACGGAGACAAAGACCCGAACCCGAGAAAATAAATATAACTTAACGCTGGAAACGGCAAGAGTTGGAGTAAAAATTGGGAAAGTGACATCCGGGGTGTTACATGGGCCACGAAAGCGGTCTCCTCCTGAGGCTTGGCCACTGAGCTCCGAGGGGCCCGCTCCGTCACAGGCGAACGCAAGGCGCACTCCTCCGCCCGTGCCAGGGTTGCCGCGGCCGCGACAGATCGCGTGGCCTCTGACCTCCCGGCTTGCTCCTTTCTCTTCTTCACCACGGGTTTCAGCCTGGTTACCAGGAAGAGAGTACCGTCGGCATGGCATTGCGGATGGAAAACAAAAACAATGTAAGATGCTTACTTGCCAGGGCGATGTATGCCCTTTTTCTGGCCAGGACCGCGGCACCCCTGAACTTCCTGAGCGCGGGCCTCATCGCGCCCTGAGGATCAGCCGGGCGCACGGCGGCTGGCCTCGGAGTGACGGCGACGGACGACAAGGCGGGCGCGTCGCTCCGAGGCAGCGAAGCTGCCTCCCCTTCTTAAGTGCCCCATGGCTCAGCCTCCTCAGGGGGTACCCCGGACCTCGTAGCGACCCCGGTGGAACACGGGGACCCCCTCGGCCAAGTGCTCAGCGGCGTCTCATCGTCGGTGAAGTCACGAAGGAGCACGCTCTGCGACGGATGAGATATTTCCTCTGCATCGTCCATGGTTTCCTTCGAGTCCTCCTCCTCCCACCCCTCCTCAGAACTCTCTCCAAAATACACCGACACCGGGAAGTTGGGGAGCTTGGGTGGCACGAGCCCTAGCTCATTGAAGACGGGCTGGCGGTGGCCAGCTCTGCCCTGTCGCCCCGGTGGTCCAATGGGAGGTACGCTGCCGGGAGGCTGCCTAGATCCTTCTCAAGCAAGGTGTGCATGGCCTTTGTCGGCATTCTGGGAACGAGGGTACCTAGACTTGCCTGCCTGCGGCCCATGACGTGGCTCTGTCGATGGCCCGGTACGACCCGGCTTCAACATCGACAATTCAAGACCCATGCGAGGGGCCAAGACTCACGAGGTGAATGACAGCAAGACCTCCCCGGGGGCGGCTTCCCCAGGCTGGCTCCCAAGGAGCGGAGATATCTATGCAAGGTGCACCTCGCGAGGTTCAGATGACGTGAGCCATGATGACCAAGGTCAGGCGGGCGCCATCCGGCACAGTATAACAGTTTCCTATTTGGTGCGAAAGAGGCAAGCACAGGTGCGGAGTCCCAATGAATCAGCTAAAGGTTTCCATTCCGGTGCAACAAGACCAAGACCGTCAGGACGGCAGGACGGAGGTCATTGCAGAGCCCACCGCGACATCACAACTAGTAGCTTTTGCAGGCAAAGACTACTTTTGTCAGGATAGCATGTACTAGTTGTCTCCCTTCAAATTTGCCCGTTGTGGGATCCCTTCCCACCTGGCATTTGGGAAGAGGAACAAGGCCACTATAAATAGGACTTAGCCACCACCATAGGAGGGGATGGATGATCGAGATCATCCTCTCACCCACCAGCTCATCGAGCACAAGAACACCTCACCTCCTGAGGGTGTTCTGCCCTTGTACTAGTTCTTGTGCAGCCCCTCGAGGCCTATCCACCACAAAGCAAGATTGGGTTTTAAACCGCAAGGTGGCTCGAACCTGGGTAAACTGTTGTGTCTCTTGTCCATTAGGTTCGTCAAGCTAGGCCGTGGGATCAGTGGGCTGGCAGACTGGGGACAACGAGTTCTTCGCACGCACCCCAGAGTTCGAACATATCAAGGTTCTGTGGAACCCCAAATCTGACATTTGGCGCGCCGGGTAGGGGTGCGTCGGACCCTTTCTTCTTCCACACGGTCCGCCATCGCCCTGCAGTTCCGATGGCTGACGATCTGATGGCTCACGCCGAGCACTGGGCTGCTTGTCCCGCCCGGGCAGTGCCGTCCACCCAAGAGGACCTCCACTCCGTGCTCCAGGAGGCCCACACGCTTGCCCAATGCTGGCGGACGCGGGCGGCGTGGGCCGGCGCCATCTGCCCTCGAACCGCGGTATACGCGTGCCACCACATGATCTTCGGGCTACGCCGCAGCGACGGCATTGCACACTCGTCGGGAGCAGGCAAACGTGCGAGCTGCGCTCATTGTAGCGCGTGAGCTATTGCGTTGCAGGTTGCAGGAGGGCAGCTGCGACGCCCTACTCGAGCGAGTCGCCGAGCTGCTTGACGCCGCCTACAGAGGTGCGGCACCCTTCTGCTCCCTACCCACGCCGCAGGTTATGGCAGGAGCGCGCATGGGACGCTGGCGTGCCCGTGCGCCCCCCGGAGTGCGTGGGGGATTCGACAACATCGACATGGCCCGCAGCGCCACTCATCCTACCACGACTGCGCCGCCTCCAGATGAGGCAAGCTCTGGCGGCCCCGTGCGGGGCCGCGCTGGGATGTCACCCCATGGCCATCTGGGCCAGACACTGGGCCTGGAAGCCCAAGGCGCAGGGCACCCAGGCGATGGCCTCGGCACGGCAACTTCGGGCACCTACGTGCCCCGCATGATGGACCTGGAGTACATGCCGGGGGAAGGCCCCATCTCGTTCCCCGAGCCAGGCTGGGCAGAATGGACCCGAGAGGCTGGGGCATTCCACGAGCCGCCCGTAAGCTTCGTCGACCCCTTCAACGACAATAACGACTAGGTACAGTCGATACCTCAAGAGCATTCTTACGCTAACCATGGACCGCAGGTGAACCAGGCCACAGTAGCGGCGGGAGACCCCAGGGTGGTGGCTCCGCTCCCGGCAGGAGTGGCGCACTAGGGGCTGCATGGGAGGGTCCCGAAGCAAGAGCCTCCCCCTGCCGCATGGAGCAAGGGATCGCATGGAGGTAGGTCCTCTGCCGGGGAAGGCACCTGTGAGCCCTTCCCCCCGGCAGAGGGCCCGTGGTTGCCGAGGGCGCCGTCAGTGTCCCCCTTGCCCCTTGGTCTCGTCCTGGTTTCCAAACACCCCAACGGTGCTCGGGGGAGGTGCAGGGCGGGCCCTTGTCAGGCGACATGAAGCAAGGCTCACGCCTATGAAGGTCTCCGCTCGTGACACTCTCACGTAATAATGAGTGGGGTTGTACACGCCCCGGAGCCTCCTGAGTGCCGCCCTCGGGCCTTACGGGGGCTCCCACCCACGTCCAAATGGAAGCACCATGCTCGGCACTAGCCGTCGACACTGTCCCCCAATGACTATGCTCACACCCAGTGAAAGCACTTAGTTCCATGCTGGTGAGACGACAAGAAGACTAGCGAGGTGCCAGACGCGGCCATTTGCTCTTACTCCTTTTTCTGTAACTCGATTCGCCGCCTTTTTGGATTGAAATTCGAAGTTCCTTGTGTTTGTCATAATTGGGGGGAAGTCTTTCTTGATTTGTGTCGGTTTCTTGCTTTCTGGTTGTGTGTTTTACTGTGAGGGTCACACCTGCTACCCTCCCCATGCGAGTGCCCCGCAACCGGGGGCTGGGCTTGGTATGGCGCGCCAAGCACAGTCAGGTCGGCTCGAGCGACGGCAAGGCCCCTCGGGCCAAGGATGCAATTCCGCGGGATCACGACGCGCATACCCTGACTTGGTCTGGCATTCGTTCCTCGCGAGGCTCTCTTGGACGGGCCAACAGGCCCCTCGGGAGACCTAAAACCTTGCGAGCCCCGAAGAGCTCGCCTTAGAAGGAAGGCACATCTGCGACCTCAAGACCCGCTCAAGGCCTACTAAAAGCAAGATAAGTATCAACAATAACCCTGCCCGGGGGCTCGCAAGCTCGCGACAGCACATTTCAAGTCCTACTTTAAAAGGCAGGACATTGCTTTATACATTACAAGGGGACCCCCCCTCCAAAATGCTCTCATGCCCTGCAGGGACGGGTCCAAGTTTTTGCGTACACGTCAAGGCAAAAGGAATGTAGGCCTAACTGGACGCGCTACCTCCAGTACCGTCATGGTCGCCTTCGTCCACGCTACCTACGTTGCCACTGATGTCATCTTCATCATCGTCATCCACGCCATCTTCATCCGCCACGATCACCGCCGTGTCATCCTCGGGGGAGAATGATATGTCTCCATCGTATCTACTTTTCCAAACACTTTGCCCTTGTTTTGGACTCTAACTTGCATGATTTGAATGGAACTAACCCGGACTGACGCTGTTTTCAGCAAAATTGCCATGGTGTTATTTTTGTGCAGAAATAAAAGTTCTCGGAATGACCTGAAAATCAACGGAGCATTATTCTAGAACATATAATGAAGATTGGAAGGAAGATCCACGTCAGGGGGGCCTCCACCTATCCCCAAGGGTGGGGGCGTGCGCTACCCCCTGGGCGCGCCCCTGCCTCGTGGGCCCCCTAACGCTCCACCGACCTCAACCCTGACTACATATATTCACTTTCGGGGGAAAAACTAGGGAGAAGGATTCATCGCGTTTTACGATACGGAGCTGCTGCCAAGCCCTAAACTCTCTCGGGAGGGCTGATCTGGAGTCCGTTCGGGGCTCCGGAGAGGGGAATCCGTCGCCATCGTCATCATCAACCATCCTCCATCACCAATTTCATGATGCTCACCACCGTGCGTGAGTAATTCCATCGTAGTCTTGCTGGATGGTGATGGGTTGGATGAGATTTATCATGTAATCGAGTTAGTTTTGTTAGGGTTTGATCCCTAGTATCCACTATGTTCTGAGATTGATGTTGCTATGACTTTCCTATGCTTAATGCTTGTCACTAGGGCCCGAGTGCCATGATTTCCGATCTGAACCTATTATGTTTTCATCAATATATGAGAGTTCTTGATCCTATCTTGCAAGTCTATAGTCACCTACTATGTGTTATGATCCGGCAACCCCGAAGTGACAATAATCGGGACCACTCCCGGTGTTGACCGTAGTTTGAGGAGTTCATGTATTCACTATGTGTTAATGCTTTGGTCCGATACTCTATTAAAAGGAGGCCTTAATATCCCTTAGTTTCCAATAGGACCCCGCTGCCACGGGAGGGTAGGACAAAAGATGGCATGCAAGTTCATTTCCATAAGCACGTATGACTATATTCGGAATACATGCCTACGTTACATTGATGAACTGGAGCTAGTTCTGTGTCACCCTAGGTTATGACTGTTACATGATGAACCGCATCCGGCATAATTCTCTATCACCGATCCATTGCCTACGAGCTTTCCATATATTGTTCTTCGCTTATTTACTTTTCCGTTGCTATTGTTATCATCACTATAAAACACCAAAAATATTACTTTTGCTACCGTTACCTTTTGCTACCATTACCACTACTATCATATTACTTTGCTACTAAACACTTTGCTGCAGATATTAAGTTTCCAGGTGTGGTTGAATTGACAACTCAGCTGCTAATACTTGAGAATAATCTTTGGCTTCCCTTGTGTCGAATCAATAAATTTGGGTTGAATACTCTACCCTCGAAAACTGTAGCGATCCCCTATTGTGACGCCCGGATAATTAGGCTACAGTAATCCCACATTAACGATGCCACATCACCTCGGTTATTGTTGCTAATCTCGCGTTAGTTCGAAACCGATTCAAATTCAAATTCAAAATCAAGCAAACAATAAAAGTTTTCAAATATTAAAACTAAAATGTTCAATAAATAGTAGATAAATCAGAGGCTATGATAAAATTGTAAACAACATTATTGAAATTTGATAAGTGACTTAAACAACCTCAAACAGTGGCTGAAAGCATTATTTACTAACCTTTTTATTAATATAAAATAAATATGAAATGATAATTTACCCAAACTAGTTTTTGGTGGTAGGATATATTGTGCTGTGATTTGTGGGCCAACTATCATATTTTACAAAACTCATTTGGTGCCCAAACAATTAGCCAAAACAGAAAAGGAAAGAAATAAAAGAAAGTATAAATAAAAAGAAAGGCCTGGCCTTTACTGTGCCATCGAGCCTAAGTGCTAAAGTGCACAAAGGCCCAGCCCATGTCGGCCTTCCACTTCACTGGACAAGAGGGAAGGAAGAGCCATGGCCGTGGCCTCTGCTCGACCGTCCACACGCCCGATGTCGCCGTGCCGGCCATCCCCTGCGTCGTCGTCGACCTACAAGGCTCCCTCGGCATAGTGGACGAACCCTAGCCCCCTCCTTTATTCCCCCCTTGCGCCCCTCACTCCCTCTCCCATGTTTGCAAGACGCCACCATCGTCGCCTACTTCGTCGCCTTCGTCCATGCCCACCGGAACACCGTCGTCGTCCTCGCAGCTAGTGCCGTCCCCGAGCGTTGAGAGGATGTCGAGGAGATGCGCCACATCCTCCTCGTCGCCTACATGGAGCATCGCAACCGGGTTGCCTTGGAGCCTCACCATCGTCCTCGCCTTCCCCCCCCCCCCCGACTGCGACGCCTCGATCTGCCGGCCCAAGAGCTTCCCCGGCCTCGTCGCCCCCTCCACGACCTCCCACTGTGTCCCGAGGGTCACCGCCGTCCACTACTTCGACTGATGCATCACGTTGGAGCTCGGAGCCACCGCAACGCCCACGTCGTCGCCGTCTTCCTCCTCTGCTCCGACGAGCTTCGCCGCCGATTCCGCCGCACCGAACCCTCCTCGAGCATGCTTGAGCACATCTGTAGGAGCACTGTGAGCCTGCTCTTCTTTCCCCTCTCCTCTGAGCTCAATCTCGAGCTCCTAGCTCGCCTCACCGTCGTCGCCGTATCTCGTCACCGCCGCGCGCACAGCTACCGCAGCCCACGCTCGAGCACATCATCGTGCTCAGCATCGCCGTAGGAACCCGGAGCGACCATCCGTTGGACCTACCGTGCCCAGCATAGTCGTTCCCCGTCGCGTCCGACTCCGGCGTCCGCCAAACTCGACGCCGGCGCCGTCTACGGCCGCCCCAGGGCCGGCCACCGCCATGGTTCGTTGCAGCTCCTCGCTCTCGACCAAACGCACCCCCCCACACATCCTACCTTGCCCCGTAGCGCCGTCCCCGATGAGGCCCGTAGCTCGCCACCGCCTTAGCTCCTCGTCGGCACCTTTTCCCGCAGCTCTAGCTCCGGCCGGCCTCACCACGCGATGCGACATGCTCTCCCCGTTCGAACGCGCCCGCCCGCACCTATTTTGGCTACCGGACGGTGAAACCCGGCACACGGCCGCGCTCTCCGCTGCGGATTTGGTCGCCGAAGCTAGCTCTGGCGCCACCGCTGACCTGGCCGACCGGGGCCACTCCCCGAGTCACTGACCAGTGGGCCCGGGGCCCCCTTTCGACCAGTTGACTAAGTCAACTGTGCTGACTGGCTGGCCCAGTCACTCACATGTGGGCCCCGCGCTAATTTAACTGGTTTTGTAGATAAATATAAGGTTATTTAAATTGTTAATTAACTAATTAGCTAATCAGTCTTTGACTAATGGGACCCACACCCTATTTAATCTGTAACAAGTTAGTTAGTCCCTAATTACCTAATGTGAGTCTGACCAGTGGGGCCCACTGGTCAGGTTTGACCTGGTCAGCTGGGCTCGACCTGCTGATGTCACACCTATGTCATGATGACGTCATCGTTTTCTATTCTGGATAATTCGAATTTAAATAAATAATTAAATTCTAGAAATTCTTTAAAACTTTGAAAATTCATATAAAATAAACCGTAACTTGGATGGAAAAACTTTGTACATGAAAGTTGCTCAAAACGACGAGACAAATTCGGATACGCACCCCGTTCATCCGCCACACATCTCTAGTATAGCAAACACGCAACTTTCCCCTTTGATTCATCTGGCCAAAAACGCGAAACACCGGGGATAGTTACCCGGATGTTTCCCTCCTTCACCGGTACCACCTCATATCGCGTTAGGGCACCCCTAGCACCGCTACTTGTCATGTCATGCATCGCTATGCATCTGTTTGCTTAATATTTATTGTTTCTTCCCCCTCTTCTCTCTCTAGACACCGAGACTGACGCCGCTGCTACCCAGTACGACTACGGTGTTGACGACCCCTCTCTCTTGCCAGAGCAACTAGGCAAGCCCCCCCTTTGATCACCAGATATCGCCTATTCTTCTCTCTACTGCTTGCATTAGAGTAATGTAGCATGTTACTTCTTTCTGTTATCCTATCCTGATGCATAGCCTGTCCTTGCTACTACTGTTGTAACCTTTACCTGCAATCCTAAATGCTTAGTATAGGATGCTAGATTATCATCAGTGGCCCTACACTCTTGTCTGTCTGCCATGCTATACTACTGGGTCGTGATCACTTCGGGAGGTGATCACGGGCATATGCTATATACTTTATACTGTTACATTACTTATGATACTGTTCGGAGATGGGGGCTGAAGGGGCAGGTGGCTCCATCCCGGTAGAGGTGGGCCTGGGTTCCCGACGGCCCCCGACTGTTACTTTGTGGTGGAGTGACAGGGCAGGTTGAGACCATCTAGGAGAGAGGTGGGCCTGGCCCTTGTCGGCGTTCGCGGATAGTTAACACGCTTAACGAGATCTTGGTATTTGATCTGAGTCTGGCCACTGGCCTATATGCACTAACCATCTACGCGGGGACAGTTATGGGCACTCGACATCGTGGTATCAGCCGAAGCCTTTATAACGTCAGTGACTGAGCGGCGCGCGCTGGACTGGACCGTAAGCCTTCTCTTGTATTAAGGGGGCTAGTTCTGCTTCCGGCCGCGTACGCAACATGCAGGTGTGCAATGGGTGATGGGCCCAGACCCCTGCGCCATAGGATTTAGACCGACGCGCTGACCTCTCTGTTGTGCCTAGGTAGGGCTGCGACGTGTTGATCTTCCGAGGCCGGGCATGACCCAGAAAAGTGTGTCCAAACAAAGGGGATCAAGCGTGTTGGGGAATGTGGTGCACCCCTGCAGGGAAGTTAATCTATTCGAATAGCCGTGATCTTCGGTAACAGGACCACTTGGAGTTGTACCTTGACCTTATGACAACTAGAACTGGTTACTTAATAAAACACACCCTTCCAATTGCTAGATACAACCCGGTGATTTCTCTCTAACAGGGTGACGAGGGGAGGATCATCGGTTAGGATTATGCTACACGATGCTACTTGGTGAACTTACCATATACTCTCTTCTCATTCTGCAAGATGGAGGTGGCTAGAAGCGTAGTCTTCAATAGGAATAGCTATCCCCCTCTTATTTCGGCATTCTGCAGTTCAGTCCACATATGATACCCTTATTCCATTTGATACCAATGCATACATATGTAGTGTAGCTCCTTGCTTGCGAGTACTTTGGATGAGTACTCATGGTTGCCTTGCTCCCCCTTTTCCCCCTTCCTATACCCGATTGCTGCGACTAGCCGATGGAGTCCAGGAGCCAGACGCCACTGTCGATGACGACTACTACTACTCGGGAGGTGCCTACTACTATGTGCAGCCCGTTGACGATGACCAGGAGTAGTTTAGGAGGATCCCAGGCAGGAGGCCTGCGCCTCTTTCGATCTGTATCCCAGTTTGTGCTAGCCTTCTTAAGGCAAACTTGTTTAACTTATGTCTGTACTCAGATATTGTTGCTTCCGCTGACTCGTCTATGATCGAGCTCTTGTATTCGAGCCCTTGAGGCCCCTGGCTTGTAATATGATGCTTGTATGACTTATTTTATTTGTAGAGTAGTGTTGTGATATCTTCCCGTGAGTCCCTGATCTTGACCGTACATATTTGCGTGTATGATTAGTGTACGATTGAATCGGGGGCGTCACAAGTTGGTATCAGAGCTGACTGCCTGTAGGACTCCCCCTTCCACACTCCTTGGCGAAGTCGATTCTAGACATTACAAAACTTTTTACTAACATGGATGTGTGCCTTACAGGCCCACATCGCCATCTGGGTGGTATTAGGATCTTTTACTCCTCGATCCTTACTCCGGGATTCTAATCTCTCTTCTATTCGGGTTAAATGATTTTGCTAACTCTAACTCTAGGTTCTCATAATTACTTTCTTCCGGAGAGTCCCTTATTACAGATGATCGCCTGCTGCACCAGAAGATTTCGAAGATACTCTCCGATATTCTCTCGAGGCTTTGTGCCCATTGCTTTTGCAATTCCCTACCACCGAAACATCCCTATGGATAAATACTTACACATGTCGTCTGTCGTTCTTACTTTTATTGCCAGTCGATCTTGTTATTACAAGATACCCCGAGAATACTTTGTGCCTACTGCCTTGTAGTTCCTTGCCCCAGAAATACCCCTACAGATAATTCCTTGGTCTTATCGAGTATCCACTCATTCCCAATTGTTCTTGTGTTCCACAAAAGACTTCGGAATACTATTTGATCTTTCGAAAATCATCAACAACCTGTTGTTCTTGGAATTCTTGCATACTGGCATTCCGGTTAATTCCATTGGTCTAGCTAATTACTTTAAAAACCTTTGTGATTGTCATTCTGATCCTTTTGATTCAACATGTGTGTGAATGCACACCATCATCAATTGTTCCCTGGAATTTATCCTTCCGACTCAGATGTCATTTTAAACGTGAGATGGATCTCGACCAATCAAATTTTGCCATCAATTGTGCCTCTACGGCTATTCAACTTATCCATCCCTAATTAGAGCCTTCTGATCCCTTGTCTTGGAATTGATATTTCCTTTGCATTTGAACTTTGAGTTAGTCAGTTGTTTCTATAAACTGATCTCCTTGCATTCCTTCTTCCTCTGGTTGAGTACTGATGCTCACATCAGATCCCTTGTGGACCACCAGATCCTTTGTTGGATTTTATCCGACAGCGTCCTTCATATTCTATAAGCTTGTGAGCCTTTCCTCGGATACATAATGCCTTTGGTAAATTGTATCCTCTGCTTTCCCCAGCATGCTCTACTATCGAGCTGGTGTTATTTATTCCTGAAATTGTGGTATATGCTCCTAAGATGCCTCGATGGGTTGAACCTATGCCTTCCCCAAACCGTATAAACCCGAAAGTTTTCGCGAGTCATACTCTTCTGTTGTTTCGCCGGATAAAAATTCTACACTACAGCCTCATCAAAAGGGAGAAGCAAAATGAAAGGTTATGCATTGAAGGAGTGGGAGTCGACCTTGAGCCTTTGCGTTCATGCCCATGGACCCGATGTGGAACTTATCATCGGAGCTTCTTGTAAATGATAATAATCCCCTTGTTATAAGTTCGTCCTGTATCTATGTTTGGTCCTTTGCAATCATGGTTCCGACCATATTTTCTCCTTAATACCATTTCTTAGACAAGTTGAAGTACTTGTCTTGTGCAGATCATTGCACCTGTCCAACCTTTACTTTGATCTATTGTCTAGTATTACACTATGATATCTTGATAATGTCATGGAACTGCATAACTTCTTATGGGTTCTTCATTAACTGTTATATCTCACCGATTCCAATTTTTTTGGGTTTTGGGTTGTCGTTAACTAAGAACACCGATATGTGAACCAATTCCGCATTTCCGGTTTGATAACCCTAATTAATTTTCGTTGCTTATGAGTTTAATAATCCTTCAAGTCATTCCTAGCCTGATCGGCTATACCATTATTGGGCTAAAATTTAACTGTGCTACCTGGTCCTTCTTCACGGAGCACAAATTTCGATAGTAAGCTAATCTTACGTCGATCTTCTTTGCCATATCATTTGTCCTTGAATAGCAAACTTGATTTCGAGTTTGTGTCGTGCCCATGGTTCTAATAACCTTTCGCTTCATCTTTCAAATTTGATGTCATCGCTGATTGACTACATCTTCATGGAATCTCTCGACAATTTTGTCGTGATCATCATCAACATTCTGAGCTCTTACAGGATATCAATCGAATTCGTGTTGAGAAATACCATCCCTGCCCATCGATGATTTGTGTGTTCATCAACAACATTCTTGCCTTCCCTCAAACACAAACTTGTTCGTGTTTTGTGTTATACCTGGAGATCCTTGCTATCCAGCAATTATTCTTCTTTACCTTGGAGTATTACCATCTTTTATGTCAAGAATGTCGTGAGAATTTCACCACCTCTTATGAATTCTTGGTACAAGTGATACTTCTTGCCATTTCCGTTCATTCCTTGGTCCCCGTGTTGTTTCTAACCAGAAAACCGACAATTGAACTATGATGTGCGAATTCAAAAGTTCTAGAAACCCTATTGCTTTGAAGTTAATGGTCAACATTACATTCTTAGGCCATTGGTTATCGAAACACCATTCTAACATTGATCGTACTAACTAAGCCCATATATCAGGTGCACCTTTCAGCCAATGTTTAATTGTGTATGTTTTTCCTCTAGCATACATCATTATATCATTTGATATGACAAATGTTATCTCCTTGTTCACATAAGTGTGGAAATCCATCTTTTGAAAATCTCAAGGAATTTTCGCTGAGCCAATCAGCCACCTCCTCACATCTCCTTGATTTAATGATGAACTCTTGTTTCGGAACTTGCTCCCATAGTTCATTTCCCGAGAATCTTACAATGTCATCCTGACAATATGTGTTGCACCTTTCTACTCAGGTATCCTGAATTTGAGTTATCCTAACACCAATCAGATCTGAATCTCGGTCAGATATGATGGTTGGGACATATTTGCAAGAGTTGTAACATTGGTCCTTATATATCGGTAAGGTGATGTCATCCTAGCACACCTGGCTGGAGGACCTATTGTTATCAGTTTCCTATTTAGCAAGGTTAACCATTCTTCCATGAGGAAACCGTAAGACCTATACTATATGTTGTTCCTGTTGAATCCTTTGTGTATCCAAGTTCGATCTTCGCTTGAAGACCATGTCAGTGCTATCTCGAAGCATGTCTGTGGTACTTCGATTTTTAATAAGAACACTTGAAGCACAATGCTAAATTTTCTTATCAATTATTCAAACGCCGTTGTATGGGTAATGTCATGAAATTTCTCTGCCCTTACCTAAAGAGTTCTCTACATTATATCCCGTCATGGATATCATGCTCTGCTTAACCTTGGGAAGGATATACCCTTGAAATATGTGTTTAAACACATTTTCCTTTCCATTGTTCTGTTTAATCTAATAATCATATTTTTCTTTCCATTGTTTGGTTTAACCTTTCTTGTGATCTATATGAGCTATCCAGTAATATTCTCCTGCTTATGTAAGCACCTCGGTGTACAATTCTATCAACAAGACCCTGTTACTATTGTTGATGATATTCCGATAGCCATCGATGAACGGGAACTTTGCCTATTGGTCTGCCTCGTTCAACGAGCAGGAAAATAATTCTCTTCGTCCCTTGCCCTTGGTACCGACGTTGTTGCCTACATAACTGACAGGCTACCATCTGACATGCCTTGCTATCATGACCATGCAAGATGTCACCGCTCCTACTTTTAACCCACATGGTGGGCCCATAACACACAGTTCCACATGATCGAAACCTGACTCTCCTGTTCAACCCTGTTTCTAATGGTTATTCCTCATGCTTGGCTTCGTATTTAATTCACGTGCCACCTTCCTAGTGCTCTATTCTGCTAGCAGACGCAATACTTAGTCTCGCTGCTCTGAACCCCTTTCTCACTTTGGTTTAGACTTTGAGCAAATATCTATCCGCTTGGAACCTCTTATTGTACCTTCGTACCTTACTCTTGATGTATTTTATATGTTCAAATCGAGAGATAATTTGATGCTCATTCATGGGTTAACCCCAGATTGTTTCCCTCCTAAACATTCTGTCGTGGCCGAGCTGCCCCTTACCTATTTGTAAGTACGTTGGAGTTCCCGAAGAAAAGGACGACTTCACCATGATGACCTGAAGCGGAGAAATGAAGACGTCAATGTAATGGATCGACCTCTTCAAGAAGAGTAACCAAGAGCGAGAAGGTCCGTTTGAATTTCGTAACTAGACTTTGCCCCCCTTCTCTACCTCTTAAATCTCGGGACGAGATTTCTTGTAGTGGAGGAGAATTGTGACGCACGGATAATTAGGCTACAGTAATCCCACGTTAATGATGCCACATCACCTCAGTTATTGTTGCTAATCTCGCGTTAGTTCGAAACCGATTCGAATCCAAATTCAAAATCAAGCAAACAATAGAAGTTTTCAAATATTAAAACTAAAATGTTCAATAAATAGTAGGTAAATCAGAGGCTATGATAAAATTGTAAACAACATTATTGAAATTTGATAAGTGACTTAAACAACCTCAAACAGTGGTTGAAAACATTATTTACTAACCTTTTTATTAATATAAAATAAATAGGAAATGATAATTACCCCAAACTAGTTTTTGGTGGTAGGATATATTGTGCTGTGATTTGTGGGCCAACTCTCATATTTTCCAAAACTCATTTGGTGCCCAAACAATTAGCCAAAACAGAAAAGAAAAGAAATAAAAGAAAGTATAAATAAAAAGAAAGGCCTGGCCTTTACTGTGCCACCGGGCCTAAGTGCTACAGTGCAGAAAGGCCCATCCCACGTCGGCCTTCCACTTCCCTCGACAAGAGGGAAGGCAGAGCCATGGCCGTGGCCTCTGCTCAGCCATCCACGCGCCCGGTGTCACCGTGGCGGCCATCCCCTGCGTCACCGTCGACCTACAAGGCTCCCTCAGCATAGTGGACGAACCCTAGCCCCCTCCTTTCTTCCCCCCTCGCGCCCCTCACTCCCTCTCCCACGTTTCCCCGACGCCACAATCGCCGCCTACTTCGTCGCCTTCGTCCATGCCCACCGGAACGCCGTCGTCATCCTCGCAGCTAGTGCCGTCCCCGAGCGTTGAGAGGATGTCGAGGAGATGCGCCACATCCTCCTAATCGCCTACATGGAGCGTCGCAACTGGGTCGCCTTGGAGCCTCACCAACGTCCTCGCCTCCCCCCCGATTGCGACGCCCCGGTTGACGCCTCGATCCGCCTGCCCTAGAGCTTCCCCGGCCTCGTCGCCCCCTCCACGACCTCCCACTGTGTCCCCGAGGGTCACCGCCGTCCGCTACTTCGACTGACGCATTGCGTTGGAGCTCGGAGCCACCGCAGCGCCCATGTCATCGCCGTCTTCCTCCTCTACTCCGACGAGCATCGCCGCCGATTCTGCCACACCGAACCCTCCTCGAGCACGCTTGAGCACATCTGCAGGAGCACTGTGAGCTTGCGCTTCTTTCCCCTCTCCTCTGAGCTCGATCTCGAGCTCCTAGCTCGCCTCACCGTCATCGCCGTATCTCGCCACCGCTGTCCATGTCACTGCCGCGCGCACAGCTACCGCAGCCCACGCTCGAGCACATCATCATGCTCAGCATCGCCGTAGGAACCCGGAGCGACCATCCATTGGACCTACCATGCCCAACATAGCCGTCCCCCATCGCATCCGACTCCGGTGTCTGCCAACCTCGACGCCGGCTACGGCTGCCCCAGGGCCGGCCACCGCCATGGTTCGTTGCAGCTCCTCGCTCTCGACCGAACGCACCCCCCACGCATACTACCTTGCCCCGTAGCGCCGTCCCCGACGAGGCCCGTAGCTCGCCGCTGCCTTAGCTCCTCGCTGGCGCCATTTCCCACAGCTCTAGCTCCGGCCGGCCTCACCACGCGATGCGGCGCGCTCTCCCTGTTCGAACGCGCCCGCCCGCACCTATTTTGGCTGCCGGACGGTGAAACCCGGCGCACGGCCGCGCCCTCCGCTGTGGATTTGGTCACCGGAGCTAGCTCCCGCACCACCGCTGACATGGCCGACCAGGGCCACTCCCCGAGTTACTGACCAATGGTCCCGGGGCCCCCTTTTGACCAGTTGACTAAGTCAACTATGCTGACTGGGCTGGCCCAGTCACTCACATGTGGGCCCCGCGCTAATTTAACTGATTTTGTAGATAAATATAAGGTTATTTAAACTGTTAATTAACTAATTAGCTAATCAGTCTTTGACTAATGGACCCACCCCCTATTTAATTTGTAACAAGTTAGTTAGTCCCTAATTACGTAATGTGAGACTGACCAGTGGGGCCCACTGGTTCGGTTTGACCTGGTCAGCTGTGCTTGACCTGCTGACATCACACCTATGTCATGATGACGTCGTCATTTTCTATTCTGGATAATTCGAATTTAAATAAATAATTAAATTCTAGAAATTCTTTAAAACTTTGAAAATTCATATAAAATAAACTGTAACTCGGATGGAAAAACTTTGTACATGAAAGTTGCTCAGAACGACAAGACGAATTCAGATAAGCACCCCGTTCGACCGCCACACATCTCTAGCATAGCGAACACGCAACTTTCCCCTTTGATTCATCTGTCCAAAAACGCAAAACACCGGGGATATTTTCCCGGATGTTTCCCTCCTTCACCAGTTCCACCTCATACCGCGTAGGTCACCCCTAGCACCGCTACTTGTCATGTCATGCATCGCTATGCATCTGTTTGCTTAATATTTATTGTTTCTTCCCCCTCTTCTCTCGCTAGACACTGAGACCGACACCGCTGCTACCCAGTACGACTACGGTGTTGATGACCCCTCTCTCTTGCCAGAGCAACTAGGTAAGCCCCCCCTTTGATCGCCAGATATCGCCTATTCTTCTCTCTACTACTTGCATTAGAGTAGTGTAGCATGTTACTTCTTTCCGTTATCCTATCCTAATGCATAGCCTGTCCTGGCTACTACTGTTGTTACCTTTACCTGCAATCCTAAATGCTTAGTATAGGATGCTAGATTATCATCAGTGGCCCTACACTCTTGTCCGTCTGCCATGCTATACTACTGGATCGTGATCACTTCGGGAGGTGATCACGGGCATATGCTATATACTTTATACTGTTACATTACTTATGATACTGTTCGGAGATGGGGGATGAAGGGGCAGGTGGCTCCATCCCGGTAGAGGTGGGCCTGGGTTCCCGACGGCCCCCGACTGTTACTTTGTGGCAAAGCGACAGGGCAGGTTGAGACCACCTAGGAGAGAGGTGGGCCTGGCCCTGGTCGGCGTTCGCGGATACTTAACACGCTTAACGAGATCTTGGTATTTGATCTGAGTCTGGCCACTGGCCTATACGCACTAACCATCTACGCAGGGACAATTATGGGCACTCGACATCATGGTATCAGCCGAAGCCTTCGTGACGTCAGCGACTGAGCGGCACGCGCTGGATTGGACCGTAAGCCTGCTCTTGTATCAAGGGGGCTAGTTCTTCTTCCGGCCGCGTTCGCAACGTGCAAGTGTGCAATGGGTGATGGGCCCAGACCCCTGCGCCATAGGATTTAGACCGGCGTGCTGACCTCTCTATTGTGCCTAGGTAGGGCTGCGACGTGTTGACCTTCCGAGGCTGGGCATGACCTAGAAAAGTGTGTCTGGACAAAGGGGATCGAGCATGTTGGGAAATGTGGTGCACCCCTACAGGGAAGTTAATCTATTCGAATAGCCGTGATCTTCGGTAACAGGACGACTTGGAGTTGTACCTTGACCTTATGACAACTAGAACCGGTTACTTAATAAAACACACCCTTCCAAGTGCCAGATACAACCCGGTGATTGCTCTCTAACAGGGCGACGAGGGGAGGATCGTCGGTTAGGATTATGCTACAAGATGCTACTTGGTGAACTTACCATCTACTCTCTTCTCATTTTGTAAGATGGAGGTGGCCAGAAGCGTAGTCTTCGATAGGAATAGCTATCCCCCTCTTATTCTGGCATTCTGCAGTTCGGTCCGCATATGATACCCTTATTCCATTTGATACCAATGCATACATATGTAGTGTAGATCCTTGCTTGCGAGTACTTTGGATGAGTACTCATGGTTGCCTTGCTCCCCCTTTCCCCCTTCCTATACCCGATTGTTGCGACCAGACGATGGAGTCTAGGAGCCAGACGCCACTGTCGATGATGACTACTACTACTCGGGAGGTGCCTACTACTACGTGCAGCCCACTGACGATGACCAGGAGTAGTTTAGGAGGATCCCAGGCAGGAGGCCTGCGCCTCTTTCAATCTCTATCCCAGTTTGTGCTAGCCTTCTTAAGGCAAACTTGTTTAACTTATGTCTGTACTCAGATATTGTTGCTTCCGCCGACTCATCTATGATCGAGCTCTTGTATTCGAGCCCTCGAGGCCCCTGGCTTGTAATATGATGCTTGTATGACTTATTTTATTTATAGAGTTGTGTTGTGATACCTTCCCGTGAGTCCCTGATCTTGATCGTACATGTTTGCGTGTATGATTAGTGTATGATAGAATCGGGGGCGTCACACCTATACTTGTAGGTTATCAAGACTATTTACTGGCGCCGTTGCCGGGGAGCATAGCTATATTCTTTGAGTCACTTGGGATTTATATCTGCTTATCATTATGAAGAACTTGAAAGAAGCTAAAACAAAATTTTATCCCTCAACTACGAGGGGAGTTAAGGAACTGCCATCTAGCTCTACACTTGATTCACCTTCTGTTTTGAGTAAGCTTGCGACACCTATACCTGCTTCTTCTATTAATTCTGATATGTCACATGTTATTGATGATGCCACTTCTGCTATGCATGATACTTATGATGAAACTACTTCTATGCTTGATACTACTGTGCCACTTGGTGAATTTCTTGATGAACAACTTGCTAGGGTTAGAGAGAATGATATTATTGAAACTGATAATATTGATGAAAGTGATGATGAAGACTCTCCCCCTAGATATGAATTACCTGTTGTGCCTGAGGGCTATGTTATGGATGAAGAAACTACTAGAGATTTTCTTGCTTGCAATGATAGGAGTGATCTTAAGAAATTATTGGCTAAGCTGAAACAAAAAACTTTGAATGCTAGAATGAAATATGATCCTGCTTATGCTACTTCACCTATCTTTGTTACTGATAAGGATTATGATTTCTCGGTTGATCCTGAGATAATTACTTTAGTTGAATCTGATCCTTTCTATGGATATGAATCTGAAACTTTTGTGGCACATCTTACTAAATTAAATGATATAGCTACCCTGTTCACTAATGATGAGAAAACGCGCTATTATTATATTCTTAAATTATTTCCGTTCTCATTAAAGGTTGATGCTAAGATATGGTTTAATTCTCTTGATCATGGTTGTGTGCATAGTTCCCAGGATATGATTTATTACTTCTCTGCTAAATATTTCCCTGCTCATAAGAAACAAGGTGCTTTAAGGGAAATATATAACTTTGTGCAAATTGAAGAAGAGAGTCTCCCACAAGCTTGGGGGCGGCTTCTCCAATTACTTAATGCTTTGCCTGATCATCCTCTTAAGAAAAATGAAATACTTGATATCTTTTATAATGTACTAACCGATGCTTCCAGAGACCACCTGGATAGTTGTGTTGATTGTGTTTTCAGGGAAAGAACACCAGATGAAGCTTAAATTCTATTGAATAATAGGTTGACTAATGAAAATAATTGGACACTTCCTGATCCAATTCCTGATCCGATTCCTGAACCAACTCCTAAGCTAACTCCGAAGAAGAGGGGTATTCTATTTCTCAGTCCTGGAGATATGCAAGAGGCAAAGAAATCTATGAAGGAAAAAGGAATTAACGCTGAAGATGGTAATAATTTACCTCCTATTGAAGAAATACATGGTCTTAATTTACCGCCTGCTGAAGAAATACATGGTCTTGATAACCCAACACGGGTAGTAAAGGTAAATTCTCTCTATAGATATGATAAAGCTAAAATCCCAGTTACTAAGTTTGCTAGCCCATGCTTGGATGAGTTTGATGACTTTATGGAAACAAGAAAACTTTAATGCTTATTTTGGTAGAGAATTAAAACGCAATGCTGATATGCTTGAACACTTGAGTGATTATATGGCTAATGTTAAAGGTGAACTTAAGCTTATTAGTAAACATGCTTCTATGGTTACCACTCAAGTAAAACAAGTACTTAAAGCTCAAAATGATTTGCTCAATGAATTGAATAGTACGAAAAATAATAATGTTGTTAGAGTTATGAGTAGAGGTGGTAAAATGACTCAGGAACCTTTGTATCCTGAGGGCCATCCTAAGAGAATTGAGCAAGATTCTCAGAGAAATATTACTGATGCACCTAGTCCTTCATAGAGGAAGAAAAAGAAAAATGATAGGACTTTGCATGCTTCTAGTGAACCTGTTATTGACACACCTGAGAATCCCAATGATATTTCTATTTCTGATGCTGAAACACAATCTGGTAATGAACATGAACCTAGTAATAATGTTAATAATGATGTTCATGTTGATGCTCAACCTTGTAATGACAATGAAGTAGAGATTGAACCTGCTGTTGATCTTGATAACCCACAATCAAAGAATCAACGTTATGATATGAGAGACTTTGTTGCTAGGAAGCACGTCAAGGAAAGAGAACCACGGGTTCAGAAATCCATGCCTTTTCCTCCTAAACCATCCAAGAAAAAGGATGATGAGGATTTTGAGCGCTTTGCTGAAATAATTAGACCTATCTTCTTGCGTATGCGTTTGACTGATATGCTCAAAATGAATCCTTATGCCAAGTATATGAAAGAAATTGTTACAAATAAAAGAAAGATACCGAAAGCTGAATTTTCCACCATGCTTGCTAATTATACTTTTAAAGGTGGAATACCTAACAATCCAGGAGATCCCGGAGTACCAACTATACCATGCTCCATTAAAAGAAATTATGTTAAAACTGCTTTATGTGATATTGGAGCCGGTGTTAGTGTTATGCCACTCTCTTTATATCATAGACTTGATTTGAATAAGTTGACACCTACTGAAATATCTTTGCAAATGGCTGATAAATCAACTGCTATACCTGTCAGTATTTGTGAGGATGTGCCTGTTGTGGTTGCAAACGTTACTATTTTAACGGACTTTGTTATCCTTGATATTCTCGAGGACGATAGTATGTCTATTATTCTTGGAAGACCCTTTTTGAATACTGCAGGGGCTGCTATTGATTGCACCAAAGGCAATGTCACTTTTCATGTTAATGGCAATGAGCATACGGTACACTTTCCGAGGAAACAACCTCAAGCTCATAGTATAAACTCTATTGGAAAAATTCCATCGATTATTTTTGGAGGTTTTGAATTTCCTCTTCCTATTGTCAAGAACAAATATGATATTCTTATTTTTGGGGATGTGCATATCCCTGTTGAGGTAACCTAGTGTTATTCGAAAATTCTCCGGTTTCATGTTATTCGGAATGAGTTTGTTAACAAGACTTGATCAACCTTGTTAGTGGATTCCTTTTTATGAGCATGAGATGGATGAATTTAGAAAACACAACTCTCTGTACCCTCTTTTTACTTTCTGTTATTTATATTGAAATAAATCAACAATAGTATTTTTCTGTCTGTTTTCTGAATTATCAATGCAATAAAAAATACCCCAAAAATAAAAGTTCTCCAAATGCCCTGGAATTTAAATATGATTTTTTCTAGAATATTTGAGAATATCTGGCACTGAGAACATAGTAGGGGGAGCAAGCACCTGGCCATGAGGGTGGAGGGGGCGCCCCCCTGCCTCGTGGGCCCATGTTGGCTCCCCTCCACTTATTCCAGCTACCACACACTCCTTCTTCCTCCTACAAACACCACTAATTAACCAGCTCAAACCCGAGTCCAAGCTCATTTTGTTGCCATTCTCGATCCCCTTGCTCAAAGCTCCACTCACAAAACTGCTTTGGGGATTGTTCCTTGGTATGTGACTCTTCCAATGGTCCAATTAATTTTTGTTCTAATGCTTTATTCATTGCATATTTTTGCTGCTTAGGTGACCCTGTTCTTGAGCTTGCATGTCAAATTTATATGGTCAAAAGTAGTTTTGATGCATGGTATTGCCTCTAGGCACTTGTAGGAGTAGTTGCTATCAATATTGTTGAGTTTGGTTCACTTTTATTTTGAAGTTACTAAAATTTCAGAAATTTTTCATAGAAAGAAATATGTTTAGGAAAATTTACCAAGCTGGTCCTTCAAGGAAGCAAGGACCCATGCTCGCAATGCGCGATGCCGATGAAGAACCACCGAGGGAAGCTCAAGTGCGGGCTTGTGAATGCGCTTCAGAGGACTTTATGGATCGAGCAGTTATCAAGGAAGAATTTAACGCATATGTGCGTAATGCTGATCTTGAGAGCTTCGAGGCAGACAAATGCCGCCAGTACCACTATCTCACTGATTCCTTTATGAGGAGGTTTGAATTTTCATCATCACGCAATTCTCAAACTTTCCTGTTTGATTTGTATGAAAATTCTTATACTATGGACTTAGAGGATTTTAACACTACTTGCAAACTTCCGAAATGGGGTAGTCCTAATGAACCTCGCAAATTTGAATTTAGAGATTTTCTTGCTAGTATAACTATGGGGGAATCTAGAGACATAACACAAGCTACCATAGGGAGAATTCATTTTCCTGCTATACATTATTTTGCTCTCTTCATAGGGAGGTGCATAAATGGTAAGGATGAAGCATGTCACATGTGTGTCCCTGACCTCAGTGTTCTCAGGAGTGCCGTATTAGAAGATAGACATTATAATTTGGGAGCCATTGTTGCCCGTAGGTTGCATAATAATAGATTTAGTGGAGATTTCTTCAGTGGAATTTATGCAACCGGTCTAGCTAATTTTCTTGGTGTACCCATACGTGGGTATGATGTTGAGTTGCCTCCTGTTTATTTGGATCATGAGGCCATGGTTCGTCATCAGTTTGTTGACAAGAACGATAAGTTCCTCTAGTACCGACTAATCTTTGACAGACGATGCACCTATCACGTCGCTCTCCCTACTCTTGCTTTCTTTGACTTTCAGGCAAAAGGGGGATATGTTATAACCAGGGAGGAGGCGGACAAGTATAAGAGGAGGACAGAGACGGCCCGTCTCCAAGCAGCAGCTCATGAGGCAATAGCTGTTGCATCTCAGTACAACCCCAACTATCACTTTGTATATCCGCCAGGCCAGCCGTGGCCATAGACCAACTTAGGCCAACACTACTAGGGAAAACCTTATACACAGAATCTTAGCAGCAGCGCGGCATAAAAACAGGCGTTGCTGCTAAGTAGTAGCAGCGCGGCTACGGAAAGCTCGCTACTGGTGCAAACTTAGCAGTAGCGCGTGACGCTTAAACCGCGCTGCTACAAAAATCCACCGACAGTACACAATGACATAAGTTTACCAGTAGCGCGGCGCCAGGGAGCGCGCTGCTGCTAATGCCATAGTAGCAGCGCGCTTTTTTGTCACCTCGCTGCTGCTAATTTTGAAATTGTGCAAAGGGTTGGCCCGTTTAGCAGTAGCGCGTGACAGGAAAGCGCGATGTTGCTACGCTCTTAGCAGCAGCGCGCTTTCTCTCCCGCGCTACTGCTAAGACGCAGCACCCACCACCTTTTCCACCTCCCCTCCCCATCTCCTCTCCTCCCTTTCCCCTACCTCCCACATCCTCCCTCTCTCACTCTTCTTCTTCCTCAATACTTCTCCCCCCATTACTCTCCCTCTTCTACCTACCTTTCTCTCTCTTCATTACTCCTAGCTATAACTACACCACCTCCATTAATTCATCTCCTTTCTCTTTTTCCTCCCCCTCCACTAGTTGAAGTTGTCTCCTCCCAAATTAGCTAGCTAGGTAGATGTAGCATTTAGTTAAGTGACCTATTTGCCCCCTAACTAGATCTTTCTTTGTCAAGAAGAGCTTTGTGCACTTTTGACCTCCCTACATCATCATCTCCACCGTGTGCTCGATCTCGAGATAGAGGTGTGGTTAATATTTCATGCTTTTGCAAAATGGAAATATATGTTCCTATTTTGTATACACACTTAATTAGCCATTATTATGCATGGGTCCAATGATGTAATATATATATATATATATATATATATATGTTCCTATTTTGTATACACACTTAGCCATTATTATGCAAGGGTCCAATGATGTAATATATATGTTCCTATTATGCTGAGGAAAAGAAAAAAAAGGGAAACTGGTTATAGCAGTAGCGCTTTAGTGAAAAAGAGCTACAGCTAGTCAAGGTAGTAGTAGCGGTTTCTACAGAAAATCGCTATAGCTGCTCGTAATAGTAGTAGCGTGTTTCGTGTAAACGCGCTACTGATATGTCCACTTAACCCAAAATTCTCCCTCTCCCTGCTTCATCCCGCCTCTTTTCCCCCAAATCCCCACTCTCTCTTCCCCGGCCCCGTCGCACCGCCGCGCCCGCCCCCGACCCCGGCACGCTCGCCCCCGACCCCGCCGCCCCCGACCCAGGCGCGCTCGCCCCCGACCCGTCGGCCCTCGCCTCCCTCCTCTGCTTCCTCCCCTCCCAACCTCGGCCGTCGTCGAGCCTGCCTCCTCGCCCTGCACCCTCTGTAAACCACCCCCCCCCTCTCTCTCTCTCTCTGCTATCTAGGGTTAATTTACTTAGGTTTTAGTTATGTTAATTAGGTTATCTATTTAGTTATGAATTTAGATAGGTTTCAAAATTTGCTGAATTTATATGCAAATTTGAACTGGACATGTGATCTGTGGATATGTCATGTTTTGGACATGTCATGTTTTGGTAACTGATCCAAGTTGCCTATGTTACGCCGGAATGTTGATTCATTTTCGTTCCGGTGAATTTCAGGCGCTCGATATGTCCATTTTTTAGGAAAGGTCATGCCGAAATTTCCCGTGAATAAAGGCATGATTTGTGCTACATAGTTGGCATATCGAGTGCTGGCACATAGATTTATTTTTTATCTCATTTCTCATTTATTCATACTTTTAGAAATAAATGAGGACACTTAATCATAGGAAACATGTCGAACAACGAAGAAACTGGGCCTTCTGACCAAGATGCAGACGAGATGGATTATGAGGGTGAACAAGACTACCTCGACTTTTTGACTGTTCAGCAAGGTTTGCAGGTCCGCCTCGATGATGGTACTGACGCCGACACCGACACCGACGATGCCGGCACCGATGGCGGCGCCGAGACCGGTGGGGAAGGTACCGCCGGGGAAGATACCGACGCCGATGCCGTTACCGAAAAGAGGCATAAGAAGCAGAGGATACGAAAACCTAACAAACTAGGGATTGGACGACTTGTGATCACGAAGATGGCACCTGGCAAGTTTGAGCCGTTAGAGCCGGAAGAACCTCGCAAGTGCTATGGGAACCAAGTAGGATGCATCCTACGGGAATGTGTGAGCATCAATGACGATGACTTAAGGAGTAAAGAACATTTGACGCAGTTGCTCCTAACGAACTTGCGTAACGCTACTTTGTGTCGGTTGAACTTGTATACTATTTGTAGCGATGCAACTTTGTGATGTCCATGATCCCTGCCGAACTTGCGTAACGCTACTTTGTTAGTTTGCGTATGATGACCTGCGTACCTCTAGTTAATTAATTTGCATACTGTATGTTGCATCTAGTTGCTAACCCTTTCTTTTTCGGTGTTCTCTAGTATATTTTGTTGCATATATATGATTGTACATCCTCTTCATGAACATGCATCTCTAACAGGTACCTAGTTTCTTGATGGCGAGATGGAACTGCTATGTCATGTACAAAGGGAAGGTTCCGGGGGTGTACAACGAGTGGCATGAGTGTCAGGCGCAAGTGAATGGGTTCTCGGACGCCAGCCATAAAGGCTTCAAAAGCAGACAAGAAGGAGAAGCTAGTTACTTGAGGTTCACGCTAGCGCAAGAGAGGACTCGTAATCGCCATCTCATGTACTGCATAGTTCCGCTCTCACTCATAGTGATAGCTCTTCTCGCGTATACCTTTGTTTAGATGGATGACGTTGTAGTTGCAAGTATTTGAGACTTGCATGTATCGCTATTTTCAAGATGATGACAAGATACCACTTTGTGTTGGATGATGATTATGACGAGACTATTTGTATGTATATGCTATGATTACATTTGTGGTCTCGCAGGCATTTGTATGTGTATCATGATGACATTTGTATGTGCTAAAGATTTGTAACATCCCAAAATTCTAAATTTTGGAATGTTATAATAAATAGATAGATTTGATTGATTGTTTGATTGATTGGCTGAAAGTGAGTGAATTCGAAACTCTTTGGAAGTTAAATGAGAGGGAATAAAAGGACTTTCTCAAACTTTCATATTTGCTTTCTGATCTCCATGATTTCAAATTCTTTTCAAACACAAAACCCCGGAGAGAAGATGACATGACTTCTTCCATTTATTTAAATGACAAGGGGTGTTGAAAATATTTGAATTTCATTTGAAATTTTTTCTAATTTAGAAACTTTATGCAACTCAATTATTTTCACGAGAGAAGATAAAATGACTTCTTCAAATTATGAAATATGAGTTGGGAGTTTTAAAGAATTAAATTCAAAGTTCTTTTGAATTTATTTTCAATTTGGAGTTATTTGAGTTTTATTCAAATTATTTTTCTCCAAAAATAAAATATATGGAAATTAGGGTAACATGATTCCCTACAATAGAAACTTGGAGAAAAATTAATTTGAAATCATTTGGGTATTTTTAAAGTGATTTTAGTTGGATTTTAATAGACCAGTAGCACTCTTTGAATTATTAAAATTTATGTGTATTTTATTTAATGCTAGAAAAATGTTCATGTCGTAGAAAATCTTTTTCTGAAAATTTTGATATATAATATGCCTATATAAAGTTTTATTTTATTTCCGTTTTTCAGTTTATCACATTCTGTAAAAAAAACTGCACCGAGCGGCCGGCCCAAAAAAAAAGGGCACCGCACGGCCGGCCGAACGCCTTTAGGTCCATCGCCTCTTTTCTTCTCTGTTTCGTATATTTTCGTCTACGTTTAGTCCCACATTTCCTAGCCTTTGATCCCTAAGCCTCTTTTCCACCAATAAATATAGACCCATAGAGCCTCCAAAAATCATCCAATTCGGGTTAAATCAATATTTTGGTTTGACTAGATTTATTTAAGAAAAATATATTTTTTCTCTCCGGCGCGACTTCTGGAAGTTGTCTCCACTCTCCAAAGTTGTCTTTTCTCTGCCTTATAAAGGTATCTTTCTTTATTTATTTTTTCTTATCCTTCCGTAGTTTATTATTTTTAGACTAATACGATAGAATAATTAGATTATCAATTAGTCTACGTATTTATACGTTAGACCCTAGCCCGTACCTATTTTTTTTCTCTCTCTTCCGTAAAACAGCTTGGCCCTGATTTTTCAAATAGCCATAACTTTTTACTCGTTTGCCCAAATCCAACGAAACCAACGCCCACGTCTTCGTTATGATCTCCTCTATCCGGATGAACAACTTAAACATGTTTTTCAAAAGTTTAAAATTTGAGTTAGATCAGATTTGAATTCAAACTTCTTTTGATCATATCTTTTTATCCGTAACTCCGTTTGAGTTGATTCTTTTTGCAAATCGAAGCACTTGACCTAAACATTCTAATAAGGCCAAATTCACATAATTTTGGTACTGTTACAAATTTTTTTATGTTGCAAGAGTTATTTGCCTGGTTTTGATGTTTCCGAATCGTCTTCTTCGTTCTTTCTGATCTTTTGAGTGATTGCTTATGTGTGGTTACTATTGCTTGCTCACGATAGATTGACCGGAGTGTGACGAGTAGAGCTAAGAGTTTTGAGTGCGAATCATCTTCATCAACATTGCAGGCAAGTAACACTTTGATCATACCTTTTCTACAACACATGTTTTATTGCATTAGATCAATCCTCTCACATTGCATGATTAGGATCTAATTAAATTGTGGGATGGGAAGTAGATGAGGTAGTACCTATTACCTGTATTATTATGAAACCTTTGGGAGTTACTTCTACGTTTGCTTATTATGCCATGCTATGCTAGTAGACGTGGATTGGGTGAGTGATATCCATGACAGATGTGAGTTGATAATTTTAATGGTTTATCTAAGGTGGCAACTTAAACACACATCTGGGTGGATTGAGGCACCTGATGTCCATCAGGACTTGCCTGTTTTTATTTTGGACCGCCACCCAGGCTCAAAGGGATCATAAGATTATTCATGCTAGTAACTCCCGTGTGCAGCCACAAGCCATTATGGGCTCTGGCATAGTTGACTAAGTTGTGCGAACTCTTACAGTGGTAGACTAGCAGATGTAGGGGATGTAGGTGTACCGGTCTACCCGATCGTAAGGTGCTAGCGCTTCTGAAAGACTGTGTCTCGGTCATCCGTCTTCTCAAACACCATGTAGTGCGAGAAACCAAACGGGGGCAATCGAGTCTTGTGGGGAAAAGTGCGCAAACCTCTGCAGAGTGTATAAACTAATCATGATTAGCCGTGTCCCCGGTTATGGACATCTTGAGTATCTAGTTCTTGGATTATCCTGTTGATCTCATCACGTTACTTTAATTGAATATTGTTGGGTTTAATGATGTTACTTAATTGGGATTGAGAATGCTGTCAACCATTCTCAATGTTCAACAACCACCATGATAGTTAAATAAACTTATTCCTTTGCAGTAGGGAAAAATTGGCTTTACGCAAAAACCTTATAACCATAGAGCTTTTCCACCAGCCAAATATGCATGTAGTGATAGCCATTGTTCGTCATTCTCTATGGTGTGAATTTGCCAGTACATTCAATGTACTGACCCGTTTCGGGCTGCAACGTTTTATGTTGCAGGTTTCTTACGACGAGTAAGTGTTACGTTAGGGTTACGATTTCTACACTCAACTTTGCCGTTGGTGTTGATGGGAATCCACAACCTTGTTGCTTCCGCTATATTTGGATTGAGGTAATAGTATTTACGTTACTTTATACATGTGATTTACCTCTGTTATAAATCCTTCGAGTACTGTGTGTGTCAGCATACTGATCCAGGGATGACACATAAGCACAGAGACTTGATCCATTCGGGTCGGGTCGCTACAAGATGGTATCAGAGCACATGTTGACTGTAGGACGTGACCCTAGAAACTGGCAAGCCCATAGCAAAGATTTTTCTCTACAACTTTCCCTTTCAAAAAGATCTTTTACCTCTCTTCTCTTCTGAGCTTATTCAAAAATTCCCTTTAGTGAGACCATACCCCTTTCCCCTTTTGACCACATGAAGATTCGACTGATGAGTCCACTACAAGATGTACAAGATATCGGACAACCGAGACCATTCGGAATGAAGAGGATTTTACCATACATTATGATAATGGAAACTACAACGGCTGAAGACCGAAGACAAGTAGAATTTGAAGGCTCTGAAGAATCCCCAGATTTGTATGACCTAGGAAAGCTACCCTTATGGAACTTGGCAGACTATGGAAGTTGTCAATACCCGAGATCAAGGTGTGTTGTAGAAAGACCGGAACATGGATCATAGAACTCAAAGTTTTGTCAAGGAAACCCCAATGCAGGAGATATCAACTATGGAGAGATAGCTCATGGAAATGACAAGAGCAGAAACACGGCTATCCATGAGGTTATCGCCCGCTTATGCTATTGTCACTGAGCTGAGTTAAGCATGCATTTCTTCAGAATGGAATTGATGGAAGAAGGCTGATGGAGCATCTATCAGCAAGAGATGAAGTTTTAACTTTAGATGGTGTATCACCAGGATCTAGAGTGTTACATCAAGAAATTAAGATGGACATGCAGGAAGTTGTATTTGATGAGAAAGCATTTCGTGAAGAACTCAGGATCCTGAAGATGAGAGTAGCCAAGCTGGAGGAGCTACAACCTCGAGATACCGGAGAATTGTCAGGAACTGAAGGACAGTATGACCATGGTTCATGCCAAGGATGTTGAAACCTAGAAGTTTGAAATACAACTCCAGAATATTAAAGGATGTCACGAGAGATTTCACGTCAACAGAGAGGATCAGGCAAAAGAACTTGAGAAGACAAGCATGATCGGAAGAAGCCATTGGAGGCATGAACAAGGTTTGAAGAATTTGGAGACGTTGAAGATTTATTGACCTTTAGAAGACCAAACCCCTGTTATATACCTACGTTAGATGCGACGTTTGTGAGCTATCATTTGTTTGATGTTTTTCGACAGCCACAACAAAAATCTATCTTTTCAAAACTTTTGTTTGTATTGTGTGCATCCCTCTCTCTTGATCTCTCTTATCTCACCCCAAACCCATGGACCCAATAGATGATGAATGGAGATGAGCTTGTATTTTCTGGACCGATGCGTCAATTGGAGACAGACCGATGGATTCAGAACATGGAGGATCATATGGAGAACAAGCCTATAGTCGGAAAGGATATGGCCCAGTATGCTCTTCAATGCTTTGAAAGAGGTGCTGCTACTTGGTGGAGGATGTACCAAACCATCAATGGATGGCAAGGAGTAACCACTTGGAAAGAATTTAAGATTGACTTTGCTAAAGTCTCAGTTTGTGTCCCAGAAGTTGAAGCCTTATGGAAAGGACATGAAGAAACCTTGTGCATGCAAGATTTGTGGAGAAATCGGACACAACCATAAAGAACACAAGGATGAATGCCCTAATTGTGAAGGAAGTCACCCAGCTAAAGAATGCCCAACTAGGCAGATCACTTGTTTCTTGTGTGAAGGGACTACCCACTATCCTGCTCAGTGTCACATTTACCCCATGGTACAACGAACCATCCAGCAGAAGAACGAAGTAATGAAAGGAGCCCTCATCGAAATTTTAGAAGAAACTGTGAGGACACACCCAAAGAGGAACCAATTAAACCCTACACCAAGTCTTGCTATTCATGTGGAGAAGAAGGACACCTCTCCCAGAATTGTATGAATGGGGATCTAGTAGAATTCCCGACAGAGGAAGTAGAATATGACCCACAGGAGATAGAAGCCCTGATTGGCATGAAGAAGTCCAGGAAGAGAAGCAGATTGGATTCCAGGAAGGATCTGAGTCATATCACATGTTATAGGTGCAAGGAGTCAGGGCACTACCTCAACAGTTGCCCAAAAAGGAAACCTCGATACTTGTCAGAAGTTATATGTTTTAGTTGTAATGGAGCTGGGCACTTTGCTAGAGAATGCCCCAAGGAGAAGGAAACTTGTGCTAGATAGTTGAGTTTGTAACAGAAGAAATATAGTCGTAGTAGTGAGAACATTTTCTTTTATATTGAGGTGTTGAGTTGAGACATGTAACGGAGAAGCGAGAGATTGAAATCATTTGAGAATGAATAAAGTAGCATCGTTGGTACTGATATGGATTTTATGAGTTGTTACTCTATGAAGAAGGATTTTGACCATTTTTGAGGATAAGAGAAATATGGTCTATGGAAGATTTGTGCATTTTAAGGGTGGTAGTACCCTATAAGAACCCTTGACTCTTGGAAAAGATAAGGATACTCCACTGAGTGGATTTCGGACAAAATGAATATGAGTTTTGTCTTGATATGTGTGATGCCCCAAGAGTATGTGGGATGAAGTTGGAAACCGACAAATTTTTTTGGACCAAAGGTGATCAAAGGAGTCAGAAGAGAATGTAAAGTTGATTCGGGATAGACTGAAGGTAGCTCGGTCCAGGCAGAAGAGTTATGTAGACTCAAAAACTCAAGGAGGTAGTCTATGAAATTGGAGACAGCATGTCTTCGTGTGACCCCTCTGCAAGGAGTTAAACAATTTGGAGTTAAGGAAAAGTTAGCCCCGAGATTTGTAGGACCGTACCGAGTTTTGGAGCGTATGGGAGAAGTGGCCAACAAGTTGGAATCACCCGAAGGACTGTCAGGAGTTCATGAGGTGTTTCACATTTCCCAGTTGAAGAAGTGCCATGCAGAGATGGCCAATATTCCCTTGTAAGGACGCTTGACCGCGGACAGGATAATGATGTTCCACGAAGTGGAATATGGACTTCATAAGTATAAGTTTTTATCTCGGTATGAGGGATACCCCACGAGGATGAAGAGATAAATTACTATTGGATATAAAGGAGGTATGATGTTGGAAATATGGATCAATGGAAAATTCCATGATGAGTCTGAGTAATCATGTCCTAGTTTGGTGCCAATAGAAGGAAGGAAGACAGTACAATTGGATGGATTTAAGAATACTAGGAAGTTGGAACAATGATCAGTTGCCCGATGATAAGTTCAAGGACTACAAGTGATGAGATGGGCCATAACCCACAGGCCCCAGGACCTGCCAAGAAGCAAGCACACTCTTGCTGAAGGAAAAACCCTGGAAGAAGTTACGATTTTATCGACAGACGATTTTATAGGAGTAACGCAAAACCTGAGAGTTGTGAAGGAACGATAGATGGTTGTTTGGCTTGCAGAACCTATGGATTTATCCGAACTTGGTTCGTCGACAAGAGAAATTCTGCAATGCTTGTGAGGATGACCGAGTGTTAGAATACGAGATTCGCTAAACTGTATACATGGTAATGATTTGGGTGCGGGATGGATTGATCACCATACCGACTTACTCTTATTATTCACCTTGCTATATGGGATGGTAAATCTGAGTGACTTGCCTATAATAGAGAGACGACGATATTAAACCTTGTTAAACCATAGAATGGTATAAGAATTTTTCCCTGTACACGGCAGTTTTGCCAACCGTAGGTTATACGGTGAGGATCAACCCAGACCCATTTCCTGCAGGAGAAACCATAAATTGTTGACCACCATGAGATATCGATAGTTGTTTAGTTTTGGCGCCAGACCCGTCAGCTATGAAGACCCAGTCGCGGAATAACCTTACCAAGATGAAAGGATAGAAGAATTGTTGTAAAGGTTATGCCACTACCAGAAGAGTTCAAAGAAGGAATTTTCTCGAGGATCTGAGAAGACCGACACTGTCAATAATAAGGATGGAGTATATGAGTTTTGATGGAACAGTAACCATGCTTCTAAGGGTGGTAGCACCCCAGACCCCTGGGATGCTCGATGGATTTTGAGAAGACCCCAAACCCTAACCTTTTCTTGCTAGCCTCTCCGAATCTCGAGGACGAGATTCATTTTAAGGGTGGTAGGTTTGTAACATCCCAAAATTCTAAATTTTGGAATGTTATAATAAATAGATAGATTTGATTGATTGTTTGATTGATTGACTGAAAGTGAGTGAATTCGAAACTCTTTGAAAGTTAAATGAGAGGGAATAAAAGGACTTTCCCAAACTTTCATATTTGCTTTCTGATCTCCATGATTTCAAATTCTTTTCAAACACAAAACCCCGAAGAGAAGATGACATGACTTCTTCCATTTATTTAAATGACAAGGGGTGTTGAAAATATTTGAATTTCATTTGAAATTTTTTCCAATTCAAAAACTTTATGCAACTCAATGATTTTCACGAGAGAAGATAAAATGACTTCTTCAAATTATGAAATATGAGTTGGGAGTTTTAAAGAATTAAATTCAAAGTTCTTTTGAATTTATTTTCAATTTGGAGTTATTTGAGTTTTATTCAAATTATTTTTCTCCAAAAATAAAATATATGGAAATTAGGGTAACATGATTCCCTACAATAGAAACTTGGAGAAAAATTAATTTGAAATCATTTTGGTATTTTTAAAATGATTTTAGTTGGATTTTAATAGACCAGTAGCACTCTTTGAATTATTAAAATTTGTGTGTATTTTATTTAATGCTAGAAAAATGTTCATGTCGTAGAAAATCTTTTTCTGAAAATTTTGATATATAATATGCCTATATAAAGTTTTATTTTATTTTCGTTTTTCAGTTTATCACATTCTGTAAAAAAAACTGCACCGAGCGGCCGGCGAAAAAAAAAGGGCACCGCACGGCCGGCCGAAGGCCTTTAGGCCCATCGCCTCTTTTCTTCTCTGTTTCGTATATTTTCGTCTACGTTTAGTCCCACAATGCCTAGCCTTTGACCCCTAAGCCTCTTTTCCACCAATAAATATAGACCCATAGAGCCTCCAAAAATCATCCAATTCGGGTTAAATCAATATTTTGGTTTGACTAGATTTATTTAAGAAAAATATAATTTTTCTCTCCGGCGCGATTTCTGGAAGTTGTCTACACTCTCCAAAATTGTCTTTTCTCTGCCTTATAAAGGTATCTTTCTTTATTTTTTTTCTTATCCTTCCGTAGTTTATTATTTTTAGACTAATACGATAGAATAATTAGATTATCAATTAGTCTACGTATTTATACGTTAGACCCTAGCCCGTACCTATTTTTTTTCTCTCTCTTCCGTAAAACAGCTTGGCCCTGATTTTTCAAATAGCCATAACTTTTTACTCGTTTGCCCAAATCCAACGAAACCAACGCCCACGTCTTCGTTATGATCTCCTCTATCCGGATGAACAACTTAAACATGTTTCTGAAAAGTTTAAAATTTGAGTTAGATCAGATTTGAATTCAAACTTCTTTTGATCATATCTTTTTATCCGTAACTCCGTTTGAGTTGATTCTTTTTGCAAATCGAAGCTCTTGACCTAAACATTCTAATAAGGCCAAATTCACATAATTTTGGTACTATTACAAATTGTTTTATGTTGCAAGAGTTATTTGCCTGGTTTTGATGTTTCCGAATCGTCTTCTTCGTTCTTTCTGATCTTTTGAGTGATTGCTTATGTGTGGTTACTATTGCTTGCTCACGATAGATTGACCGGAGTGTGACGAGTAGAGCTATCAAGAGTTTTGAGTGCGAATCATCTTCATCAACATTGCAGGTAAGTAACACTTTGATCATACCTTTTCTACAACCCATGTTTTATTGCATTAGATCAATCCTCTCACATTGCATGATTAGGATCTAATTAAATTGTGGGATGGGAAGTAGATGAGGTAGTACCTATTACCTGTATTATTATGAAACCTTTGGGAGTTACTTCTACGTTTGCTTATTATGCCATGCTATGCTAGTAGACGTGGATTGGGTGAGTGATATCCATGACAGATGTGAGTTGATAATTTTAATGGTTTATCTAAGGTGGCAACTTAAACACACATCTGGGTGGATTGAGGCACCTGATGTCTATCAGGACTTGCCTGTTTTTATTTTGGACCGCCACCCAGGCTCAAAGGGATCATAAGATTATTCATGCTAGTAACTTCCGTGTGCAGCCACAAGCCATTATGGGCTCTGGCATAGTTGACTAAGTTGTGCGAACTCTTACAGTGGTAGACTAGCAGATGTAGGGGATGTAGGTGTACCGGTCTACCCGATCGTAAGGTGCTAGCGCTTCTGAAAGACTGTGTCTCGGTCATCCGTCTTCTCAAACACCATGTAGTGCGAGAAACCAAACGGAGGCGATCGAGTCTTGTGGGGAAAAGTGTGCAAACCTCTGCAGAGTGTATAAACTAACCATGATTAGCCATGTCCCCGGTTATGGACATCTTGAGTATCTAGTTCTTGGATTATCCTGTTGATCTCATCACGTTACTTTAATTGAATATTGTTGGGTTTAATGATGTTACTTAATTGGGATTGAGAATGCTGTCAACCATTCTCAATGTTCAACAACCACCATGATAGTTAAATAAACTTATTCCTTTGTAGTAGGGAAAAATTGGCTTTACGCAAAAACCTTATAACCATAGAGCTTTTCCACCAGCCAAATATGCATGTAGTGATAGCCATTGTTCGTCATTCTCTATGGTGTGAATTTGCCAGTACATTCAATGTACTGACCCGTTTCGGGCTGCAACGTCTTATGTTGCAGGTTTCTTACGATGACTAAGTGTTACGTTAGGGTTACGATTTCTACACTCAACTTTGCCGTTGGTGTTGATGGGAATCCACAACCTTGTTGCTTCCGCTATATTTGGATTGAGGTAATAGTATTTACGTTACTTTATACATGTGATTTACCTCTGTTATAAATCCTTCGAGTACTGTGTGTGTCAGCATACTGATCCAGGGATGACACATAAGCACAGAGACTTGATCTATTCGGGTCGGGTCGCTACAAGATTCTTCTATAAAGCCTGTTCAAATACAAAACAAATATGTCGGAAAAACAAAAAAACTACTAAAATTAGCAGTAGCGAGTGGAGAAAAGTTAGCAGCAGCGTGGTTGTAGCAGTAGCGCGCACAGGGGAAGCGCGCTATAGCTATTAGCAGCAGCGAGGTTCCTTTAAGCACGCTGCTGCAACACTTGTGTAGCAGTAGCGCGGGTGGACCAGCGCTACTGCTATACGTTAGCTGTAGCGCCTTATTAGTAGCGCCGGCCCCCGCGCTACTAAAAGGCCGAAAACCCGCGCTGCTGCTAGGCTTTTCCCTAGTAGTGCAAAAGCCTAAGCTTGGGGGAGTACGTATTTCTCACCGACATTACATTCATGTTCACACACTCATTGCTAGTGGTTCGTGCTCATACTTTTTCATTGTATCATCCATGCTGGTTTATTTTCCTTTTATGCTTTCTTCTTGTGTGTTTAATAAACCTTAAGAAAAACAAAAAAAATAGTTATAGCTTTTAATTAGTTACTTTCCATGCTTGTAGTAGTAATTAAAAAGAAAACCCAAAAATATTTCTCGTTCTTCTTTTGCTTGTTGGGAGCTTTCCCGTGTAAATAGGTTAATTTATTTTCTTTCCTTTGGGGGTCGATAGGAGAAGACCATAATGAAAATGTTAAAGTGGCTCTTATATGCATTATTGTTGATCTGACAAAGAGCCCATATTACCTTGTCTTCTCTCTTGAATTGAATGCTTGCAGATTCCAGCTTAGTCCAATGCACGTGCACTATTATTATTATCCACAATATTCGATCATGCAAGTGAAAGGCAATAATGATGTTTATATGATGGACTGACTGAGGTGAGAAAAGCTGGTATGAACTCGACCTCTCTTGTTTTTGTAAATATGATTAGTTCATCATTCCTGATTCAGCCTATTATGAATAAGTTTGCAATGACAATTAGAGATTATAGTTGCTTATGCCATGCTTAATTAGCTAGGAGCTTATAATGGTTTACCTTGCGTGTCAACATGCTATTAAAATGGTTGTGATGTGGTCTGATAGGGTGGTATCCTCTTTTGAACGATTCAAGTGGCTTGACTTGGCACATGTTCACACATGTAGTTGAAACAAAATCAACATAGCCTCTATGATATTTATGTTCATGGTGCATTATATCCTACTCAAGCTTGCATTCGGTGTTGATTAATTTTAATGCACGTTCATGACTGTTGTCGCTCTCTAGCTGGTCGCTTCCCAGTCTTTTGCTAGCCTTCACCTGTACTAAGCGGGAATACTGCTTGTGCATCCAATTCCATAAACCCCAAAGTTATTCCATATGAGTCCACCATACCTACCTATATACGGTATCTACCTGCCGTTCCAAGTAAATTTGTATGTGCCAAACTCTAAACCTTCAAATAAATATCCTGTTTTGTATGCTCAAATAGCTCATGTATCAACTAGGGTTGTCTGTATCTTCCATGTTAGGCGGGTTATTCTTAAGAGGAGTGGACTCCGCTCCTCACTCACGAGAAAATGGCTGGTCACCGGGATGCCCAGTCCCATGCTTTATGCAAATCAAATCAAAATAACTGCAAACAAAACTCCCCCGGGACTCTTGTTAATTGGAGGCACTCGTTGTTTCGAGCAAGCCATGGATAGATGCTTGTTGGTGGAGGGGGAGTAAAATTTACCATTCTATTTGGGAACCGCCTATAATGTGTGTAGCATGGAAGATATCGCCATCTCTTGGTTGTTATGTTGACAATGAAAATATACCGCTCAAAATATTATTCATATGTATTTCAAAACTGAGCTCTGGCACCTCTACAAATCCCTGCTTCCATCTGTGAAGGGCCTATCTATTTACTTTTATGTTGAGTCATCATCCTCTTATTAAAAAGCACCAGTTGGAGAGCACCGCTGTCATTTGCATTCATTACTGTTAGTTTACATTGAGTATGACTTGACTAGATCTCTTTTACAATGAATTACAATGTCTAGTCAGTCCTTGATCTTTAAAGGTGCTCTGCATTTATGTTTTGCAGTCTCGGAAAGGGCTAGCAAGATACCATCTTGTTATATCATATCATGCTTGTTTTGAGAAAGTGTTGTCATCCGAGATTTATTATTATTGCTCGCTAGTTGATTATGCCATTGATATGAGTAAACAAGAGACCTAAATGTTATTGTGAATATGGTTAGTTCATAATCTTTGCTGAAAACATCAATGATGGCTTTACATATTTACAACAACAAGAGCAACAGAATTTGTAGAAGTTTTTCTTTATCACTTTCAGTTTATCAACTGAATTGCTTGAGGACAAGAAAAGGTTTAACCTTGGGGGAGTTGATACGTCTCCGTCCTATATACTTTTCCAAACACTTTTGCCCTTGTTTTGGACTCTAACTTGCATGATTTGAATGGAACTAACCCGGACAAATGCTGTTTTCAGTAGAATTGCCATGGTGTTATTTTTGTGCAAAAATACAAGTTCTCGGAATGACCTGAAAATCAACGGAGCATTATTCTGGAACATATAATGAAGATTGGAAGGAAGATCCACGTTAGGGGGTGTCCCACCTGTCCACGAGGGTGGGGGACGCGCCTGCCCCCCTGGGCGCACCCCCTGCCTTGTGGGCCCCCTGACGCTCCATCGACCTCAACCTGGACTCCATATATTCACTTTCGGGGAGAAAGAACCATAGGAGAAGGATTCATCGTGTTTTACGATACGGAGCCGCCGCCAAGCCCTAAACTCTCTCGGGAGGGCTGATCTGGAGTCCATTCGGGGCTCCGGAGAGGGGAGTCCGTCGTCATCGTCATCATCAACCTTCCTCCATCACCAATTTCATGATGCTCACAGCCGTGCGTGAGTAATTCCGTTGTAGGCTTGCTGGACGGTGATGGGTTGGATGAGATTTATCATGTAACCGAGTAGTTTTGTTAGGGTTTGATCCCTAGTATCCACTATGTTCTGAGATTGATGTTCATATGACTTTATTATGCTTAATGCTTGTCACTAGGGCCCGAGTGCCATGATTTCAGATCTGAACCTATTATGTTTTCATCAATATATGAGAGTTCTAAATCCTATCTTGCAAGTCTATAGTCACCTATTATGTGTTATGATCCGTTAATCCCGAAGTGACAATAATCGGGATACTTACCGGTGATGACCGTAGTTTGAGTTCATGTATTCACTATGTGTTAATGCTTTGTTCCAGTTCTCTATTAAAAGGAGACCTTAATATCCCTTAGTTTCCAATAGGACCCCGTTGCCACGGGAGGGTAGGACAAAAGATGTCATGCAAGTTCTTTTCCATAAACACGTATGACTATATTCGGAATACATGCCTACATTACATTGATGAACTGGAGCTAGTTCTGTGTCACCCTAGGTTATGACTGTTGCATGATGAACCGCATCCGGCATAATTCTCCATCACCGATCCATTGTCTACGAGCTTTCCATATATTGTTCTTCGCTTATTTACTTTTCCGTTGCTATTGTTATCATCACTACAAAACACCAAAAATATTACTTTTGCTACCGTTTCCTTTTATCACCGTTTCCACTACTATCATATTACTTTGCTACTAAACACTTTGCTGCAGATATTAAGTTTCCAGGTGTGGTTGAATTGACAACTCAGCTGCTAATACTTGAGAATATTCTTTGGCTCCCCTTGTGTCGAATCAATAAATTTGCGTTCAATACCCTACCCTCGAAAACTATTGCGATCCCCTATACTTGTGGGTTATCAGCGAACTCTGTAACCAGGGTGTCCACAGGATCGTCCACCCAGCACACCAGGCTGTCCCGGATAGCCCCAGGCACGGGGGCTATGGCGGCGTCAAAATCAAAGTGTGGGCCGAGGTTCTGGAGGTGACTGAAGACGTGTGAGAATGCGCGCCCAAGGAGGCCCTGGCTCCTCTCCTCGACGAGCTCGTGAGCCCTCGCGGCCCGATCCTCCAGGCGCGTCACGACCTTGGTGAAGAAGCGGAGGTGGCCGGCGTAATCTTCCTCGTGCGGGTGAGGGCTCTCTCATCGCAGATGGTGCTCAAGGCTCGGTTGGCTCTCACCCTATGGGCCTGGAGCATAGAAGCGTGCTCGCACTGTAGCATCTGCCGACAGCATGCCTCATTTGCATTCTTCTTCGCGAGGGACGCGGCACCATCGATCTACTGCTGGAGTGAGAGCAGGTTGGCGCGTGTGGAGGCCAAGTCAACCTGGGCGGAGGCTTGAGCTGCCTTGGTGGCCCTCTCGTGCTGCTCCGCCTCATTCAGCTTTTCCCTAAGGGTGGTGGTCCTGCCCTTAACCTCGGCTTCCAGGAGCCCCAGCTTCAGGCGGTGCTCGTCGGCAAGAACCGCGCAAGCCTTCGCCACCCTCCGATCGACCTCCTCCTAGATCTTGGCTTCTGGCGCGGTGATGGCGTGCTCAACCATGGCCACCTAACGCTCCCTCACCTCCAACCGCTCAAGCTCCAGGCTACGCTCCAAGGCCTCTAGCACCAGTGCCTCCTCATGTTTCCGCATCTCCTTCTCTTCAGGAGGTGCTCCCCTTAGTAACGTGGCCAAGACGGCCCTGCGTGCTTTAATCCTCTACTCAAGGGCAGCGTTCGAGGCCTGAAGTTCCCGCTCACGCTCTTCGGCAGCCTCACGGCGATGGTCGGCCACCCTGTCCTCCTCCAAGGCCCGGGCACAAGCCTCACGTCAGGTTGCAAGGGATACCGCGGCCCTTGTGATGGCGCGTTCATGCTGAAGATACCCAAGGCTGATAGCCACCTTCAACTGGTGCCACTCATGCGCCAGGCGAAGGTCCTCCATCTCAAGTCGAGCATTGACATCCACAAGCTCTTCTCCGAGCCGGCTCAGCGCACCCATCACCTCCCAGAAAAGCTCGTGGCATACGGCACCACGCCCGCGCGTGAGCTCCAGCACATGGCCAAGCCCATCCTTCGCGTCGGGAGTTGTTGAGGAAGCTTGAGGTGGCCCGCCTGCCCCTGGCGGGGGGGCTGTAGGCCGGTGACTTCCCCTCCACCTTTCGAGCCTCAACGGAGGTGCTGGGAGGCGTGGCCTTGCTACTCGAAGATGAAGCCAGTGCTGGGGTTTCCCAGTCACTAGTGATGACCAATGGAGGGGGCCCTCGGGATGCCTTCTGCACCCCAGGCCGGACCGTGAAGGAAGGGTGCCAGGAATGCAAGATCAAGACCCCCCATCGACGCGTCCACCTCTTGGATAGGCCCCGTGCCTCACGCAGTGGTCAGGTGTGGGGGGCTCGAGACCAGGAGCGAGCCAAGGACTAGTGGAGGCCACTCCTCGGGAGACCTCGCCATTGCAGACGAAGGGATCCTGAAGAGCCATTGTCAGGAAAGGACACAATACGCAGGAAATCGCGAAGATAAGGTACTCACTCTTCTATGGCTATGTACTTCCTCTGCTTCAGCGGCCAGTAGGCATCACCATTGCAGCTTGGAGACCCTTTCTTTTCGCGGAGTGCTTCGAGGTTCAGGTGAAGCTGGCCGAAGCCCGAGGCGCGACCGTCATCATCGGGGGCATTCGGTGGGGCCCCTGGGTTGGCGACCTCGGGAGTGTCGGACTGTGCCTGCTCCCCAGCCTCCACCTCAAGACTGCTTGCCTGAGCTTTGGGGGCAGAGACCTCGGGAGCCTCGGATCACGCCAGCTCTCCGGCCACCCCCTCAGGACAGCTCACCCGAGCCTCGAGGGCTGCCATCTCAGGAGTGCCAGGCAGCGTTGTCTCTTCAACAGCCACCCCGACTGCACTCGGCGGCACTCCCCCCCTACATCCTCTAAGGCGCACGCCGCAGGGACGGCGGGAAGAGGGACCATAAGGACGGGGTTCTCGTGGGGCCCTTCAAGGCCGGCCGGGCGCAGCCCCCACTCATCAAAAAGGGGCATCTGCCTCACGAACTCCTCCTTATTCGAGCAATAGTACAGGAGGCAGCCCTCCTCCGGAAGCGTGGCTAGCGCTGGGTCACCCGTCAAGAGCTCGAGCACCCTACACAGCATCTCGGGAGGAAGCGCGGGCACCTGGAGCCTCATGGGGTCCCCGCTGCCAGTGAAGGCCCACATTTGTCGAGAATGATGCTGAAGCGGAGCAATGCGGCACTGGATGAACTCCTTCACCACCATGGGCATCGTCACCCCGAGCTTCTTCAACCTGACCAACCGGCGCCAGACGTGAGCAAGCTGATGGTTGATGAGCTTCACGTGCACCCAGCCAGAGCTGGGTACGGCCGGTGCCCGTGGAAGCAAGAGTAGGGAGTTGAGAATGCCGACATCCACGAACACCCACCGCTTCCGGAATCCACTTACAGCTGGCGAGAGCTCAAAGTCGATGCCTAAGCTGGCCATCACAACTACAGCCTGAAAGGCCACGCACCCCGAGTGCTGGCGGGCGTTGACCAGGTGAAGCAAGAAGAAATGACGAAAGAAGGCCATAGAAGGGGCAATACCCACCATGGCCTCGTAGACGAAGGCAAAGACAGCAAGGAGAATGATGGATTGAGGATCCAGATGTAGCGCGTGGACTTGGTAATGCGAGAGTATGGCGTTGAAGAAATCAAAGAAAGGGGGATCAGGCCAGCCAAGAGGGCGTGAAGATGGATGGTGATCTTAGTGGATGCATGTCGACCTTGGATCGGGAAGCAGGCCAAACCACCGTCACCTTCCACTCATTTGAATTGCTTGTCAGCGTCGGACGGATCTTGACAAGCCCTTCTTGATTGCCACCATCCACCGCTCGAGGGCAGGCTCGAAGGCTGGCGGAGGTTTGACTGAAGCGCGGGCTTTCCCCTTCTTCTTCAACTGCGGTGCCATAGCGACAGGGGAGGACCAGTGCCGGCGTCAGATACGGGAAGGGAGCCACCGTTTCTCGAGAAGGTGAAGGAGCCAAGGGCACACACGGCAAGCAATGAAGGTGGAGCTTCGTTGGCAACTGTGGCCGCCGAGCCCGGCGAATATCAAGGCTGCGTGGGGAAGTGGGGGCGCCCACATCCCGTCGGGTTCCACGCGTCCTTCAAGGCCACAGGCGGTTATGGCCCACAGCGCTCCGCACTTGCCCTTTGGCTTCGCCTCGAAGCCAAGTTCGAGTGTGCCTTGGTCCCGGGGGCTACTGTCAGCATTCTGGGAACGGGGGTACCCAGACTGGCCTATCTGCGGCCCATGGTGTGGCTCTGTCGACGGCCCGGTACGGCCCAGCTTCAACATTGACAACTCAAGACCCTTGTAGGTGTCAAAACCGGCGGATCTCGGGTAGGGGGTCCAGAACTGTGCGTCTAAGGTTGATGGTAACAGGAGACAGGGGACACGATGTTTACCCAGGTTCGGGCCCTCTCTATGGAGGTAATACCCTACATCCTGCTTGATTGATATTAATGAGTATGAGTATTACAAGAGTTGATCTACCACGAGATTGTAATGGCTAAACCCTAGAAGTCTAGCATGTATGACTACGGTATTGAGTATATCCTTTTCAGACTACACCATCCGGTTTATATAGACACCGGGGGGGTCTAGGGTTACACAGAGTCGGTTACATAAGATGGAATCTTCATAGTCGCTCGCCAAGCTTGCCTTCCACGCCAAGGAGAGTCCCATCCGGACACTAGTACAGTCTTCGGTCTTCATATCTTCATAGCCCATCAGTCTGGCCCATAGATAACAGGTCGGACGCCCGAGGACCCCTTAGTCCAGGACTCCCTCAACCCTCGTGAGGGGCCAAGCCTCACGGGGCGGATGACACCAAGACCTCCTTGGGAGCGGCTTCCCCAGTCTGGTTCCCGAGGAGCGGAGATATCTATGCAAGGTGCGCCTCACGAGGTTTGGATGACGTGAGCCATGATGACCAAGGCCAGGCGGGCGCAGTGTACCAATTTCCTCTTTAGTGCTAAGGAGGCAAGCGCAGGCGCGGAGTCCTGACGAATCAGCTAAAGGTTTCAATTCCGGTGCAACAAGACCAAGACCGCCAGGACGGCAGGATGGAGGTCATCGCGGATCCCACCGCCGCGTCACAACCAGGAGCTTTTGCAGGCAAAGACTACTTTTGTCAGGATAGCATGTACTAGTTGTCTGCCTTCAAATTTGGCCGTTGTGGGATCCCTTCCCGCCTGGCATTTGGGAAGAGAACCAAGGCCACTATAAATAGGACTTAGCCAACACCATAGGAGGGGACGGATGATCGAGATCATCCTCTCACCCACCAGCTCATCGAGCACAAGAAGACCTCACCTCCTGAGGCGGTTCTACCCTTGTACTAGTTCTTTCGCAACCCCTCGAGGCTAATCCACCACAAAGAGGGAGTAGGGTTTTACACCGCAAGGTGGCCCAAACCTGGGTAAACTGATGTGCCTCCTGTCCATTAGGTTCGTCCAGCTAGGCCGTGGGATCGGTGGGCAGGCAGACTGGGGAGGACGAGTTCTTCGCACGCACCCTAGAGTTTGAACCTCTCAAGGGTCTGCGGAACCCAGAATCTGACTACCTTGCCCAGCTCCTCGCCTATGAGGCTCCCAAGGCACATCCAGAGGTCGTCCTGCGCGCCATTGAAGTCCCACATGGGGCACGAGTGCACCAAGAGCGGGGACAGGCGCTGCATCAAGAACTCCTTGACAATCATGGCCCCGGTCAGCGCCCCGGACTCCAGGTCCGCCTACATCAGCCTCAGGACCGGCACCGCCCTGGGATCGGTGAGCTTCTCATGAGCCCACTGGTCCAGCTTCTCTGGCATCTTGGTCGGTAGCTCCAGCCGAGCGTGGAGGCCCCTAGCGTCCATGTAAATCCATTTATGCTAGAAGTCCTCCGCCTTCTTCCCTGCCCTCATGAGTGCATTGCCAGTGTTGACCGCGATGAAGGAGATGCATCTGGAGCGCTGGACTAAGTCGTGTATCCAGAGATAAAAGAAGTGGTGGAGTAGCGTGACAGAGGGCGTCACGCCCACGAACACCTCACAGTAGAAGGCGAAGATCGACAGGAGAAGGATGGAGTTGGGATGGAGTTGCAGAGCGTGAACCTGGTAACGGTCAAGGACGGAGAGGAAGAACTTGGAGAAGGGCGGGACGAGCCCCGTGAACATGTTGTGAAGGAAGAAGGGATAGAATGTCCCTGCCAGGGTTTCCTGCTTGGTGGAGCCAACCCAAAGCGTCGTCTCTGTCGGATTACGGGTTCCGGCAAACCCTTGAGGTTTGAACACTGGGGTGCGCACGAAGATCTCTCTCTCCCTAGCTCACACTCTCGCCACAATCTCAAAGCCTAGCTCGCCGAACCTGAGGAACAATGTGACAGCCTGATTTTGCCCTCTCTTATTTGCCTGATTTTCATTTGGATTTATTTTGAAAGTTGGGGTTTCTGAATCTTTTCATATGGACTTAAACACTTGGGTACCCTTGGCTTTCACCCAAGTGCATCATTCCCCTCTCTGATCATCATTCCCCTTCTGATCCATCTCAAAATAATCTTGGGAATATTTTTCTTAAATGAAAAATATTCATTTTCTTCTCTAAAACCCTAGCTAGTTCAATGAGCTCCAACGCAACCCTCATTTTTATGGCCCACAAAAATCTGAGAAAATTCCCAAATATTCTTTGAACCCTAGGGCACCTTCCTGAGCAAAAATATTTCATCACTTTTTGGAATACTTTTGCTACAGAAAATAGTTTCTGTTCTCGACAGAAATGATGGTTTCTACAGCAAGTACCATTTTACTTGCTCCCTGTGCCTGAATTTTATTGTGCATCATCACCTTAGTAGATGATGGCTAGCCTCCAAAGCACAGCCCCCACCTCCCAGCCATTTAACCTCAGTAACACCTCAAATTTACTGATCAGAAGCTTACCTGGCGTGTGAAATCTTCTCTATTGCACCTGGAGCCAAACCAAGGCGTGGTAACATTCAAAACTACCACGAACAACGTGCCAGACATGGAGTTTGGGCTTAGGTCAGCATGAGGTCATAGTTCATGCGGTGACCGCGTTCGTCCAGGCGTGCTGGCATGCAGCCGACGCGCTATGTAACGCGCCCGAGCCTCTGTTGCTCGCGTGCTCGCTTCCCCGCCTGCCTAAGCGTGCCAAACCTTGCCATCATCATCGTCTCAACGCCATTTACTCCTCTATGGCACTCGCCGATGCCGGAGCTCGCCGTAGCGAGCACGGGTACGGTACGGCCAAGCCAACAGTGCGGTGCACATTGTGCTCGTCGCCATCTCCTCGTTCCCGTGCTCGTCCCCGCTCGCGCACAGTTGCCGCATGAGCTGCGTCGCCTTCTCCCCCTCTCACTGACGCCGCTCGTCTCCGGGCGTCATGGACAGGTGTCCACCGCCAGAGCCCCAACCCCCCTCTCCGCTCGCCTATAAATGGAGCCGCCCCCAGCCTCCTCGAGGACCATCCACCACTCCCACACACCCCACAAACGCGTAGGAAGTCGTAGTGTAACACCCATGATGCGGCTATATCTCCCACGTGTCGGAGCACGACTTAGAGGCATAACCGCATAGTAGGCATGTCGCAAGAGGGGTAATCTTTACACATCCCACGTATTGAATAAGAAAGGGATAAAGAATTGGCTTACAATCGCCACTTCACACAATACATAAATATAGCATTACATCATCCAGATACAATCAAGGTCCGACTACGGAACCAAAATAAAAGAAGACAACCCCTAATGCATAGATCCCCGAACGCCCTGACTGGGCTCCACTACTGATCAACTGGAAACGAAACAACACAACGAACACGATCTTCATCGAGCTCCTCCTTGAGCTTGGTTGCGTCACCTGCACTGGTCTCATTGACACCTGCAACTGTTTGGAAGTATTTGTGAGCCACAGGGACTCGGCAATCTCACACCCGCGAGATCAATACTATTTAAGCTTATGGGTAGGATAGGCTAATGAGGTGGAGCTGCAGCAAGCACTAGCATATATGGTGGCTAACTTACGCAAATGAGAGCGAGAAGAGAAGCAAAGCATGGTCGAGAAGCTATAATGATCAAGAGGTGATCCTGAAACTACTTACGTTCAAACATAACTCCAAAACTGTGTTCACTTCCCGGACTGCGCCGAGAAGAGACCATCACGGCTACACACGCGGTTGATGCATTTTAATTAAGTTAAGTGTCAAGTTTTCTACAACAGGATATTAACAAATTCCCATCTGCCCATAACCGCGGGCACGGCTCTCGAAAGTTTATACCCTGCAGGGGTGTCCCAACTTAGCCCATCACAAGCTCTCACGGTCAATGAAGGATATTCCTTCTCCCAGGAAGACCAGATCAGACTCGGAATCCCGGTTACAAGACATTTCGACAATGGTAAAACAAGACCAGCAAAGCCACCCGAATGTGACGACAAATCCCGATAGGACCTGCACATATCTCGTTCTCAGGGCACACCGGATAAGCAATCCGTACAACTAAAACCAACCCTCAAGTTTCCCCGAGGTGGCGCTGCAAGGGGCTCTAGTTTGGACCAACACTCAGAGGAGCACTGGCCCGGGGGTTTAAAATAAAGATGACCCTTGAGTCTCCAGAACCCAAGGGAAAAAGGCTTAGGTGGCAAATGGTAAAACCAAGGTTGGGCCTTGCTGGAGGAGTTTTATTCAAAGCGAACTATCAAGGGGTTCCCATTATAACCCAACCGTGTAAGGAACGCAAAGTCAAAGAACATAACACCGGTACGAAGGAAACTAGGGCGGCAAGAGTGGAACAAAACACCAGGCATAAGGCCGAGCCTTCCACCCTTTACCAAGTATATCAATGCATTAATTAAATAAGAGATATTGTGATACCCCAACAAAATATCCATGTTCCCACAAGGAACAAACTCCATCTTCACCTGCAACTAGCAACGCTATAAGAGGGGCTGAGCAAAGCGGTAACATAGCCCAACAACGGTTTGCTAGGACAAGGTGGGTTAGAGGATTGACATGGCAATATGGGAGGCATGATATAGCAAGTGGTAGGTATCGCGACATAGAAAATAGAGCGAGCAACTAGCAAGCAAATATAGAAGTGATTTCGAGGGTATGTTTATCTTGCCTGAGATCTCGCAAGGAAGAAGAACGAGTCCAAGAAGAAGACAAACGGATGTAGTCGAACGGATCCTCACAACTCCGGAATGAAACCGAAGCTAACGAGAGAAGCACCCGGAAAGTAGCAAACAACATAGTAAACAACCACCACATAAACATGGCATGATGCACAACCAAGTATGATGCATGTCCGGTTTAATGAGGTATGGCATGGCAAGGTGCACAAATAACACTACAAATTAAGTGGAGCTCAATATGCAACGGAGTTGCATATTGAAGAAAACACCACATGACTTATTTAGTTCTCTCTCTTTTATGTACTCAACAATATTAAAGGTTGGTTAACATGGCAAGAGGTGAAACATGAGTGAAAATACACAGCTAGGCATTTTAAATGAGGCCGGAAACAACAACAACAATTCTGGTATATCCTCATGTGCATTAGCAATTTAATGCAACAACAATTTTTAAACATATTAAATGTTGTTATCATGATGCGGATGTCATGTTCAAGTATATGCAATTTTAAGAAAATGTTGACATGATAAGATATGAGGCATTTTTCATCGTGGCGGAAACGAAGGGGGTGCCACAGCAACGATTCCGAAGATGATGCCATGGCAACATAACGGCTCCGGTAGCTCATGGAGATATCGGTGCAAAGGAAGTGTGACGGGAGCGTGTCATGCAAGGATGGTGGGATGCTCCCGGATACCGGGTTCCCACATGTCGACGACGCTGCCAAGCGGGGAAAACAACTAACGTTCGCGGGAGGATACAACATCCAAACATGCATCTCATACAACACAAGCATTTGTTCACGGAAGGTCGTCTCGGGGTTATACCTTTGAAGCGTGCATTATCGGAACGGATCGAGTTCGGCGGTAGGGTTACACATGTCGAAGGGGAAGTAGTTGTTCACGGGTTCGTCGTGGGAAGTAGCGGTTCACGCGAAGGTGGTTGAACTTGACGTTTGCGTTACACGGGTCTTCGGCGACGGTCGTCTTACATGGTTCGGAGTGGTACTTGCATCTTCGGACTTGTCAGTCTCGATTCTTGCGACGGTAGCGGTATACGTTTTGTTTTCAGAGAGGTACTTGGGGTCATTTGAACTTGTCGGTCTCGTCATCTCGAAGGGGTGCTTGACGTTCTTAGCGATTCCAAATACGACGGTGGAGGTACACTTGTTGTAGGGGTACTTGTCGGATCCACAGCGACGGTAGAGGTACAAACGCTCTTGTGGTACTTGGGTCATCGTGGAACTTGGCGCTTGTGGTATTGATAGCTCGAAGGGGTACTTGGCATGTCCGAGGTCTCCGGCCGTAGTGGTACTTAATGATATGGGTAGTCGAACTTGACGAAAAACGGGTCTCCTCAGGGACTTGATGCATTCGAATTCTTCGGGTTTGTAGTAGTACTTGGCGTTCGGAGTCCGGGTCTTGCTGGTCTTGATGGTCTTTTGTTCCGAAACGAAGCATCACAAGGCCTCGGTTGGGCAGTAGTAAGGAGGCAATGGAGCGGGCGCGCTCAAGGGAGAGCAGCAGAGGGCAGCAGCAGCAGTGAAGCGATGGTGGTGGTCGAACGAGGCAGGGCAGATTGGTCGCGCGCGGGAAGAGGTCAAGGAAAACAAGGCGAGGCTGAAGGTGGGTCTCGGGCAGGGGCTGTCCATGACTAGAACAGAGGAGGTCGGCGAGTGGCGGCGTTGGGTGCTTGTATGTAGGGAGGCAGCGGACGCGGGAAGCTCACCGTGAGGGCGTCATGGCGAGGCACTCCAGCGACGAGGCTCGTGATAGGGAAGAAGCCGCCAGCTCCTGGTGGTGGAGGTCAGCTCCGAGGTGGATACGGGGGAAGGTAGCAACGCACGCGAGGAGGAAGGAGAGGCCGGCATGGTCACGCACGCAGGTCGGCATTCTGCTGGTGGTCGTCGATGTGGCACCATGGCCGAAGGCCAAGGTCAGGGTCTGAGAGGAGGAGCCTGGTGGCGCGGGTGCATCATGGTGATACGGCAGCGCAGCGGAGGCTCGCGTGCAGGGGCATCGGGCGCGGGCGCTATGGCCGGAGGCCGGGACATACTCGGGCGACGGGAGGAGCTCCGACGTCGGGTAGCCGCGGGTGTCTCTCGAGCGGCGCGCTCAAGCAGACGACGAAGGCTGGAGGAGGAAGGCGTGATGGTGGAGAAAAGGGGGATCGAGAGGGAATAGGACAGTGGGCGAGAGGTGCGGGTCGAGCGTGGCTCTCTGGCGGCGGTGTGGGAGTATGCGAGGGAGAGATGGGATCGAGAGGGAGTGAGCAGTGGCTAGGGTTAGAGCAGGGGAGAGGCTTGCTGGGCCGCAAGAGTTGGGCCTAGGGACCGGGCCGACTGGATTCAACAAAAGAAGAGAAAAAAAGATCTTCCTCTTCCCTCCTTTCCATTATAGAGAAGAAAAACAAGAAAGAAAGAAAAGAAGATGGTAGGAGAAATAATATATTCTCAAACTCAGAAAATTGAGTTTAATCCAAGAAAATAGGAGTGGGCATGGACGCAAGGTTTAGATTCAAACACTCAAATGGGTGAATAGGAAGTTGAGGTTTGGAAGGTCCACAAATGTTCGGTTTTTTTAGAGGAGCCTCGATAAAAGAGATACATAATTGTGGACAAGATTTGAAGGTCAAACTCAAAGTGGAAATAGGTATGAGGATTATTTTTGCACGTTTGTCATGGTGAATTTCAAAACAAAGAAATATTGAATATAGCTCCCTACTATCGGGAGGATATGTTTTATAAAGAAACCACCATGTGAATTCCCTCGATTTAAATGGACTGAAGATCCATGCAATTTATTAAAGAGAGTTTTAGTTAGTTTTGAGAAAAGATGGCATGATGACATGATGCAATGCACATCATGCAATGACGAATGCAACGAACCAAACAAATCACACGACGAAACCCGAAAACCCTGGAAGGCATCTGAAGCTCCGGTCTTCGGGCGTCACAACACTCCACCACTACAAGAGGATCTCGTCCCGAGATCTAGGATGGCACCGGAGAGAAACGAAAGAGGAAGAGAAAAGGTACAACTAAGTTGCTTCTTTGACAAACGAGTGAAACCACAAACCTTGCGAGGTTAACCAATTCCGATAAAGGAATACAACGGAGATGAACAAAGTTGAAAACACTCCGTTAGAAAAGAGGAACAAGGAAGAACAAATTTGGGCAGCACTCCGGTTGAAAAGTTATACGAAACTTGATAAGATGAAAAGATCTTGAAGAGATGACACAACACTCCGGTTAAATGTTTAAGCATGAAAAGAACACGATCCTCACCATTCGAGATGATGAGAGAAAAGAGCAAAATCACAATGCCTCCGGAAGAAATTAAAGAGTGGAATGGAAAGAACGAAGGGAAACAAGATCTTGGTAGAGCACGCTTACAACAAAAGCTAGAAGGAGTTGTTGGATTATCAACAACGAAAGGATAAGCTTGAAGTGGGCTTATGGAAAACATCCCAAAACAATGAAGTGAAATTCTGCCACTAAGGAAAATAATAGATTGGATTTATATCAACAAGGAGACGAGAAGCTTATTTCACTGGGAGGATAAATGAAGAATTTGGATCATTTATAAGCACCATAAATAGCAACAATCCTTTGGAGAAGCTTTAGGTGAAATTTAACCCAAGATAACTCCAATGAAGAAAGTGATGGGTTAAAATACCTCATTCTTGTAAATGAAGAATGATATATTACCACCTCAACATATAAGGGAGAAAAATTGCACTCCGGATTGCAAGATGAAGAAAGCTCGAGCTCCTCTGAAAAGAATCTTGATGAACGCTTCGAGAAGGAATTAAATCCTTCATGAACCATCATGTAGAGCCTCCATGAAGAACTTCGGTAATAAAAGAATGATCAAACGAAAGGAAAGATAAGTTGAAAACACAAGGTGAATCCTTGCAATGATTAGATGGATCTTCGCGATGAAATAATTGAGAGAACTTGGAACTCCGGGAAAAGAAAGATGAATCAAGTGAAACCGAGAATTTGATGAACCTCCGGAATAAGGAATTAAACATTTGGGTGAATCAAGAATAAGAATTACATTATGCTTATCCTTCACCAATTTAAATTGATGACAAGCAACGGATTTGGCATACTACTTATTCTTTTAGAAAGAAATGGTTAAGATAGATATAGCATAAACTTGAGAAAGGTCTTCGACGATCCACTGGTAGGATGAGAGAATGAATTAATTGATATGAAATGAAGGAAGAGAAATCTTGAACGAAAACCGTAAGAATTGGAAATGAACGAAGTAAAGGGATGGATCACCGGTAAGAATTAGAGAACGAATGAAGATACTTGAGGGAATTTGGTACAAGTGAAACGAAGAGCTCATGAACTGACTAGAGAATACTTGAGTGATGCACGGGTAAGATTTTGAGAGCGAGAGCTGAAAGCTGGAATGAATAAATCTGAAATGATGACCTCCAGAGAATCGAACTGAAAAGACTCCTGAATTGCTCTGGATGGTTGAAACGAATTCTCACAATCAAAAATAATTATGGGAGGATAGCACGAAGCTAGAGCCATGAATCTTGAAGAGAATGGAGCAAGATATGGAGGAAAACTCTTCTTCGGTCTTCAAAATCTGAGAATTACGACGAGAAACACCACCAAGAATTATTGAGGCACTCCAAAATGAAAAATAAAAAGGTTGAACCAACGATGAAAAGAATTTGAAAGATCTTGGAGAAACACATTTGACTGATGATAATTCATTCTTACGTCAAACTTTGAAATGAATTTGAGAATAACACCGGGAAAAGAAGAGTCAGGTAAGATCCTGGGAAAAGACATGTGGGTTAGGGCCCACTCAAAAGAAACACAATTGAAATGAATTGAAGAGTGATTGCACCGGTTGAATTAAATGTCTTGAATGAGATAACATCGTCGAAAGAGCTTGAACGAAAGCAGAGTGGAAACACAAATCTTTGAGATATCTTGAGCACTCCGGAACAATTGAATATCAAGAGGTGAAAGATTAAGAGATGCACCGGCATGAGGAAACATTGTGCAATGAGGAAAGGATATGATCTACAACGCTTGAGTTGCATCCACCGGAGAAGAAAGAGAACGAAGAATGATGAACTAGAAGCTCCGTTAGTATCTTCCTGAGAATCACCGAATAAGAATGTTTATGGAAAAGAATGGAGAGACTTCACATGAATAAAATGGATACTTGATTAAGAAGTCTGAGTCCTTGAAGAAAAAAGGGATGGGAGGGCGGGAAAACAAAAGACAGCTGGGGACGGATGAAACGAACACCGTTGAGAAAACTGAGATTGGATCATGCAAATGGGAAAAAAATGATAGGATCATCTTGAAGAGAATAACACCGGCTGGAAAGAATTGACATGACAACCCCGATGATCAAGAAGGATTTGTATTCACATAGAAGTATGAGAACACCGTTTTGGAAAGGTATGGAATCAACATTTGACTTTGAAGCAACTCGAATACCACAACTGAAATCAAAAACAAAGGATTGGCTTGCAGAATAAGTCAGAACAAACATATGATAGAGATTTCGTCCGAAGTTTTCGTGGTGGGGCCCACATGGGCTCGATCGTACAACACCATCATGTACAAGGCAGTGCACATGACATACAAAGTGTCCCCAAGTCAGCATAGCCAAGGACTCTTTAAGACACAATGAGACCACTGTAAAACCAACCGTGGATAGGCGGACCACTAGATGTCGAACCCCAATCTCATATCATGCATCTGTCAGAAAGATATCCTAGGAGCTACTTGAATTCCCACTTATAAACTCCCGAAACTTTCTGGTTATGCAATCAGGAGTTGGGGATACGGGGGAAGCATAATATCTCACTCAAAACTAACAAATCCTACATCCAGCTGTATCCATCCTTCAACACATAACCACAAAAACTTCGGAAATCATTTACCTCAACCTTTGAAAAAGCATCTGTTATACTAGTTATGGCAATACTCCCGAACTCCCGCCCCGGTACTGGGTGGCGTCGAGGTTATCTCACCAACAACTGCATAAAAGAGATTTTCGATGTCGACGAACTTAGGTATTCCAGAACTGCAACGATAAAATTGTGACGAAAACACCTCGGAGCTCAACTCCCCGGGACACTGCCACAACCCCTAAATGTTAGGAGGCACCAAGAACAATGTTCTTGTCACAACACCATCGGAACGATTCCAAGATACCTGCGTGATCCTAAAAAAAATCATGAAATTTGAGAAGAGAAGAGTCAAAACTCTACGTCAGGAGGCCTCACCAGAGCGACGAAGGGACTGAGGAGTTAAAAGAATCCTACTCTCCGATATATATAATCCTATAAGACTCAAAACTTTTTTCTAGACTCAACAACGCCAACGATTCGATCAAGCAGGGGGCTCCTAAGTCGGGGAAGGCTCTGATTACCAACTTGTAACACCCATGATGCGGCTATATCTCCCACGTATCGGAGCACGACTTAGAGGCATAACCGCATAGTAGGCATGTCGCAAGAGGGGTAATCTTTACACATCCCATGTACTAAATAAGAAAGGGATAAAGAATTGGCTTACAATCGCCACTTCACACAATACGTAAATATAGCATTACATCATCCAGATACAATCAAGGTCCAACTACGGACCCAAAAAAAGAAGACAACCCCTAATGCATAGATCCCCGATCGCCCCGACTAGGCTCCACTACTGATCAACTGGAAACGAAACAACACAACGAACACGGTCTTCATCAAGCTCCTCCTTGAGCTCGGTTGCGTCACCTGCATTGGTATCATCGGCACCTGCAACTGTTTGGAAGTATTTGTGAGCCACGGGGACTCAGCAATCTCACACCCGTGAGATCAAGACTATTTAAGCTTATGGGTAGGATAGGGTAATGAGGTGGAGCTGCAGCAAGCACTAACATATATGGTGGCTAACTTACGCAAATGAGAGGAGAAGAGAAGCAAAGCACGGTCGAGAGCTATAATGATCAAGAAGTGATCCTGAAACTACTTACATTCAAACATAACTCCAAAACCGTGTTCACTTCCCGGACTCTGCCGAGAAGAGACCATCACGGCTACACACGCGGTTGATGCATTTTAATTAAGTTAAGTGTCAAGTTTTCTACAACCGGATATTAACAAATTCCCATCTGCCCATAACCGCGGGCATGGCTCTCGAAAGTTTATACCCTGCAGGGGTGTCCCAACTTAGCCCATCACAAGCTCTCACGGTCAACGAAGGATATTCCTTCTCCCAGGAAGACCCGATCAGACTCGGAATCCCAGTTACAAGACATTTCGACAATGGTAAAACAAGAACAGCAAAGCCACCCGAATGTGCCGACAAATCCCGATAGGAGCTGCACATATCTCGTTCTCAGGGCACACCGGATAAGCAATCCGTACAACTAAAACCAACCCTCAAGTTTCCCCGAGGTGGCGCTGCAAGGGGCTCTAGTTTGGACCAACACTCAGAGGAGCACTGCCCGGGGGTTTAAAATAAAGATGACCCTTGAGTCTCCAGAACCCAAGGGAAAAAGGCTTAGGTGGCAAATGGTAAAACCAAGGTTGGGCCTTGCTGGAGGAGTTTTATTCAAAGCGAACCGTCAAGGGGTTCCCATTATAACCCAACCGTGTAAGGAACGCAAAATCAAGGAACATAACACCGGTATGACGGAAACTAGGGCGGCAAGACTGGAACAAAACACCAGACATAAGGCCGAGCCTTTCACCCTTTACCAAGTATATAGATGCATTAATTAAATATGAGATATTGTGATATCCCAACAAAATATCCATGTTCCAACAAGGAACAAACTCCATCTTCACCTGCAACTAGCAACGCTATAAGAGGGGCTGAGCAAAGCGGTAACATAGCCAAACAATGGTTGCTAGGACAACGTGGGTTAGAGGCTTGACATGGCAATATGGGAAGTATGATATAGCAGGTGGTAGGTATCGCGGCATAGCAAATAGAGAGAACAACTAGCAAGCAAAGATAGAAGTGATTTCGAGGGTATGTTCATCTTGCCTGAGATCCCGCAAGGAAGAAGAACGAGTCCAAGAAGAAGACAAACGGATGTAGTCGAATGGATCCTCACAACTCCGGAACGAAACCGAAGCTAACGAGAGAAGCACCCGGAAAGAAGCAAACAACATAGTAAACAACCACCACATAAACATGGCATGATGCACAACCAAGTATGATGCATGTCCGGTTTAATGAGGTATGGCATGGCAAGGTGCACAAATAACACTACAAATTAAGTGGAGCTCAATATGCAACGGAGTTGCATATTGAAGAAAACACCATATGACTTATTTAGTTCTCTCTCGGTTATGTACTCAACAATATTAAAGGTTGGTTAACATGGCAAGAGGTGAAACATGAGTGAAAATACACAACTAGGCATTTTAAATGAGGCCGGAAACAACAACAACAACAATTCTGGTATATCCTCATGTGCATTAGAAATTTAATGCAACAACAATTTTTAAACATATTAAATGTTGTTATCATGATGCGGATGTCATGTTCAAGTTTATGCAATTTTAAGAAAATGTTGACATGATAAGATATGAGGCATTTCATCGTGGCAGAAACGAAGGGGGTGCCACTGCAGTGATTCCGAAGATGATGCCACGGCAACATAACGGTTCCGGTAGCTCATGGAGATATCGGTGCAAAGGAAGTGTGACGGGAGCGTGTCATGCAAGGATGGTGGGGTGCTCCCGGATACTGGGTTCCCACATGTCGACGACGCTGCCAAGCAGGGAAAACAACTAACGTTCACGGGAGGATACAACATCCAAACATGCATCTCATACAACACAAGCATTTGTTCACGGACGGTCGTCTCAGGATTATACCTTCGAAGCGTGCATTATCGGAACGGATCGAGTTCGGCGGTAGGGGTACACGTGTCGAAGGGGAAGTACTTGTTCACGGGGTCATCGTGGGAAGTAGCGGTTCATGCAACGGTAGTTGAACTTGACATTTGCATTACACGGGTCTTCGGCGACGGTCGTCGTACATGGTTCAGAGTGGTACTTGCATCTTCAGACTTGTCGGTCTCGATTCTTGCGACGGTAGCGGTATACGTCTCATTTTTGGAGAGGTATTTGGGGTCATTTAAACTTGTCGGTCTTGTCATCTCGAAGGGGTGCTTGACGTTCTTAGCGATTCCGAAGACGATGGTAGAGGTACACTTGTTGTAGGGGTACTTGTCGGATCCACGGCGATGGTAGAGGTACAAACGTTCTCGCGGTACTTGGGTCGTCGTGGAACTTGGCGCTTGCGGTATTGATAGCTCGAAGGGGTACTTGGCGTGTCCGAGGTCTCCAGCCGTAGTGGTACTTGATGATACGGGTAGTCGAACTTGACGAAAAATGGGTCTCCTTGGAGACTTGATGCATCCGAATTCTTCGGGTTTGTAGTAGTACTTGGCTTCGGAGTCCGGGTCTTGCCGGTCTTGATGGTCTTCTGTTTCGAAACGAAGCATCACAAGGCCTCGGTTGGGCAGCAGCAAGGAGGCGATGGAGCGGGCGCGCTCAAGGGAGAGCAGCAGAGGGCAGCAGCAACAGTGAGGCGACGGTGGTGGTCGAAAGAGGCAGGGCATCTCGGTCACGTGTGGGAAGAGGTCAAGGAAAACAAGGCGAGGCTGAAGGTGGGTCTCGGGCAGGGGCTGTCCACGACTGGAATAGAGGAGGTCGATGAGTGGCGGCGTAGGGTGCTTGTATGCAGGGAGGCGGTGGACGCGGGAAGCTCGCCGTGAGGGCGTCATGGCGAGCCACTCCGGTGACGAGGCTCGTGACAGGGAAGAAGCCTCCAGCTTCTGGTGGTGGAGGTCGGCTCCGAGGCGGACGAGGGGGAAGGCAGCGACGCAGGCGAGGAGGAAGGAGAGGCCGGCATGGTCGCGCACGCAGGTCGGCATCCTGCTGGTGGTCGTCGGCGCGGCACCATGGCCGAAGGCCGAGGTCAGGGTCTGAGAGGAGGAGCCCGGTGGCGCGGGTGCATCATGGTGATACGGCAACGCAGCGGAGGCTCGCGTGCAGGGGCATCGGGCGCGGGCGCTATTGCCGGAGGCGGGGACGTACTCGGGCGACGGGAGGAGCTCCAACGTCGGGTAGCCGCGGGTGTGTCTCGAGCGGCGCGCTCAAGCAGACGACGAAGGCTGGAGGAGGAAGGCGCGATGGTGGAGAAAAAGGGGATTGACAGGGCGCGATGGTGGGCGAGAGGTGCGGGTCGAGGGTGGCTCTCTGGCGGCGGTGTGGGAGTATGCAAGGGAGAGATGGGATCGAGAGGGAGTGAGCGATGGCTAGGGTTAGAGCAGGGGAGAGGCTTGCTGGGCCGCAGGAGTTGGGCCTAGGGACCGGGCCAGCTGGATTCAATGAAAGAAGAGAAAAAAAGATCTCGCTCTTCTCTCCTTTCCATTACAGAGAAGAAAAACAAGAAAGAAAGAAAAGAGAGAAAATAATATGGTAGGAGAAAGAATATATTCTCAAACTCAGAAAAATGAGTTTAATCCAAGAAAATAGGAGTGGGCATGGATGCAAGGTTTAGATTCAAACACATTTGAATTAAATTCAAATGGGTGAATAGGAAGTGGAGGTTTGGAAGGTCCAAAAATGTTTGGTTTTTTTAGAGGAGCCTCGATAAAAGAGATACAGAATTGTGGACAAGATTTGAAGGTCAAACTGGAAGTGGAAATCGGCATGAGGATTATTTGTGCATGTGTGTTATGGTGAATTTTAAAACAAAGAAATATTGAATATAGCTCCCTACTATCGGGAGGATATGTTTTAAAGAGAAACCACCATGTGAATTCCCTCGATTTAAGTGGACCGAAGATCCATGCAATTTATTTAAGAGAGTTTTAGTTAGCTTTGAGAAAAGATGGCATGATGACATGATGCAATGCACATGATGCAATGACGAATGCAACGAACCAAACAAATCACACGACGAAACCCGGAAACCCTGGAAGGCATATGAAGCTCCGGTCTTGGGGCGTCACACGTAGCCCGTCCGGGCAGGCCGCGGGCCGCTGCCCTCGAGCTCGAGCTCGCCGGCGATCCCCTCCGGTCGCCGCAGTAGCTCTAGCCCCTCCCAGGCCAGGGCGATCCTTCCAAGGCCTCCGCCTTTCTCTGGAGAAGCTATCCCTTCCCCCTGGAGCCCCTGGAGCTGCCTGTGCTCGCCGTCTACTTCATCTCCGGCGACCCCCGCCCTCTGCCTCCGTTTGCGAGGAAGATTCCGATGCCGTCTGACCGCCACTAGCTATGCTATGGGTACGGGCAGGTGCGCCTCAACCCCCTCTCTCAATCCCTCCCTCTGGTTTTGGCCAAGGAGCCCTCATCGCCCGCGAGACCTCCGGCGAAGCCGTGACCTTCCTTTGTTTCCTTCTCCCCTCCTTCTCACCTGACTAGCGGGGGCCACTAGTCAGCCACTTTGTACGCGCGTGAAGCGGTACGAGTGGTGGCGCCCTGAGGGTTTACGCCTTCGACGTCACCCCCCTAGTATGTTTATTTAAATTCAAATTTCATTCAATTCCAGAGAGCTTCAAACAACCATAACTTTTCAACCGTAAGTCCAAGTAAATTGATTCTTTTTGCATTATGTTCTTTGCAAGGAAATCTAGCAGCTCACCAAAAATGAGATTTTTCTGAGCTGTCTAGAATTTCTGGTGATTTTCAGAAGAGTTCTTGATATTTTCTTCTTGTGTTTAAAATTATTTTCAGAGGGTGAGGCTTGTCTTGAGGATCACCAGAAGGCTTGTGAACCTTATCTGCACTAAGGCAAGCCACAGCAATATTTTCATGGTGCCATTTCTATATTGATGAATTTCTTACTTGAATTGAATGATTAATCCATGCATTTTAAATAACTACTATGTTATTTATATGATGTTAAAGTGTGTGCTGGTATTATGCTTGACTTACAGAACCTTGAAACTAGCTTAGTTGTTAAAGAAGCTAAGATCTAATTATGGTAATGATAAAATGAGTTGTTATGTGTATGAATAATCGCTTAAAGTTATTTTCTTGCATAAATAAATAGTCGAGTCCACGGCTACGGACAACTTGTAGTAGGTCCCACCATGAGTCAATGTTTAATAAACTTTCACACTAAGTTATGATCATTGCACTGATGATGATGGCGGAAAGGCCATCGAGCTATTTGAGACCCAATATGCGTCGTGGTGGTGATCGCCGAAAGGATCACGAGTTACTCTGGTTTAGACCATGATAGTTGTGTGGTGGTGATCGCTGTAAGGATCACGAGTTATTCTGTTCAAGACCACGATGGTGGTTTGGTTGTGATCGCCGTGAGGATCACAAGTTACTCTAGGTAAGACCACGATGGTGGTTTGTTTTGTGATCCGAGAACGATCACGGTTGGTAAGTTGGTCTCGAGGGACGTTTATGCCAAGAGCATGAGCACAGCATGTTGGAATATTATTGCATTATTAATTGGTTAAATATCATGATATTGTTTGTCATTATGATTATGCCTGTTGTGAGCTTGCAAGTACATTGAATGTACTGACCTGGCTTGTCATGCCAGATTTCAGGAAAGTTGCGTTGGAAAGGAACGCTGCTCGAGTCTAGATCGTGTCCACATCGGTGTCCCTGTGCTATGGAGTTTCCGCTACGACGTTGTTCCGCTGCCGCATAGTTGATATGGTCGAGGCCCCATTATGTTCACTAAATAATGTAGACATTGTTCAGCTGCACCGTGTGTGCTACTTGGCCTCGACATCTGTTGTAATATAAACTCCAACCCGCTAGCATCAATAAAGCGGTTGTTTTCTGTACCAAGATGTTGTGTGTTGCTAGAAGACATGGTCTCTGGGCTGGCAATGCAGGGTAAACCGGTCGCTCTGAGTCGGGGTACCACAACGCTTGGTATCAGAGCCACGCTGACTGTAGGCCACGCTAGACTATGACGTGTTAACTGGACGTTAGATACGAGTTTTAGTTGAGTGTCGGTAGCTAATGTAGCTGATTGTTGCATTACATGCACTTGATTTATATTTTTATGCTAACCTGCTAATGGTTGTGAGTGTAGATGGCTCCGGTGCCTTATCCGTGCCAGTTGCAGCTGATGTTGTACACGTCACCGCACCTTCTTCGCAACGTGTGGCGTCGGTTGTACCCCCTCGGAGACGATCCAGTCTATCGTGTGTACCGGGAGCGTCTAGCTAATTCAGTGTATGAGTATCATGCAGTGGTTACTCTGCGCACTAGTTCCTGTTCCGGCTCTTACAGTCATACTTCTCGGAGCGGTTATGCCTCTACCGCTTCTCAGGCTGTCCAGTTTGCTGCATTCGAGGTCCTTGTCGAGCTTCGCTACAATGAGGTCCGGATGCAAAACCATCCAGGTTTCTTTTACTACCCTTCTCTGCACGACAATGGTAGTGTCCGCTTTCAGATCATTGATCCGGAGTCTGATAGTGTTGCTAACCACCTTGCTCATTAAGTCACTACTAGCTATCTTATGATCCATGAGCTAGCTCGAGAGCTGACTCGTGCCCGTACTGCTTTAGCCGCTGCTTTGGTCACTACTAGATCAGCCACTACTCCATCTTCTCTGGGATTTACTCCCTATATTCCAGCCAATTCTAGTTCCCCTGTTTCACCGGTTACTCCCCCGAGTAGCTCAGGCACCTCGATGGTGAACCCTCTCAGTACTCCTGCCGAGTGATCTTCACTTCTCACCACTCCTACAGCCCCGATGCTTCATCCTGCCCCTACCCCTAAGGGAGAGCCCTCGAGGCAGCGTCATCGTGTTACCATTAACCCGGAGGTTTCCGTTAACCACGTCAGTTCAGGATCCGAATCCACTTCAGGGGAGGACACCGCAACACTAGCAGAGCAGTAGTACCTCAGAGTATTCGCAGTCGTCCAGATGATGTACGGATGTAGTCGTACGAGTCATGATGTTTCGTTGCATGTATGAGAGTAGTTGAACCTGTCATGTTGTTTATCTTTTATGTATGATCCTATGTATAATTATGTTGGGACTTTATTCGCCGTATTTTCTTCGCTCTTTTTCTTTCTTCTGGGATTTGTCGCTGGCTTTTCCCCAAATTTATTCTTGGATGTTTCTCATCTCGATTGCGTTGTCTTGGAAAAAATCCACAATAGGATGACGCGGGGAGGCAGCAGTAGCAACGTTCATGAGGGAACTCCTGTTCGTCGTTCCGCACGACAGGCAGGACATTCTCCCGAGCCGTACGTTCCGCCACCACCTCCACCGCCAAATCCGCCCTCCACTGAGCAAATTCTGCGTATGTTTGAGGAAAGAGGAACAATGATCTGCTTGAAATATTAAGAAGTGTGCAAGCTATGGTTGGACAGAATGGAAATCAGAACGGTCATTACTCAAAGTTGTCAGATTTTCAAAGGACCAAGCCACCCAACTTCAGTCAGATTGTTGACCCATTGGATGCAGACGTTTGGTTGCGTACCATTGAGAAAAAGCTTGAGATTGCTCGTACTGAAGAAAATGATAAAGTTCCATTTGCAACTCATTATCTTGAAGGCGCTGCTGCCATATGGTGGGAAAATACAAAAGCCATGTGGCCTACTGGTGAAGAAATCACCTGGGAAAAATTTAAGGATCAGTTCCGGAAACATCATATCCCTACTGGAGTTATGAAGGTTAAGCAGCGTGAATTTCTCGCACTCGTCCAAGGAAATCAGTCTGTGGGTGAATATTTGCAAAAATTCAATCACCTGGCCCGTTACTCCCTTTATGACGTGGCCACCGCAGAAAGGAAGATTGACAGATTTCTTGGAGGCTTAAATCTGCAACTCCGGTGTACTCTCAGTATGTTTGATTCCCAGATTTCCAAACTCTGGTAAACAAGGCTTTCATTGCTGAACGGGAGCACAAGCTTATATCAGATAATAGGCCTGCCAACAACGACAACAAGCGTAAGTTTGAGCCAAAGAAGGATGGGCAACCAGTGCAAAAGGCTCGAACCTGGCAGCAGCCTCAGGTGGAATACAAGCCCAATTGGCAACAGAATGTTAACAAGACCACCACTCAAGTCAAGAATGTTGTGACCAACCCAATACGTGAGGAGCATCACCGCAACAATTTGTGCTTCATTTGTGGGCAGAACGGACATTATGCCAAACAGTGCCCCAAGAACAACAAGGCGGATGCCCCATTTAGGCCACAAGTCAACTTTATAGATTCATGCCTGACCCAGCAAAACATTACTGGGCACGTGCATCATCTCTCAGCCGATGAAGCACAAGAGAACCCCGAAGTCGTCATTGGTATGTTTTCTATTAATGACATACCTGCCGTAATTTTATTTGACTCTAGGGCTTCCCATTCTTTTATTTCTCGGAGTTTTGCTGCCCAAAACAAATTTCCGTGTACACTTTTGGGCAAAAATATGCTGGTACAAACCCCAGGATCTCTAATCAAGAGCAACATGGTCTGTCGTGATCTGGAAATCAATATCAACGGAGTCTACTTTCCAACCTCTCTGATAATTATTGAGTCTGAAAAGTTGGATATTATACTGGGTATGAATTGGTTGACCCAATATCAAGTTTGTATAAATTGCGCAACACGAGAAGTCACTTTGACCAGTCTAAATGGGCAGACTACCAAATTCTATGCTCGCAAGAATATATCCAAGCAAGAATTGGTTTTCACCACTGTGGCTGAGTTGGAATTAATTCCTGTGGTCAGCGAGTACCCTGATGTATTTCCAGAAGAACTGCCAGGCATGCCACCGGACCGAGAACTGGAATTTGCAATAGATCTTGTGCCCGGAACTGCACCGTTATACAAGAAGTATTACCGGATGCCTTCATCAGAATTAGTGGAGCTAAAGAAACAGCTTGATGAACTGCTCCAAAAAGGATATATTCGTCCCAGCTCTTCACCATGGGGATCACCCGCTATTTTCGTGGACAAAAAGGATGGCAGCCTCCGCATGTGCGTAGATTACCGTCAGCTGAATGAGGTCACCATCAAAAATAAATATCCGCTGCCAAGGATTGATGATTTGTTTGATCAGCTCAGTGGGGCTAAGGTATTCTCTAAGATTGATTTACGGACCGGATATCATCAGCTCAAAATTAAAAAGGAAGATATTCCTAAGACCGCATTCACTACTCGGTACGGTCTTTATGAATATACAGTGATGTCCTTTGGTCTCAACAATGCCCCTGCTTTCTTCATGCATATGATGAACAAAGCATTCATGGACTTACTCGACAAATTCGTGGTAGTCTTCATCGATGACATCCTCATTTACTCCAAGGGTGAAGACGAGCACAAGGATCACCTCCGAGCAGTGCTACAATGACTCCGCGGCCATCACCTTTACGCCAAATTCAGTAAATGTGAGTTTTGGCTCAAGAAAGTTGGGTTTCTCGGACATGTGCTATCCGCTAAGGGTATAGCCGTGGACCCGAGAAAAGTAAAAGATGTGCTCGATTGGTTGCCGCCCACGACAGTGACACAGATCCGGAGTTTTCTCGGATTAGCTGGATATTACCGTCGTTTCATTAAAGGGTTTTCAAAGATTGCTAAACCCATGACAGAGCTGATCAAAAAGGATAAGAAGTTTGAATGGATGGAGGACTGTGAGAGAAGTTTTAATGAGCTAAAGATACGGCTGACAATCGCACCTGTACTGACTCTCCCAGACATTTATCGCAGCTTTGATGTGTATTGTGACGCCTCCAGGCAAGGCCTCGGTTGCGTACTTATGCAAGACGGCAAGGTAGTAGCATATGCATCGCGACAGGTACAGCCCCACGATGGAAATTATCCTACTCATGATTTGGAATTGGCTGCGGTGGTTCATGCGCTAAAAATTTGGAGACACTACCTCATTGGAAAAAGGTGCCAAATTTTTACCGATCATAAAAGCCTTAAATACATATTTACTCGGCCAGATTTAAATCTCCGTCAACGAAGATGGCTAGAGTTGGTCAAGGATTATGATCTTGGAATAAATTACCACCCGGGAAAGGCCAACATTGTTGCCGATGCCCTCAGTCGAAAGCCTGTTAGCTTAAATGTCATATCGAAATCCTTGCCTCTCAAAGTCCAAGAGGAGATCGCTCAGCTCAACCTGGTCATAGTGGATGCTGGCCTCTCTAATATTTTGGAAATTACCCCCACACTTGAGGAAGAGATCTGCAAGGCCCAGCCAGCTGATATCAAACTGCAGAAGCGTGCCAAGAGCCCATGGCAGGGCAGACCCCAAATTTCTCCAAGGACAAATTTGGTACTCTCCGATTCCTTGGACGGATTTGTGTACCCAATCAGCCGGACTTAAAGAAGAAAATCATGTCGGAAGCACATGAATCTCATATTCCATTCATCCAGGAGGCACGAAAATGTATGAGGACCTTAGACAAATATTTTGGTGGGATGGAATGAAGAAAGACATTACCTATTTTGTGGCATGTTGCGACATATGCAACAAGGTGAAGGCAGAGCATCAGAAGCTAGCTGGACTCCTCCAACCGCTGCCGGTTTCACAATGGAAATGGGATGACGTTTGTATGGATTTCATTACGGGATTGCCTAAGACTCAAAGAGGAAATGATGCAATCTGGGTCATAGTGGACATCTTAACCAAGGTTGCTTACTTCATTCTGACCAGCACCAGATATCGAGCAGATCAACTTGCACAGCTGTATGTATCCAGAATCGCCAGTCTGCATGGAGTACCTCGAACCATCACTTCCGACCGAGGTTCCCTGTTTACCTCCGCTTTTTGGTCCCGTCTCCATCAAGCCTTGGGGACAACGCTGAAATATAGTACTGCTTATCATCCTCAGACCGATGGACAGACAGAGCGGGTAAATCAAATTCTCGAAGATATGTTGCGAGCATGTGCTTTAGCCCAAGGAACTAAATGGGAAGATTGCTTGCCATATGTCGAGTTTTCTTACAACAACAGCTTCCAGACCAGTCTAAAGATGTCACCGTATGAAGCTCTATATGGCCGTAAGTGCCGCACTCCATTAAATTGGTCTCAAACTGGAGATAGCCATATCTTCGGAACATATCTCATGATGGAAGCTGAGAAGCAAGTTAAGGAAATCAGAGACAGATTGCAATTGGCCAAATCTCGACAGAAAAGTTATTATGATGCAAAGCACAGACAGATCAATTTTGAACCCAGAGAACACGTATACCTCCGAGTCACCCCTATGAAAGGAGTCAAGAGATTTCAGACCCGTGGAAAGTTGGCACCCAGGTTTATTGGTCCATTCCCGGTTATGTCTCGAGTGGGCACTGTTGCATATCAGTTGGAACTACCCATTGAATTGGTAGACGTGCATAACGTGTTTCATGTTTCACAACTAAGGCGTTGCATATCCCCACCTGAGAAAAGGACTTCTACGGCTGAGGTAGAGTTGGCAAATGATTTGACCTATGAAGAAAGACCGTATAGAATTTTGGATCAGATGGAAAGGGTCACTCGCAGTAAAGTGAGAAAATTTTACAAGGTTCAGTGGGAGCATCACACAGAGTCGGAAACAACTTGGGAGCGGGAAGAATTCCTAAGGGCTCATTATCCAGAGTGGTTTTCCCAAGCAACCGAATCTCGAGGACGAGATTCATTCTAAGTGGGGGAGGTTTGTGACATCGTGATTTTGCCCTCTCTTATTTGCCTGATTTTCATTTGGATTTATTTTGAAAGTTGGGGTTTCTGAATCTTTTCATATGGACTTAAACACTTGGGTACCCTTGGCTTTCAACCAAGTGCATCATTCCCCTCTCTAATCATCATTCCCCTTCTGACCCATCTCAAAATAATCTTGGGAATATTTTTCTTAAATAAAAAATGTTCATTTTCTTCTCTAAAACCCTAGCTAGTTCAATGAGCTCCAAAGCAACCCTCATTTTTATGGCCCACAAAAATCTGAGAAAATTCCCAAATATTCTTTGAACCCTAGGGCACCTTCCTGAGCAAAAACATTTCATCACTTTTTGGAATATTTTTGCTACAGAAAATATTTTCTATTCTGGACAGAAATGGTGGTTTCTACGGCAACTACCATTTTACTTTCTCCCTTGTGCCTAAATTTTCTTGTGCATCATCACCTTAGTAGATGATGGCTAGCCTCCAAAGCATAGCCCCCAACTCCCAGCCATTTAACCTCAGTAACACCTCAAAGTTACTGATCAGAAGCTTACCTGGCGTGTGAAATCTTCTCTACTGCACCTGGAGCCAAACCAAGGCGTGGTAACATTCAAAACTACCACGAACAACGTGACAGACATGGAGTTTGGGCTTAGGTCGGCATGAGGCCATAGTTCATGCAGTGACCGCGTTCGTCCAGGCGTGCTGGCATGCAGCCGACGCGCTCTGCGACACGCCCGAGCCTCTGTTGCTCGCGTGTTCGCTTCCCCGCCTGCCTAAGAGTGCCAAACCTCGCCACCATCATCGTCTCAATGCCATTTACTCCTCCATGGCGCTCACCAACGCTGGAGCTCGCCGCAGTGAGCACGGGCACGGTCCGGCCAACCCAACAGTGCGGTGCACACTATGCTCGTTGCCATCTCCTCGTTCCTGTGCTCGTCCCCGCTCGCCCACAGTTGTTGCGTGAACTACGTCGGCTTCTCCCCCTCTCACTGACGCCGCTCGTCGCCGGGCGCCGTGGACAGGTGTCCACCGACGGAGCCCGAACCCCTCTCTCCGCTCGCCTATAAATGGAGCCGCCCCCGGCCTCCTCGAGCACCATCCACCACTCCCACACACCCCACAAATGCGTAGGAAGCCGTAGCCCGTCTGGGCAGGCCGCGGGCCGCCGCCCTCGAGCTCGAGCTCGCCGACGATCCCCTCTGGTCTCCGCAGTAGCTCCAGCCCCTCCCAGGCCAGTGCGATCCTTCTAGGGCCTCTGCCTCTCTTCGAAGAAGCCATCCCTTCCCCCTGGAGCCCTGGGAGCTGCCTCTACTCGCCATCTTCTTCATCTCCGACGACCCCCGCCCATCTGCCTCCATTTGTAGGAAGATTCTGACGCCGTCCGACCATCCCTAGCTATGCTACGGGTACGGGCTGGTGCGCCTCAACCCCCTCTCTCAATCCATCCCTCTGGTTTTGGCCAAGGAGCCCTCATCGCCCGCGAGACCTCCGGCGAAGCCGTGACCTTCCTTTGTTTCCTTCTCCCCTCCTTCTCACCTGACTAGCGGGGGCCACTAGTCAGCCACTTTGTACGCGCGTGAAGCGGTACGAGTGGTGGCGCCTTGAGGCTTTACGTCTTCAACGTCACCCCCCTAGTCTATTTATTTAAATTCAAATTTCATTCAATTCCAGGGAGCTTCAAACAGCCATAACTTTTCAACCATAAGTCCAAATGAATTAATTCTTTTTGCATTATGTTCTTTGCAAGGAAATCTAGCAGCTCACCAAAAACGAGATTTTTTATGAGCTATCTAGAATTTCTGGTGATTTTTAGAAGAGTTCTTGATATCTTCTTCTTGTGTTTAAAATTATTTTCAGAGGGTGAGGCTTGTCTTGAGGATCACCAGAAGGCTTGTGAACATTATCTGCACTAAGGCAAGCCACAACAACATTTTCATGGTGCCATTTCAATATTGATGAATTTCTTACTTGAATTGAATGATTAATCCATGCATTTTAAATAACTATTATGTTATTTATATGTTGTGAAAGTGTGTGCTAGTATTATGCTTGATTTACAGAACCTTGAAACTAGTTTAGTTGGTAAAGAGGCTAAGATCTAATTATGGTAATGATAAAATGAGTTGTTATATGTATGAATAATCGCTTAAAGTTATTTTCTTGCATAAATAAATAGTTAAATTTGCTAGAATATATCCTGTTTAGTGCTGGTGTAGCCATTTTACTTAATTTATAGAATGTTTGAACCTAACTTGATTGGTAAAGAAATTAGGATTTGCTTAAGGTGATGATGGTAGAATATTTGCTATGCATATGAGGAATTAATCGAAGTTATTTTCTTGCATGAGAAAATAATGTTACTTGCTGAAAAATATATTGTTAAAGTGAGACCAGGAAAGTAAGAAAAGTTGTTGATGCTTATGCTTAGTGTGAATATGGTTGACAACAGTCATTTTCGTATTATAGGATGCATGTGTAGTATTGCATTTCATGGCATGCTATGACACCGGTCATTATCATTTTAAGTTGAACTTGAATATAACTCAACTTGAATATATCGTTGACTGGCTCATGGTGCTGCTGAATTGAGATTTTCCCAGTGCAACCACATTTGCCTTTGTGGGAAGGCCTTGATTCGGTCCATTGACATGTCTCTAGTCGGCGCCTCCAACTAGGGAAGGTTATGGGTGTGCTTACCCTGGCCCGGTAAGCAGGCATAACCTTGTGTGCCCGTTATTGAGATTTTGGTACCGGATCCCTGAGAGGGATTGTTTTGGCCACGGTGGTGGTCAGTGTGTCTTTGGTGGACACGGGGTCACCCAGGACTAGCCTGTTGGGGATTGGGTTGGAGTGGCCGGAAGAGTGTCATGGCAATGGAAGGGTTTTGTCGGAATGCCGTTGGTCCACTGGAATGGGAGTGTGAGGCCATCGGTTCCGTGGTGTGGGTACAGTGTGCTACCTCTGCAGAGTGTATAATCTATCGATAGCCGAGTCCACAGTTATGGACAACTCGTAGTAGGTCCCACCATGAGTCAACGTTTAATAAACTTGCACACTAAGTTATGATCATTGCACTGATTATGATGGCGGAAAAGCCAACGAGCTTTTCGAGACCCAATCTGGGTCGTGGTGGTGATCGCCGAAAGGATCACGAGTTACTCTGGTTAAGACCAGATGGTGGTGTGGTGGTGATCTCCGTAAGGATCACGAGTTATTCTGGTCAAGACCATGATGGTGGTTTGGTTGTGATCGCCGTAAGGATCACAAGTTACTCTAGGTAAGACCATGATGGTGGTTTGTTTTGTGATCCGAGAATGATCACGGTTGGTAAGTTGGTCCCGAGGGACGTTTATCCCAAGAGCATGAGCACAGCATGTTGGAACATTATTGCATTATTAATTGGTTAAATATCATGATATTGTTTTTCATTATGATTATGCCTGTTGTGAGCTTGCAAGTACATTCAATGTACTAACCTGGCGTGTCATGCCAGATTTCAGGAAAGTCGCGTTGGAAAGGAGCGCTGCTCGAGTCTAGATCGTGTCCACACCGGTGTCCCTGTGCTATGGATTTTCCGCTACGACGTTGTTCCGCTGCCGCATAGTTGATATGATCGAGGCCCCATTATGTTCACTAAATAATGTACATATTGTTTAGCCGCACCGTGTGTGCTGCTCGGCCTCGACATCTGTTGTAATATAAACTCCGACCCGCTAGCATCAATAAGGCGGTTGTTTTCTGTACCAAGATGTTGTGTGTTTCCAGAAGACATGGTCTCTGGGCTGGCAATGCAGGGTAAACCGGTCGCTCTGACCCGGGGTGCCACAAACAAGGGACACAAGAGTTTATACTGGTTCGGGCCACCGTTGTGGTGTAATACCCTGCTCCAGTGTGGTGTGGTGGATTGCCTTGTAGACCGAGGATTAACAAGTACAAGGGATGAACAACCTCCTGAGGAGAGGTGTTCTTGAGCGCGGTGAGCTTGTATGGTGGCCTTGGTGGAATGGATCCAGTCCCAGATCAGATGCCTCCCTACAATGGTGGCTAGTCCTATATATAGAGGACCGGGTCCTCTCCCCAAATATTAGACGGGAAGGGATCCAACAACGGCCAATTGGAAGGGGGACAACTAGTACAAGCTCGTCGGCATTCTGGGAATGGGGGTCCCCAGACTTGCCTGCCTGCGGCCCATGGCGTGGCTCTTCTAGCGGCCTGGTATGGCCCATCTTCACCAGCAAACACTCAAGACCCTCGTGAGGGGCCAAGCCTCGCGAGGCGGACATCACAAGACCTCCTCAGGGGCAGCCTCACTAGGCTGGCTCGCGAGGAGCGGAGAGATCAAGGCGAGGGGCACCTTGTGAGGTTCCCGTGACGTGAGCCATGACGACCAAGGCCAGGCGGGTGCCAGCGGGCGCAGGGCACCAGTTGCCTCTTTGGTGCTAAAGGAGCATGCGTAGACGAGGAGTCCCGAGGCATCAGGCAAAGGTTTCCATATCGGTGCAACAAGACCAAGAACAGCAGTACGGCAGGACGGAGGTCATCGCGGAGCCCATGACGGCGTCACCACCAGAGCCTTTGGCAGGCGAAGACAACCTTTTGTCATGATAGCTTGTACTAGCTATCCCCCTTCAAATTGGCCGTTGTGGGATCCCTTCCCGCCTAATATTTGGGAAGAGGACCAGGGCCTCTATAAACAGTACTAGCCATCACCATAGAAAGGGGATCGGATCCATTCCACCCTCACACGCACCAGCTCACCAAGTTCAAGAACACCTCCCCTCAGGAGGCTGTTCTTCCCTTGTACTTGTTCATCCTCAACCTACAAGGCAATTCACCACACCACACTGGAGTAGAGTATTACACCACATCGGTGGCCCGAACCAGTATAAACTCTTGTGTCCCTTGTTCTTCGAGTTCTGCGAGCTAGGATTTTAGATCGTTGCGAGAGCGTGAGCTAGGGGAAGGAAAGATCTTTGTGTGCACCCCAGTGTTCGAACCTTAAGGGTTTTGCCGGAACCCGAAATCCGACATTTGGCGCACTAGGTAGGGGTGCGCTGAAGCTTTCCCTTCGCCCATCCACATTCCTTAGCTCCAGCACATCCATGGCACACGCTCGCCGAGCTCGCATCGAGCACCGGGCTGCCCTGGCCGCTCGCGTCGCCCAGACGGCGCCCTTTGGCGGACCTCCCCGCCATTCTCCATCACCTGTTGCCAACGCCGCTACCAGCCCGGCGGCAAACGAGTAGCAAGTGTCGTCGCTGCACCCCTCTGTGCGGCAGGATGGCCGCACAGCCACCCCGTCGCTGACTCCAGCCGACTCATCGTCCAACGCACGTCGCGCACCCATGGATGCGCAGGCCGCGTTGCTCATGGGATGCGAGCTCCTGCGTTACCGCCCAGTCGGCGACCTCTACGAAGACTGGCTGGACCGCATCGCCGAGCTCGTCAGCGCCGCTGATGGCCCACAAGTATAGGGGATCTATCGTAGTCCTTTTGATAAGTAAGAGTGTCGAACCCAACGAGTAGCAAAGGGAAATGATAAGCAGTTTTCAGTAAGGTATTCTCTGCAAGCACTGAAATTATCGGTAACAGATAGTTTTGTGATAAGGTAATTTGTAACGGGTAACAAGTAATGAAAGTAAATAAGGTGCAGCAAGATGGCCCCATCCTTTTTGTAGCAAAGGACAAGCCTGGACAAACTCTTATATAAAGGAAAACGCTCCCGAGGACACATGGGAATTATCGTGAAGCTAGTTTTCATCACGCTCATATGATTCACGTTCGGTACTTTGATAATCTGATATATGGGTGGACCGGTGCTTGGATACTGCCCTTACTTTGACAAGCATCCCACTTATGATTAACCCCTCTTGCAAGCATCCGCAACTACAAAAGAAGTATTAAGGTAAACCTAACTGTCAGTGTCAAAACCGGCGGATCTCGGGTAGGGGGTCCCGAACTGTGCGTCTAGGCCAGATGGTAACAGGAGGCAAGGAACACGATGTTTTATCCAGGTTTGGGCCCTCTTGATGGAGGTAAAACCCTACGTCCTACTTGATTAATATTGATGATATGGGTAGTACAAGAGTAGATCTACCACGAGATCAAGGAGGCTAAACCCTAGAAGCTAGCCTATGGTATGATTGTTGTATGATGAAGTTGTCCTACGGACCAAAACCCTCTGGTTTATATAGACACCGGAGAGGGTTAGGGTTACACAAAGTCGGTTACAATGGTAGGAGATCTTGAATATCCGCATCGCCAAGCTTGCCTTCCACGCCAAGGAAAGTCCCATCCTGTCACGGGATGAAGTCTTCAATCTTGTATCTTCATAGTCCTGGAGTCCGGCTGAAGGTATAGTCTGGCTACCCGAACACCCCCTAATCCAGGACTCCCTCAGTAGCCCCTGAACCAGGCTTCAATGACGACGAGTCCGGCGCGTAGATTGTCTTTGGCATTGCAAGGCGGGTTCCTCCTCCAAATTCTTCATAAAAGTTTGTAAACACCAAGAGTAGTGTCCGGCTCTACAAAATAAGTTTCCACGTATTGCCACAGAGAGAATAATATTAACACAAATCTAATCTGCTGACATATTCCTCAGCGTGACATCATACTACGGCCAAGCCTTTATTCGAATTGTTTTCACTTTTCCACCTCAGCGTGTTTTGCGAGGCGGTTTCCTTGGCACGTCTTGTCAAAGCAGAGATCGTGTCCCCTTTATTTATGGGATTCTCATCAATACGAACGTGGGTAACCCAATCGTGCCCGTTAGCATGTCTTCTCGATTAAAGGCGAGTCCCAAACGGTTACGGGGAGGGCTCCTGGTATTCAACCTCTTATAAAGAGACCAAGGCCTTACTCCTTTTCTCCAATCTCAAAACAAGTTCGCCTGTCGCCTCGAGTTCCAACACCCTAGGCTCCAGATTCCAGGCGTTTCGGACCTTCGACAATGTTCGGTTCCGACCTTTAAGGCCGGTGGATGCCCTCCTCCGTCACGGAGGAGGACGTGCTAAAGTTGAGAGAGGCTAAGTTCTTGACCGCCGAAATTTTGCATAGGTTGCCTGCTCAAAGGCAGGCTATTCCCAGTCCCCAGCCCGGTGAGAGCGTAGTGTTCATGTCTCACTTCCTTCGGGGGTTAGGCTTCCCGATGGATCCCTTCGTGAGGGGGCTGATGTTCTATTATGGGCTAGAATTTCATGACTTAGCTCCAGAGTCCATCCTCCACATTTCCTCATTCATCGTTGTGTGCGAAGCATTCCTCCGTGTTACTCCTCACTTTGGATTATGGCTCAAGACTTTTGGAGTGGAGCCGAAGATGATCGAGGGACGGCACGCAGAGTGCGGAGGCGCTGTCATAAGTAAGAATGCTGATGCTCCATGGCCCGAGGGCTCCTTTCAAGAGGAGCTCGGCTTGTGGCAACAAGAGTGGTTCTATATCACCGCTCCCAGGAGCGCCAAGTGGGTGGCGCCTCCTGCCTTTCGCTCGGGTCCCCCACCACGACTAGCATCATGGGTCAACAAAGGATTAGATTGGGGGTTATCCAAAGACGTGCCCTTGTTGTAGGGCCGCATTAGGGATCTCTTAGAAAGAGACCTCAACCTGGTCAAGGTGACGCAGGTCAGGCTGATTCGCCGAACACTGCCCGGCAAACGTCGCTCCCTTCGTCTGTGGGAGTTTAATCCGGAGGGACGATGAGCTCTCCAGCATTTTATGGGCGCAACGCCCATGGAGATGTATAAAATGTTCTTCGGATCACAAGCAATGTGTCCGGATTTGACCGAGGACGCAGGTTTAAGATGCAATCGCCCGGATACTCAAGTAAGTAACCTTGTGCCCGGACTCGCTATCCGTAAAATTGTCATAAATTTGCCCCTAAAAGAGTTGTCCTTTTAAACAGGAGTGGATAGCGAAGGCAAAGCTGATCAGGTGTCCGGCTCCCCTTCCTGAGACCAGGCCGGATCCCGTGCTAGTCAGGATGTTGAAGATCGTGCCTTTGGAGGGAAGTGAGTGGGAGGACAAGGAAACTATGGCCTCCTCGAAGGAGGCTGCTCCGAAGGGAAGAACCGACGATTCCTCTCCTAAGGGGAAGAAGAGGGCCGCCTCTGACGACCCGGAGACCATGGCCTCAAAGCGGGGAAAAAGTCCTCGTCAAAGGGTCCGACGCCGGGGAGATCCTCGGGCGAACTATGCCCTCAAAGGGATCAACCCTCCAGCGAGCCGTAAGTAGAGAAAGATTTTCCTTTAGAGGGATGAGAGAAATCCTTGCTTTTTATCTGAGAAGATTAACCGAAATTTTACTTTGTAGCTCGGACCTCAGCCCTTCTCAGCAGAGCTCGTCTTCGGGATCTTCTTCCGGAGATGATGGAGAGTGGAACACCTCCCCTTGCCGTACCGCCTGGCGAGGCGGGCGACCCTGAGGTGTCGTCGTGGAGGGTTTCTCCGAATCCGACAGGGGTGGAAGGTGGCCATATGTCCCCCCAAGGTTCTCCGCGTCCGGCCTTCGATGGAGGTCATAGGACGAGTCCGGCACCGTCCGATGCGCAGTCGGAGGAGCTGATGACTCTGCTGGGGCGAGCTTCTATCTCAGAGGAGCACCGTGCATTGATGGGTACGGTGATTGGAAGGATTTCGTTCGCGGAAAGCGGATTGCATGAGGCCGTCAGAAGTTTGCTGACGGGTTTTGAGGTACGTTTGATAATGTACTTCTTTGTCAGTTGCGCATAAACAGGATGTGCCCTGTGTAGATGGTAGCCCCCGAGACTCTGTGTGTTGTCAAAATTGACGGCGCGCAGAGGATCATAATCCCAGGTCTAAAATGTCGCCTTTGTATACAGGTGGCGAAGTGTCCGGAATCGAGCCGAACTGATGATTTTGCCGAATTAAAGCGGCAACTTGACGTGGCAGATGCCGACATCGCGCTCGTCAACGAGCGGCTTGATGAGGCTCAAGGTATGCAATTCCTCGGCCGGCATCTGGTAAGAGGAGCTTTATGCCAGTATCTTACAATGTGTGTGCTTGACGCAGATGGTGCGGCCGCCGTGGAGAGTCTTCGGGCAGAACTTGCCCGAGCTAAGGAACAAGCCAGGAAAAGTGATGCGGCTGCCGAGAAGGCCCTTCAAGAGCTGAGAGACGAACAGGCTGCTCACTGCCGAAGCAAGAAGGAGATGGCCGTGATGGCCGTAAAGTTAAAAAGTGCTGATGACCGTTGCAAGTTTCTTGAGAAAGAAGACCGGGCGAGACAGACGGACTTAGAGAAGGCCGTTGCTGATGCCAAGGACGCTCGCTCTGCGATGAGAGCTGCGAAGGAGGAGCTGCGTCAGGCCGGACAAATTGCAGATGGAAAGCCCTTTATGCTGCGGAGGAAGTTTGGCGATCCGAAGTTTGCTCCGTTGGACCGGATGTGGAGTGCGGAGGACACCTATCTGGATTTGGCAGCGAGTGCTGCTGATGCGACCGAATACTTTCGAGATCAAGAAGATCGCGAAGTGGAAAGGCTTTTCTGGTCGCAGTTCCAGAATCCAGAGCGTCCACTGGCAGTGGATGATCGTCTGGCTCAATGGGCCGAACTGAATAGATTGTCCGGACTCGCCATGAAGTACGTCATGGGTCATCTGTGGCCGGGGAGATCGGAGCCAAAGAGTTATTTCAGCTTGGTGCAGCAATTCCTTGACGCGGTGCCACGTATCAATGCGATGAAGAGGTCAGCATGCATAGAGGGCGCACGGATGGCTCTTGCCCGTGTCAAGACATACTGGGCTGAGATAGAGACCACCGTTGTTGCATCCCAAGATTCGGACAAAAGCCGAGAACCCTCCGAGCACTATTTTCAGGAAGTCCTTGAAGGCGCTCGTGTAACAGAGACGCAGTGCTCGAAGGATGCTATGTTCTGATAGCATATGTAATTATAAAGCAATATTTTGATGAATTGTAGTAGCCTTTTATACTTGTGCCTTCAAGTATTTGGAACACCTCCTATGCAGCCGTTTTAAGATATATATACAAAATCTGAAAGATTGCAGTCATTGGCTTCAGCCCCCACGCACATAGTGCGAGGGTGCTCGCAGAAGGCGCATTTTCACACTTAATCCAACGTCTTGGTCCTACAAAGGAGGTGATAGCGCAGCAAGCTAGGCAACCGGACTATAATGCTTTAACACTTTCACTTAGCCATAGGAGCTTGACAATGAGACTATTTAGGTAGCCCCTAGTGGCTACTGCGCTCGCCCGAATTCAGGGCGCGTATGTGCCTGGCCGGGAAACGACCCTTCGTTAATGTGGAGGAATCCTACAGATTCCGGAGAGTCATCGAGTGGTTGACCAGTCTCACGCCATATCATGACAGTCGGTTTTTGGCTTTCTCTACTGAGGTGCTCGCCTGGCCGAACCAGGGCACAATCGCAGTAGTTCTCCTGGTGCTGCCTTAGCCGATAGAGCAGAACGTAAGGCGGCCGAACACAGGAGCCGGGCAACCCAACATTTGACCAAAATCATGACTCGGAGCTGATGCATATAAGGCCAAACTCGCGACGCCGAACACTCCCTAAGGTATTCGGTCTTTATGAGAGCGGGCGAGGTAACGCTCTGAGGTATAAGCCCCTAGTGTCCAGGTACGCGCAAGAATTCTGACGTGGCCACATGCCAAGACGCCAGCCTCCTCCTTGGTCATAGAACCAGGGGATGTGTATCAACAAGAGACAGTAAAAAAGGTTTACGCAGGGTCTTAATCTAAAAAGAATCCTTGGAACGGGTCCCTACTGCACGTCTGCACCTGTGTCTCCGTTGTGCCGTATCCTGGACGGGCGCAGCACGACGTTCATCTGTAAAAAGAGAGCAACTAAGTTGAAAAAGGGGCGTGCCGAACAAAAGTTATATGAAATAAACAAAGTGTAAAGTAAAATATGAAAAATTGAGCTTTATTGTCTCTTATTTTATACGTGTGAAGCCCCTAGTGCAGGGGTATATGGCCACTAAGCCTTTATCAATGATACTTTTGTGCCGGACTCGTCTATCCGGGTCCGTGGTCTTAATGACCTGTTCCGATGTTCTGGCTGGTGAAGCCATTGTATTGTGGGGCTGTTAAAGCGGCCGCACAATCCTCCGCTTGGGGGAGGTGTTCTCACTGCTTCCCCTTTAAGGAGATGATGCCGCGTGGACCGGGCATCTTAAGCATAAGAGATGCATAATGCGGTATTGCGTTAAAGCAGGCGAAAGCTTCATGTCCCAGTAGTGCTTGATAGCGACTTGAGAATGGGACGATGTGGAAAGTCAGCTTTTCACGACAGAAGTTATCGGCAGAGCCGAAAATAACCTCGAGCCGGAGAAAACCCATGCACTGGGTGTCCGGACCTGGCGTTACTCCTTGAAAGGAGGTTTTGCTGTGGCGAATTCTTTTTGGGTCGATCCGCATGTGGCGGATTGAGTCCTGATATATCAGGTTGAGTCCGCTGCCACCGTCCATAAGGACGTTTGAAAACCGGAGTCCGCCAATTATTGGATCGAGTACCAGTGCAGTCTAGCCTGGGTTCCTGACACTTCTAGAATAATCCAGGTGATCGAAGATGATTGGTTTTGACAACCAGTGGCGGGATTCCTTTGGGATAGGCCGTGGGGCGCGTACCTTTATGGGCGCTGCACGTTTTGTTATGTGGAGTAAGTTTACTGTTTTTACTTCTTGTGGGAAATTCTTTTGTTTCCTGGTACTCTGCTTTTGGGGTTCGTCCTCGTCTTCGCTTGGTGTGTCGAGCCCCTTGTCTTCGGCGTTGAGTCTGCCGAATTGTTTGAAAACCCAACAAGCTCTGTGGGTATGGTTAGCAGGCTTTCCGGGAGTGCTGTGTATTTGACATATCCTATCCAAAATTTTGTTTAGGTTGGATAGGTCGTCCCTGTTATCTTGGAGGGGCGGCTTTTTCTGATTCTGTCGTGAGCTTTTGAATCCGACGTTGACTGCCGTGCTCTTCGGACTTTTTTCCTTAGTCCGGCGATGATCCTTATTGCATCGCGGTTTTCCGTTTCCATCCCTAGTTTCGGATGTACTTGGGTCACTGGTGCTGCATCTTGCCAACCAGCTGTCCTCTCCTGCGCAAAAGCGGGTCATGAGGCTTGTTAGTGCGGCCATTGTTCTTGGCTTTTCTTGGCCGAGGTGTCTGGCGAGCCATTCGTCTCGGACATTATGCCTGAAAGCCGCTAAGGCTTCAACGTCCGGACAGTCAACTATCTGATTCTTTTTAGTAAGAAATCTATTCCAGAATTGCCGAGCTGACTTTCCGGGCTATTGAGTTATGTGACTAAGATCGTCTGCATCCGGAGGGCGGACATAGGTCCCTTGAAAATTTGCTCGGAAAGCGTCCTCGAGCTCTTCCCAACTTCCGATTGTGTTTTCAGGAAAGCTTTTGAGCCAATGCCGGGCTGGCCCTTTAAGCTTGAGGGGTAAGTATTTTATGGCGTGGAGGTCATCTCCTCTAGCCATATGTATGTGGAGGATATAATCCTCGATCCAGAGTCCAGGGTCTGTTGTTCCATCATATGCCTCTATGTTTACGGGTTTGAATCCCGCTAGAAATTCATAATCCAGGACCTCATCGGTGAAACATAGGGGGTGTGCGGCACCCCTGTATTTGGGTGTGCCAGATTCTGATAATGGCTTTATTGCATTGCTTACGAGAGCTTGCTTTCTTGGCCCGTAAATGGACCTGGCTGGGCCATGATGCAAATCCTTAAGTGGGTCGCATGCCGGCTTAAGTGCAGGGCTGCTTGCCGCTTTATGCTGGCCATGGGGTCGTCTATCCGACCGTGTGGCTTTCTCACTATTGGAATGCGAGGGATCTAAGGCCTCCTCGTCGAATTCAGGCAGTAGCTTTCTCTTCGGATAGCTTTTAGTGCAGCGACTGTTGCCGTATTTGTCTGCGGTATTGATTACTTTACTCCATCTGATCCTGAGTGCATCTTCCGTAGTTTTTAGCTTCCGCTTCTACTTTTTCAGGCTGCGTGCGGTTGCAACGAGCCGTTTGTGGAGGTTCTTCTACTTCGTGGGCTTGTCCGGCGTAGGGTCGTCCGGAATGCCATTTTCGCCGGGGGAGGGATGTTCGGTTTCTCTATCCGGGTTGTCCTATTGGGACGGTTGCTCTAAGGCATGCTCATTGTCTACCGGCTCATCCTGCTCTATGGCTGGGTCTTTATCGAGGCGGGGCTTGGGTCGGTGTTTACGCCAACGCTTTGATTTTTTTTCGAGAGAACGATCCCTCTTTCCATCCCCGTTTTCCTCGTTGTTGCTTCCTTTAGAGGTATCCACCATGTACACATTGTGAGATGAGGTGGCTTTCCAATGCCCTATAGGCGTTGGTTCTTGGTTGTCTCCTGCATCGTCGTCCATACCGTCGATGTCTTCGGAGTCGAAGTCGAGCATGTCGGTTAAGTCGCCGACAGTGGCTACGAAGTCGTCGACACTAACCATAGCATTAAACATATGGATCCAAATCAGCCCCTTATGAAGCAACGCATAAACTAGGGTTTAAGCTTCTACCACTCTAGCAACCCATCATCTACTTATTACTTCCCAATGCCTTCCCCTAGGCCCAAACAATGGTGAAGTGTCATGTAGTCGACGTTCACATGACATCACTAGAGGATAGACAACATACATCTCATCAAAATATTGAACGAATACCAAATTCACATGACTACTTATAGCAAGATTTCTCTCATGTCCTCAGGAACGAACGTAACTACTCACAAATCATATTCATGTTCATAAGTAGAGGGTTATTAATATGCATAAAAGATCTGAACATATGAGCTTCCACCAAGTAAACCAACTAGCATCAACTACAAGGAGTAATCAACACTACTAGCAACCCACAGGTACCAATCTGAGGTTTCGAGTCAAAGATTGGATACAAGAGATGAACTAGGGTTTGAGATGAGATGGTGCTGGTGAATATGTAGATGGAGATTGACCCCCTCCCGATGAGAGGATCGATGGTGATGATGATGGTGATGATTTCCCCCTCCTGGAGGGATGCTTCCCCGACAAAACAGCTCCGCCGGGGCCCTAGATTGGTTCCGCCAGGGTTCCGCCTCGTGGAGGCGGAGTTTCGTCTTGAAAGCTTGCTTATGATTTTTTTCTAGGGCAAAAGACTTCATATAGCCAAAGATGGGCACCAGAGGCCTGCTAGGGGGCCCACGAGACAGGGGGCGTGCCCCCCACCCTCGTGGATGGTGGGTGGCCCCCCTCTGGTGCTTCCTTCACCCAATATTTTTTATATAATCTAAAATGGACTCCCGTGGAGTTTCAGGACTTTTGGAGTTGTGTAGAATAGGTCTCTAATATTTGCTCCTTTTCTAGCCCAAAATTCCAACTACCAGCATTCTCCCTCTCCGTGCAAACCTTGTAAAATAAGAGAGAATAGGCATAAGTATTGTTACATAATGTGTAATAACATCCCATAATGCAATAAATATCGATATAAAAAGCATGATGCAAAATGGACGTATCAACTCCCTCAAGCTTACACCTCAATTGTCCTCAAGCGGAAGCCGATATCAAAAAATATGTCCACATGTTTTAGAGATAGAGGTGTCGAGAAAATAAAATACGAACATGAGGGCATCATGATCATTCTAAGAACAGCAACATATATATATATTGTCATATGATTTCTTATGCTAAAGTAACAATCTATTCACAATGTGAAGTATGAATCAGAAACTTCATTGAAAACTAACAAACTATAATCTCAGTCATTGAAGCAATTGCGATTTATCATAACATCAGAAAGAGTCAATATAAGAGCTTTTCATCAAGTCCACATAATCAACTATCATTTAGTCTTTCAAAATTGCTAACACTCACGCAATACTTATGGGTATGAAGTTTTAATCGGACACAGAGAAATATAGGGGCTTATAGTTTTGCCTCCCAACCTTTTACCTCAAGGGTAATGTCAACAATAATAGTGCATGCAAACCCACATCCAATTAGCTATATATATCAGGATCTTTCCAACACACAGTGCTTGCCAAAGGAAAAAAATGTAAAAATGAAAGGTGAAGATCACCATGACTCTTATATAAAGTACAGGACAAAAATAAAAGATAGGCCCTTTGCAGAGGGAAGCAGAGGTTGTCATGTGCTTTTATGCTTGGATGCACGAAATCTTAATGGAAAAGAACGTCACTTTATGTTGCCACTTGTGATATAGACCTTTATTATGCAGTATGTCGCTTTTATTTCTTCCACATCACAAGATCGTATAAAGCTTATTTTCTCCACCCTAATAAATCATACATATTTAGAGAGCAATTTTTATTGCTTGCAAAAACGACAACTTACTTGAAGGATCTTACTCAATCCATAGGTAGATATGGTGGACTCTCATGGCAAAACTGGGTTTAAGGATATTTGGAAGCACAAGTAGTATCTCTACTTGGTGCAAAGAATTTGGCAAGCATGAGAGGGAAAGGCAAGCTCAACATGTTGGATGATCCATGACAATATAATTTATTTCGGATGCAAGAAAGCATAACCCATTACTTGTCTTCCTTGTCCAACATCAACCTTTTAGCATGTCATATTTTAATGAGTGCTCACGATCATAAAAGATGTGCAAGATAGTATATGTATATGTGAAAACCTCTCTTTCTTTATTACTTCCTATTAATTGCAACGATGACCAAAACTATGTTTGTCAACTCTCAACAACTTTTATTCATCATACTCTTTATATGTGAAGTCATTACTCTCCATAAGATCAATATGATCTCTTTATTTCTTTTTATTCTTTCTCTCCCCTTTTTTTCTCAAGATCATAGCAAGATAGCAATGCCCTAGACTCAACACTAATCTTTATTATATATAGCTCACGGACTCGATTACATAGAAGGATCATAAAGAAAAACTCAAAACTAAATCATACTAAAGCTTTATTCTACTAGATTAAGATATTACCAAAAAGGATCGAACTAAGAAAAATGGTAAAGATAGGAGTGTGATGATGATACGATACCGGGGCACTCCCCCCAAGCTTGGCAGTTGCCAAGGGGAGTGCCCATGCCCAATACTCGGTTCTCCTTTGGTGGTAGTGATGATGAAAATTGATGATGTAGGCTCGTCGTCCAACATCGAGTGTAGGAGGTGCTCCAACTTACGAATAATGCCCTTGAGTGCGGTGATATGCTCTTGCAACAGAATATTTTCACGAGTTAGATACTTGTTTTGCACCTGAACTATTTCAATCATCTTGAAAGCTTCAATTTTAGTAGGGGTAAGAAGGTTGTAATGAGGTTGAAGGATGTCTTCTTCTTCTGCTGCCGGAGCTTGATCCTCCATGGTCTTCTTGATCCCATCATCCTTGTTGATCTACCTGGGTTCATTTCTCTTCAGATCTATCTTCATTAGCCAAGCATCATCGCCCTCATTGTTGTGGACGACATGATGCCTGGCCTTGACAACTCTAGCAGAAAACAGCTCAAAAAAAATAGAGGATAATTGTGTGGTACGGTGATCAAAACCTTCGGGAGATTATATAATGAATTTTAGCCGACCAAGAGAAGTATCATGCAAGAAAATGGAGTCTGGAGGGCACACGAGGTGCCCACGGGGCAGGGGCGCGCCCAGGGGGTAGGGCGCACCCTCGACCCTTATGGACGCCTCGTGTCCTTCCCGGACTGCTTCTTATTTTCCTGTTTTCTTAAATATTCCAAAACGGAGAAAAAAATGCTATTATAACTGTTTTGGAGTCGGTTTACTTACCGTACCACATACCTCTTCCTTTTCGGAGGCTGAAACATTCTAGAAGGTGTCCCTTATATACTCCTACGGGGTTACAGTTTCAATAACATTAGTTTCAACATTTATAGGATTACCTGAGATATAATGTTTGATTCTTTGATCGTTCACCACCCTCAGATTTTGCCTTCGAAGTTGTTGATTTTATGGCACCGAAACGATAGACCTCCTCGATAATGTAAGGACCTTCCCATTTAGAGAGGAGTTTTCCTGTAAAAAATCTTAAACGAGAGTTGTATAACAATACATAATCACCTACATTAAACTCACATTGTTGTATCATTTTGTCATGCCATCTTTTAACTTTTTCTTCAAACAGTTTGGCATTCTCATAGGCCTGGTTCTCCATTCATCAAGTGAGCTAATGTCAAATAGTCTCTTCTCACCGGCAAGTTTGAAATCATAATTGAGCTCTTTAATGGCCTAATATGCCGTATGTTCTAGTGCGAGAGGTAAGTGACATGCTTTTCCATAAACCATTTTATATGGAGACATACCCATAGGATTTTTATATGCAGTTCTATAGGCCCATAATGCATCATCAAGTTTCTTGGACCAATTCTTTCTGGATCTATTAACAATCTTTTGCAAAATTAATTTAAGCTCTCTATTGCTCAATTCTACTTAACCACTAGACTGGGTGATATGGAGATGCAACTCTATGATTAACATCATACTTAGCAAGCATTTTACGAAAAGCACCATGGATAAAATATGAACCACCATCAGTCATTAAGTATCTAGGGACTCCAAACCTCAGAAAAATAACTTCTTTAAGCATCTTAATAGAGGTGTTATGATCAGCACTACTAGTTGGAATAGCTTCTACCCACTTAGTAACATAATCAACAGCAACTAAAATATGTGTATACCCATTAGAGGAAGGAAACGATCCCATACAATCAAAGCCCCAAACATCAAATGGTTCAATAACAAGTGAATAATTCATAGGAATTTCTTGACGTCTACTAATATTACCAATTCTTTGACATTCATCACAAGACAAGACAAACTTACGGGCATCCTTGAAAAGAGTAGGCCAATAAAAACCAGATTCCAATACCTTATGTGCAGTTCTATCTCCAGCATGGTGTCCTCCGCAAGCCTCGGAGTGACACTTGCGTAAGATTTGTTCCTGTTCATGCTCAGGTACATGTAACACCCCGAGAATCATAGTACAGTAACTCCACGCTAATGATGCCAAGTCACCCTACTTACTAAGCTAATTGCCCATTGATTGAGAACGAATTCAAAATTAACTTGCAAGTAAAATTTATACTTTTTCAAAAATGCAAACAAAATAGTTAGTGTTTTGGAAAATAATCCCTAATTATTTATCATGTAGAAACCAACCTCTTTTGACTTCCCATTCCCCCCCTAGAAAATCAAACAGTGGACCAACAATGCTTAAGTGGCCCATTTAATTTCAAACTGAAATTAAGGCCTTTCGAAAATAATCTAAAACCCAGTGGATAGTTCCACAATATTACAAAGTATTTATGAGACAAGTTTCTTATGTAACAAATTTTATTTGGATCTAAAACAAATCAAAACAGAAAGTTTAAAAGAAAAAAATGAAGAAAATGCTAGACACTTAGGCCTACTACTACAAGAGGAGGCCCAACCCACCTCCACGTCTCCTGCTACCTCTCGCTACAGTGGGAGCAGGGGGATCGGGCGGCCATGCACGCCTCCCTGGCCACCGTGCCAAGTATCCAGCACCTCCACAAGGAGGATAAGGTCACCCCCGACCCAATAGACGAATACGCTAGCCCCAAATCCCTCGGCCTCTCTCTCTCTCTCTCTCTCTTTCGATTCAGAAGTTCATCTAAGAGCTACTCGTCATGGACGACGTCGTCGTCGCGGCCACCGACTTCCCCGGCGCCTGAAAAGTTGTCCAGGAGCTGCGCCATGGACGTCTCTTTCGGCTACTTCTATCGGTTCGAGCGGGGAAGCACTGCATCACCGGGATCGACGCGTCTTCCTCGCCTATAGGCGCCGCTGCCCCGCGCCCAATCTACCTCACCAGAGCTCCTCCGCCCTGCCGGACGCGCCCTCCATCTCCCTCTATGAGCGCCACCCCGATTCCCCTCTTTCCCCTTCTGTCTTCCCCGCCGTTGTCCGACGTCCGCAGCCGCCCGGTCTCCGGCCAGTGGCCGCAGTCACCTCGAACGCCCAGCCCCGCGCCACTGCCCGCCAGCGCATCGCCCGTCCTTGCTTCCGTCGCCTTCTGCTCGCCGAGCCCATCCAGGCCGGCCAGCTCTTCCACCGCCTGTGCCCTCGCCATCCCAGCGTTCAGCTTCGCCATCGCCGCTCGCTGTAGGCCGCCGCCCGCATGTGCTCCGTTTGCCGCTGCTTGCCTGACATTGTCGCTGCCTCCGCCCGCCGCTAGTACCGGTAGTCGCGCCCCAACCACCCTCCTCGTCGGCTTCGCCTCCACCCCGCTCGCGGCTGCGCCAGTCGGCCGGCCTCGTCGCGCCTCTAGTCGCCGATGCGCACAGCGCTTCGATCCGGCCTTTGTGTCGGTGGCTATCAGGCCCGTGGCCTTTATATTAGGTGCTAACCCCCCCCCATTAACTAATGGGCTCCCATCACTAATTAAAAGGTTAGGTTAGTTTAGTTTTACTAAAAGGTCCCCGTGTGCTAAATGATGACCCACAAGTATAGGGGATCTATCGTAGTCCTTTGGATAAGTAAGAGTGTCGAACCCAACGAGGAGCAGAAGGAAATGATAAGAGGTTTCCAGCAAGGTATTCTCTGCAAGTACTGAAATAAGTGGTAACAGATAGTTTTGTGATAAGATAATTGTAACAAGCAACAAGTAACAAAAGTAAATAAGGTGTAGCAAGGTGGCCCAATCCTTTTTGTAGCAAAGGACAAGCCTAGACAAACTCTTATATGATGTAAAGCGCTCCCGAGGACACATGGGAATATCGTCAAGCTAGTTTTCATCACGCTCATATGATTCGCGTTTGGTACTTTGATAATTTGGTATGTGGGTGGACCGGTGCTTGGGTGTTTCCCTTACTTGGACAAACATCCCACTTATGATTAACCTCTATTGCAAGCATCTGCAAATACAACAAAAGTATTAAGGTAAACCTAACCATAGCATGAAACGTATGGATCCAAATCAGCCCCTTACGAAGCAACACATAAACTAGGGTTTAAGCTTCTGTCACTCTAGCAACCCATCATCTACTTATTACATCCCAATGCCTTCCACTAGGCCCAAACAATGGTGAAGTGTCATGTAGTCGACGTTCACATAACACCACTAGAGGAGAGACAACATACATCTCATAAAAATATCGAACGAATACCAAATTCACATGACTACTAATAGCAAGACTTCTCCCGTGTCCTCAAGAACAAAAGTAACTACTCACAAAGCATAGACATGTTCAAAATCAGAGGGGTATTAATATGCATATAGGATCTAAACATATGATCTTCCACCAATTAAACCAACTAGCATCAACTACAAGGAGTAATTAACACTACTAGCAACCTACTAGCACCAATCCCGGACATGGAGACAAGAATTGGATACAAGAGATGAACTAGGGTTTTGAGATGAGATGGTGCTGATGAAGATGTTGATGGAGATTGCCCTCTCCCGATGAGAGGAGTGTTGGTGATGACGATGGTGATGATTTCCCCCTCCATGAGGGAAGTTTCCCCGGCAGAACAGCCCCGCCAGAACCCTAGATTGGCTCCACAAAGGTTCCGCCTCGTGGCGGCGGAGTTTCGTCCGAGAAGATGGCTTGTGATTTTTTCCCATCAAAAGAATCCATATCGCATAAGATGGTCACCGGAGGGCCACCAGGGGGCCCACGAGGTAGGGGGCGCGCCCCCCACCCTCGTGGGCAGGGTGTGCCCCCCTGGTGAAGTTCTTGCACTCAATATTTTTTATATATTTGGAAAACATCATCCATGAAGTTTCAGGACTTTTGGAGCTGTGCAGAATAGGTCTCTAATATTTGCTCCTTTTCCAGCCAGAATCCCAGCTGCCGGCATTCTCCCTCTTTGTGTAAACCTTGTAAAATAAGAGAGAATAGGCATAAGTATTGTGACATAATGTGTAATAACAGCCCATAATGCAATAAATATTGATATAAAAGAATGATGCAAAATGGACGTATCAAGTCCCCCAAGCATAGACCTCGCTTGTCCTCAAGCGAAAAGCCGAAATCGAAAAATATGTCCACATGTTTAGAGATGAAGGTGTCGATAAAAATTAAATACGGACATGAGGGCATCATGATCATTCTTAGAACATAAACTTATATAATTCTTGTCATATGATATCTTATGCTAGAGTAATAATTCAATCACAATATCAAGTATGAATCGTAAACTTCATTGAAAACTGACAAACTATAATCTCAGTCATTGAAGAAATTGCAATTTATCATAACATAGGAAAGAGTCAATGTATAAGAGCTTTTCAGCAAGTCCACATACTCAACTATCATCTATTCTTTCATAATTGCTAACACTCACGCAATACTTATGGGTATGGAGTTTTAATCGGACACAGAGAAAGATAGGGGCTTATAGTTTTGCCTCCCAACGTTTTACCTCAAGGGTAATGTCAACAGTAATACTTCTTGAAAACTCACATCCAATTAGCCATATATACCAGGATCTTTCCAACATATTGTGCTTGCCAAAGGATAAAATGCAAAAAGGAAGGGTGAAGATCACCATGACTCTTATGCAATGTAGGAGATAAAAGTAAAAGATAGGCCCTTCGCAGAGGGAAGCATAGGTTGTCATGCGCTTTTGTGGGTAAATGTACAAAATCCTAATGCGAAAGAACATCACTTTATATTGCCACTTGTGATATGGACCATCATTATGCAGTCTGTCGCTTTTATTACTTCCATATCACACGATTGTATAAAGCTTATTTCTACCACACCAATCAGTCATACATATTTAGAGAGCAATTTTTATTGCTTGCACCGATGACAACTTACTTGATGGGTCTTACTCAATCCATAGGTAGGTATGATGGACTCTCATGGCAAAACATGTTTAAGGGTATTTGGAAGCACAAGTAGTATCTCTACTTGGTGCAATGAATTTGGCCAGCATGAGGGAGAAAGGCAAGCTCAACATGGTAGAGGATCCAAGACAATATAATTTATCTCAGATGTAAGAAAACATAACCCAATATGTTGTCTTCCTTGTCCAATGTCAACTCTTTAGCATGTCATATTTTAATGAGTGCTCACAATCATAAAAGATGTCCAAGATAGTATATTTATATGTGAAGACCTCTCTTTCTTTATTACTTCCTATTAATTGCAACGATGACCAAAACTATGTTTGTCAACCCTGAACAACTTTTATTCATCATACTCTTTCTATGTGAGCTCATTACTCTCCATAAGAGTCACATGATCTCTTTGTTTCTTTTTATTTTTTCTCTTTTCTTTTCTTTTATTTGGGATCATGGAAAAAATAAGCAAGCCCTTGACTCAACACTAATCTTTATTATATAGCTCAAGGACTCGATTACATAGAAGGATAATAAAGTGAAACTCATGACTAGATCATACTAAGAACTTTTATTCTACTAGATTAAAATGTTACCAAAAGGATCGAACTAAGAAAAACAGTAAAGATAAAAGTGATGTTGATACGATACTGGGGCACTCCCCCAAGATTGGTAGTTGCCAAGTGGAGTGCCCATACCACATACTCAATTCTTCTTTGTTGGTGGAGACAGTGGTGATCTTGTTGATGCGTAGGCTTCTTCCTTAATTTGCGCTTGAGGACAGAATTTTGGTCCCTTAGGTCCTCGATCTCCTGCTCCAAGCTCAGTATCTTTTTGCATAGTTCCTGCTTGTTCTCCTGCAAGAGGCGAAAAGGGATAAACTCGATCTTTGGTTTCTTTACCCTATCCGGGAGGCTTGACTTTTTGAACTCCACATGCATGTCCCCAGGTTGGGGTAGTGGGACTTCATCTGAGCTCGTCTCCTCCTTTCCCTTGGGTTCACAGTCCTATTCTTCTTCCGTAGTCCAACCGCAATGCTCTACATCCCCATAAACCTTCGGATCTGCAAGGTAATCAGCCACATAGCTTTCTCCTTCCGAAACCTGGGATGACATGTTGCTCTATCTGCAGCAGGACAGCTAAAAACAAAGACAAGAGATATTTGCGTGATACGGGAGTCAAAACCCCCAGGAGGTTATATAATGAATTTTTTCTGACCAAAATACGTGTTCTGTAAGAAAACGGAGTCCAGAGAGCACACGAGGTGCCCACGAGGTAGGGGGCGTGCCCAGGGGGTAGGGAACTTGTAACACCCTCGATGCGACTATAGCTCCCACGTGTCGAGGCACGACTTAGAGACATAATCGCATTGAAGGCATATGTCGCAAGTTAGGCAATCTTCACAACATCCCATGTAATATAAATAATAAAGGGGAGATAACATAGTTGGCTTACACTCGCCACGTCAATCAATAACATTACAACATCCAAACACTCATGGCCCGACTATGGCGCCAAAATAAAAGAGAACCCAACATGCGACACGGTCCCAATCACCCCCGACTGGGCACCACTACTGATCATCGGGAAAGGAGACATAGTAACGTTGAGAGTCTTCGTCGAACTCCCACTTGAGCTCATACGCGTCTGATGGAGCGGAATCAACAGGCCCTGCATCTGGTGTAATAGTAATCTGTGAGCCACAGGGACTCAGCAATCTCGCACCCTCGCGATCAAGACTATTTAAGCTTATAGGTAAGGCAAGGTAAATATAAGTGGATATGCAGCAAGCGACTAGCATATATGGTGGCTAACTTATTCGCAAAAGAGAGCGAGAAGAGGAGGCAAAGCGCGAGCGAGAAACTAGAGAGCAACCTGCGCAAACATTACTCCAACACCGTGTCCACTTCCCGGACTCCGCCGAGAAGAGGCCATCACGATAACACACTCAGTTGATTCATTTTAATTAAGTTAAGGTTCAAGTTATCTACAACCGGGCATTAACAAATTCCCATCTGCCCATAACCGCGGGCCCGGCTTTCGAAAGTTCAATCCCTGCAGGGGAGTCCCAACTTAGTCCATGACAAACTCTCACGGTCAACGAAGGAATAGACCTCCTCCCAAGACGTTCTGATCAGACTCGGTATCTCCGTAATTCAAGACACTTCGACAGGTTAAAACAAATCCAGCAACACCGCCCGAATGTGCCGACAAATCCCGATAGGAGCTGCACATATCTCTTTCTCAGGGCACACTCAGATGAACACTACGTACAACTAAAACCAACCCTCAAGTTGCCCCGAGGTGGCGCTGCAAGTGGCTCTATTTGGACCAACACTCAGAGGAGCACTGGCCCGGGGGGGGGGGGTTAAAATAAGATGACCCTTGAGTCTGCAGAACCCAAGGGAAAGAAAAGGCTAGGTGGCAAATGGTAAAACCAAGGTTGGGCATTGCTGGAAGAGCTTTAATCAAGGCGAAATATCAAGGGGTTCCCATTATAACCCAACCGCGTAAGGAACGCAAAAATCCGGGAACATAACACCGATATGACGGAAACTAGGGCGGCAAGAGTGGAACAAAACACTAGGCGAGAGGCCGAGCCTTCCACCCTTTACCCAAGTATATAGATGCATTAAGATAACATAGTAATATAATGATATCCCAACAAGTAAATAAATGTTCCAACAAGGAACGGCCTCAAATCTTCACCTGCAACTAGAAACACTATAAGAGGGTCTGAGCAAAGCGGTAACATAGCCAATCAATGGTTTGCTAGGACAATGGTGGGTTAGAGGTTTGACATGACAATTTGGGAGGCTTGCAAGCAAGTGGTAGGCATCGTAGCAATGGCATAGCAAAAGAGCGAGCAAACTAGCATAGCAAAGATAGTAGTGATTTCGAGGGTATGATCATCTTGCCTGAAATCCCGCAAGGAAGAAGAACGAGTCCATGAAGAAGATAAACGGACGTAGACGAACGGGTCCTCACAAACGCGACATTATCGGAACCAACCCGAAGAAGCAACACCGGAAAGAAGCAAACGACATAGTAAACAACCACCACATAGACATGGCATGATGCGCAAACAAGAATGATGCATGTCCGGTTTAATGAAGCATGACATGGCAAAGTGCACAAACAATCCTACAAATTAAGTGGGGGTCAATATGCAACTCCATTGCATATCGACGAAACACCACATCAATTATTTAGTTCTCTCCCGGTTATGTACTCAACAATATTAAATGTTGATAAACATGGCAAGAGGGTGAAGCAAATAAAACTATCTATCTAGTCAAGTTTAAATGAGGCCGGAAACAACGAACAACAATTCCGGAAATGCCTCATATGCATATATTAGGTTTGGTACTGTTCTGCCCTAAACACAATTTTAGAGTTGTTTAACATGCAAATAAAGGTCATCATGTTAAACTAGGCATTTTTCTACCCCATTTACATATAAAGATTGTTAAAAACCGAGTTACGGTTATTTAGTTATAAAATAAAGCATTTTAGCATGGCATAGGAGCAAATTTAAACAAACATCATTTTAGACATTTTAAACATGGATGAAAGTGACATATTATTAAACTAGACAAAATTCTGAGCAAGTTTCATATATAAATCATTTTAAACCGACGCACGAATTGTGGGTTATTATATGCATGAACATGAGGGTCTTTTTTGTAAAACTGCAGTCTTAGGATAAATAGACAAATTCACGGATCCTGAAAAAAAACATCAACGGGCTGAATCTGGCTGCGGGCCTAACAGGAACAGGCGGTGGGGGGTTCCTCACCATGGGCCAAGGCCCGACTGGAAGCAGAGGAGGCCTGGCGCTGGTTGGATCTGGCAAAGGGAAGGTGCCGATGGGCCTTGGCGGCACCAGCAGCCCACGGGGTCGCTCGCACGCTTGACCACGCAACGCATGCAGCAGCGGGAGAGGCAGGTGCGCAGGTCAACGGAGGTGGCAGGAGCTCCTGGCGACGGTGGCGCGATGGGAACGGGAGGTGGAGTTCGCCGGGAATGGCGGGATCCGACCGCGGGGTCCTTGCATCGGGTCGGCGGGCTCCTGGTTCCCTGCAGCGACGGAGCTTGAGGCCATGGTGGCGGCGGCCTGGTTTAGAGAGAGACAAAAGTGAGAGGAGGGAGCAGGAAGCGAGGGGAAGGAAAGGAGCAGAGGAGGGAGCAGGCTCGCGGGAGGAGCACGTCGTGGAGGAGCACGGGAGGGTGCTGCTCTCCCTGGATCAGACGCGGGAGGCTGCAGGGGCACTCGGGGATCGATGGAGGGAGGTGGATCGATGGATTGGTCCGGTGGGGAAAAACGAGGTGGAGCTCGGGCTCGGTGGTTGGTGGGATGGGGATCGCGAGCTGGGTGGGATTTGTCCAAAATAGTCTAGGAGTGGACTATATATATGGTAAAGAGGGAAGTTTAGGGGCTAATCCATCCCTCCAATTAAAATCGAGCGGTCGAGAATAAAACACTAGGAAGTCCAAATAGGAAAACGATGACGTTTTGTAGACGTTTGGGGATGATCCGGATCCAACGGTGACGACTGTCCGGGTCGGGTCCGGGACAATTTCGGACGCGCACGTGAGGGGTTCGATGCACTGTGCAGAGAGGGTTTCGGACCGTGCGGTCGCATCGGACAACTCCGGAAGTGAAGAGGGGAAGGAGGATGGACTAGGTGGGTTTTGGTGAGACTGCGAGGAGGAGAAGAGAGAGAGAGCCTGGCATTTGTTTCCGGAGACCGAAAACGTCCGACGTCAGACGGACTATAATGTCACTATAGTTATCCGTTGGGCTATCAAACGAACTCCGAATGCGATGAAACTTGGCAGGCGGCCTACCTACAACATAACAACACCACATGCCAACTTTCAACCCATTCCGAGAACATTTTCTGGCCACTTATAAAATAATATTTCGGACATGCCGCGGGCGTGTGCAGGTGTGGTTGGGCTCAGAACGGACAACGGAGAGGACGAGGAGACCGGGACAGATGCAAGTTTTGAAAACATGATGATGCTATGCACATGATGACATGATGAAATGCAACACGCAAGAAAATGACAAGGCAACAACAACGAATAACTTGACGACACCTGGCACATCGGTCTAGGGGCGTTACATAGGGCGTGCCCTCCACCCTCGTGGAGCCCTCGTGTCCTTTCCGGACTGCTGCTTATTTTTCTATTTTTCTAAATATTCCAAAACAGAGAAATATTGCCTTAAAAACTGTTTTGGAGTCGGTTCACTTACCGTACCACATACATATTCCTTTTCGGAGTCTGAAACATTCTGGAAAGTGTCCCTTATGTATTCCTCCGGGGTTACGGTTTCAATAACATTGGTTTCAACATTTATGGGATTACCTGAGATATAATGTTTGATTCTTTGACCATTTACCACCTTTCGATTTGTGCCTTCGAAGTTGTTGATTTTTATGGCACCGGAACGGTAGACCTCTTCGATAACGTAAGGACCTTCCCATTTAGAGAGAAGTTTTCCTGCAAAAAATCTTAAACAAGAGTTGTATAGCAATACATAATAACCTACATTAAACTCACGCTTTTGTATTCTTTTATCATGCCACCTTTTAACTTTTTCTTTAAACAACTTGGCATTTTCATAGGCTTGGGTTCTCCATTCATCAAGTGAGTTAATATCAAATAACCTATTCTCACTGGCAAGTTTAAAATCATAATTTAGTTCTTTAATAGCCCAATAAGCCTTGTGTTCTAGTTCGAGAGGCAAGTGACATGCTTTTCCATAGACCATTTTATACGGAGACATACCCATAGGATTTTTATATGCAGTTCTATAGGCCCATAATGCATCATCAAGTTTCTTGGACCAATTATTTCTGGACCTATTAACAGTCTTTTGCAAAATTAATTTGAGTTCTCTATTACTCAATTCTACTTGACCACTAGACTGAGGGTGATAAGGAGATGCAATTCTATGATTAACATCATATTTAGAAAACATTTTACGGAAAGCACCATGAAAAAAATGTGAACCACCATCAGTCATTAAATATCTAGGGACTCCAAACCTTGGAAAGATAACTACTTTAAGCATTTTAATAGAAGTATTATGATCATCACTACTAGTTGGAATAGCTTCTACCCACTTAGTAACATAATCAACAGCAACTAAAATATGTGTATAACCAATGGAGGAAGGAAAAGGTCCCATATAGTCAAAGCCCGAACATCAAATGGTTCAATAACAAGTGAATAATTCATAGGCATTTCTTGACGTCTACTAATATTACCAATTCTTTGACATTCATCACAAGATAAGACAAACTTATGGGCATCCTTGAAGAGAGTAGGCCAATAAAACCAGATTGTAGTACCTTATGTGCAGTTCTATCCTCAGCATGGTGCCCTCCATAAGCTTCAGAGTGAAACTTGCGTAGGATCTGTTCCTGTTCATGCTCAGGTACACAACTTGTAATAACACCATCTACTCCTTCTTTATAAAGATGTGGTCATCCCAAAAGTAATGTCTCAAATCATAGAAGAACTTTTTCTTTTGCTGGTATGTGAAACTTGGTGGTATAAACTTAGCAACAATGTAATTAGCATAATCAGTATACCATGGAGCAGTATGAGAAGCCTTTATGACATTTAATTGCTCATCAGGAAAGCTATCATCAATAGGTAGTGGGTCATCAAGCACATTTTCTAACCTAGACAAATTGTCTGCAACGGGGTTCTCGGCTCCGTTTCTATCAACAATATGTAAATCAAATTCTTGAAGAAAGAAAACTCATCTAATAAGTCTAGGTTTAGCATCTTTCTTTTCCATAAGATATTTAATAGCAGCATGATCAGTGTGAATAGTTACTTTAGAATCAACAATAGAAGGTCTAAACTTATCACAGGCAAATACAACTGCTAAGAATTCTTTTTCCGTAGTAGCATAATTTCTTTGAGCATTGTCTAGAGTTTTACTAGCATATTGAATAACATTTAGTTTCTTATCAACTCTTTGTCCTAGAACAGCACCTACAGCATAATCACTAGCATCACACATAATTTCAAAGGGTGAATTCCAACCAGGTGGCTGAACAATAGGTGCAGAAACCCGGGTCAAAAAAACAATAGGTGCAGAAATCAACGCTTTCTTAAGTATTTCAAATGCTTCTACACTATCATCACCAAAGACAAATGGTATATCTTTTTGTAATAAATTAGTCAGAGGCCGAGAATTTTTTGAGAAATCCTTAATGAACCTCCCATAAAAACCGGCATGGCCAAGGAAACTTCTTATACCTTTGATGTCCTTGGGACATGGCATCTTTTCAATAGCATCAACCTTGGCTTTATCAACTTCAATACCTCTTTCAGAAACTTTATGCCCCAAGACAATACCTTCATTAACCATAAAGTGGCACTTTTCCCAATTCAGGGCAAGATTAGTTTCTTCACATCTCTGCAAAACTCGATCAAGGTTGCTCAAGAAATCATCAAAAGAAGATCCATAGACGGAGAAATCGTCCATGAAAACCTCACAAATCTTTTCACAAAAGTCGGAGAATATAGCCATCATGCATCTTTGAAAGGTAGTAGGTGCATTACATAAACCAAAAGGCATACGTCTATAAGCAAAAGTACCAAAAGGGCATGTAAAAGTAGTCTTGATTGATCTTTGGCTGACACAGGTATTTGAGAGAAACCAGAATAACCATCTAGAAAGAAAACATGTGTATGTTTGGATAGTCTTTCTAGCATTTGATCGATAAAAGGTAAGGGGTAATGATCCTTTTTAGTAGCCTTATTTAATTTTCGGAAATCAATACCATCCTATAACCAGTAATAATTCTTTGAGGAATCAATTCATCTTTGTCATTAGGAACAACAATAATACCTCCCTTCTTAGGGACACAATGGACAGGGCTTACCCACTGACTATCAACAACGGGGTAAATTATACCTGCCTCAAGGAGCTTTAGTATCTCCTTTCTTACCACTTCTTTCATTTTAGGATTCAGTCGGCGTTGATGATCACGAACTGGTTTAGCATCTTGTTCCAAATTAATTTTATGTTGGCATAGAGTAGGACTAATGCCCTTAAGATCATCAAGAGTATACCCAATAGCAGCACGGTGCTTCTTCAGAATTTTCAATAATCTCTCTTCTTCATGTTCTGAAAGGTTAGCACTAATAATAACATGATATATCTTTTTCTCATCAAGATAAGCATATTTAAGAGTGTCCGGTAAAGGTTTAAGCTCAAACACGGGATCACCCTTGGGTGGAGGAGGATCTCCTAGGATTTCAACAGGTAAATTGTGTTTCATAATAGATTCTTGTTTAAATAATACTTCATCTAATTCCCTTCTTTCATTCATAAACATATCATTTTCATGGTCTAGCAAATATTGTTCTAAAGGGTCACTAGGAGGTACGGCAATGGAAGCAAGACCAATAATTTCATATTTACTAGGTAATTCTTCTTCACGGTGCTGTCTACTAAATTTATAAAAATTAAATTCATGAATCATATCATCTAAACAGATAGTAACAACATCTCTTTTGCAATCTATGGTAGCATTAACAGTATTTAGAAAGGGTCTACCAAATATAATGGGACAGAAGCTATATTGTGGGGAACCAAGAACAAGAAAATCAGCAGGATATTTAGTTTTCCCACACAAGACTTCAACATCTCTAACAATTCCCATTGGTGAAATAGTATCTCTATTAGCAAGTTTAATTGTGACATCAATATCTTCTAATTCAACAGGTGCAATGTCATGCATAATTTCTTTGTATAAGTCAATAGGTATTGCACTAGCACTAGCACCCATATCACATAAGCCATGATAACAATGATCTCCTATTTTAACAGAAATAACAGGCATACCTACCACAGGTCTAGGTTTATCTGTATCACGGGGTTTAGCAATTCTAGCAGTTTCATCACAGAAATAAATAACATGCCCATCTATATTATCAGACAAGAGATCTTTAACAATAGCAATATTAGGTTCAACTTTAACTTGCTCAGGAGGTGTATATGTTTTAATATTGCTTTTACGAACCACAGTTGAAGCTTTAGCATGATCCTTGATCCTAACAGGGAAAGGCGGTTTCTCAACATAAGAAGTAGGAACAATAGGATCATTATAAGTAATAGTCTTTTCTTCAACTTTAATAGGTGCAGCTACTTTTACTTCTATGGGAGGATGATATTTAAACCACTTCTCCTTGGGGAGATCAACATAAGCAGCAAAAGATTCACAGAAAGAAGCTACTATCTCAGAGTCAAGTCCATATTTAGTGCTAAATTTACGGAAAATATCGGTATCCATAAAAGATTTAACACAATCAAAACTAGGTGTCATACCTGACACCTTACCATTGTCGAGGTCCCAATCTTCGGTGTTGCATTTAATTCTTTCCAATAAATCCCATTTGAATTCAATAGTCTTCATCATAAAAGAGTCAGCACAAGAAGTATCAAGCATGGTGCGATTGTTATCAGAAAGGTGAGCATAAAAATTTTGAATAATCATTTCTCTTGAGAGCTCATGATTGGGGCATGAATATAACATTGATTTAAGCCTCCACCAAGCTTGAGCAATGCTTTCTCCTTCGCGAGGCCAAAAATTATATATATATAATTGCGATCACGATGAACAATATGCATAGGATAAAACTTTTGATGAAATTCCAATTTCAATCGTTTGTAGTTCCAAGACTCCATATCATCACATAGCCTATACCATGTCGATGCATCTCCCCTCAAAGATAAAGGGAAGACCTTCTTCTTAACAACATCTCCGGGTACACATGCAAGCTTAAATAATCCACAAACTTCATCCACATACATTAGATGCTCATCAGGATGTTTTGTCCATCTCCCAAAAAAGGATTAGCTAGCAGTTTTTCTACCATACCCAAAGGAATTTCAAAGCAAGCATTTCATTTTCACTAGGTTCAGTAGGTTGCGGAGCAACTCTTTGCTCTACTGGTCGGGGTGAAGATACCCCGAATAAGCCCCTCAAAGGATTACTTTCCATAGTAACAAGTGACAGTAAATTTCATCACACTATATAAATTTTTCCTTACCAAATTCCACCTACCAAAGGCGCTTCACTCCCCGGCAACGGCGCCAGAAAAGAGTCTAGATGACCCACAAGTATAGGGGATCTATCATAGTCCTTTCGATAAGTAAGAGTGTCGAACCCAATGAGGAGCAGAAGGAAATGATAAGCGGTTTCCAGCAAGGTATTCTCTGCAAGTACTGAAATAAGTGGTAACAGATAGTTTTGTGATAAGATAATTGTAACGAGCAACAAGTAACAAAAGTAAGTAAGGTGCAGCAAGATGGCCCAATCCTTTTTGTAGCAAAGGACGAAAAACTCTTATATGATGTAAAGCGCTCCCGAGGACACATGGGAATATCGTCAAGCTAGTTTTCATCACGCTCATATGATTCGCGTTCGGTACTTTGATAATTTGGTATGTGGATGGACCGGTGCTTGGGTGCTGCCCTTACTTGGACAAACATCCCACTTATGATTAACCTCTATTGCAAGCATCCGCAAATACAACAAAAGTATTAAGGTAAACCTAACCATAGCATGAAACGTATGGATCCAAATTAGCCCCTTATGAAGCAACGCATAAACTAGGGTTTAAGCTTCTGTCACTCTAGCAACCCATCATCTACTTATTACTTCCCACTGCCTTCCTCTAGGCCCAAACAATAGTGAAGTGTCATGTAGTCGACGTTCACATAACACCACTAGAGGAGAGACAACATACATCTCATCAAAATATCGAACGAATACCAAATTCACATCACTACTAATAGCAAGACTTCTTCCATATCCTGAGGAACAAAAGTAACTACTCACAAAGCACAAACATGTTCATAATCAGAGGGGTATTAATATGCATATAGGATCTGAACATATGATCTTCCACCAATTAAACCAACTAGCATCAACTACAAGGAGTAATTAACACTACTAGCAACCTACTAGCACCAATCCCGGACTTGGAGACAAGAATTGGATACAAGAGATGAACTAGGGTTTTGAGATGAGATGGTTCTGATGAAGATGTTGATGGAGATTGCCCTCTCCCGACGAGAGGAGCGTTGGTGATGACGATGGTGATGATTTCCCCCTCTGGGAGGGAAGTTTCCCCGGCAGAACAGCCCCGCCAGAACCCTAGATTGGCTCCGCCAAGGTTCCGCCTCGTGGTGGCAGAGTTTCGTCCGAGAAGATGGCTTGTGATTTTTTTCCCATCGAAAGAGTCCATATAGCATAAGATGGTCACCGGAGGGCCACCAGGGGGCCCACGAGGTAGGGGGCGCGCCCCACCCTCGTGGGCAGGGTGTGCCCCCTGGTTAAGTTCTTGCGCTCAATGTTTTTTATATATTTGGAAAACATCATCCATGAAGTTTCAGGACTTTTGGACCTGTGCAGAATAGGTCTCTAATATTTGCTCCTTTTCCAGCAAGAATCCCAGCTGCCGGCATTCTCCCTCTTTATGTAAACCTTGTAAAATAAGAGAGAATAGGCATAAGTATTGTGACATAATGTGTAATAACAGCCCATAATGCAATAAATATTGATATAAAAGCATGATGCAAAATGGACGTATCAACTCCCCCAAGCTTAGACCTCGGTTGTCCTCAAGCGAAAAGCCAAAATCAAAAAATATGTCCACATGTTTAGAGATGAAGGTGTCGATAAAAATTAAATACGGACATGAGGGCATCATGATCATTCTTAGAACATAAATTTATATAATTCTTGTCATATAATATCTTATGCTAGAGTAATAATTCAATCACAATATCAAGTATGAATCGTAAACTTCATTGAAAACTGACAAGCTATAGTCTTAGTCATTGAAGCAATTGCAATTTATCATAACATAGGAAAGAGTCAATGTATAAGAGCTTTTCAGCAAGTCCACATACTCAACTATCATCTAGTCTTTCATAATTGCTGACACTCACGCAATACTTATGGGTATGGAGTTTTAATCGGACACAGAGAAAGATAGGGGCTTATAGTTTTGCCTCCCAATGTTTTACCTCAAGGGTAATGTCAACAGTAATAGTTCATGAAAACTCACATCCAATTAGCCATATATACCAGGATCTTTCCAACATATTGTGCTTGCCAAAGGATAAAATGTAAAAAGGAATGGTGAAGATCACCATGACTCTTATGCAATGTAGGAGATAAAAGTAAAAGATAGGCCCTTCGCATAGGGAAGCAGAGGTTGTCATGCGCTTTTGTGGGTAAATGCACAAAATCCTAATGCGAAAGAACATCACTTTATACTGCCACTTGTGATATGGACCTTTATTATGTAGTCTGTCGCTTTTATTACTTCCATATCACACGATCGTATAAAGCTTATTTCTACCACATCAATCAGTCATACATATTTAGAGAGCAATTTTTATTGCTTTCACCGATGACAACTTACTTGATGGGTCTTACTCAATCCATAGGTAGGTATGATGGACTCTCATGGCAAAACTGGTTTAAGGGTATTTGGAAGCACAAGTAGTATCTCTACTTGGTGCAATGAATTTGGCTATCGTGAGGGAGAAAGGCAACCTCAACATGTTGGAGGATCCAAGACAATATAATTTATCTTAGATGTAAGAAAACATAACCCATTATGTTGTCTTCCTTGTGCAATGTCAACTATTTAGCATGTCATATTTTAATGAGTGCTCACAATCATGAAAGATGTCCAAGATAGTATATTTATATGTGAAGACCTCTCTTTCTGTATTACTTCCTATTAATTGCAACGATGGCCAAAACTATGTTTGTCAACCTTCAACAACTTTTATTCATCATACTCTTTCTATGTGAGCTCATTACTCTCCATAAGAGTCACATGATCTCTTTGTTTCTTTTTATTTCTTTCTCTTTTCTTTTCTTTTATTTGGGATCATGGAAAAAATAAGCAAGCCCTTGACTCAACACTAATCTTTATTATATAGCTCAAGGACTCGATTACATAGAAGTATAATAAAGCAAAATTCATGACTAGATCATACTAAGAACTTTTATTCTACTAGATCAAAATATTACCAAAAGGATCGAACTAAGAAAAACGGTACAGGTAAAAGTGATGGTGATAGATACCGGGGCACTCCCCCAAGCTTGGTAGTTGCCAAGTGGAGTGCCCATACCAGATACTCAATTCTTCTTTGTTGGTGGAGACGGTGGTGATCTTGTTGATGGCGTAGGCTTATCCCTTAATTTGCGCTTGAGGACAGAATTTTGGTCCCTTATGTCCTCGATCTCCTGCTCCAAGCTCAATATCTTTTTGCATAGTTCCTGCTTGTTCTCCTGCAAGAGGCGAAAAGGGATAAACTCGATCTTAGGATTCTTTACCCTATCTGAGAGGCTTGACTTTTTGAACTCCACATGCATGTACCCAGGTTGGGGTAGTGGGACTTCATCTTCATCTGAGCTCGTCTCCTCCTTTCCCTTGGGTTCATAGTCCTCTTCTTCTTCCGTAGTCCAACCGCAATGCTCTACATCCCCATAGACCTTAGGATCTGCAAGGTAATGAGCCACATAGCTTTCTCCTTCCGAATCCTGGGATGACATGTTGCTCTGCGTGCAGCAGGACAACTAAAAACAAAGACAAGAGATATTTGCATGATACGGGAGTCGAAACCCCTGGGAGGTTATATAATGATTTTTTACCGACCAAAATACGTGTTCTGTAAGGAAACAGAGTCCAGAGAGCACACGAGGTGCCCACGAGGTAGGGGGGCGCGCCCAGGGGGGTAGGGCGCTCCCTCCACCCTCGTTGAGCCCTCGTGTCCTTTTCAGACTGCTGCTTATTTTTCTATTTTTCTAAATATTCCAAAACGGAGAAATATTGCCTTAAAAACTGTTTTGGAGTCGGTTCACTTACCGTACCACATACCTATTCCTTTTCGGAGTCTGAAACATTCCGGAAAGTCTCCCTTAAGTATTCCTCCAGGGTTACAGTTTCAATAACATTGGTTTCAACATTTTATGGGATTACCTGAGATATAATGTTCGATTCTTTAACCATTTACCACCTTCAGATTTGTGCCTTCGAAGTTGTTGATTTTTATGGCACCGGAACGGTAGACCTCTTCAATAATGTAAGGACCTTCCCATTTAGAGAGAAGTTTTCCTGCAATAATCTTAAACGAGAGTTGTATAGCAATACATAATAACCTACATTAAACTCATGCTTTTGTATTCTTTTATCATGCCACCTTTTAACTCTTTCTTTAAACAACTTGGCATTTTCATAGGCTTGGGTTCTCCATTCATCAAGTGAGTTAATATCAAATAACCTCTTCTCACCGGCAAGTTTAAAATCACAATTTAGTTCTTTAATAGCCTAATAAGCCTTGTGTTCTAGTTCGAGAGGTAAGTGGCATGCTTTTCCATAGACCATTTTATACGGAGACATACCCATAGGATTTTTATATGCAGTTCTATAGGCCCATAATGCATCATCAAGTTTCTTGGACCAATTCTTTCTGGAGCTATTAACAGTCTTTTGCAAAATTAATTTGAGTTCTCTATTACTCAATTCTACTTGACCACTAGACTGAGGGTGATAAGGATATGCAATTCTATGATTAACATCATATTTAGAAAACATTTTACGGAAAGCACCATGAAAAAAATGTGAACCACCATCAGTCATTAAATATCTAGGGACTCCAAACCTTGGAAAGATAACTACTTTAAGCATTTTAATAGAAGTATTATGATCATCACTACTAGTTGGAATAGCTTCTACCCACTTAGTAACGTAATCAACAGCAACTAAAATATGTGTATAACCATTAGAGGAAGGAAAAGGTCCCATATAGTCAAAGCCCCAAACATCAAATGGTTCAATAACAAGTGAATAATTCATAGGCATTTCTTGACGTCTACTAATATTACCAATTCTTTGACATTCATCACACGATTCCGCCTCGTGGCGACGGAGTTTCGTCCGAGAAGATGGCTTGTGATTTTTTCCCATCGAAAGAGTCCATATAGCAGAAGATGGTCACCGGAGGTCCACCAGGGGGCCCACGAGGTAGGGGCGCACCCAGGGGGTAGGGCGCGCCCCCCACCCTCGTGGGCAGGGTGTGGCCCCCTGGTGAAGTTCTTGTGCTCAATGTTTTTTATATATTTGGAAAACATCATCCGTGAAGTTTCAGGACTTTTGGAGCTGTGCAGAATAGGTCTCTAATATTTTCTCCTTTTCCATCCCGAATCCTAGCTGCCGGCATTCTCCCTATTTATGTAAACCTTGTAAAATAAGAGAGAATAGGCATAAGTATTGTGACATAATGTGTAATAACAGCCCATAATGCAATGAATATTGATATAAAAGTATGATGCAAAATGGACGTATCACTAACTAAGTTAACTAACTCAATTAAAAACACTGTTAATAGTGGAGTCAATGACACGTGGGCCCCTTGGTCAGTTGACCAGTCAACAGTCCACTGTTAACTGTTGACTAGGCAGTCAACAGGGCCGCACCTGTCAGCCTCATTGTGCCTCTGGCTGGGTACACTTTTGGGTACCCATAGCATTTTCCCTTTTAATTTCCGAGTTAGTTTAAATTACAGAAATATGCTTTAAACTTCGATAAATCATAGAAAATAATCTGTAACTCAGATGAAAAAGTTTTATACATGAAAGTTGCTCAGAACAACGAGACGAATCCGAATAAGCTCTCCGTTCATGTCTCACGTGTCCCTAGCATAGCGAACATGCAACCTTTCCCGTCCGGTTCGTATGTTCGAAAATGCCAAACTTGGGAAAGCATTCCCGGATGTTATCCCCTTTGCCGGTAACATGTAGCACCGTGTTAGAACACGTCTAGCTCTGCCTGTTGTCCTGTTATGCACTTGCTTGCTATGTATTTACTGTTTATCGCCCCTCTACTCTTCGGTAGACCCCGTGACGGCTGCCGATGCCGCTGTGATCGACTACGTCACCAACGACCCCTCCTTCTCGTCTGAGCAACCAGGCAAGCAACCCCCCCTTGAGCATTCCGATATCGCCCATTTCTTTCCCTCTCATGCTTGCATTAGAACCGCTACTGCTTTTTGTATGATCCTACTCTGATGCATAGCCTGTTTTTGTTACCAGCTTTCATACCTTACCTGCTTATTCTAATCTGCTTAGTATAGGTTGGTTAGAGATCCATCAGTGACCTCCACCTTGTCCTTGTTTCCCCACTTTATGTTCGATGTCTTAATCAACATGATCAATGTCCAGGCCCTGACACCTCACATCACATCACGCCCCTTTTGTTGCTCGACTCTGCAGAGTTACCATCGATTGCCGAGGGTGGAATCTCATACATCACTCCGGATGAGATCTCTGTAGTGTAGCTATTCGGTCGTGGTCATCGAGGGTGATTTCCTCCTTAACCACTTCCGATACGACTCTGTCGTGGAACCCCTCAAGTGTGAATCTCGAGGGTGGTTCCTCTTACGTTCACCTTGATGATTACATCGAGTGGAATTCACCGAGGGTGATTCCTCGGGTTTTCCCCTTGATTTTTGGTCACACATATACTTGGACTTTACAACTGTTACTTGGAAAGGCGGGTCGACCCTGAGGGGTACCCGCGAGTGATGTGGAGACGGGTTGACCTGGAGGGTACCCAAGAGTTGAACATGAGGCGTGGCCGGGCATTCTTAGCCCTTGCCGCAAGTACTCGAGACAGGGCGACGGGGTCACATCTTTCGTGAGTCTCTGCTCGTGACCGCACTACCAACACACTAACGGTTTGGATATTTGATCCGAGGGGCCTCTGGCCTGATAGCACTAACCATCACATGGGCGTAGTATGGGCGTTCTGCGTCGTATGCATCAGCCGAAGCTTAATAGACGTCAGCGACGAGCAGCAGGCGCCGGGTTGGACTGGTAAGCACCTGCCTTTTTAAGGAGGTAGCTAGGGGTTCCTGGGCAATGTCCCAAGACCCCTGGGGCACAGGTTTAGTCTGACGTGCTGACCTCTCTATCAAGCCTAGGTCGGGTTGCAGCGTATCGTTTGTCCGAGGCCGGGCATGACCCAGGAAAGTGTGTCCGGCCGGAGTTAATCGAGCATGGTGGGTAAGTTGGTGCACCCGTGTAGGGAAGAAAACATCTATCGATGGCCTGTCCTACGGTAACAGACACTTGGAGTTGTATCCCGATTGATACAACTAAAATTGGATACTTGAGATGAGAAATGGTTATGAGAAATGGATAGTATGGCTCTGGGATTGCTTTCTCGCAGGGAGTCGAGAAAGGATCTCTAGCCGAAGTTGATAACACTACTACTACTTTACATTATGTTCATATGTACTCTTCTATATGCTGCAAGATGCTTGAAGATGCTAGTCTTTGATAGCCTAGGCTTTCCCCTTCTTTTCTGGCATTCTGCAGCTTAGTCCACATATATAGCCCATTTCCTTGAATACAGATGCAAACTTAGTTTAGATCTGATGCAAGTCTTGCGAGTACTTTGGGTGAGTACTCACGGTTGCTTTGCTACCTCTTTTCCCATATACCCAATTGTTGCAACCAGATGACAGATCCCAGGAGCCAGACGACACCACTGATGACTACTACTACCCCGAGGGTGCCTACTACTACGTGATGGCCGCTGATGACCTGGAGTAGTTAGGAGGCTCCCAGGCAGGAGGCCTTGCCTTTTCGATCAATGTTGCTTTTGTGCTAGCCTTCTTAAGGCAAAACTTGTCTAACTTATGTCTGTACTCAGATATTGTTGCTTCCGCTAACTGTTGTGTATTCAAGCTTATGTATTCGAGCCCTCGAGGCCCCTGGCTTGTAATATAAAGCTTGTATTATTTTAATTCGTGTCTAAAGTTGTGTTGTGATATCTTCCCGTGAGTCCTTGATCTTGATCGAACACATTTGCGTGTATGATTAGTGTACGATTGAATCGAGGGCGTCACAGTACACAACGTCTAATAACACCACCTACTCCTTCTTTATAAAGATGTGGGTCATCCCAAAAGTAATGTCTTAAATCATAGAAAATCTTTTTCTTTTGCTGGTATCTGAAACTAGGTGGTATAAATTTAGCAACAATGTGATTAGCATAATCAACATACCATGGAGCAGTACGAGAAGCATTTATGACAGCTAATTGTTCATCAGGAAAGCTATCATCAATAGGTAGTGGGTCATCAAGAACATTCTCTAACCTAGACAAGTTGTCTGCAATGGGGTTCTTAGCTCCTTTTTTATCAATAATATGCAAATCAAATTCTTGTGGTAGGAGAACCCATCTAATAAGTCTAGGTTTAGCATCTTTCTTTTCCATAAGATATTTAATAGCAGCATGATCAGTGTGAACAGTTACTTTAGAATCAACAATATAAGGTCTGAACTTATCACAAGCAAATACAACTGCTAAAAATTCCTTTTCAGTAGTAGCATAATTTCTCTGGGCACTGTCTAGAGTTTTACTAGCATATTGGATAACATTTAACTTCTTATCAACTCTTTTTCCTAGAACATCACCTACAACATAATCACTAGCATCACACATAACTTCAAAGGGTAAATTCCAATCTGAAGGCTGAACAATAGGTGTAGAAATCAAATTTTTCTTAAGTATTTCAAATGGTTCTACACAATCATCATCAAAGACAAAAGGAACATCCTTTTGTAAGAGGTTAGTCAGAGGCCTGGATTTTTTTGAGAAGTCTTTAATGAACCTCCTATAAAAACCGGCATGACCGAGGAAACATCTTATACCTTTAATGTCCTTTGTACACGGCATCTTTTCAATAGCATCAACTTTAGCTTTATCAACTTCAATACCTCTTTCAGAAATTTTATGCCCCAAGACAATGCCTTCATTAACCATAAAGTGGCACTTCTCCCAATTCAAGACAAGATTAGTTTCTTCACATCTCTGCAAAACTCAATCAAGGTTGCTTAAGCAATCATCAAAAGAAGTTCCATATACGGAAAAGTCATCCATGAAAACCACAACAATCTTTTCACAAAAGTCAGAGAATATAGCAGTCATACATCTTTGAAAGGTAGCAGGTGCATTACTAAACCAAAAGGCATACGTCGATAAGCAAAGGTACCAAAAGGGCAAGTAAAGGTGGTCTTTTCTGGATCCTCTTTTCACACAGGTATTTGTGAGAAACCAGAATAACCATCTAGAAAGCAAAAAATGTGTATGTTTAGATAATCTTTATAGCATTTGATCAATAAAAGGTAAAGGGTAATGATCCTTTTTAGTAGCTTTATTTAATTTGCGGAAATCAATTACCATTCCATAGCCTGTAACAATTCTTTGTGGGATCAATTCATCTCTATCATTAGGAACAACAGTAATACCTCCCTTCTTAGGGACATAATGGATAGGTGCGCCCCTGTGCCTCGTGGACTTCCTGTGGGGCCCCCTGACTTGTTCTTGAGGCAAACCTCTCCTATAAATACCCAAACCTCCAGAAATTAACCTAGATCGGAAGTTCTGCCATCACAAGCCTCTGTAGCCACGAGAAATCAATCCAGGCCCTCTCTGGCACCCTGCCGGAGGGGGCCATCATCACCGGAGGGCTTGGAGGAGGATCCCGGAGGGGCCATCATCCTCATGAAGGCCAAGGACCAGAGGGAGAACCTCTCCCCATCCAGGGGGGAGGCCATGGAAGACGAAGCACAAGGGGAGAACCTCACCTCCTCTCTCTCGGTGGCACCGGAGTGCCATCGGGAGGGGAATCATCACCGCGGTGATCGTCTTCATCAACATCACCATCCTCATCTCTTTTACGCGGTCCACTCTCCCGCATCCCGCTGTAATCCCTACTTGAACATGGTGCTTTATGCCACATATTATGATCCAATGATGTGTTGCCATCCTATGATGTTTTGACTAGATATCCTTTGTCTTTGGGTTGATTGATGATCTAGATTGGTATGAGTTGTATGTTTTATTTTGGTGTTGTCCTATTGTGCCCTCCATGTCGCGCAAGCATGAGGGATTCCCGCTGTAGGGTGTTACAATACGTTCATGATTCGCTTATAGTGGGTTGCTTGAGTGACAGAAGCATAAACCCGAGTAAGGGGGTTGTTGCGTATGGGATAAAGGGGACTTGATGCTTTAATGCTATGGTTGGTTTTACCTTAATGATCTTTAGTAGTTGCAGATGCTTGCTAGAGTTCCAATCATAAGTGCATATGATCCAAGAAGAGAAAGTATGTTAGCATATGCCTCTCCCTCATATGAAATTGCAATGACGACTATCGGTCTTCTTAACAATTGCCTAAGACAATTCCGCACACCAATCCATCATTATTCCCCACTCACTATTTATATATTAGTAATATATTCTAACTTTATGATAACAGCCCCTACTTTGATATTTTATCCCTCCGATATCATGCAAAGTTATCCTCTTCATACCCACAACGTAGTTTTATTTCTCGTTTCTAGTTGGAAGCAAATGTTCAGTGTACGTAGAGTCGTATCAGTGGCGGATAGAACTTGAGAGAATATTGATCTTACCTTTAGCTCCTTGTGGGTTCGACACCCCATACTTATCACTTCCACCTTTGGGAATTGCTACGATGATTCCCCGCACTTGGGGATTATCAAGCTCTTTTCTTGCGCCGTTGCCGGGGAGCAATAGCGTGGGGTTGATATTCTCATGTGTGCTTGTTTGCTTTCTTCACTAAGTAGATTTTGTTTTTTCCTTTTTGTTTATGTTTAGTTGTGGGTGAAACATACAAAAAATTTAAAAGAATGAAAATACAAAAAAAATTACTTTCCTCTCATGCCTAAAATGTTTTTCAATAAGAGAAGTGATTGGAAGATTATGCATTGAAGAAATGAGGTTCCACCTTGACCACTTGTGTTCTTGCTAATGGAAACAATGTAAAAAAATTCATGGAAGCTTCTCTGAAAATAATTATCCCCTTGTATATATCCATTGTATTATAAAAATAATGTGCCAAGCTTCGGTTTTAGGGTGATTAGATTGCTTGTTTACTATGTACAGTACAAAAACAGAAACTTTGGCTGTAGCGCGTGATTTTAAATTTTTTACTGGAAAGTCAAATGGGTCTGAAAATTTTTGCACAATACTTCTATATAAATGTTTTAATTTTTCATATTTTTCAGAATTTTTTGGAGTTACAGAAGTATACTAAACTTCCAGATTACTACAGACTGTCCTGTTTTTGACAGATTCTGTTTTATATGAGTTGTTCGCTTATTTTAATGAATCTATGGGTAGTATCAAGGGGTATGAAGCATGGTGAAGTTGGAATACAGCAGATATAGTTCTAATATGAAATTGTAATAAGTTTGCAATAGTACCTAAAGGTAGTGATTTGCTTTATTACACTAACGAATCTCACAAAGTTTTTGTTAAAGTTTTGTGTGGATGAAGTGTTCGATGATCAAGGAGCTATCAATATGACAAGAATAAAGAGAGGCAAGAGCTCAAGCTTAGGGATGCCCAAGGCAGCCCAAATAAATATTTCAACTATACTCAAGCATCTAAGCTTGGGGATGTGTAACACCCCGATAATCATGCTACAGTAATCTCCCCCTAATGGTGCCATGTCATCAAGCTTTACTAACTCAAATTTTCACTTAATAAATTGAAAGTCAAATTCAAATTCAAATTGCAAGTCAAATAAATTATTTCTTTTTGTAGTAAAAGTAAAATGTTTGTAATATTGCAAAAATTACCAAAGCCGTTATAAAAATAAAACCCACACTTTTGGAACTCCAAAAATGCCCCTAGGAATTGAAAAAGTTGACCAACAACACATTGCTTGGCCTTTTTGATTTCTAAAAATATTTAAACCTTTTGGAAAGACCTTAAACTTTTTGTGGTAGTGCTATATGATGCAATGATGATTATGTCACAAGTTGCATAATTTACAAAAGTCATCTGGTGGTCAAGCTAAAATGAAAAATTGAAAACAAAAAGAAAGAAGAAAAACTAACATTGTTGCACTGGGCCCTAGTTTCCATAGTGCAGCCCAGCCCACCAGGCCACGGCCTTTCTTCCACCTCCCGCTACAAGAGGCAGAGGAGAGCCGTGGCGCTCATCCGAGCCCCCTCGCCGTGGATGGCCTCCACGTTGCCTCCCCAACACTATAAACATGTCCCCTGGTAACCCTAGGTCCGCCTCGACCGATTCCCCCTCTTTTCCCCATTGCCCCCTCCCCGTCTGCTCGAAATCGAGCTCGGCTGCTCGATGTGGCGACCGCACGCGTCGTTCGATGCCGCGGTCCGCGATCACCCCAAGTCACGCGAAGACGTCCAGTAGCCTCCCCGACATCGTCTCCTTCGACTACGTATCGAGATCGAGCGAAGCAACCACTGTACGCGGCACCATCGTCGGTCTTCTTCGTCGGTCGCCACCATCTCACCATCGATTGCTACCACTCCGGTCCACCTGCGGCCTCCCCGGCCTCGCCGTCGCGCTCGTGGTGAGATTCTCTCCGGAACCACCATCTCCCCTATGTTGATTGGTTGCCGTAGCCACCTTCACCTGCCAAGGCCACCATGGCCGAAGCTCGTCGTGTGCCTGTCCACAACCGCACGTCGTGGCCCCGTTCGGATTCCGTACTTGCTGCATTCGCCCGCACCTGCGTGCACCAGCACCTGCCCAGGCCGTGCCTTGCTCACCCACTGCTATTGCTGATGTCTCGTGCACTGCGTGCCACCACCGGTGCCCTCTGTTGCTTATACTAGCCGCCGGCTACGCTACCTGCTGTTGCCGCTTACTACCCCAACCGCCGCCGCCTGCTTCTGCGTGCATCGGACCGTGCTACCCCGCCCGAGACCACGCACCCTCGCCCTCCGTCTCCTCCCGTCGCCCTCTCACTCCTACCACTGTGGCAAGCTGATGCTCTGGCCGCCTAGCAAGACATTGCCGGAGGCCGCCGCTGCCCCCCCCCCCCGTCGCGTGTGCCCCACCGCTCGCGACTGCATCCGCCTCGGTCCGGCGGTGTCCACCTCTGCCCGGGCCTGCTCGCGCCCCCCCTGTGCCGAGCCTTCCCCCGGCCAACACCATGGTCGTCGGCGTCGTACTCTACGAGTACGTGCATGCGGGCACGGCCTCACCAGAGGCCGATTTGGACCACTGGCACATGGGCCCGACCCCCTTGTTAATTAGGGAGGCCCTAATTAGTTTAGCCCCAAACCCCCTAATTAAGCTAAGTAAATTTAGTCAAGAACCTGTTAAATAAAACGAGTCCATGACAATTGGGACCCACATAAACTGTTCACTTTGGACTAGTCAAAATATTGACTGGGTCAACCCAGCCCCTGGCCCCACATGTCATACATATGCATATATTGCTGGGTACACTTCTAGGTACCCATAGCCATTTTCCTTTTATTTTCGAATTAATGTTAATTCCTGAAATTCCAGAGTATCAATAAAACTTTGAAAATTAATATAAAATAAGCCGTAGTTCGGATGAAAAAACTTTGTACATGAAAGTTGCTCAGAACGACGAGACGAATCCGGATACGCAAACCGTTCGTCCACCATGCATCCCTAGCATACCGAACACGCAACTTTCCCCCTCCGGTTCATCTGTCCGAAAACGCGAAACACCGGGAATACTTTCCCAGATGTTTTCCCCCTTCACCGGTACCACCTCGTACTGCGTTAGGGCACACCTAGCATCGCGCTTTGTCATGTCATGCATCGTCATGCTTTTGTTTGCATTATATTTATTGTTTCTTCCCCCTCTTCTCTCGCTAGACATCGAGACCGCCGCCGCCGCTACCCAGTACGACTACGGTGTTGACGACCCCTCTCTCTTGCCAGAGCAACCAGGCAAGCCCCCCCTGATCACCAGATATCGCCTACTCTCTTATATACTCCTTGCATTAGAGTAGTGTAGCATGTTAAATGCTTAGTATAGGATGCTAGTTTACCATCAGTGGCCCTACATTCTTGTCTATCTGCCATGCTATACTATCGGGACGTGATCACTTGGGAGGTGGTCACGGGTATATACTTATACATAATATATGATACTTGTGGTGATTAAAGTCGGGTCGGCTCGTAGGAGTACTCGCGAGTGATTCCGATGATGGGGGCTGAAGGGGCAGGTGGCTCCATCCCGGTAGAGGTGGGCCTGAGTTCCCGAAGGCCCCCGACGGTTACTTTGTGGCGGAGCGACAGGGCAGGTTGAGACCACCTAGGAGAGAGGTGGGCCTGGCCCTGGTCGGCGTCCGTGGTTATTTCAAAATAACATGCTTAACGAGATCTTGGTATTTGATTTAAGTCTGGCTACTGGCCTATACGCACTAACCATATATGCGGGGACAGTTATGGGCACTCGATGTCGTGGTATCAGCCGAAGCCTTTGTGACGTCAGCAACTGAGCGACGTGTGCCGGATTGGAACGTAAGCCTGCTCTTGTATTAAGGGGGCTAGTTCTGCTTCCGGCCGCCCTCACAACATGCAGGTGTGCAATGGGCGATGGGCCCAGACCCCTGCGCCATAGGATTTAGACCGGCATGCTGACCTCTCTATTGTGCCTAGGTAGGGCTGCGACGTGTTGATCTTCCAAGGCCGGGCATGACCTAGGAAAGTGTGTCCGGCCAAATGGGATCGAGCGTGTTGGGTTATGTGGTGCACCCCTGTAGGGAAGTTAATCTATTCGAATAGCCGTGATCTTTGGTAACAGGACGACTTGGAGTTGTACCTTGACCTTATGACAACTAGAACCATATACTTAATAAAACACACCCTTCCAAGTGCCAGATACAACCGGTGGTCGCTCTCTCACAGGGCGACGAGGGGAGGATCATCGGTTAGGATTATGCTATGCGATGTTACTTGGTGAACTTACCATCTACTCTCTTCTCCTGCTGCAAGATGGAGGTTACCAGAAGCGTAGTCTTCGAAAGGACTAGCTATCCCCCTCTTACTCCGGCATTCTACAGTTCAGTCCACATATGTTACCCTTATTCCATTTGATACCAATGCATACATATGTAGTGTAGGTCCTTGCTTGCGAGTACTTTGGATGAGTACTCATGGTTTCTTTGCTCCCTCTTTTCCCCCTTTCTATACCCGATTGCTGCGACCAAACATTGGAGCCCAGGAGCCAGACGCCACCGTCGCCGACGATTACTACTAGACTGGAAGTGCCTACTACTACGTGCAGCCCGCTGACGGCGACCATGAGTAGTTTAGGAGGATCCCAAGCAGGAGGCCTGCGCCTCTTTCTATCTGTATCCCAGTTTGTGCTAGCCTTCTTAGGGAAAACTTGTTTAACTTATGTCTGTACTCAGATATTGTTGCTTCCGCTGACTCATCTATGATCGAGCTCTTGTATTCGAGCCTTCGAGGTCCCTGGCTTGTAATATGATGCTTGTATGACTTATTTTTATTTGTAGAGTTGTGTTGTGATATCTTCTCGTGAGTCCCTGATCTTAATCGTACACGTTTGCGTGTATGATTAGTGTACGGTCAAATCGGGGGCATCACAAGTTGGTATCAGAGCCGACTGCCTGTAGGAATCCCCCTTCCCAACTCCTTGGCCGAAGTCGAGTCTAGTCATTGGAAAACTTTTACTAACATGGCCGTGTGGCTTACGGGCCCACGTTGCCATTGGGTGGTATTAGGATCTTTTACTCCTTGTCTATACTCCGGGACTCTGAACTCTCTTCTACTCGGGTTAAAATGGTTTTACTAACTCTAACATTAGGATCTCGTGATCACCTCCACCTAGAGAGCCCCTTATTACAGATGATCGCCTGCTACACCAGAAGGTTCCGAAGATTCTCTATGATGTTCTCTTGCGACTTTGTGCCATCGCTTTTGCAATTCCCTTTCATCGATAGACCCCTATGGATAGCGATGTACACTTGCCATTCATACAACCATCCCCTGTTGATCTTGTTATTACAAGATACCCTGAAATCCTCTCTATTGTTCTGAGAATATTTTGTGCCACTACCCTTGCAGTCCTTTGCACCCTGAAGACCCCTACGAATACTTTCTCGCACTTATCAAGTATCCGCCCATTCCCAGATGATTATGTGTTTCACTAAGGTCTTCAAAATACTATTCGATCTTCCGAAAATCCTTAGCAACTTATTTCTCTTGAAATTCTTGCTGGCTTGCATTATGGTTAAACCCATAAGTATAGTAATCTTATTGGCAGCATTTGTCACTATCATTTTGAGTCCATTGATTCAATATGTTGCGAATACTCGCAATCCTCAATCAGATCCTATAATTCATCCTTTCGGCTCAGACGTCATGTTAAGCATGAGCTGGATTTCGACCAATCAAATTGCCATCGATTGTACCCCTAAGGCTATTCAACTTATCCATCCCTGATTAGAGCATTGTTTCTGATCCCTTGCCTTGGAATTAATAATTCATTTGCACTTGAGCCTTGAATTAGTCAGTTGTTTCTATCTGATCTCCTTGCATTGTTTCTTCCTCTAGTTGAGTACCGATGCTCACATCAGATCCCTTGTGGACCACTAGATCCTTTGTTGGATTTTATCTGACAGCGTCCTTCATGTTCTATAAGCTTGTGATCTTTTCCTCGGATACATAATGCCTTTGGTAAATTGTATCCTCTGCTTTCTCAAGCATGCTATACTATCGAGCTTGTGTTATTTATTCTTGAAAATTGTGGTATATGCTCCTAAGATGCCCCGATGGGTTGAACCTATGCCATCCCCAAACTGTATGGACCAAAAGGTTTTCTCGGGTCATACTTATCTGGTATTGCACCAGGTAAAAACTTTCAACAACTAATGTCATTTTCAAAATACAGGAGGTGAATGAAAGGTTATACGTTGAACAAGTGGGAGTCGACTTTGAACCCTGTGTTCATGCCCATGGGCCGATGTATACCTTATCATGGAAGCTTATCTTAAAAATAATTATCCCCTTGTTATAAGTTCATCTTGTATCTGTGGACGTGGTTCCGACCATGTTTCTCCTTGATTCCATTTCTCGTGCAAGTTTGAGCACTTGTCTTCTGCAGAGCATTACCCTAGTCCAACCTCTAATACGATCTGTCATCGAGTATTACCCCATGGTATCTCGAGATTATCGTGGAACTGCATACTTCTTATGAGTTCTTCATCAAGTGCTACATTCTCACTGATTCCAATTTTTCATGGGCTCTGAGTTATTAAACACTCAAAGACACCGATAACTGACTGAAGTCCGCACCGTGATTAAAGGAATCTTGGTAACCTTCATGACTTACGAGTTTGAACTCGATCACATCATTCCTAGCCTGCTTGGCTATCCTTGACATGCCGATTTTAACTATGCTTTCTGGTCCTTCTTTCTAGAGAAAAAATTTCGAGGTGAGCTAATCTTACATCGATCTTCCTCATCATAACAATTGTCCTTGAATGACAAGCTTGATTTCAAGTTTGTGTCGTACCTATGGTCTCAATAGCTTCTCGCTTCATCATTACGTTGACTTGATGTCATTGCCGATCGGTTACATCTTCTTGGAACCTCTCGACAAATGTGTCGTGATCATCATCAACATTTTGACCCCTTCCAGGATATCAATCAAATTCATGATGGGAAATACCATCCTTGCCCCTCGATGATTGTGTTATCATCGACAACATTCTTGCCTTCCCCCAAACACAAACTTGTTCATGTATGGATGCAACTTGCTATCCAGCATGTATGATGTTCTACCTTGAAGTATCAATGTCTTTTATGACAAGGATATTGTGAGGATTGCTCCACCTCTTAAGAATTCTTGGTATAGTGATACTTCTCACCATCACCATTCTTTCTGTCGTCGTGTTGATTCCAACCGGGGTACCAACAAGTGAAAAGTGTTGTTTGGATTCTGCCCTTCTAGCAACCCTATTGCTTTGAAGTTAATGGTCGGTCGTTCATTCTTAGACTATTGATTATTGAATCACCATTCAGATGTTGGTCGTGCAACCTAGCCCATATTTCGGGTGCACCTTTCAACCAATGTTTAATTGTGTATGTTTTCCTCGAGCATACATCATTATATCGTTTGATCTGACAAGTGTTACCTCCTTGTTCACATCATTGTGGAAATCCATCTTTTGTTAATCTCGATGAATAGTCGCTGAGTCCATTAGCCACCTCCTCATCCTCTCCTTGGCTTAATGGTGAACTCATGATTCGGAACTTGCTTCCATAGTTCATTTCCCAAGAATCCTACAACTCCATCTCGTCAAATTGTGTTGCACCCCTTCCTTCTCATGCATCATGAGTCTGAGGTATCCTGACACCAATCAGAACTGAATCTCGGCCAGATATGATGGTTGGGATATTTTCCAAAAGCCATAACATTGGATTTTGTATAGCCCAGTAAGGTGATGTCATGCCTAGCGCACCTGGCCAGAGGTCCTATTGTTATAGCTTCCTTTTAGCAAGGTTAACCATTCTTCCATGAGGAAATGGTAAGACTTATTCTATAAGTTGTTTCTGATGGATCCTTTGTGTATTCAAACTCCAATCTTTACCCAATGACTGTGTCAGTGCTATCTCGAAGCATGTCTTCAGTACTCCGATTTTCAACAGGAACATTTGAAGCCCAATGTTAAATGTTTCCTGCTCAATTATCCAAACATCGCTGTATGGGTAATGTCATGAAAATTCTCTCCCGTACCTAAAGAGTTTTCTACATTATATCTTGTCATGGATATCATGCTCTGCTTGTCCTTGGAAAGGATATACCCTTGAAATATGTGTTTAAACACATTTTCCTTTCCATTCTTCTATTTAATCTGATAACCATATTTTCCTTTCCGTCGTTTGGTCTAACCTTTGATGTGATCTATATGATCTAATCAGTAATAAATCACCGCTTATGTAAACACCTCGGTGTACAACTCTGTCAGTGAGACCCTGTTTCCCCTGTTGATGACTTCCGGTAACCGCCGATGGACGAGAACTTTGCCTATTGGTCCGCCTCGTTCAACGAGCAGGAGAATGGTTCTCTTCGTCCCTCGCCCTTGGTACCGATGTTGTTGCCGACATAATCGACAGGCTACCCTCTGACATGCCTTGCTATCATGACCATGCAAGCTGTCACCGCTCATCCTACTTTTAACCCACATGGTGGGCCCATAACCCACAGTTCCACAGGATTGAAACATGACTCTCCTGTACACCCACTGTTCCCAAAGTTATTCCTCCCGCGTGGACTTGTATGTAATTCATGAGCCACCTTCCGAGAGATCGTCAATTCTGGTATCAAACACAACACTAATTCTCGTTGCTCTGAACCCCTTTCACGCACTGTTTTAGGCAACAACGGTTGTCTATCTGCTTGAAACTGCTTATGGTACCTTCTTACTTTGCTCTCGATGTGTTTCATTTGTTCAACTCGAGAGATACTCATGTGTTCATTCTTGGGATACCCCCAGATGATTTTCCCTTATAACATCCTATCGTTGTAGAGCTGCCCCTTACCTATTCGTTAGTACGATGGAGTTCCGCGAGGAAAGGATGACAACTTCATCATGATGCATTGGAATAAAGAATAGAAGACATCAAAGAAATGGATTAACTTCTTCGAGAAGAGAAACCAAGGCCGAGAAGACTCGTTAGAATTTCGTAACCAGAACTCCACCCCCTACACAATCTCTTAAATCTCGGGACGAGATTTCTTGTAGTGAGGAGATTTGTAACACCCCAATAATCATGCTACAGTAATCTCCCCGTAATGGTGCCATGTCATCAAGCTTTACTAACTCAAATTTTCACATAATAAATTCAAATTCAAATTCAAATTCAAATTGCAAGTCAAATAAATTATTTCTTTTGGTCGTAAAACTAAAATGTTCGTAATATTGCAAAAATTACCAAAGCCGTTATAAAAATAAAACCCACACTTTTGAAACTCTAAAAATGCCCCTAGGAATTAAAACAGTGGACCAACAACACATTGCTTGGCCTTTTTGATTTATAAAAATATTTAAACCTATTGGAAAGACCTTAAACTTTTTGTGGCAGTGCTATATGATGCAACGATGATTATGTGACAAGTTGCATAATTTACAAAAGTCATCTGGTGGTCAAGCTAAAATGAAAAACTGAAAACAAAAAGAAAGAAGAAAAACTAACATTGTTGCACTGGGCCCTAGTTGCCACAGTGCATCCCAGCCCACCAGGCCACGGCCTTTCTTCCACCTCCCGCTACAGGAGGCAGAGGAGAGCCGTGGCGCTCATCCGAGCCCCTCGCCATGGATGGCCTCCACGTTGCCTCCCCAACACTATAAACATGTCCCCTGGTAACCCTAGGTCCGCCTCGACCGATTCCCCCTCTTTTCCCCATCGCCCCCTCCCCGTCTGCTCGAAATCGAGCTCGGCTGCTCGATGTGGCGACCGCACGCGTCGTTCGATGCCGCGGTCCGCGATCACCCCAAGTCACGCGAAGACGTCCAGTAGCCTCCCCGACACCGTCTCCTTCGACTACGTATCGAGATCGAGCGGAGCAACCACTGTACGCGGCACCATCGTCGGTCTTCTTCATCCGTCGCCGCCATCTCGTCGTCGATTACTACCACTCCGGTCCACCTCCGGCCTCCCCGGCCTCGCCGTCGCGCTCGTGGTGAGATTCTCTCCGGAACCCCCATCTCCCCTATGTTGATTGGTCGCCGTAGCCGCCTTCACCCGCCAAGGCCAGCATGGCCGAAGCTCGTCGTGTGCCTATCCACAACCGCACGTCGTGGCCCCGTTCGGATTCCGTACTCGCTGCATCCGCCCGCGCCTGCGCGCACCAGCACCTGCCCAGGCCGTGCCTTGCTTACCCATTGCTATTGCTGATGTCTCGTGCGCTGCGTGCCACCACCGTTGCCCTCTGTTGCTGCTGCTAGCCGCCGGCTACGCTACCTGCTGCTGCCGCTTACTACCCCAACCGCCGCCGCCTCCTTCTGCATGCATCGGACCGCGCTACCCCGCCCGAGACCGCACACCCTCGCCCTCCATCTCCTCCCGTCGCCCGCTCACTCCTACCACTGCGGCAAGCTGCTGCTCTGGCCGCCTAGCAAGACATCGCCGGAGGCCG